>NC_090933.1:1132293170-1132916763 GCF_040938575.1 Ambystoma mexicanum | reverse complement strand
TGTGTTGTTATCAGCAGCGCATGCTGGGGTTGCAAGTCAACATTGAATTGCCTAGGGCATGAGGCTCGACCATGACTCCAGCCCCACCAAACCACCCTTGTTATCTACTGCACCTACCGTGCATCCTAGTTCAGTATCCACTATGCTCTCATAATGTGACCAATGGCAAGTGGTCATGGCTTGCAGCCATGGCCATTCTCCACAATCCATGGGGCATGGGCTATGGCCATGCCGCATTCCCCAAAAAGCAAATCACAATATGATATGATATGATATGATATGATAGTGTATTTATATAGCGCCTATACACAATGTGTTTCAAAGCGCTTCAAGGCAAGGGAGGGAACAAGGGAAAATACAATGACATTCTTACAGGCCATGAACAGTAAGGATGTGAAATTAACTATCGTACTCGGCCTGACGACATTTCAGATAGTGCAAGAGCTAAGACATAGATAAGGAAGGGCGGGGGAGAGTGGAAGGAAATGGAAACAGACAGGTGACTACCGTACTAGGTCTGGCGACATTTCTGGTAGAGCCAGAGAAGAACAAAAGGTGAGGGAGAGGGGTGCAGAAAGGGAGGGGAGGAACAAAACAAGCGACTATTGTACTAGGCCTGACAACGTTTCAGATAGTGCTGGAGGGAGGGGGGGGACAGTAAGGGGAGGGGCGAGGAGACAGACGAGGTTGCTATCATACTAGGTCCAGGGACAATTCTGATAGAGTAAGTGCATAGAAGAAAGTAAGGGGAGGAAGGGAGGAGATAGGAAAAGGGAGAGGGAAGGGGGCGACAGTAGACATTTGTCCTTGCCGAGGGCCAGACCCACTGGCCATGCAGCAAAGTCAGATCACTATTTTTTTAACTTACATTTTGACACTTCAAAAAAGTAAAACACACGACAGATTCGCAAAAGCATGCTTTGTGGTCCTTGCTGATGCTCCTCACACAAGTTTGCTGCAATCCCTCGAGCACTTTTGGTTCAGCCGCAAGCAGAATTTTGTTTCCCATTTAAACCTAGGGCTTTGGCCATGCCGTATGCCCCAATAAGTAAATCAGAATAGGCATTTGTTCTTGCCGAGGGTCAGGCCCACTGGCCAGGCAGCAAAGTGATATCACTATTTTTTTGTACTTAACATTTTTACACTCTGTAAAAAGAAAACACAAGACAGATTTGCAAAAGCCTGCTTTGATGTCTTTGCTGATGCTGCTCGTGAATATTTGCTGCAATCCCATTCCCATACCCATAACACTATTTTTTGTACTTACATTTTGACAATCTGGACAAATAAAACACAGACATATTTGCAAAACCATGCTTTTGCGCCTTTGCCTATGCTCCTTGCATGAGTTTGCTGCAAATCCATCCATGTTTTATTTTTTTTAAAGTGTCAAAAAGTACATACAAGAAAAAGTCATATAACTTAGCCCCCAGTTGACAAAATCTATTCAGACATTGCACAACCATTCAAGGTTGGGTCTATATTCTTTATGCAAACGTTTGTGCAGCTTCCTCAAACGGCAACACATTTATAAGCCAACTACAAATGTTGAGACCACTCTCTAATTTTGCCCGGTCTTCACAAAATCCCATAGAGTCCCAAGCATTATATTTATTGTAGTGCTCTTGCAATTTCCAATACTCATCATCCACATCATATCATGAATCTTACCACATAATTGATCATAATTAATATCCCCACGCTTTAAAACATAACATTAGATTGGCCACTCTTCACATACATAAATGAACTATAAAGCAATAAAAACCTATGTCTGTTTTTTATCAGCAGTGCATACCGAGGATGGAAATCGTCATTCAGTTGCCTATGCCATAAGGCACCACCATAATCTCAGCCGAACCAAACAACCCCTATTATTTACTGCACCTACACTGCATTGTAGTTTAATGTCCACTAGGCAATAATATTGTAACCCATGGCCAATGCTCATAGCTTGCAACTTATCTCCAACGCAAACCATAACAGCACACTTGATATACAGACCCCCTGGCCCGATCACATCAGTTGAGGAAGACATTTTGTTACTCCTTACTAATAACTCTAAACCATGCTCACAAATCCTTCTCCTGGGGGATTTCAAGTTAGGATTACATGATACTAAAGACGCCAATGCACCAGCTAGCAGCAATTGTATCACTGATTTAAGCTTCATCCAACACATTTCGCAACCTACCCATTACAAAGGTAGACAGCTAGATTGGATGGCAGATGCGAACTGCAACATTAACATCCTATCTAACCAGCCTTCCTGGGGGATGCCTGAACTGATCATCATGCCATCCTCTTCTCCATAATAAAGTTCTAACCTTAACCTAGAAAAATCTCTGTCTCCCCCCCCAGACTAGCGCGAAACATGAGGTACATAACAGCACGCAAGCCACTCCCTCTCCTTAAACCTATGATGAACCTCTCCTCCACCAATGAGTTCAAAGAGGACCCTACCTACCTCATTGACCATTACAATAAAACCTTACTTGACGCTATCAACAAGATCGCTCCCCAAAAAGTGTGTAAAGCTAACCCTCGCGCCCACTTGAACACTTCGTTCACCCCTCATTTAAGATCCTTGCGCAAATACAAAAGATCTGCTGAATCTACATGGAAAAACTGCCCCTCAACCGCCAACAAAGAAACTTTCATATTAGCCTCTGACACATACAAGTCTGCTATCTTTTTAGCTAAATGTGACTCGTACAATGACCAAATCCAAAAGGCCAAATCCAATTCTAAAGAATTATTTAACATTCTGAAAGAGCTGGAAACACCTACAGCCCCACCTACCTCATGTTTGAAAGACTCCACATGGTGTCTCAATATCCAAAAAGTGCTTTCCGATAAAATCAAGCTCATACAAAAGAAAATCGACACTAAAAAAACAAGCCTAGCTAGTAACAGCCTTCAACCATCTACTCAGACCTCTCTACCAGATCAAACGGACTTATTCAATTTCTCTTCCCTCAGTATCAGGGAAGCGGAGGAAATAATCCTAAACCTAAAACCCTCTAGATGCATGGGAGATGTCTGCCCAGCTTCCATCATAAAAGAAACTGCAAGGGAGCTTGCACCTTTCATTACATTGTAATAAATGCCTCCTTCTCCTTGAACACAGTACCTGCTAACTTGAAAGACGCCTGGGTCATGCCCCTCCTTAAGAAACCTTCCTTGGACGCAAACACTCCGATGAACTACAGACCAATCACCACAGTGCACTTCCTGCTTAGAATTATTGACAGAGCAACCTGCTTGCAGATTCAGTACTACCTGGAAAGTAAAAACTTACTGGGGATCTGCCAATCAGGCTGCCGCCCGAGGCACGGCTCTGAAACAGCCTTGATAGACCTAGTAACCCAAACAGAATCCATAAAAGATGACGGCAACCTTGCCCTGCTCCTGTTACTAGATCTATCTGCTGCCTTCGACCTCGTCAACCACAAAACCATCTGCAACCATCTCTCCTCAGCAGGCCACTTCTCCAATGATGCCACCTCATGGATCCAATCATTCTTCAACAATGAAACCAGAGCGTTTGCCCCCACAGCATCCACCGCTCCTGCTGCTGTCACCTGTGGGGTCCCACAAGGATCATGTATCTCCCCTATGCTGTATAACATATTTACAAAGCCTCTATTTGACAAACTAGACCATATGGGCATCATTTACACAAACTACGCCGACGATATCAAAATTCTCATCCTCATCTCAGGTAACTACACAACAGACTCCAAGTGACTTAACAACATTTACAGTGTCATCCAAGCTTGGATGGCTCAACACAGACTTTGCTTAAATGATGACAAGGCTGTGCTACTCTTAATGGCAACACCAGCCAGACTGAACAGACTTGACAGTCAGTTTAGCACCTTCACTATTGATGGTAACAGTATCAAGGTCTCGAAAGACGTCAAAACCTTAGGTATGCACATAGACTCAACCCTCTTCTTAGTCAGACAAATTAACACTACTGCGTCCTCCACTGCATACACATGCAAGCTCATCAATGCCTGCAGACCATTTCTGACCCCTGACAACTGCATTACCTTAGCCATAGAACTTGTACTAACTAAACTAGATGACTGCAATGCCCTATATATAGGCACCAACAAACACAATTTATGAAAACTGCAAACTACCAAAACAATGCGCTCAGAGCAGCAACCAACTTCTCGAGAAAACTCCAAATTTCAGAACTGAGACAAAATGTTCGATTGCTTTCCATCAACCAAAGAATCAAATTTAAGACTCTATCACTGACGTCAACATGCCTACATAATCAAGCACCTAGCTATTTATGCGACAAATTTAACCTCTACACCTCAGACCGTCTGCCAGATCATCGCAATCTAACTGCCTTATCATACCTGGGATCAAACTCCAAAAGGCAGGGGGAAGGAGCTTCCCTGTACTAGCAACCAAAAACTGGAATGCCTTACCCCGTAGCATCAGACTAGAGCCATCTTATCACAAATTCCGAAATGCTGTTAAAGCCTGGCTCTGCACCATTGAAGACTAATCGCTGCCACCATGTCGCCTCTCATGAGGATTAGACACCTCAGTTGGGGCTTTCCGGCAACCTCATTCTGAGTAATATGTAAATTTATACCTAAGCAACTGTAAATAAGTATATGTAAATGTCAAACGCCTATGCTACTTTTATGCAACTGTAAATTGTAAATCACATATATGTAAATCTGTAATTATGATCAAATGCGTCCTGTATGACCTGTAACATGCAACTGAAAGAAATGTGCCCAGATGCCTCAGGGCTAGGAGCGCTTTGTAAATAAAATACAAAACAATACAATATAATGGCAAGTCTCCAAATCCATGGAGCTTAGGCATCAGTCATGCCGCATTCCCCAATAAGCAAATCCGAGTAATATTTGCGTTTGCCAAGAGTCAGGCCCACTACCCAGCCACCAAATGTATATCACTAGTATTTATACTTACATTCTTACACTTTGGAAAATAAAACACATCACATATTTCCAAAAACATGCCTGCAGGTCCTTGATAATGCTTGTCATCCATGTTTGTTGTAATCTAGTCCACCAATTTAGGCTGTAACCACGAGCTAAATATCTTTCCCCATTCAAACCTACCGCTTTGGCCATGCCACATGCCACAATAAGCAAATTACAGTACACATTTCTCCTTGCTAACACCCACGCCCATTGCCCAGTCACCAGAATTATATCACTGTGTTGTGTACTTACTATTAATTCTTTATTAAAAGAAAACACTGAACATATTTGCAAAATCATGCTTTCCAGTTCTTGCTGACCCCCCTCGTATATATTTGCTGCAATTTCAGCCAGCACTTCAACCTGTAACCACAAACCCATTTGTTTTTCCCTTTCAAACCCATCCCAATTTCAGAAAACCTTGCCACATAGCCGGTCCCTTGTGCACATGGCAACTTTAACACCATTGGTCCTCCCTCGTGGTCATGGCCAATATCCAGATTGTCTGGGTCATGACCTTATGCCATGACCCAGACAATCTGGCCACTAATCATGGCCACAGGCTATACCTCAATCACCACAGATATATCACCATTTTTTGTACCTACATTATGCCACTTGTCAAAAAATAATCATGATTTCAGGTCCTTGCCAATGCTCCTTACATGACTTTGCTGGAAATCTGCCCATGTTTATTTGTTCAAAACTGTCAAAATGTGTGTCCATACAAAAGGCATATGACTTAGCCCCCACTTCACAAAATCCATTCAGACTTTGCACAAACATTCAAGCTTGAATCTAACACATGTTATATCACCCCAGAAATCACTTTAACACATACCATAAGTGATTAAAAAAACATTGTAGATAAAATCATATTTCTACTGCTCTGTGATAAATCTTTTATTTTGAAAAGAACAAGCATTTTTCATTATTTTATATCATGCACCTCACTAAAATTCAATTTCTTTCCTAATAAACAACATTCAATAATTATTCCCACCCATTGTCTACGTATACAGCAGCAGCACTTCATTGTTAACAAATATAGTAAAAGCTAAGAAAACCACAGAGCCCCATTATGAACATATTATCAAATCAAACCTTCAACACAACAATCACCAGCAACTGATTAATGGCAATCATATTTTATCACAGGTAACATTCTGCAGTGAAAATGTGAAAAGTAGATAAATAGGGGAGTTTCATACTTTCCAAAATCAAAACCACAAAAAGAGGACTATATTATAATAAAACTAATAAAATGGCTGAAGTGTTCACTGCAACCGATCACAATGAAGTACACATTAACACATTTAGCACTACCAATTATAAACAACCAAAACACATACAAACCCTGCTCAGCATCAAACGCAGCCGCGCATATTGAACGCGACTACAAAGCTCACTTGTAGCCGCAGGTACACATACATTTTTCTGCAATCCCCAAATCAAACTAAATTGGCCTTGAAACCTTCAAATCAAATAAGTAAACAACCAAGTACATGAAAAATACATTGAGCCTCATTAAAAGGAAGGCGGTAGAGGGTTAAAGGCGCTGATAGAGCTGCCGGCCTTGTTAACCCTCTACCACCTCATTACGAGGTCTGCTCGCGGGACCCGCTAAGGACGCCTGGCAAAACCAGGCATTCTTAGCGGCATCCGCGATCAGACCACGATGCTAACAACAGGCCGTCATTAACGGACCCGTTGTTAGCATCCTCCCCATTCCCATTGAGCCGTATGAGGGCTTAAATGGGGATGTACCGGGTCCGGGTTCCCTGAATGGGGAGATACCAGGCCCTCCAAGGTCAGAATGGCCCGGTATTTCCCCATTCAAGGAACTCGGACCCGGTACCCGGTATGGGCGTAGCCATGCCGCTAAAAGTGGCATGGCTACCTCCATACTTGTAATGAGGCCCATAGACAAATACAAATCTGTACTGTATCATCTACATAAAAGTATGATTATTGCACAGAAAATATATTTATAGACGTGGCTTTAAATATACCGTGTCTCCAGCGCAACGAATGAAATGCAGAGTAGGATCGACGCATCTATGCACATGCTTTTTTTATAGTCTCCGCTATAAAAGAACACCTCTTAGACATCTGTTGATAGCTGTGGCTATATGCAAAAACTTCAAATTCAAAATTGCATTTCCACTACACCAAACTCCCAAAACTGTCCCCAACATGCCTACCAGCCCCTCTGCACTCGACATAATCCTCCTCCACTCCCCTAGTCTCTTATAATCCCCCAAAACACTCAATGGTTATAACATGCCTCCCCACCCAAAATTCTGTATAGCCGCAACTACCACACGTCCACCAACACACAACATGTCACTTGCTCTAATATAGCCGTGACTGCAATAGGGGAGGTGTCTACTCGGGACTAGCAATACCACACAATGGGCAGCTGTTCGTTATTCATGAATACTAGCAATAGCACCATCCACCAATTACAAAGTACAACACACACACTTCATACATACCCTACTCATACAAACTACTAGAAATTCAAAGAAGGAATCATTTTCCTGGAAACAGACAAATAATGCAGATATCATGGCTGCTCTCAAAACTGTGTGGATGACTGGAGACAGTTGGCTGTTGGTTCCACGTTTTTCCAAAATGGTTAAGTCTGAGAAGTACAGGGCACCCAGACATCATACTAATTCATTGTAGAGGCAATGATTTGGGAATGTAAGAGGGGTGTCCCTTACTTTAATGGTGAAACAAGACATGGAAAAAACGAATGGAACTATTTCCTCACACTATCTTCATATTTTCCAATGTAACTCACAGGCAAAAATGGAGATGGGCCACCAGATTTAATGGTAAAATTGAGAAATCCCGGAGAAATGTTATGAAAACAGTTTCAGCATTCATGAGAGACCACAACCAATTATGCATGTCGAACAACATACAGTTCTACGTGGCCAATTTATATAGGCATGACGGAGTACACCTAATCGAGGAAGAAAATGCAGTGTTCCTTGATAACATCAAAACAGTACTCCTGATATGCTAAAGTTCTACACTCAGTGTTCCCCCAAACAGTCCTTTTAAGGACTACTTATCATATATAAATATATATATATATACATACAAAAAAAAATAACAAAAAACATGTTTTATTATACCCATGACTACAGTTCATTGACTTTTCACATGGCCCCAGTTACAAAATGTTTGTTGAGAAGGGGGCTGAATTTTATTTTTATATTACTATACAACTTGAATAATCAGTACAGAGCAACAATGCTCATGTACTTATGTGAAATAACTGAAAAATAATAAAAATATGTAACAAGAAACTAGGTAGGCTAAAATTCCACAGCCATACAATATAAAACCATAATTGAAAATACACACCCTAAAATACATTCTATTGTAATTCTAAAACTACACTACAATTCCTCCTTTTAATATTCATTTTTTTAGACTCTTTTCTTCTATTTCTTTCCAAAGTCTCACATGCTCAAAATTCTGAAAAAAACATCCAAAATAAAAAAGACTCTCTAATGCCTACCAAGTCTCTGACCATGGTTTTGGCCTCAAAAATATATAAAACACTGACAATCCAAACTATATAGCCGTGCATACCGAACTACAAATTCCCGATCATTGTAGCCTCGAATATAGCTGTGAATATTGTAAAAACGGCAGGAAAAATAAATGCTTCCCTGCACACCCAGGCTCTCACCAATTGCCCCCTTCAACTGTGCCAGCTCACCCCATTCCCCTGACGGCCTCCTCACCTCCTCTGCAGGAAACACATACTGCTTCTGTGACACAGTTTGCTTTGAGATGTCGGCTATTCATGGCTATAGCCGAGGCTACGGAAAGCTTTGTGCTGTAAACTCAGTCCCTACGCCCCCTCCAACTCATACATTTCACTCAGTGCCCTCAGGCCATCCCCCCACTTCTACTCTGACAGCATTTGTATGTTTTCTGACCTACAAATAGCTTTTTACTTCGTTTCATTTTCCCATAACCTCGGCTATACCGTGAATATCTCTTGCATCGAGAGAAAAACAAGATGGCGGTTGTTTCATTTCTGAAAACCATGATCCTGCAATTCGCCATGGGAGATATAGCTATGATTTATGGGGTAACCACTGCACGGAATAACCCCAAACCACAAAAGTATCGCGGCTCAACGCTTTGTGCCCAAATTGTTTCAGCCAAATCTGTTACTCGAATATAGGGTTATTATGAAAAAGGGACGTTATGAGTCCAAGTAAAAATGAAAAAACCCTTGAAATGTGCCATTTATGGTAAGCTAAGCAACCATAACTCACGCCACCACCGTGCACTGCTAAGACTGACACCCAGGATATGAATGATGACATCACAAATGTCAGTGTTGACATTCATGTTTTTTTTATACGTTATAAACTGCCCAACACGTGCACTTTCTATGAGTTGAACAACTTAACCATAACTACAGGGCCGCTACCGCAGGCCCTGTAATTCAGTTAAAAAACAACCTTGGTTAAGAAAGAGTTAAGGTAATCAGATTTAATGCCACAAACCCTAAAACTCAGCATTCACATTTTAAGCAAGTTCACCTTAACTGTGCACCCACTGTTGTTTAGTGTACGACCTAAATGATGACATTGTGGATGACATCACTGATGACATCACTAATTATATCATACAAGATATCACTGATGACATCACTGATGGTATCACTAATGACACCATACACAACATCATTGATGAGGTCAACAATTAAATCACACAGGACATTACTGATGATATAAATTAGAATTTGTTGTTGCCCTTTTTGATACATATTTTAACTTATTACACTTAATAATAACAACATGACATGGAACAATAGAGTCAAACACAAGTATCATTTTTGTGGATCATTCATTTGTAGTACTTATCAACGTATACAATTTAAAATATAAATATGTAAAATGGTTGAATTTCATATGTAAAGTTATACAAATAGTCTGCATTTCATATATTAGTAAGCAAATATAAAATGCAATTGCAGGAAAGTATCTGATCTAGCTAAAACTATTTCAGGTATTTCAAAGATAATATAACAATAACTATATATTTATATAGCAACAAGAAAAGCAAGCAGCAGAGCTCTCGCAACAACATACAACACATAACAAAAATGTACAAATACTTTGACCGGAAATCCAGAAATCCAAGAGGAGTGTATCAAAAAGACTTTATGCAATAAGCTATCTCTTCAAGTTGCGTTTAAACATGGTTAGTCAACTGCAACCCCTCACATCTGGTGAGAGAGTTTTCCAGAGCTTAGGTGCAGCACTAACGAAAGCACCCTGACTCACAACTGTCAATTTTACCTGCAGTACCATCAACAGGTTTGTATGGTTAGAACGAAGTGTCCTGTGAAAAGGTAGCCAGGCAATGCTGTCAGAAAGATAGCTTGGGCTATTGCTGAACAGGCCTTTGTGCGATACAGTCAGGACTCGGAAAGGAATACGAGCTTCCATTGGTAACCAGTGTAGCCCCCTTCTGGCTTCTGAAATATGTTCCCTTTTTCCTATACCCTCGATTATATGCACTGCGCTGCTTCGGATTACTTCTAATTTTTCTGATTTCTCCCTTATTGATCCCAAGTAGCAGACTACTAAAATAGTTTAACTTGGCAGCAATAATAGCTCTGGCCACTAGCGAACAGCTCTTTTTAGTTAAGAAAGGACGCAGTTGATTCAGCAGTTTAAGATGGTAAGTGGAAGCAAAGACAATGGGCCTCATTACGTGTTTGGCAGTAGCCGTGCCCTTAATAAGGGCACGGCTACCGCCAAACTCGCTACCGGCACCGGCACCCGCAAATGGGCCATTACCGGCCCATTACAAGTTGAATGGGCCGGTAATTGCCCATTCGTGGGTGCCAGTATGCCGGGCTCCTGATCCCCATAGGGCAGAATGGGGGTGGGGAGCATGGTTGCACCAGCACCGTTTATAACGGTGCCGGTGCAATCACGAGTTCTGCTTGTGGGTGCCACTCTGCATGGCTGGTCTGACCAGGCATGCAGAGCGCCACATGCAAGCAGAACTCGTAATGTGGCAGTAAGGCAACAACAGCGCCTTACTGCCATATTCGTAATGAGGCCCAATATTTTTCACCTGCGCTTTCATGGTTAGCTTCCAGTCAAGGACAACGGCCAAAGTTTTAACTTTTCTTTGCGTCGCTATCATACACCTCGCTACAACAAAACTGTTATATCGTAGCTACGATTTGCTAGTCACTACGCTGTACCAGCCAACATCAACTTAGTTTTCATGTCATTAAGTGCCATCCCATTGTCAAACATCCATTGATGAAAGAGGGAATATATCTAATTGAAAACCACAGTGTCCCTTACAAAGTCCCCTGAGACTGGAATAAAGCACTGTGGGTCATCAGCGTAGTTAGTATACAGTATTCCTCTTTCATCTAATGACTCAAATAAGGGCATGGTGAAAATGATGTACAGCGTAGAGAATAAGCATGACCCTTGCTGTACACCGTACGGCAGTTTGAACACATCTGCAGCTTCAGTGCCACTGAATGCCCTTGTGGATCTGTTGGCTAAGAAAGACTTAGCCCAGTTTGCTGCTGAGGGTGAAAAATACACAGATTGTTAAAATGTTTCAACTAGTATCTCATGATCGACTAAGTTGAATGCTGCGAACAGATCCAAAAGCATCAGTTCTCCAGAGATGCCTTAGTCCATTGCTTTTAATATGCTGGTGTTAAGATCTAACAATGCCATTTCTGTACCGTGAGTTTGTCTAAATCCTGATTGCCACACACCAAGAATATAGTTCTTCATTAAATCCTCTTGTATCTGCAAATACGCTGATTGATCTAAGATCTTTAGCAAAATTGCTATGTTTGTAATTGACCACTAGTTGGTCGCAATAGTGTGGTCCAGGGATTACTTTTCAATAGAGGTGTAATCCACACCTGTTTTATTATATTAGGTACCTCACCCTCCGAACAGGATCTGTTGTTAAATTTGCCAATGATTGGGATCAGTGCTGGAGCACAAGCTTTAACCACAACTGCAGGCCAACAATCGCCTTTTCAGGCAGTCAGTAAAAGCTGTGCTAGAATGCCTGTAACTTCTATTTCTGACACTGCTCTGAAAGTAAATATTGTTGACAAATCACCTACGCTTGTACCTGCTACAGGCACTTTGGTCTGATTATCCCCCTCGACACATGCAGCTGTATATTTAATTGTAAGTGATATCAAAAGTGTCAATGTTCACACTTAAACAACAGTGACAATACCAGAGAGACCAACCGCTGATGGACTAGGCGATCAGGTGACAAGAGTATGTGTCATGCCTTTGGGTTTTTGGCTTCACTTTCTATCTGGTACTTCACTGCCAGTGGCCATCTTGGATTGGTGAGATCACGTCCAGCAGCCATCTTGGATTGGTGACATCACTTCCTGTGGCCATCTTGGATCAGTGACATCACTTTCTGTGGCCATTTGGATCAACCCTATCTCTAACCAAAGGCCACAAGAGGCTCCTCTCGGAACACCAATTAGAACGAAATTGCCTCATACCAGCAACAACAGCCCCAATATCAGAGAGACCAACCACTGATGGACTAGGTGAACAGATGACAAGAGCCTGTGTCATCCCTTGTGAAATTCCTATGGGTGGACAGCCAGGGGTGTCCCGGTTAAGTGTGTAACAGTGAAGGGTGAAGACCAGCCATTGACCATCCTCATTGCTCTTAGTCTATAAGCCTTTAATTTTGCCTTTCTCCCTATTGTACCTGTGAGTACCCCAAGCTTTCTAATTACTGTACTGTCTCCCCACCACACTGCGATATTCACCTATAACATATTCACTCCTGCTCCTACTTATCTCTACCTAAGCTTTCTCAAATCAAGCTACAACTTCCTCCGTTCCTATACCTATTATAATACTCACAGCTCGAAACGTCCACTACTCCATCTCTCTTCCAACTCCTTCCAAGAAAAAAAGCTGACGTGCTGACCATAACTCCTCTAACACCTATCCGTCTTGCCTCACTTCCTCAGAGACTCAACCTCTCTACTCTTCCTTACCTCATCAACTGAACATTGCACTCTGGAATTATCAGTCTGTATGCAACACAACTTCCTTTACCACTGACTACTTTCACTCCAACTCTCCTTCCATAGACCTTCTTGCTATCACTGAAACCTGTATTTCTCCATTTGACACTGCCACTATGGTGGCCCTACACAACTCCAAACTATCCTTCATTCACTCTCCTTGACTGACTGGCAGAGGTGGAGGTGTCGGACACCTACTCTCTTCTCACTTCAATGCCTCACAAATCTCTAATGCCACGTCCTCTCCTACCACTTTTTTATTCACCATCTCTACTATTGCTCTGCCTCACATGGTACACATCTATCGCCCGCCTGGCCCCACTGCACCATTCTCTGATGATCTTGGGCAACTCCTTGATTCTCTTTCCACTAAAAATCACCTCATTCTCTTAGGTGTCTTTAACCTCCCCACTCCAACCACTTCTCAGAAATCTGAACTTCAGTTTTTTCTTAGTGACCACAATCTCCACTCTGTCCATAACCTACCTACCCACACAGGAGGTTACTCAATGGATCTCTTATTAATCTCCACCTTTCTCTCAGCTACTAATACTACTGTCACACCATCCATATGTGATCACTCAATTGTTTGCACCATCATCGCCTTTCGACCCTCTGACCTTTTCTCACCACTTGCTTCACCTATTACTAAAAAGAAATGTAACCTTCTGCCATTCACCCCTTTCACTCTAACCTACAGTTCTCACTCTCCTCCTTCTCACCCAATACCGCTTCCACCAACACTGCCTTCTCCAACTTCCAATACCTAATATGACCAATCTCCTCTCATGTCCCACTGCTTATTTTCACCCCTAAATCTCAGCATCCTCAACCATGCATCACCCCATTCATACACTCTCTCCGGACAGACATGCGTATCCACTTGCATGAGGACCCCCAACTCTACCTCTCGGCCCCAAACTCTCTCAAGTCCACTCTTTGTAGATCAAAAGAGAATTCTACCTAACCCTCACTGACTCTCACTCCAACCATCCTCGCTGGCTACAAGGGAGGCTGTTGCGCAGTCCCCACAACCCACCCGAAAAACAGGAGCTCCACCAAGTAGGACCCGTCCCTGCAGGAGCAGCAGGCTTACAAAGGGAAGTCTCCCTGAGCAGCCCATGAATTATGGTAAGCGCTGCTACCTTAAGCGCTCGTTTTGGAAAAATCGCCATCTAAGCCCCTGCACCATTGCACATGAGAGATCATCGAAGTCTGGTAAAGAAAATCCTTCATCTACACAATTTTGCTTGAAATAGCAATTTTTGTGCCCTTCACCACCATTAAGGTACACGAGGTACCAAGCACTCTCCAAGATGGCCGACCGTTTCTTGTTTCCAGCCTCCATTGCCTAACCAGGCCCCCAGCAGACACTGCTAGCCACCGATTGGCTACCTGGCCTATTTTCACCCCTATTGGACGCCAGCAGGCGAAGCCCGCCCACTAACTCCAAGGCCCAAGGGAAACAAGGCCATTGCCTGTTTTCAGCCTGTATTAGCCATATTTGCTGTCTGCCATTGCAAGTCCATTTCAGTCGCCGCACCTCTTTGGGTGACCACCATTGCTGCCCATCTGTCCTCAAGCATACATGCCTCTCACGTGTTATTGCCCGATCCAAGGTTGTATAATCTGTTGTACTACATATATAACGGCACTCGATTCCTACCATCAGTAGCATTATGCGCTGTATGATTATTCCTACCCAGTTTCTAGCTATGCGCTCTACCTCCCCAACCACGGTCACACAACAATGCCCCACTTTCTATTAATCGCGCACGCACTGCTCCCATTCCAACCACTTCCAGCGGTCGCAGTATTTTTAAGCACATCCTCCGCAATCTGCCTGCACTGATATATGTTCTATCGTTACGAATTACCATTGTCTGAAAAGGAATATTAATCCTCCTCCTGTGCAGCGCCTACTAGCCAAATCCATACAAAGTTGCTTTTAGGCTGTAAACCACTAAGCAATCTTTCTCCCCCTTTGCATTGTTGCTCCTACCTTCTGCTATTGCGAAGACGAGTTATACCATAGCAGTAAAGTTGCTTCCAGTGTGAAAAAACCCGCTTTAGTGACATTCCTCTGGAAACCCACTCCAGCCCACGACAGCAAGGTCGCTTTTAGATTGTGTGAAAAATTCTTTTAGTAACTTGCCACTGCCAACCTACTCTAGGCTACAGCAGCAAAGTCGCTTTTAGATTGTGTGAAAAATTCTTTTAGCAACTTGCCACTTCCAACCTACTCTAACCTACAGCAGCAAAGTCGCTTCTAGATTGTGTGAAAAACTATTTTAATAACTTGCCACTGCCAACCTATTTGAGCCTACAACAGCAAAGTTGCTTCTAGATTATGTGAAAAAATTGTTAACGCTCATGTGAGCCTATGCCTTTAGTGTCTGGTATCTGCTTTGATAGCTTGCTCTGTCATGATTAGCCCTGTCTAGCCTGCTTAGCCATGATTAGCCATGCCTGTCTTGAATAGCCCTGTCTAGCCTTGTTTAGCCTTACCTAACCATGATTAACCATGCCTGTCCCGAATAGCCCTGTCTAGCCTTACCTAGCCCTGACTAGCCTGCCTTGCTTGCCGATTTGTCCTGGAAGGCATTACCGCATGCGCCCTACCTCTCTACCATAGACTAACTACGTGCATGCAATGTGAGCTGGTGACATAGGGCAGTACCTACCTATTGCATGACGATTGTGTCCAACCCTCTCAGCAAGTTATCTAATTTCGCCATCACACCTGCACCCATAGCCACCTCAGTCAGACGCCCTTTTATCACTCAAGCCACTCATACGCACATGCCCTCACAAACACACTATGCATCTGCCACCACTCTACTAAGAACTATCCTCTACTTGATCACTTTACAAGATCTCAACATGCCCCAGCACACGGTCCAATTAACGCATGTATGCGCACCCCCTAAGCAGGCTGGCATGACCACCAAACCCTGTAGCCTCCAACAGAGAAACTTTAAACTTCGTGCCAGACTCCCAAGAATCTATGATCACCTAACTAATGCCCACCCCACAACTAATCGCCCAAGGGACGCTTAGCCCACTCCCAACATCTCACCCATTATCTGTTCATCCTACTCAAATTGACATAAAAGGTGCATTAATAAATGCACGCTCTTTGGTAGTCCACGCCACAGATATAGCTGACTTAATCCATAACGTAAACATTGACCTCCTGGCCATTACTGAATCCTGGCTTCACTATGCAGCAGGTCCTGCAATTATGTTAGCCATCCCGGACAACTATACTCTTATATGACTGGATTGTACCACCTCCAGAGGTGGAGGTCTTGCTATAATTGTTAAGAATAATCTAACTCTTAGACTCTCCAATCCCTATAATACACATTCCTGTGAATCACTCACAAATATACTATCGGACAACGTTAAAAACTCTTCACAATTTCTCATATAAGGAGACTTCAACCTCGGATTCAGTGACCCACTAGATCCCAGCGCTTCACAGCGCTCCCTAGAGGAATTATGATTCACCCAAAAGGTCACAGAACCCACTCACATTAAAGGAAGGACCCTTGATTGGATTGCTGAACACAATTGCCCAACCAATATCATTTCTATACTGCCTCAGCCCTGGTCTGACCACTCCACTACCTGATATCCTTTACGCTAGAGGTCACATCTCCCACCAATACCATTAGTATAACAATAAAAAAGACACTCTCATTGCCTCCAAGACTGGCACTAATGCTACGATCTCCACGACTGGTACGAATGCCACACCACTACTTCAGACCAACCCGACTCCACCCACACCACCTACTCCCTGTTTCCACTTTCACAAAGTATCTATCAAAGAAGTCAAAAAAGTTATCCTTACCCTCAAACCGTCAAACTGTCATGGTGACCCATTTCCAGCTCAAATCATAAAAGATGCTGCCCGTGAACTTTCCCCTTTCATCACTAAACTCATAAATGCCTCGTTCACATCAGGCACTATAGCTAACAACCTGAAACACTCCTGGGTCCTCCCCCTCCTCAAAAAACAAACCCTAGACCCATCCATCCCCACTAACTACCGCCCCATAACCACAGTGCTATTCCTACTTAAAATCTTGGATAAAATAGCATATCTACAAATCCAGCATCATTTAGAACAAAACCACCTACTAGGAGTTTGACAGTCTGGCTTCAGACCTCAACACGGTACTGAGACTGTGCTCATAGACTTCAAGGCACAAATAGACGCACTGAGAGACAAAGGTAAGATAGCACTCCTGATACTCCTTGATCTCTCAGCCACGTTTGATTTGGTAGACCACTCGATACTTTGCAACCACTTGGACTCCGTGGCCCGCTTCTCTCAGGAGGCAATCGCTTGGATCCAGTCCTTCCTTGATAACAGGACACAGAACAATACGAGTTTTCTCTCCTCTAGCAGCTGCGGACCTTTTTGATGATCTAGATGGTCTAGGTATCACCTACACGAATTATGCCGATGATGCACAGATCCTCATCCCGTTGACGGGAGATTATGACAAGGATTTGGCCTTTGTGAACAGAGTATACCTCATCATCCAGGCATAGATGGCTTCTCACGGTCTATGCCTGAATGATGACAAAACTCATTCTAGGCACCCCATCCAACATCATTAAACTAGGTCCGAACTACTCATCCTTCAAAATTGACAACAACATTACTGTTATGTTATGTTATGTTACTTTGCATTCATATAGCGCCTTATGTACCATTGGTATGGTCTCAAGGAGCTGGTAGGTTGAACGCCCTCGGGAACCGAAGTTCAAGTCAGTAGAGAGAAATAGAAGGAGTCAAAAGGTGCGTGTGAGCACCGGATATATGTGCAGCTGGTGTGGCATTTGTGTGATAGCTGCTTCTTAGCGGTAGGTGTGGTGGTTGAGAGATCAAGAGTATGGGCCTCATTACACGGATGGCGGAGAACCATGGCGCTATTTTATTTTGGCGAAAAGGGGAATTACCGCCCCATTCCAAGGTTGGCGGGGCGGTAATTCTCCCTTCCACCATTGCCCTTCCCCATTCCCATTTTTGGCTCATAGGGCTCAATGGGAATGGGGAAGGCGCTAATTACGGTACCGCAAATTGCGGTACCGTAATTAGCTCCCTGGGTCCCTTTGCGGGTTGGTTTTTAACGCCTGCAAAAAGCAGGTGTTAAATCCCCCAACCCGCAAAGGGACCTCGTAGTAAGGCGGTAAGGATTTACCGGTACCGGCATTTTACCAGTACCGGTAAATCCTTACCCCCATCCGTGTAATGAGGCCCTATGTGTTCATTCTGGCAGGTTGTTATCCAGACCGATTCTGGCTGTGTTAGGCCTGAGAAGAACGCCTAGGCTGGACGGCGTGAACCAGCAGTGCTTAGTTAGGGTGATGGGGAGTATGAGGCAAAATGATGGTATGAGAACAGCTATACCGAATGGTGTCATAGTATCGCTGTGTTCTAGTTGAGTGGTGGTGTAAAGAAGAGAGTAAGCGTGGAGATGTGATATGGTGGTTTATCTTAGGTGCTTGCGATCGAGCCCACTCCAATAGTTCCATGTACTCCATCCGTTCCATGTACTCCGACTGTTCTACGCATTACGACTGTTTCAAGCAATCAAAACCGTTCGTTTCAATGCTCTTTCAAACGTTCATGCACTCCAAACCATTCCATGTAAGTCACGGCATTCTATACACTCCAATCCGTTCCACGCCTCCAATCCATTCCACACACTCCAATCCGTTCCACACACTCCAATCCTTTCCACGCACTCCAACCATTTTATGCACTCCAACCATTTTATGCACCGCTCCTTTCATTCGTTCTACTCACATTATCCTTTCTCCATGCATCGTCCATACACATACATCATCTTCACACGATCCATCCACTTCAATGGTTCCACCCATTTCACACGTTCCATCCACTTCACCCGTTCTACCGGTTCCACCCACTTCACCGGTTCCAAACACATCACCCGTTCATCCACCTACTTCATCTGTTCTACCATTTCACCCGTTCCACCCACTTCACCCATTCTACACTCGTTCATTTGTTTCCATCCACATACTTCACCCGTTCCATCCACATACTTCGCCTGTTCCATCCACATCATTCATCCGTGCCAACCCAGTTCATCCGTGCCACCCAGTTAATCTGTGCCACCCAGTTCATCCGTGCCACTCATATGGTTCATCCGTTCCAACCCCATACTTCCTCCGTTCCATCCACATACTTCAATCATTCTGTTCAATAAATTTGACCCATTTTGTCCACATACTTTATCCCTTCCTTCCTCATACGTTATCCGTCTCGTCCATATACATCACCCGTTCTTCCAGATCCATCCTCCGTTCCTACCACCCAACTTCGCCCGTTTCTTCCCCTTACTACACCCGTTTCTTCCAACCACTTCACCCGCTCCATCCACATACATCATCCGTTTGCTCCACACTCTACACCCGCTCCGCACCCGCACCATACCCTACATCCACTCAACACCCTTCATCGGCTCAACACCACCGCACCCTACATCTGCTTCACACCCTACATCTGCTCCACACCCTACATCTGCTTAACACCATCACGCCCTACATCCGCTCAACACCCTAAATCTGTTCAACACCCTATATCTGTTCCACTCTATTATCCACTCACACCCTACATCCGCAGCACGACCTACGTCCGCACCTCCCCCTCATCCGCTCTACACACTCATCCGCTCCACGCACTCATCCGTTCTGCGCACTCATCCGCTCTACACATTCATCCGCTCTACACACTCATCACTCTACACACTCATCCACTCTACGCTCTTCATCCACTCCACCCAATTCATCCGCTCCACTCACTTCGTTCATTAATCCTACATTATTAGCCCATGTCATTTGTCACACGCACTCAATCCGTTCCGTGCTCTCCATCTGTCCCAGGCACTACACCCCCCTCATGTACACGAATCGTCTATTCTGTACTTTCCATTTATACCATGCACTCATACAATCCATGCCATCTGTCTGTGCACTCATCCGTCTACTGTATTCATCTTTCCATCTTCTTCACTTCATTCCTTTCATCCATTTTGTTCCGTACGTTCATTGCAATCATTTCATTCATTTCATTAATTTCAACCGATTTACTGCTTTCGTACAATCTATTCTTTTTATCCACTTCATCATTCTATTCTGTTTGTCCTTTTTAGATTACATTAGAGGTTATTAGTTTTCGATTTCTCGCTTGGATCTTGATGTTGTATTCTTATTTGTTTTATTGTTATTTAGGTTTGGGTTAGTTGAAATGTTGTTATCCACTTTATTCCTCACGTCCACATTTATCCTCTTGTACTTTACATTTATTTGTCCATTTCATTAATTTCAGCCACTTTACTGCCCTCATACAACTTATTCTTTTTATCTACTTCGCAGGTTTGATCCTTTTTACTTATTCAATTTTGTTTGTCCTTTTTAGCTAATCAATAGAGGTTATTAGTTTTCGATTTCTTGCTCAGATCATGATGCTGCTTTGCTATTTATGATCTAGCGGAAACTTAATCACCGATAGGAAAAGACCTCCTTGAATCACGAAGGAGACGCAATAGGAATATTCATTTCTCCTAAACAAGGATACTAACCAACCACCCCAAAACTACTAAAAACCTCACCACCCCTCACAAGCTAACCAAACACTAACACACCTTACAACCACAGCAACCCGCACACACTTCAACACACCGCAACCACTACACCACACAAACCCCCACACAACAGACTCAGAAACTAATAACACACCTGTGGCTAAGGTAGTCAAAACCCTCGGCTTCTACATAGACTCCACGTTCACCTTTGGTAAGCAAGTAAATGCCATGGCCTCAGCCACCTCCTACACCTACAAGCTAATCAGAGCAGCCAAGCCGTTCCTCTCACCCAATAACTGCATTACTTTAGCGAGAGCCCTAATCTTATCCAAATTGGACTATTGCAATGCCCTCTATATAGGCAGCAACAAATACATTACGTGCAAAATTTAGACCTTTCAAAACAATGCCTTAAGAGCTGCCCTAAGCTTCCCCAAAAATGCCCATATATCTGACCTTAGGAGATCCGTCAATTGGCTTTCTACGAAAGACAAGATCCTCCTTAAAACTGCATCTTTGACACATAAATGTCTTAACCAATCAGCCCCACAATACCTCACAGCTAGATTTACTAGACAAACAGCCACTCGCCCCCTAAGAAAAGTCAACTGCAACCTTCTATTGGTACCCAGATTTAAGCGTACTAAATCCGGTGGGATGAGCTTCCCTGTTAAAGCAGCACAATACTGGAACTCCCTCCCCCCTGACTTAAGGGAAGATCTACCCTACTTACAATTTAGATCTAGTCTCATTCACTGGCTAAAGGAACACTACATCTGACCTTAATCCACTTGCAACTTCCTAGCATTTATTGTATATATGTGACCATCACTGTTTTTGTTATATATTTGTGTCTCACAGTTATTCTTTGTATTATTGTATATACCTATCCACCTTCCCTGTTGCCCATGCACACAGCATTGTAACCATAGCTATAATTATTCCTGTTTACTATATAACATAAGCTTGACAACCCTCTTTATGCCTTTGCACCCTAATACTCTTGGGTCTGGTGCGCAATATAAATAATAAAAACAAACAAACAAACAAACTCCTCACTCTTCCTAAGTCTATGACTATCAACTCCACTTTCACAGCTAATGACCTTGCTGAATACTTCACTGCAAACATTTCCCAAATTAGAGACTCTCTCCTAACCTTCCTCACACTCCTTCCTTCTACATTTTACACTCTGCTTACTCTACCAACATCCTTCACCTCTATCTCACACTTTAGTCACGCTAATACTGATGAAGTGCTATCTCTACTGATGAAGGCTAACCCTTCTTGTGCCCGATCTTACCCTCTTGCTCCTCAGCCAGTCATGTCTATTGCCTCTTTAGTAGCCTCTTACCTCGCTGAATTGTTCAACCTGTCCGCCGACTCCGCTTGCTTTCCCTCTGTTTTCAAAACAGCCAAGGTCATCCCTCTCCTAAAAATGAAAGGGGTTTGACACGAAAACATCGGCTAACTTTCACCATGTGTCTCTCCTTCTGCACTACAAGTGCTAGAAAGGGTTGTGTTCAACCGTCTTACCTATTTCGTAGACATCCACAACCTTATGTAATGATTAAGGGATCGATTGGATGCTTATCAGAGAACGGATTGAGTATCATTATAGGTCCACACAATGGGGGCTTATATTCGCACACAGTCACATCACTTCTACCTGATATTCCAGTAGCAGCTTTGAAATTACTAGAATCTGGTCATTGAATGTGCATGGACTAAACAGGCTGCTCAAAAGGTGCAGGTTTTTTAAAGACCTGAGGGAGCGACAAGCATAAAATGTCTGCCTTCAAGAAACACACTTACTTAGATCAGATCAACACAGGGTGCCTTCATAGTTGTATCCAAAGTCCTTTTTATGTTAATGCATCTTTCTACAAGGCTACAGGTTTTCGGGCACTGAGGGAAAGTACATTTCGTCAGTGGATTGGTGGTTTACACACAGCCACGGTGCTCTATGCCCTTAACCATATCTTCGTTCTAAGACTGCTAGACCTACTCAAAGGCTGGGCCAAGAGGACATTGTTTTAGCTGGTTATTAATATACAGCATTTTACTTCAGCACTTCCAGACGTGCTAATGTAGGGGTCGGAGCAGCAAAAATGCAATCCAAAACTCCTGACAGGTGCAGGAAGTCTCACCATGGTCACAACTGATGATTTGTTTTATTTTCACACACTTTGCACATATTATAGAAGAGATGTGATTTCTTCACACCACATTTGAGCAGTGTGGCTACATAAGCAAATATACACACACCCATCCTGTTAGACCACATCCCTGTGTAAATTAAGCCTCATCTAGGAAAGGGATTCTTGCATATTAAAACGCAGGTGCTGAAGGGTGGATGATATCCTCAGAGACCTGATTTACAGGCAGACAGTTTCAGACAGAATCCATTATTATTGTAAGGAGAGTTCAGCCCTGGACCTTCCCCCTCACACTAGGTGGGACCCTTAGGAAATTAACAACAGTGATGGAGTGAACTCAATATCTAAAAAAACAAATAGGGTGGAGGCCTCCCTGTTTAAGAGCAGACAAACAGTCTTTGAATTTTACCAAAAGCAGCGCGGGGTCCTGGCCAATCAAAATAAGATGTAAAGTAATAGGGCGCATCGACAAGATTGAAAGTGAGAAGGGGCAAAAACTGTGCT
Source organism: Ambystoma mexicanum (assembly GCF_040938575.1). Taxonomy (NCBI): domain Eukaryota; kingdom Metazoa; phylum Chordata; class Amphibia; order Caudata; family Ambystomatidae; genus Ambystoma; species Ambystoma mexicanum. Next base: position 1,132,893,386 of record NC_090933.1, on the reverse strand, counting down.
CAGAGAAGGGTAAACAAGCCGTCAGTTTTCGCAGCTTCTTCCGGAAGCTGTACTTGGTAGACTTCATGATGGCCAAAAACAAACAGAATGCTGAAATAATGTAGCTCTACCATCAGTCTCAGCTACCCAAGACGGCACATTGGGCCTCATTCCAAGTTTGCTGGTATTCCGGTGGTAAATCCACCAGAATACCGGCAAACGGAATTGCTGTTACCAGCACTTGGTCTGATGGAATAAACGACAGATTACAAATGCTGGTAAGGGCAGTAAATGCCCATTCCATGAAGTACCATAGGACTCCATGGGGGAAAGGGGGAGATTGTGCTGCTATTACCAGCTGTGCCAGTAATGAAGGCAGTTTTTGGCTAGTAGGAGTCAGATTTTCCTCCATCTCTTAGCTGGAGGTAAATCCTTAACCCCTACTGGCAAAGTTGTAGTTGACTGGTAAAAGTGCCAGTAGACGTTATTACCGGCATGCTTACCGTGTACCGGCCAACATGGAATGAGGGCCATTCTACGGACAGTTATACCTGCACTGTTCAATTTTATTATGTTTTCAAGAAAGAAATATCCAGGGCCCGCAAGTGGTGTTCTGCAACCCCTGGCTGTTGACTTAGGTCCTTTTGAATTCCTTCCACTTACCTCTAGTATTAATTTCCCTTTAGAAAATGTAGGACCTCAAGAACCAAAATGAAAAGTGATTTTAACTTAAAAGAAATTACTAGCCGAACAGCCGAAGTCTGACAATGCAGTCACTTGACCTTACTACTTTACAGCCTAGAGAACACGTGCCAAAGGATCCTGCGCCTGCGATAGTGCCTGCTTTTACTCATCCTTTGACACAGGCAGGCAGCTTGCTTCCATTCATGAAGAGATTTAATCTGCAGTTGAAGAGAACAAATAGGTGGTTACACATCAAAGCCTCGGCCATTATGGAAGAGTAATAGGCAGCTCTCAGCAGAATATTCATTTCATTTAGTTTTGTTCCCATGGATGCAGATACATATTGAGCTGACTGCAGAAGCTGGTTTAGCTTTTGGCTTTGAGATGCAGGTGTGGAGATAATGTGGCTCAAAAAAAACAGGGGACAGTGGGAATAAGTAATTGAAGCATCTGGTGCTCCATCCCGTCCTCTCCTGACGGGCATAAAAGGTGGGCAGAATGCCCTCTCTCAACATAGCAGCAGGACCCAGTACAGTCGTGTGTACACTCAAAGTGTGCTCTGTATACCTTGAGAACAGACTGTGCTAAAATGTAACAAAAACAGTTTTTGTTTGAAAAATGATCAAGTGTTCACTGCATAGCACAAAAGTGTCAGGGGAGGACCCCCGCGTACCACTTTGTAGAAAGTAATCCATCACGAGGAAACAGAAGGAGAGTTGGCAGCAACGCTTTAAAAGACAGAAAGTGGGAGCAGATGATGTCAGTCAACCAAGGGGCTGCAGCTCTTGAGTTAAGCACTTGGAATCATATGCATTATAACTCAGCCTTCAATGTTATGGATGCACCTTTAGACGCAGACAATTTCAGATTTAGCCCGTGCATCTTTAGTGGATGACTGGTACCAACTGGTTGGCTTCTAGCTTGATCTAGATGTGCACAAGTTGTACCCGCGGTGCGCACTGGCTGTCGGTTCTTGCTGCATGGCCAATGGGGCACATATGGCACTGGAACTCTCAGATTTGCTTCAGTCTTCACCACTCGGCTGGAAACACTCAAAGTGGTGTCACAGTTGCACCACCAGAAGTGGTGCAGCATCGGGGAAAATATTTAAAAACACAGAGGCCAAGCAACATCCAGCCACGACAAATACAAGAAAAGAAATTAACCAAGCAAAGATAACAAATATGCACTTAAAACGTGTGTAAGAAATTGCAAGGGTGATGAGTGCTATACAGACTTCCCACTGCAAATCACAAATTCAATATGCTCTCTCTGGGAATACAGTGTTGTGTATTATTCTGCTTCAATAGAATCTTCTAATTCTAATTAAGCAGATCTCTTGAATTTTAATCTTGCATCTTCTTCCCCGAGCCAACAAGAATGCAGATTCCACTCGTGTCCCAGAACCAGAAGCAATGGTGATCTTCTGAGGCATCAAAGGTCTAACACTATTGTAACCAAGACTTGGTCATGCTATGGCATGTTACTGGGACTTGCAATAGCTTTAATCTCCAAGTGATTCCCACAGACGCCAGGACATCCACCAACAGCCTCACCCAGTTTTAATGTATCACTTTAATGCACTTTAACTGATCGTAAGTCTTCGGTTTCAGCATATGCTATAATCACTAATGCTGGGCTTGATATTCTTTTTTATTACAGTGTCTCAGCTGTCTGCTGAGAAAACCATTATTCTTCCTGATTTAGTTTGGCATAATTATTCCATCCAAATTCTTAACCGCGAAGACTGTCATGGTGGAAGTGTCACCATTATTTTTTTATTCACCTTCTGCCTCCTTCGCATAATGAGGTTAAAAATGGGACAACGCCTCAGAGATCTGCACTCTGAATGTCCCACTCTCACAGAACTTGGCCATTAACATACATTCTTCGTATCACACTTCCAATATAGGCTCAGCCTTTCTCAGCAGGCTTAATAACTGTTTTTCCAGCGCTGCCTTAAACCTGAATCACCTATTCATTCTGGGTTATTTCACCTTTCCCATCAACAGGATTGAATTTTGTGATGCGCAGAAATGTTTCAATCTGGTCAATTGTCATGCATGATCCATTTTGTAAACCGGCCTCTCACATACCAAGCGGTACTGCCTGATCTTATTCTGACCACAGGTGCGCTGTCCCTCCTATCTAACATATCCCATGTCCCCTGGTATGATCACTTTGTCATTTCTTTTTATATTTTGTTCTGTTCATAAGAACAATTACCCTCATTTAGGAACTTTCTACTCATGTAGTAGGAACACACTTTTAGAAGTTTCAGACAATACCCTCTCTGCTGGTTGTCTACCCTTCTATCATATGAAGTCTTGTTCTAAATACTTCAATACTTGTCAATCTGCCTTTAGCAGTGCATGCAATCGCATCTCCACTTTTTATTTTAAAAAATCCTGCACTCCATGGTTCTCCTTGACTCTTAAATCTATGTAAAGAGAGTACCGGCAAAAAGGAGAACATTTGGTGAAAAAGACGTTCCTCGACTCCCTTACCAATTGCAAAGCTGCCTTAGCTGCAATTCTGCAATTCAAATGAGACTCTCTGATAATAAACCCAGAATTCTTTTTAGATAGTGGACTCATGTTTCTCTCCTAGTTGCATTAACAACCAATTTCTGCACGCCCAAAGCAAACTAGTGACTTGAAGTCATGTTTCTGCTATGGGATTTCAGGCACTCAGCAAGAGATTTCTACCACTAAGCTAGACTTTGTAGACTGACCTGCCCCAACCACCCCCTTTCTGGGGTTGTCCATCCTTTCATGTTTCAACCTGTCTTAGTTGTCAGGATTATGTATACCTTTTACGATATGCCTTGATGACTTAATGTAAGGCCTACAATGCCCTTCCCGCTGTCATTGCCTCATACTGGGCTGATATCATTGACCCTTACGTTGCTAAAGTCATTTATCCCTCACTTCTTAAGGATTGGTCCTTACTGCCCTTAAAAAAGCTTGCATTACCCCTCTTTGCCTTGATTAATCTCTTCACCCTATTGCTTGCCCTGCTTGCCTCTCCAAAATCCTAGAAAAGATTGTGGCCTGTCAACTATAGTCTTATACCAAATCCATTGACTCTGTGATCCTTTCCAATCTGGTGTTCACCCCTTCATAGGACTGAGTCGGATCTTGCATCAAGTTGTGATGATATTGTCTGATGATAAATGCTGACAAAGGGCATCCAACTCGCATGGGTAACATTGTGGTATCCGCTTATCCTGCCTTTCGAATATTGCTGGTATATAAGTCAATGTTATCATCTGCTACTGCTCTTTTTCATCAAATCAAGCACAGTGAGTCACAGTGGGATTCTGTTCTTCTGATTTATGCCGTGTTATTTGTTAAGTTCTGCAAAGACCCCCACTTTCCTCACTCCTTTTTAAATTTGGGTTAGGTCTTCTTTGTGCCAGAAAAGTTTCAGGGCCTTCAGTTGTAGTACTATGATGATGATAATCAGCTGGTGTAAAAATCAGCCTGTCCTTTCTAACTAAGGGTCTCCCAGTTCAACATTTGGTGTGAACCAATCATCTGTTGCTTGACCCTCTTAAAGCCAAATTTATTCTATTCGGTCCTAAACATCTTCTGGCTGACCCAAACAAATATCTTTCTTCGCTTGACCTTTGTCACGCTCATTTTGTCTTTTCAGACTCAGTGGGCCTCATTACAAGGGTGGCACTCCCGTAATGAAGGGTGCTGGTACGGAACCGGCACCCTTCATTACGGGAGCGCTGATTATGAGGTTCCCTTTGCAGGACCCTGTAAGGACGCCTGGTAAAACCAGGCGTCCTTTCCGGGTCACGCGAGGGGAAGAGGGAGGTAATAACGGGCCAGTTGTAATGTGCCCGTTATTACCTCCCTCCCCATTCCCATTGAGCCCTATGGGGGCTCAAATGGGAATGGGGATGGGTTCCCTCAAGGAGGAATTACCGGATCCTCCTATGTCGGAATGACCCGGTAAATCCTCATTGCAGGAACCCGGTATTGGAGCCCGGTATGGAGGCAGCCATGGTGCTAATAGCACCATGGCTGTAATGAGGCCCAGTGAAAACTTGGGGGTTATCTGGGAGGCCAACCTTAACTATGAAAGACATATTTCTGAGATTTCTAAGACCTCCTATTTTAGGTTGTGGCAGTTGCGATGACTTTGGCGTTTATTTTCACAATCTGGTCTGACTGTTGTTACTGGTGCCCTCATCACTGCCAAACTGGATGACTTTAACTCATTTATTCTTGGCCTACCAGAATATCAAATTGATTTTTTTGCCATTGATTCACAATGCAGAAGCTTGAAATAGCTTTCACCTTTTGAAATTCTGGTTCTTCTGCATGCCAATCATTACGGTGGCTCACGGTTCAACAGGCGATTCATATTCTGTGCCTTGTCTTCAAATGTTTACAAGATCTAGATCCTTCCTCTTTGGCAGACCTGATCTCTCAACTAGCCCCCATACATGCTTCATTTCTCTAATTTCCTCTTGCTTATGGCCCCTAAAACGAAGTTTAGTACAAGAAGGGATAGACCTTTCGTGGTCAGAGGACCCCGTTTATGGAATGCTCCCCCTCTTCAAATCTAAGAATGGCCAAATCTGTTTAGATTCTGTTCATTTCACGTTCAGCTGATTCACATTAACTTTCTGTGCCCAGATGCAGTTAATTCTGCTTGGCTCTGATTACATGCGCTATAGATTCTTCAAATCAAATCAAGCGTGAAGGCAAGAAATATGGCCATGCTTTTCTCAAAGGCCACTCTTTGAAGAGCCCTCTTTAATGCCAGCTTTGCTGCAATCATTGGTTGCCCTATGCTAGGAATATTGTTGAGGTGCTCTGAAAACATAGAATCACCTCTGCACAGGTCACAGAATAAAGCCACGAGTTAATCACACAAGAACTGTGGTATTTTGATTTATTTTAGATTTACTTTAAAGCGAAGAAACAATGGGCCTCCCTCTCTCTGGCTGTCTATTTTTCTTTTCTTTTAATTTGGGGTATTTTTTGAAGCCTCATCCTAGCTTCAAGAGAAAACGGAGGCTGCAACTAGAGTGGCCATGTTCTCTTATCATCTTTGACTTGTCAGGTAAATCTTAGTTTTCTCATTGCTTGCCATTGGTGGTTTATGGTTTGCCCATGTTATTTACCCTGGCCTTCCTTGGTGTACGAGTAGTTCAATTAGTATATCAAGAGACACAATTAAAGATATTGGCCACTTCATGGTCTTAAGACTTTAGCGTATCATCTTCTGCCCCAGTACAACAATATTCTTCACATTGAGAAGGTGAGCTTCAGCAGGAGGTGAAATAAGATTAGCACCCACGGGAGAGGAGCTAGACAATCAGAGGGGTAGCAGTATCTGCCTGCATTCTCTCCTGGCCTCCAGAACCTCTCCTGTAGGTCAGCCATTTTCTGATTCAACCAGTTCTCTTGGCCCATATAAGTGATTTCAATCCGGCACACACCCAAGTCAAGCCCGGCATCTAGTGCACAATTGGAACCCTTATTTATTTTTGTCTATAAGTTCAATATTCTGAATGATATACCACTCATATCACACCCTTCTCCTGGAACCCCTCACCTCCCCCGGTCACACGGTACCAGGAATCAGGCTGGTTTGCAAAAGTAAATATTTATTTATGTATTTAAAATGTAATCACAATATATTTTAATAGGTAACAAAAATCGCCAATGAGGTGAAAGAACACTGAATAATATCTTTAATACACTGGGAATCAAGGAATGAGCATAAAACAAGTGTGGCACAGAAAATAATACCTTTGTGGTGGTTTGGAATAGATGGCATTATGCTTAGAGGTCCCCCCTGCAACCCCCCTCAACCCTCCAAATAGGCAATGTAAAGAGATGGGAGGAGAGAGCAGGTATTCAGGAATTGCACAAATCAAACAGAATATCAGTCCCATCTTCCCCCTTCAAACACAAGAGAAAAACGGAATTGACTTTTCAGCTGTCAGAATGGCTTTGAAATTATCTTTAGAATTGACTGGGCAAAAACACCAAATGTGGTCAAAGATACTTATATTGTTATAAATTCTTATGGGAGCCGCTTTGAAGAGTTGAACATAATCAATTATTTAGTCAGCAGAAAACAATTGAAATCTTAAAGTCCAAGTCGGAAACAAATTAAAGCTATTTCACACGTATAAAATTTCTCAGAATTGTAATTTGTGGCAAACATTTCCTTGCACGATATTCGCGATAACGGGAGAATCGCACTGTTTTGCAATGCGGTTTTTGGTTCTATGGATAGCTATGGATGTTGAGTACAAGTAGGAGTTTCTATCACAAAAATGGAGGGAGTTATAGAGGTTTTAGTAAAGGTCATTTTTGTAAAATAGGCGTGAGAATGGAAAACAGAAATGCATTTAGAAAAGACAGATGGGTTTGCTTACACTAGATTATGACTATGAAAAAGAAAATGTCACACTTGAATTTCCACAGTTACGTGGCCAGCTAACCCTTCACCTGTGATACTCTAGTTTCCGTTCTGGGATTTACTTTTCTTACTCAAAATCACTAATGACTTTTGATTTTATAAAACAAATGAGAAAAATCAGCGCAGGAAAGGTACTGACAATACTATGATTCTGAATTTGCAGATAGGATGAATTGAGATTTGGATAAGACTATGCAGAGATATTAGGGTCACTTTTCTTCATATTAATACTTACAAAATAAGTTATTAAATTGGACCGTCAGTTCTGATCAAGGATTGGATCTGGTCTAGGAAGAACAGCACCTCAGGCACGGGATTGGATCAGCTAGGCCGGTCACCGGTTTTGCACAGGATCTGTCCTTCTTGTTTGTGGGTATTTCAATCAACTGGATAGCGAGTTCTTCAGGCAAGCCTAGTGGTGGCAAGCCAGAGAATTTCAGGATACAGGTTCAGAACACAGTGTTTCACTCGTGGAGAGAATAAATTGGAGAATTTGGGCCTTGCTGAAATCAATAGTTCTTTATTGCTGGCAAGAGTCTTGGCATCTGGATCTGGAAGGATGTGAAAGCTGGATGTAGAATGCTGGATCAGAGTGTTTCGGAATCAGGAAAGTGAGTGGATCTGTGAGTCCCTATGTCTGTCAGATGTCTCTATTTATGCTTTAAAATGACATCACAAAGGGGGTGTATGGGCAGGCTTAGCTAAGCTTGCCCCTGTGAGGTGGGATTGGAGCAAAACTTCATCTCCACCTTGCATTTGAATGATTGGATCAGGGCCAGATGATGTCACATTTTATGGTTTGCTTTACAGTCCTCAGAGACCTCCCTTTTTTTTGTATTTGGCTCAATTACAAAAAAGATTGTAGAACCTTTACAAAGCAGAATATAAAAAAGAAACAATAAAATATTTACATTTACAACATATAAACTTTACATCCAATGTAAACAAGTTCAAAAAAAGAGGATAGCATATCAGACACTTGATATCCTCTAATCCCTAAAACTTGAGCAACTCTTTTTCAATGTGTTTACACAGACTGACCAGTTCAAATATCAATGGTTTATGCGTACCTTGCATCATACGTGCCCAAAGAAACTGCATGCAGTCCTCAAAATCAATATTCACAAATTTCGAGAGTCAATTGGTCCTCATTAATTTAAAGTGTGGACATTCAAGAATAAGATGCACTCAATCGGCTCTTTGCAAGAAGGAAAGCGACATTTTGTTACCTTGGGCTCACCATTATTAATCCAGTTAGCAGTTCTTTCTCTCGTATGGCATAAATTCAATCTGTACCTAATATAAGCTTGTTGGGTGTGGTTGCATGAAAATAAAACCACATGGTCAAATCTGGGGATGCGTTGTTTGAGGAAAGCACCGTACTCTTTGTACATTTTGTATGTTGATATGCTTTCTATTGTGGTCCTCCAATACTGTTCAAAGAGCTTCTTTTTTGCAAAAGCAGGACGCTGATATGCATCTTCTATAGTGATGCTTGAAGAGCTCAAGATGTATTGCATACTAAGATGATATTTATTGAAGGAGGCAGAGGTAGAAGAATTCAACATACCGTTCAGATCTACGTACAGAGAGTTTTTGGGTGGGAAGTGAATCTTTACATAACCAGATAATTGACGCCATTTGCAGCGTGTGGATAGTACAACCAACCCAAGCTCATGACGTATCACTGCATTTGGTATGCACATTGGGAGGTGCATAGTGATCCCTGCATAGAGTCCAAGATTGCAGTAATGTTGCTAAAACACATGTCCATGGAGTACAGGATGACACTTTCTATTTTTAGTGTCAGGAAATCTATCATGGGTAATAAAGAAAATGTACAATATTTTAAGTAAATCATTTTTAATTGGGATAATAGAGGGCGGGACTTGTTTTTAATTAAGTCCGTCCATGCTTTAATTGAATTTTGAGCAGTCAAATTATAACCCAGATAGATCGCACTGGAAGTACATGGAATTTGGGTTTTCATTATCTCCCATCCTTTACTGTTTTGCTTCGTGCCAAATTTTAGAATAGTTGTTTTGGCAGGGTTTGGGGTGAGGTTATGTGCGACTGCAAATTCCTGAAAAAGCTATATCTTAGTTTGCAGACCAGCCAGCGTGGGGTCAAGGAGTATGATGTCATCTGCAAACGCAATCCATTTCAGCCGTAGAGAGCCAATTTTAACCGAGAACAGATTGCTATCATCCCAGTCCTTATCAAGGTCAGAGAGGTACAAGTTAAAGAAAGTTGCTGCTAAATTGCAGCCTTGCTTGAGACCAATGGACATGCTAATAGGGTCAGTTGTTCTACCATCTGCAGACATTTTTATTTTATAAGAAGTGTTAGTATGGAGTTTGATAAACCAGTAGAGTAATACTGTAGGAATTCCCATAGATCTCATTTTATTCCATAAAAGATTTCGTACCACATTATCAAAAGCGGATGTAATGTCTATCATGGCCATGTATACGGATTGAGAGTTCTTACCCTTTGTGCCAGCGATCAGATGGGACATGACAGCCGTGTTGAGCGAGGTACTGATACCTTTTCTAAAACCTTGATGTTTAGAATAGAGGCTATTTTCTTCAATGAATGTTTCAAGGTCGTGTAAAAGAAGAATGGCGAACAGTTTTGCGTCGGTATCAATCAAAGAGATTGGTCTGTAGTTCTGTGGAAGAGAAGGATCGCCCGTTTTGAATATTGGAACAATATTCACTGTAGTCCATAAGGGGGGAATTTGACCAGAATTGATAATAGAGTCAAATTTAATTTTCAAAATGTCTATGCAAAACTCAGGGTCAGCTTTGTAAAGTCAAGGAGGAAGGACATCAGGGCCTGCTGCTTTAGAGTAGGATATTCTTGATATTGCCCATTTAAGGTCTTCCCGTGTCCAATTCAATCGGGCAATCCTGCTATAACACAACTGTACCTTTGAGTCAGACTCAAATCTCAATGGAGTGTGAAATTTCAATGTAATATAATCACACCATACTCGATCAGATATACAAAAGGGTGTGGTCAATGAAATTCCTTTATCATCTTTTTTGATCGTACGCCATATTGTTCTTGTATCGTGTGTGGATATAGCTCTATGAGGTCACAGTTCTCTCTATTGTATTTAAGTATACAAGCATGTTTCAAATTCCTCTTAAATACCTTCAGAATTTGTGACCGCATAGACCGGCAATATTCTGCTCCAAGACCTGATGTTTTAAGTTGTCTTAGTGCCTTATTTTTCTCTCGTTTTAAGATCTTACAAGTGGAATCAAACGGGTGGGGGTGGTCACTCCTAGTATACCTTTTACTAAAAATGATAAGAGCTTTGTTAATCACATCAGAATAACAGTTCATCATTAGAGGTTCAATTTCATTGTTGGAGAGTTGAAATGATTGTATTTGATGTGATACATGGTTAGCGAATTGTTGCCACAGTCCTTGACTCCATCTAATGGAGATTTGAGGACGGTCGATCTACACTAGTGCCAGAGCTGGTACAATTGCCAATAGTCTACATTCCCATTTCAAATTACAAATAATACGTGCATGGTCGCTAGATAGAATATGACTGCATTGCAAGGATGCGATAGCAGTGACCAGGGCACGAGTAACAAAAATGAAGTCAATTGTCGATGATTTGGAACCACGGGACCATGTAATTTGAGAATTCACGTTACAACCATATCCATATCCCAATTTTCTAATAACGCTCTGAATTGCGCACCCCTTCCCCGCGATAGGTGTGACGGTTTTAGTAGTCCACATTCACTCAAATCCCTGCAATCACAATTGAAGTCACCGCCAATGATAATTTCTAGGGGTTGATATTTGCTGGATATGTTCTCCAGGCATTCATCCAGTTCATCAAGCATTACTTCAATCGATGATCCAGCGGGATTCCAATATAGAGAAATTATTAAAATAGAAGAGGTCCTTTATGACAATTTGTTCTCCACAAGTTCACCCAAAAGGTTTGCAGATTCACATACGCACTTTGATTGGAGGTTGACCTAATTATTGATAGCAAATACAAGGCCACCACTTGGCCGGCCTGAGAGAGGCCTCTTTGCAAACTTACAATAAGTGGAAATCCCTGGAATGGAGAATGCGGTCAATTTCATTGTCTCCTGTAATATTAGAATCGTAGGTTGGTTTTCAGTCAATAATGATACGTGCCATCCCGTGAAATTAGCGTAGCCACAGGTATTCCATGAGAGAACCTTGAGAAAACTATGTTCAGTATGCTACGAGGGGATAGGTTAAATTTTAGATCCCAAAATAGCAGTGACCATTGGTTCAAGCTATGGAATGCCTTTTGTTATGGCTATGTGAGCTAGGAGTGGATGCAAGTCTCCATCAACACTACCGTTAGTTTGTTGAGCATTACTGCCACTCGTTGCTTTCGCAGCAACGACAGTGTCAATGTAGGCTAAAAAATAATTTGCTGTTGATTCCAATTCAAAGGTGAATAAGTTTAATCCTTGATTTTTGAGCTCATCACGATTGAACCAAAGAAACTTCAATATAGTTTCAGAGCCCAGATAGCATACTGCTCTACAATTATCAGTCTGGGCTATAGACACTCGGAGGATGTCCTCAGATTTAACCATTCTTAGTTGTGGGATACGTGAAAAAAGCGACAAAATAAAAGATGAGTTAATGTGCTTCCCAGCTGCAGAGGACTTGTTACCTTCGAGGCCAACAAGATAGAGTTTGTTGGCAACCTCAGATGGGTTCTCAAAATTTTTCTCATGATTTCGTAGAGGGGGAGTAGATTCCTATTTCCCCATCTGCGATACAGGTGTTGATAACACCTTGCTTTGGGTTTCAACATTCAAATCGTCGATGTGTAGGGCCTTTCTCAGGATTTCTAATATTTCCTGGTGAGATTTCATAAGATTTTTTTGTTCCGTGCGAGGAGGTGACAGTGGGACCTCCCTAATCCTTGTCAATGGCATGGCAGGGAGGACCTTCATGAGTGTATCAATACTCAGCGGGTCCTCCTCCAAAACTTTTTTTCAGGAGTTCTAGAGAGTCTTGATGAAAGTTCGCTGGGTCCTTAGAATTGACCTCAGGAACGACTCTACTTAAAGCTGGATCATCTATGGAAATGCAAGTAGGGGCAAAGATAGCATTTACCTCCTCTTTGCCAATGGGATTGTTCCTTTTCAGTGAGGTAGGTTGTTCAACTTCTGCCTCATTGTCGGACAAGAACGTCTTGTCCGACAATCCTGCAGATTTCGGCTTGTGTTGGTCAAGTTCAATATCTAATAGTGCGACTTTGCCCTTACCATTTATCATATTTGAGAACTTGGTGTTACTAGTAACATTTTTTCCTACAGAATTCCCTGAGCAGCATGGGACCTCAGTACATGCCGCACTGTAAGATTTTCTTGAAACCGGATGGGGGTTAGTGCTGATTTTTAAGTCATTATTTAAGGTGGATTGTTCAAGTGTGACATCTTTTCTAGTCGTGCAGCTTCTTCCTGAAACCAGAAAATAGCTGTTCAAATTCGGTTTCGAGTGTGAGAGAGCCGTCTCATTAAACACTTTAACCTCCATTCCGGTTATACTTAGTTCAGGGTTAACCAGTGAGCTTTTAGCAGAGGTATCAGCAAGAGGGGTTTGATTGTTGTCATATTCACAGGTACCCTTGCTTTATTTGGAATGGATTCAATCCTTTTGTTTTTGGGTTGTAATTTAAATTTAGTACTTGGAGTCGATATTAGTGCCTCCTGACTTTCCTTTGAGAGTTGCTGTAGGTCAATACTTTCCTCATCGGAAATTACTATGACTGTTTCTTGTTCGGAAAACTGGGAGGCTTCAACTCTCAGTGATGTAGTGTTATTAGTAACAACCTTATTAGATATTTTAACCATGGATTCCTTTCTCCTCTTAACATTCCTTTTTATTGCCCTGAGGTGCACTTTTTTTGCACGACGAGACATGAACAAGAAATTCTTTTCGGAGTTGGGGGTTTCACGTTCCTTCAGCTGCTGTTCATCAAGTACCTTCACTAGAGTTGAGGGACTGTCCGGACAGTCAGCAAGAGGAACCAGCTTGATCAATTGAGAAGAAATGGTAGAATTCATTGCTTCAATTAGGACTTTAAGTTCTTTTATTTCGGACTTGCAGTTACATGGCAGGGTGGGAATCGAAATGCTTGGTGGTTGTGGAGTGTGAGTGCTTAACTCATTACCTAATTGAGTACCTTTATCAAGTAGAATCGGGGCTAACTGAGTAGGTATACTGTTTATAGCTCGTAGGGTATCTGCAGCAATGATAAAGCCTTCTATATTGTCCATTTTAGAACATAGATGGTGCAGAGTGCCTTTTATCTCTTTCAGATCTAAATGGGTCTAGTCATGCCCCTTATCCAGTACATCGAGTATTTTAATGACCACTGGAAAGGTACATGGAGATCGCAAATCTTTCTCATCTGAGTCATTTGGGCCCTCCAAGGGGTCAATTTGGAAAGACCTAATGGAAACGTCTGCGATGTCAGAGGAATATGACATGCGCAATGGTGGTAGTTCATGCTTAGTATCTTGGAAGCAGTCTCTATCAGGCTCGTCTTTAAAGCCTTGATCGCCAAATGATTGCGAAAGAGCCCGTTGAGACTTTTTAAGAGGGCCATAGAGAAGAGGGGTTAGTGTGCCTATGGCACGGGACACTTGGTCATCGAGGGCAGCCATGTTTTTTATGATGCGATCATGCTGTTCACTGGTAGATCGATTAGGCAAGGTGGCCTCAGGGCAGGTTTTGTGTAATTCATCTAGAGGCATGGCTAAAGAGTTATTCATATTACTATCACCATGGGGAAGTGCGGGACATGGAGTTGATAATGGACTCGTTTCATTAGCGTGTATCATAACCACATATGGTGTCGAGTTTGGGCGAGCATCAGCCTCCCCATAAGTACCTGGAGGCAATGCTTCCAAGGCAGCAGGTCCAATGTATGTTGTGCGGCCATGACAAACAAGTGAGTCGATGCTAGAAGATGTAAATGGCATAATGCTTAAGTCGTTACATTTGCTCCGTAAGCCTGCAGCCATAACTGGTGTAGATAATTGTCGTGAAAATTCCAAAGATTGGTAGCACAGGTGAAATTAGTAAGTATAGATGAATAGCTAACAATCTGGCTAACAGTGGCTAACAATCCTAAATCAGTGAGCTAAGGACGCGCTTTAAGTATACGTATGTGCCAATAAGACAAAAACTTATAAGGACATAATGCAGGAAAAAGGCAGAGGGCTGGTAAAACAACACACCGTGCAGTTTACCGCTAGTGAGCTTATTCCAGTTTATCTTACCGGGCCACAGGTCATAGTCCGATCTTATGTCACGGTCTGAATATTATAGGACAAAAATCATAACATCACATCACTCATCCTCGAAGCAGCGAACAGCCAACAATACTTTTGTGTACTTCCGTGTGCGCACCCGCGTGCGCTGCTCACAGTGTATTTGAAAGTAAAAAGGGGTGGAATCGAAGACAGGCTTAGGAGTAGTGGCCCAATGAGATGACACGCTGAAAACAAGTGAGAGAGAGAGATTTTAGTGACTAACGCTGAGCGTGATTGCTCTAAAACAGCGCTAAACGTGATTACACATTGACAGCGCTAAACGTGATTACCCATTGACAATGTTCAGAATGTTCAATATTTACATCCAAATTGAGGGTCAGGCAGCCTCCGTGTGCACTTCAAAGACGTCCGCTTTGGTGCAGACTCGCAGAGCGGCAATAAAAGTCTATGCAGTTCCGTGTAGGCAGGCAGATCCAGGGAAGTCTTGTGAGCTCGCCGCCAACAGCCAACAGTACTTTTGTGTACTGCCGTGTGCGCGCACGGGTGCGCTGCACACGATGTATTTGAAAGTAAAAAGGGGGCAGAATCGAATGCGGGCTTAGGAGTAGTGGCCCAATGAGATGACATGATCCTAATTGAGGGTCAGGCAGCCTCCGTGTGCACTTCAAAGACGTCCGCTCTGGTGCAGACTTGTCGAGCGGCAATAAAAGTCTATGCAGTTCCGTGTAGGCAGGCAGATCCAGGGAAGTCTTTGTCAACTCGCCGGCAACAGCCAACAGTACTTTTGTGTACTTCCGTGTGCACCTCCCTTTAGCCACTGGTCTCAAAATTGTGTTTTATACTAACTACACATTTCTACATTGGTCACCTTTATACAAATCACACACAAAGATGCCATATTTTATGTAGCATCTGTTCCTCCAAATCCTGTAGCTGTGGGATCTTGTTTCAACTTTCTACAGAATTTTGTCCTTTTTGCTATGAACACAATTTCCAGACTTTATGCAACTTTCCACAAATGTGTGTGTATAACATAGGTATATGTGTGTACATTTTCACCATTGTAACATTAATACATTTTGCATAAAACCACATATATTGCCATTCCTGTCCAGAACATGTTACACGATTTTGCTGCCTCTTAAAACGTGCAGCCAAAATTTAGATTCACAACTCTGTCCTTGGTATATTTTACACCCTTTTGGATGACAAGTTATGAGTCTTTTAAGAATTGTTCTTTGTTCATGTTTAGCAACAGATGGTCCACCCCTTTTTGTCTCCCTGCAGTCCGGGGGCATCCTCCTCCTTGTTTGTTCCTTCCAGCAGCCATTTACGACCACCTTCACACCTCCAGATTCCTGGGCTGAAGCTCTGCCTTTCTATAGACAAAAGTCTGGGCGAACCCGCAATTAACATCTCCCAGAGTGTTTCTGCTGAGAGGAAGGCCCTCCTCCTGGGAGAAACCTGCTTTTCCAGTTCTTGC
The DNA here is from genome assembly GCF_040938575.1 of Ambystoma mexicanum. Taxonomy (NCBI): domain Eukaryota; kingdom Metazoa; phylum Chordata; class Amphibia; order Caudata; family Ambystomatidae; genus Ambystoma; species Ambystoma mexicanum. The sequence continues at coordinate 1,132,877,477 of NC_090933.1, read as the reverse complement.
CGCTCAGAACTTCTTAAACCCAGCAAAAACCAAATTCATTGCATCAAACATAAATACATTACTTCCTTAGCTTTATAATTTGTGGGATAAAAAAACAACTGAGATCTATATTCCTTTTAGCAAAAATCCTTTTTATGCTTGCTAATCCAGCAGACTTTTTAGTTTTAGATCACCTTTTAAGTTTCATCAGTAACTCATCTGACAGCTGTCATTCAGGTGGCCCAGAGTACTGCACCCAGATTCTGACAGAGGCTGTCAGTTTACAGACAATCCATTTATCTGATGAATGTTTTGCTTTTCACATTTAGGACTTTGTATGTTCGCAATGCTTCTTAAAATTACATGAATTTTAGCACCAAGCCAGATTTTGAATGTGGAGAACTGCTGTGTATAGGCATTTTGGAGTTTTTAGCAACAAAGCAAACATCATTTGTAGGCACATTTTGGGGTTTCACTTGCAAAGTGCTACTTCTTTCTCTGCACCCTGTTTGCTGGTCATGGAGCCCCCTGGCACCTTTTCTGCAGAGTGTGCTCTATTCCACCACTGATGCCCCATGGGTGGCTGGTTGGGCATCCATCTTTTTGTGGGCTTGAGAACACGTTTTTTGTAGGTTTTTGGCACGCGCAAGGGTTTTGCCGCCATTGATGCAGTTTATTTCATCATACCTGGTAGGGTAATGCTGCATAGATAGCGGTGTGGGTCAATACATCACACAGAGCCCCCCCTCCCGACATGATTTTGACCTCCCGTCAAGGGGAAGTCAGGAGATTGGGATGTTCTTTTTCTGTCCGTGTGGAGAACTTCAGTGGCTTCTCCCGTCAGTGATTGAAGCGACGCGCTCTCCACGCAGTTATGGTCAGGGGTATTGCTGGTTCTGGTTGGGAGTATGGAGCGGCACTCCGGACTCCTTGGGTCTTTCCCCCTGGTCCCCAAGTGGTTCTCCTTGGTAATCCTTGGGATGATTCTAAGTCCAGATGCTAGAAGATAGAACATAGCATGGTTATGGAACTTTTCCCACTACTGTATCCACACTTCATCTGGGGATATCAGCAGTGGGAATGACACATGCATTGATTATTTATTTATTTATTATTATTTTTTTTAACTTTACTCAGTAAAAACTGAGTTTTGTCAAAACCTTCCAGATCTAGCACAAAGTAAAAGAAGAAGAACAGAGAGTCGCACAAAATACCTCCCCTATGGGGGCTGGCCAGTCCTCTGTCATAATCGGGAACACTTTCCTGATGGATTTAGATCATCTTTAAGCTGAATCAGAACCCAGAACCAAGCACCCCTTGGGCCGAAGACTGTTTATCTGTTCAAATACTAGCTCGATCAGTTTGGCCAGGGCCTGGGTCCATCTTGTATTCTTGCCCGAGATTAGTCTGTTCCACAGTTCATCCGTTTGGAAGATCCACATGTTTTCAGCCAACGAGGGGAGGTATAGCTTTCTGCTTTCAATCATGTATGGGCACTCTACCACGAGGTGCTTTAAGGTCTCGATAGCAAGATCATTTTTACATAATCAGCAGCGCTTCTCGACTCCATCTCCTCTAGTTGTTATGATCTCTCTTGTAGGGAGCAGGTTGAGTCTGGCTCTCATGACCGAGTTTCTCAGCTTCTTATTAGGGAACTTAGCGCAATATTGCAGGGGTTTTTTCCCCTTGTTGAAAGTGGGAAGTAGATGTTTCAGAAGTTTGTTCCCCACCGCTTTCTCTGTTGTCAAGATCCAGTCCATGTCTTCCGTTTTTTTTTTTATTCGTTCTGGATTTTCTTTCAGCTCTTTCTCAGTACATTCAATTATGATCAGGTTGTTTTTTTCTGGCTTCAACCTATTTGTTCAAGGCAACACACTTGCCTAATTCAATCTCTTCCCGTATGATGTTATAAATGGGTAGGGTGTCTGACATGATGATTCGTCTGTAGAGGCGCATGGCGCTTTGATGAACCGTTGATGCTAATGATATGAGCCCCAACTCTCTCCTTATTGCTGGCATAGCGGTTGATTTAGGTAGGCCTAGGACCGTTTTCCAGAGATGGCCTTCAATTTTGCTCCAGGTATTTCGCCGGAAGTATAACGTGCACTCCGTTCCATAGGTCAAAGCTGGGACAACTTTTGCGTTATAGAATGTTATTGCCGGAATCAGGGAGAATTTTCCATATTTGCGATCCACTGCTCTTGTTTGGTTCGTTAGCCTTTTCACTTTTTCCCAAAGTTGATTAAGGAGACTCTTTTCCAGTCCCGAACTGTCCAATTGTATCCCCAGATATTTAAAGCTGGTTACAATTTCGATTTTGGACTCGTCCAGGAAGATCTTTAAATTTTTCGTATTTTTACTGGGGACTTTCTCAAACACCATTACCTTTGTCTTTGATTTGTTGAGTTCAAGATTATTTTCCAAAATTTTAGACTCCAGATTGCAAAGTTTTCTTTGTAGGCCCACCTTCGTCTGATCGATCACAATGATATCGTCTGCGTAAAGTAACCGCGGGATCTCTATTTTCCCGATTTTGGGGGGAACAGATAGAATTTTTTCTTTGGAGAGTTGGTAGTCGCCTAAGAAAGCTGTGAACAGTACCGGCACCAACATGCACCCCTGCTTTACTCCTCGTTTTACATTAATCTCCTCTGAGAGCATGCCCTGATTGTTAAGTTTAACTCTGATTTTGGTGTTCGAGTGGAGTGCTTTTATGGGTTCCAATATTTTAGTAGGACAGTTCCAACCTTGTAGCTTTGCCCAAAGACTTTGACTGTCAATCTTGTCAAACGCCTTAGAAAGATCCAGGAAAGCTAGGTACACTTTAGGCGCCCCCTCTTTGACTTTTGCTTTCAAGATGTTGAGTATTAAAAGATTGATAGAAGTGCAACCATTTTTTTGAAAGCCAGTTTGGAGCTGATCTTTGGCCTGGCTGTCTTTTTCCCATGCTCGAAAATGGACGAGGAGGCGGGTAGCATAAAGTTTGCCTAAAATGTCCAGTAGGGCGATAGGTCTATAACTCGCAGGTTCTTGTCTCGGCCCCTTTTTGTATATCGGGACGATAACCGCTTTCTGCCACGATTCCCGCACCATATTCATTCTGGCGCATTCCTAAAAGATTTTGCTAATCATTTCCGCCCATTTTTTGGGGAACAATTTTAGGTCTGTATTCGTGGGTCCATCAGGACCCGGGGCTCTAGATGTTTTCAAATTCCGTATAGATGTTTCGATATCTGCAGTATTCGACAGGTCAAAACGCGTTGTCACCTGGTTTTGCTTTGTCCCTTGAGTGTCGATGGTGGGGCCGTCAAATTCTGCAGTAAAGTATTGGATCCAGTTTTCTTCGGCTACTGCATTAGACATGGAGGCAGACTGGGAGCCGTACATCTCTTTTATCAACCCCCAAATTTCGCTTGATTTTTTAGTTTGTAGTTTTTGCATCATTGCTTCGGCGTCATTTTGATATTGTGTGGCTCTGTGTTGTTTGCGCCAATTTTTATAGCCTTTAATTTCCATATGCCAATTTTTCCAATCGAGCTCGTCGTTCGATTTCTTTGCTATTCTTCGCAAACAACGACCAACTTTTCTTTTTTTCACCACCGTTTTATCGTACGTATGCTTGTTGTCTAGAGGGTTCTTCGGTTTCCCTGAGCCCTTGACCTGGAATGCTAGAAGTAACGGCAGGTAGTTCGGACTTTCTTTCCTGTCATTCCATGCCTGGTCACTTACTCTCTTCCCCCAGGTATATTTCATTTTCTCAATGTCTTGTTCGGTTAACCGTAGACGGGTCTGTTGAAGGTTTAGCTTCATCGTCCAGTCGTACGTTTTCGATATCATGGTTGTGGTACTCCATGTGCAGCTGAGTAGATTGTGGTCACTATGGATGGTTTTTTGGACCTTAAAGCCAGTCAGCCCGTGCATGAGACCACTGGAGATGAAGATGTAGTCCAACGTTGCTTTGGATCCGTTGCGTTCCCATGTCGGGCTGTTCATTTGGTTTTTTGGGAACAAAGACGCAACATTTTGCACATTTCTTTGGCTGATAACTTCATTCCAGGCTTTGCCTCTTTCGATGGTAGGATCCAGGCCTCCCTGCTGCATGTTAGAGCAGTAATTGTCGCCCAAAGCCTCAGTACATTTAGCGTTTAGATCGCTGCATTATGATGAGCTCGATTTTATCGAATTCTGCAAACAGCTGGTCGATCGTTTCAGAGATGTTATTACAGAATGTTTTTATAGACATTCTCTGGGGATTCCAGCAACAGTTTATTATGGCCACCCTCTTATGAAAGCCATTTTCCCTTTTGACCTTTCCCTGGAGTTGTGAGGTCAAGGTGACTAACATTTCGTAGGACTGTTTCCACTTTTTAGGTTCACTCAGTCCCGTACCTGTTTTTATAGCAGTTAGTAGACCCGATGACGGTCTACCTAGCAGGTGTTTGACTGAAGGGGAGATCAACACAGAGAACCCGTCGAGAACTGGTTGGTAGACAAGCCAGGTTTCTTGTAGGCAAAGAATATCATAGGAACCCAGATCGACATCTCGGGTGTCGTGAGGTGCATGTGGCCTCTCGTATTCCATGAGCCCAAGTTGTAGGATTCCTTTACGGGTTGCTCATTGCTTTTGTCATTGAACTTTTTGTTGGAATCGATGCAACAAGCTAACCCTGGTCGTTGCTATTTACCATTCTTTTTCGACCAATTTGACATTAGCCACTTCCATGGGCCTTTCGGTTGTCTTGCATCTTCCATTTTTTCCTGGTGCGTGTCATATCTATTTATTAAATCCTCTGGGCGTTCACAATCCGACCTGGTACGGTGTCTGGTGTATCTCTGATCTTCTTTGTTGTTTCTTGTGGGGTTCTCCATCCAGTCGGACTGTTTCTTAGTGTGTTGATAATAACTTTGGTTTGTGTGATCTCTCTCCGTCCTGTCTGAGGGGCCTTTTACACCCCGGCTTTGGTAGTATGGGCGTCTATGTGTCTCCTGCCTTTCCTGAGTCTTGTACCCTCGGGTTTGCTGGTATAAGTCTTCCGTTTTGCATCTGTAGTGATTTTGACGTTTAGGCTTCTCTGTCTTTTCCTCTTCGGGGGCTTGGCTCTCCGTATTTCTTTTGTGTTCCATCAGGGAAAAGCCTAGTCGGTCGATTTCTTCATAGACTGACTCATCAATATATTTGATGGCGACTGCTTTCAGATCTATAAATGCTTTCACCTTCTTTTCCCTATGATAGGGTTCAACAAGCACAAGGTCCTCTGTCCTAATCTTTTTCAAGGTTTTCATTCTCTTTGTTATCTGGAGTATTGTTGGTCTATTTAGAATGTGGACATTTTTCTCCACTTCCCTTTGCTCCAGCTTGAAAACTCGTATCTCTTCTTTGGAAACCTTTCTACTTCCCAATGCACTTCTTTCTAATCGATACTTTCACGGACTTCTTAGGATGTCTTCTCTTTCACGCGGTGGTCGCTGCTTGGGAGGGCTTCTTCTTGTTCTAGACACCTCTGTCTGAAGCGTCTCATTATCCGGCGCTGGTTTGGCGACAGCTCCCTGTACGACTGACAGACTTGATACACTCTTTTCACTCTGGCTTGGTCCATCCCTGTCCCTTATGGGCTTTGCTGTGTGAGTTTCAGCTTGATCTGTGTGCTTTTTCACCCCCACTTCTGTGGCGGCTTCCCTTGGTTCTAGTGGCCCTTTTTCTGAGTGAGTAGAGATATTCATTAAGTCGGTACATCCTAGGAATTCCTCTATTGTTCTTGGAGATCTCAAAGGGCCGGTCACCTCTGGTTTAGTGCTTGAATCTTGTCGATTTTTGCTCACCAGCGGTTCGCTGAGACCCGGCCCCCTCCGGTCTTCTTTAACCAACATTTTGACGTCCTTCTTTGAGTTTGATTTGCTTTCAATCAGATCAATTTTTACGGGCTGCGTCTTTTGTGCTTTGGCCTGGGGCCTCTCCTTCTGATTTATCTTGCGCCAAAATCAACACAGTTTTCTTTTTTCCATTTGCCTGTGTCACTGACTCATCTACACCATCCTCCGAGGTCATAGAAATAGTTGGGAACCATTTATTCAAAATTTCCAAACTTTCGATCTTCTTTTCTAGTGCTTCAATTTTGGTTTCCCACATTGTTTTCTGATTTGGCAATATCTGGGATCTGTCTATTGCTCTTTCCACTTGGATCCCAGTCGAATTTTTCATGTTCTCGATCTTTTTTTCCAGTGCTTCTAGTTTCCTTTCGTACTGAAGTTTCTGGTTGAGCATAAAATCAGCGTTTGCTGGTAAACGGGAATCCATCTGGGCTAATTTCACCATTATGTTGGAGAGGATTGCTGTATTGTCTTGTACGTTTTCTTTAATTGTTTCGTACAGCTTACAGAAGGGAGCCAAGACAATGGTCATAGCCGACATGATGGCAATCATTTCTGGTTTCTTAATTGGCGATTCGTTTTGTAGGGCCACAGCAATTTCACTGAGTCGTCTCTTTTTCGGTGAGGCTTGAGTTTTGTCCGGTCTTTTCAAAGGTGCTGAGGAGTTTAAGTCCGGGCATTCCCCTATTGATCTTAAATTTCTGTCGCTGTTAACGGTGTTTCTTGTTGATCCAAATTTCGTCAATAAGGGGGGGGAGCAGAAGATACCCTCCTGGACAGATGAGGCTTTGTCCAAGCCAAACGCTCCTCTCTGTCCTGCTGTGTCTGGTTCGTTCGATTGGATTCCCAGTCGAAATGCGCCCCCTTTGAGCCCTCTTCTTCGTGGTCGTTATCTGAAACGAGGATCTCCTCTATAGTTTGAGGAACCCCATTTGGAGTGGTTAGGGTCTGGGGAATCTCGATCCTACCTCTTGGGAGGTCATATGTGCCTGAAAGGATTGATTCCAGAGTCTCAGGTCCCTTTGCTTTTTCGATGTCAATATTTAAGTCATTTATAGGTGCCATGGCTTTTTCCTGCAAAAGGCCGTTTGGCCGGACTTGATTGTCCCTTGCCACTGTAGGCGGCTCAGTTCTTCTCTGTTTTTGTGCGGGCTGGGTTTGGATTGCTATTTCCAGCATCTCCACGTCTGATACTTCCGTATCAATGCTCTGTTTTCTTTTATGTTGCAGTGTAAAAAAAGCTTTTAACGGCCGTGATAACAGAGGGTTTGGCAGCCCTTTTTTGTTTAATTTTCTTACTTTTTGATCTCCCAGCATAGTATTTTTTTGCGCTCTTGTTTTCGCCGTTTTTTTTTGCTCCTTGCGGCCTGGTTTTTGCTGGTGTATTTGGTTAACCTCTTTTTTTTCTTTTAGGACCAGAACCAGTTTTCAGTTGTTCACCGTCCGTTTCTTTATTCAAGTCTTCTGGCTCTCCCTCTGAATGGTTTTCACTCTCCGAAACTTCTTCATCCGATTCCGTGTCTTTGTCAGGATCGGCAATTATCACAATGTCTCTGGCTTCTCTCAAATGCTTAGCGATCTTTGCTGGATTTTTACCCAGGCCTAGCACAGTTTTCTCACTGTCCTGATCAGTAGCAGGCAGCAAAGCTTGAATGGATATCGCATTTGGCACAGAGTTTTTCTTTGCAGTTCCAATGGGCGGTTTTGTCGCCATTTTTCCTTCCACCACGGGACTTATTCCCCCCCTCAGTAGTTTTTCGCTGAGGTGGTGTTTCAGTTTTTTCAAGTTCATCTGTTATTGTTTCTTCATTCCCTGTCACCTTTACCCTACATGAGTCTCTGTTGACAGTAATGGAATTACTGGCTCCGATCCACATCACCTCTGGAGATGTATCTGGTTTGGTGGAGGAAAGCATTCCAGGGAGCTCCCTTTTTTGTTCAGGTTTAAGGTCTTTCTTGCTGCCGCGGCTCAAACGCCGATGGGAGTCAGGCTGGAGTCCTTCTCTAGCCGCGCCCGGCCCCTCTCCGAGCCTAAGGACCGGACTCGGTTTGAGACCCCGCGAGACGGGGACGGACACAGGCACAGGCGCGTCGTCCGTCAGCAGAGCACGCGCGTTCGAGAGCTGCTCATCTGCTCTCGTCTCCCCGTCCATCCCGGACAGCGGCACCGACTGGGAGACCGCCGCCATGACGGACTCCCCCGCTTGCCCTCGCGGGTCAGGTAAGTTCGAATTCCCTGTTTTGATGTTCTTAGCCAACTCATACGCCGGGGCTTGAATGTTCGTCAGCGCCGAGGTTACAGCGTTTTTAGAAGTTAGCTGAGCCGTATGTAACAGCTCTATGATAGATGGCAACGCCATTGGAGTGGCCCGCGGTCTGGGGGCCAAGTCAGACTTACTTCTCCTCCTCTTACCTGGGCTCAGTTTCCCTTCCGAGTGAGATGGTTTTTTCAACTGAGAGTCTTTCAGGAGTGTTTTGGGACTTTTCAAAGCTTTTAAAGCTTTCAGGGGACGTACGTATGGCTCCATTCGGCTTTGGCTATGCGTCCGCAGCGGACTGCAGCAGACTGGCTCACACCTCAGGCTCACAGCTCATAATTGGCAATATTCCCCATCTATGTTTTCTAATGGTCTTAACACTCTTCTCACACATACACAGTGAACATTTAGTGATTCTTTTATGTTTCCAGATTTTCCCCCTATGGGTTTCCGGTTGGCTCCTCTATTTGCCGCAAAGTATGTCTGGGATGGCAACACTTCAGCTGGTTTATGTGGACCCACTTGTCTTCCCCTTCTGCCAAACTGCCCTTGGGGATGCAGATTCTGTAGGTGACTGGTGAGATTATGTCCACAATTTCAAAAGGACCCCGCCAAGTAGGGAGGAATTTGCTCTCTTTGGCTTGGTTCCTTTGGAAATTGTACAAGTAGACCCGGTCTCCTACTTGATATTCCTTTTTAGTTGTCTTGAGGTCATAGTGGGTCTTCATACTGTCTACAGATCTTTCCAGATTCTGCTGGCTATAGGCAAAAGCATGTTAAAGGTGTTTTCTCAGATTCTCATCATACTCATAAGTTGTGGAATTATTTATCAAGGTCTGCTCTTGGGTTCTGTATAGCAGATGCTGGGGTAGCACCATCCTTCGTCCAGTCATCAGGTCAAATGGAAACATTTTTGTTGCAGAAGAAGGGGTAGATCTGATGGCCATCAGGACAAGGGGTAATCGAATGTCCCAACTTGGCCCAGAATCTGCCACAAACTTTTTTAATATGCACACAATAGTTTTATTATACCTCTCAACTCCACCACTAGAGGACCCCGGTAGGCAATGTGTAATTTCCTTTTGACCCCATGTATCTCCCACATCTTTGTCATCACTTTGCTAGTGAAGTGGCTACCTCGCTCTGACTCAATCCTTTGGGGTAGTCCAAAACACGAGAAGATGTGATTGATCATCAGGGCAGCTGCTGTTTCTGCCTTGCAAATTGGGGCCGGGAGATATTCCACCCAGTTAGTGAACAAGGATGTAACGGACAACATGTACTTGTTCCCCTTAGAGGAGCGAATCACGTGCCCGATAAAATCGACTTGTAAATCTGACCAAGGCAGTGTCATCCTCCTCTTTTGGAGGGGAGCACGGTGTGTGAGTGATGTTGGCTGAAATTGTGCACACTAAAGACACCCCTTCAAGTATTGGTCGAAGTCTTGCCCCATGTGTGGCTAGTATGCAACCTGTCGCAAGATTTCTAATGTCGTATGAAACCCCCGATGTCCGGCTGTGGCCGCATCATGGGCATGACTTAGCATCAGTCTTCGGAATGAGGTAGGGACCACCCACTGGTCATGGCCAGATATGGATTTCCTCACCAACAAACCGTCTTGGATTCGGAACATTTTTGGGCATTTCATCAACACTCTTAGGTCCTCTATCCAAATGTAATCGGTATCCATCAGGGGAAAGTTCTCAGGGTCCTCAATGTGTTGATAAAACTTACCAAACCCATTATTGGATCCAGTTTTTGAGCCATAATCAAATCAGCATCTGGGGTCTCCTTACTCCATTGTGCAGTTGAGAGTTCATTGTGAGCATGTATCTGGGACCTAGTGATAGCAGTGACCTGGATTTCCCCCAACAGGGACTCGATATAGGAGATTACTTTATTGACGTTGTCATGCTTTTGATATAATACTGCAGTCAAAAATGTATTTGAGAACCCTGTCCCCAAGAAGAACACCTTATTTTTGTCAGGGTAAGCTAGGCAAGGCGCTTGTGAGATGCTTCTTTTGAGTTGTCTTACTGCCTCGGCTTGTTCTGGACCCCACTCCCACTTGACCCCCCCTTCAAAAGATGGATCAGGGGTCCTGTGATCTCTGTGTAATCCTCAATGAACTTTCTGCTGTAATTAGTTAGTCCAGGGAGGCTCCTTAGTTCCCGCAGAGTTGTGGGGTCTTTTATTTTCTGGAGTGCTTCTACTTTCTTTTCCTGGGGACAGAGACCTTCAGGAGTTATGTCATGCCCCAAGAAATTGCCACGGGTCCTGCACCACTGTGCCTTCTGGAAATAGAGTTTTGCTGCGGCCGCCCTCAACTGTGTCAGAACATAACAGATCTCCGCTGTGTATTCCTCCACAGTTGAGCTTTTGATTAAAACATCATCTACATAGGCCAGGTTACCCCTTTCACCCAAGTGGGGCATGGCCTTATGCAGAAAGATGTTAAATTCATTGCCGGAGTTGATGTATCCGAAGGGAGTCCAGGTCCAAGTGTACAGCTGCCCCCCGAAGGTAAAGGCCAGCTTGTATTGGTCCTCTCTACTGACATGTACAGTCCAGTACCCATTGGTCAGGTCAATGGCAGTGTATACATTTCACCCCTGGATCTGGGCCAGCCCTTGGTCAATGTAGGGAAGAGGCCATCGGGAAGTATGGACCCGTTTATTGAGCTCCCTTGGGTCAGCACAGAGTCTCCACTGGCCATTTGGTTTCAAAATCCCCAGCACCGGATTATTGAAGGTGCTGTGGACTGGACGAATTATCCCACGGGACTCAAGGTTCTCAATTATTTCAGAAAGGGACTCCACTGATGCGAGAGGCAAGCGATATTGCTTCACAAACACTGGAGTCATGCCAGGGTCCGTGGGAATTGTTGTTGTGTGGATGTCGGCGTGACCACAGTCATATGAGTCCACCGCAAAGAGATGTTGAAAATCTAAGAAAACTTGTTTCAATTTTTGCTTTTGCTCCGGAGTCTCACAGGCATCGGCTAGGTTGACTCTCTCTACAACCATCTGTCTGAAGCCTGGAAAGACCTCTGGTTTGGCTATCTCAGCGGCCTCCTCCAGCTGGGTGGAGAAGTCCCTGGTCAAAGTACTGACTTGGACTGATGGCTTCAGGTGGGGAAGTCAGTCCTGGTGGAAGTGAAAGATCACCTCATCCCTCCTAAAGTCACAATTCACATCTTCCTTACCATAAGGGCAGGAAGAGTACACCAGGAAATTGCCCCCATGCCTGGTGAAGATCCTGTCTGGTGTTGTGTTATTGTCGCTATCACTGTCAAAACAGTCCTTGGGGGCTTGGTCCTAACAGTTTGTTACCTAAATCGATGGAAAAATGTTGGTCATCAACCGCCATTCCAATAATGGTGCCTGCGCCCAGAGTGATACTATTTAGGTCGCTGTTATCCACCTCTATTGGAATGGTGTTGTGTTCTGTACTGACTAATGGTGTTGGGTTTACCCCCAACCCTTGCTGTTGGAAATGAGCATTGAGATGAACATAGGCATCAGAAATTTTCAATTTCTGTCCTCTTTTAATCTTTACTTCAAGTGAGAATTGTCGGGTCTGTTCTGGGATGGTGACTTCCTCTCCAGTCTGAATTTCTAATGCATATGGCAGCAGTTGAGCTGACTGAAATGCTTTCTCTGGGTCATCAAAGTCCATGGGATTACCCGCTAATTGGGACTAGGCTTTGAAGTGTATTAGGTCCAAACTAATGGCAAAGCGATTGAGAATGTCACTGCCTAAATAAAATGCAGCAGGGACATCTTGCACGACCCAACAATTATGGACCATGCTCTTTTTGCCTATGGAAATTTTGAGCATACACCTGCTAGGCAGGAGATGTTTGGAATTGGGTGTTTCCCGGTCCATTTCTCATTTGTCTAACAGTTTAAATGTGGGAATGGCTGGATCTTTTGGGAGTTTGCAGCACATGGCCTCGCTGATGAAGCTCCTGCCGTTGTTCACGCATACTCGGGCGAGAACAGAGTCCTTCCCTTCATTTAACTGAATACGGATGAACAACTGTTCTCCAATTTTCTGAATATCAGCCAAGCTATGAGCTTATTTCTCATCATTTTGGACTATAGGAGTAGGATTTTCTGATTGTGAATTTGTATAGAATTTCAGAAAGGTTGATTTGCAGAAATAGAGAGGACTCCCCATCATCAGTTTGTTGTTCTTCTGCAATTACTGTCACGTCAGGGATTCGGTTATTTTGGAAATGGGATTCAATTTGGTCAGGATTCTGTTCAACATGTGGCATGTGCCATTTAAACTAACATGGTTGACACTATGTTTCAATTTTATTTGTCAGTTAGTCTGGGTCCAATCTATGAGGGGAGACAATCTACGCAAGATGTCATTCCCTGGTAAACATGATGTGCCCTCTGGAGTCACAACTATGACCGGGTGCTTCACCTTGTGTCGCCCAATTTTAATGTCTAAATCCGCAGTCCCCTCGACACGAATTTCCTTCCCAACGAAGTTCTGAAGTTTCCAGGAAGAGGGCTGAGAGGGATTTGTTATTTCTCCCCCTTCCCGAATTCAGCTGATCGAAAGGCCCTTTTTGACAGAAGTGTGGCTTAGGATCCAGTGTCCACCAATGCCAAAAATGTACATTGCCCCTTTATTTGGACCGGGGCATAAAATCTTCCCTCCTTTGCCTCAAGGGGGCAAAGATAATGAGCATTTTTGGCCAATTGGTAGGTTAATTTCCTTGCTTTATATTCTGACAAAGAGGTGATTTGGGCAGGATTTTGTTTGGGATCTTGGGAACCTGTAAGAAAAAGGTGGCAATTGGATATTGGGGAGGTTTTGGGCTCCCCTGGTTCTGATTCTGTGCTGCCCCCCCCTTTTTGGAGGCAGTCACCAGAATTGGTTTGAACAAGGGGATTTTCTTGCTTCATTCTGGGGTTCGATGATGGGCGGTTTTAACTCGGTCCCCACATCTACCCAGTCTTGATCAGGATCCCTTGGGACCCATTTTTCTTTGGGAGGAGTTACCCCATCCCTAAAGGAGAAGATCCTTTCCCCAGAATCCCCTGAGGACCCCTCTCCTTCAAATTGGAAGATTTGCACCTCCTGCACAAAATGGGCCTTTTTAGTCTCTTTATTTCTCCTACCCACCCTCTGTTCCTTAGGTTGCAGACTTTCGGGGGAAGGAGATTCTGGTTCCGGTTCCTGGGTTTCCTGGGGCTGTTCACAAGTGGGCAAGGAAGCTTTCTCTAAGGCTTTACACCCCCCTTTTCCCCTGTGTCTCCTCCCTGGGAACCGGTGGGTTGTCAAGGTTCTCTCCCCGTCATTGCTCTGGAGCCCCAGACCCTTGATTTGAGGCGTTCTGACTCGCCATGTTCATTGGAGGGTTCTTCTGAGCCCTCAACATGCGACCCAGATCCTGTGCCAAGTTCTGGACCTGGTGCTCCAGTTGGGACACCCGCTCTGGCTGGTACGGGGTTCTTTGGTCTACCCTTGGTTGATCACGGGATGGGTAACTGTCCCTTCTCCCATAATACCCCTGGTTGGGATAGTTTTGGTCCCCTCCACCATTGGCCTCCCGTCTCCCGGATTGGGGGAAAAGTGGGGAAAGAAAGAAGGGTTGTTTTGGGGGTTGAGGTTTGGCGGGTACCGGCGAAAGAAACTCAGCCCGGCATTTGGGGGATTACTGCCCTCCTGGGGAAAGTGTGGGGGGAAGTTTCCTGGGTTGGCAGCTGCCTGGTTGGACCCCCCTTCTTGGGCTGGAGGAGTCCACACATAGCCCAGGATGGGTCTGTTGCCCTTGTAATGGGGGCTGATGTAGTCTGGGGAGTTAGGGGTCCCATTTGTAGGGTTACCTCCCTGACTCCCAGTTTGGGATTGGCCCGAGAGCCTCTGGGTCTTGGGTTAGTAGGATTCTACGCAGAATTGTTTTTAGGCCCCCCCCATCTCCAAATCTAAAATGGGAGCAACCTTCACCTCTGCCACCTTAGCAGCAGCAGGGGTGTTGGCTGGTTTCGGGTTTTTAGCACTTTTACTCTCTAGTGGTTTCTGCACTTTGTAAATGCGGGTTGCTTGTTCAATGACCCAGTCTAGTGATCTTTTCTCATGAAAGTCCCTCACCAGCTGGGTCATAATGTATTTAGGGAGTGCATGAAAGACGGTATTGATAAATTGCCCACTGTCAGTGCGCACCCTCCTGGTGGTCTGCATAAAGGCACATTTCAGCTCTTGGACAAATTCTTGTTGGGCCTGGTCTTCCCCACATTGCAGGTTGTAGGCCGCCTTGCGGGCCTCTTGAGGGTTCCTATGGATTGAAAAATGCTTTAAGATGGCTGCCCCATATTTGGACCATCTTAAGTGGTTCTGATTCTCCAGCCCCGCAAAGACGCTGGAGTACTCAGGTGAAAATGTCCACTTGGCATACTGAATACAACTTTGGCTGTCCTTCAGGTGGAAAGTCTCCATCATTTGCTCAAAAAATTCGAGGTGCTGCCAAACTGAATATTTTGCATTTTTATGGTAGGGCGTGATGATGCTCCTAATAGCCTTTATTTGCTTCAGGGGATCTTTCAGTAAAGCTCTCTTAACTTTGTTGGCCTTTTTAGTTTTGGTCACCCTTGTCCACTCATCCTCTGACTCAGAGGCGTTGCTACCTGAGGTGTCTGCCTGATCCTCTAGGCTCTCCCTGATTCTGCAAGCTTGGGAATCGCTGGCACATTGTGAGCGCCTAGTCTCTTGAGACCTGTGGCGCTCAGAAGAGTCTTCTGACTCTCCCTTGCTCCCAGGATTGGCTGAGTACCACCCACCCCCCACTGTCCTAGCTGGGAAGAGGTTTTTAAGATGCTCTTAGTGGGCCTATTTTCATGGAATTTCCCACCAAATTTGACTAACTGATCTCTTGGTAGGTGATATTTCTGAGGATCCAGTTCTCTGATTTTCCCCTCACTGGAGTCTCCCTGATCAGAGAGGCTGGCCCTAATATTTGGGAACCTTTACATAGATGCCTGCCCATCCATTTCTGGGAGGTCGTTGATCCGTCAGTCCCATATTTCCCATTGTGTTGAATTCTACCATCCCTGTGGCCCTTGGTTCATATGAGCCAGTGGACATGGGGGTGGCAGAGTCCATGGAACTGAAGGGATTAAAGTCCCTGATGCCAGCGTTCCTGAGGTTATGCTCAGGGGTTTTTCTCTCCCATCTTACCTCATCTTTTTTGCCCCTATTTCCTGATGACATGCCAATATCTGACCTTTTTGCTCCTCTATTAAGGCCTTACTTGTCTCTATGAGTTGTTCTTGCATGGCTAACTGTTGGTGGAGCCTGTTATTCTTTTCACAAAGAGCCTCCTTGTCCCTCTGTGCTTCCTGCCTGAATTGGGAGTATTGGGCCAATTTTTGCTGCAGGCCACTCACATCCTGAGTTTGGTCCTTACTGGTCTGATTATTCTTTTCCAAGGCATCCTCTACCCACCTGTTGTGCTCTAGTAGCTTTTTGTAATCCATTTTGATTTCACCAAATTCCTAAAGGGCCAGGTGATTTTCTTCTAACTTTGTTTTTAAATGGCTGACTTCCTGGCCTAAGGCGTCCCTCTCCTGACTTTGAGTGTCCCTCTGCTCAGCCAGGTCATCCCTCTGATTTTTAAAGGCACCAGCTTTCTGGCGCTCCTCATCAAACTCTGTTTGGGATAATAGGTCTTTGATAATTAATTTATTATGTTCCCCTTTTTAAGGATTCTAGGTGGTTTTCTAAGGTGACTATCTGTTCTGCACATGCTCTGTTAAAAGTTAATTGCTGTGCCAGTTTTTGTTAACTCTATTTTAAAGAGTCAAGCCTTTCCTGACACTCTTTTTGCAGTGTCTGTACCTGTGTATCTTGCTCTGCAATCTTTTGCAGTAAGATAGCCAGATCTTCTTGGAGTTTGGTAGAATACTGCCTAGCCTCTGTTTCATATTCTTTACTATCTTGGAGCCTTTGCTCTGGATTTTCTGCAGAGCTTCCCCTTGCCTCTTGGTGAAATCTACATGGTCTGCGTACTTTTCCTGTATGACAACTATGCCGAGGTACAGGTAGGCCGCTATTTTGGCAATTTTGCATTGCTCCTCTTTTATTTTAGGGGTGATACACAATTCGCTAAGTGCTTGATGTAATGGCCCCTTGTCCTGCCAGATATCAAGATTGATTTTAGTGATTTGCTGGTATTCCCTGCAGCCATACCTGTTTGTCCTGTTCTAGCCATTCATCCCGACAAACAATTTGTGCAGTAGGTGTTCCGTTGCAATATTGATTTCCACTGGGGTCGTCATCCTGGAAATATTAATTTCCTTCTGGCTTATTTCAGGGTTACTTTAGTTTTGCAAACAGGCCCAAATCCTTTGAGTATTTCTTTTGAGGGGTGCTTATACAGTGTAGCACAGTATGGCAACCCAACAAGGTGTATGTACCCCGTTGGCTAGCACGCTGTGTTAGACTTTCACGAGTGGTATGTCTAATTCAGGATCCAGTGACAAGCCCCCAAGCTGTAAGTGATTTCAATCCGGTACACACCCAAGTGAAGCCCGGCATGTAGTACATAATTGGAACCCTTATTTATTTTTATCTATAAGTTCAATATTCTGAACGATATACCACTCATATCACACCCTTCTCCTGGAATCCCCCCCCCCCCGGTCACACTGACCAGGAATCAGGCTGGTTTGCAAAGGTAAATATTTAATTACGTATTTAAAATTTAATCACAATATATTTTAATAGGTACAAACAATCGCCAATAGGGTGACAGAACATGACAGAACACTGAATAATATCTTTAATATACTGGGAATCAAGGAATGAGCATAAAACAAGTGCGGCACAGAAAATAATACTTTTGTGTTGGTTTGGTATAGATGGCACTATGGTTAGAGGTTCCCCCTGCAAAACCCCTCAACCCCCCAAATAGGCAATGTAAAGACATGGGAGGAGAGAGCAGGTATTCAGGAATTGCACAAATCAAACAGAATATCATTCCCAGCTTCCCCCTTCAAACACAAGAGAAAAACGAAATTGACTTTTCAGCTGTCAGCATGGCTTTGAAATTATCTTTAGAATTGACTGAGCAAAAATACCAAATGTGGTCAAAAATAATTAAATTGATATAAATTCTTATGGGAGCTGATTTGAACAGTTGCACACAAGCACAAGCAATGATTTAGTTAGCAGAAAACAATTGAAATCTTAAAGTCCAAGTCGGAAACAAATGAAAGCTATTTCACACGTATAAAATTTGGCAGAATTGTAATTCGCTGCAAACTTTACCTTGCGTGATAACGGGAGAATGGCATGGATTTGGGTTCTATGGATAGCTATGGATGTTGAGTACAAGTAGGAGTTGAAATTTTGTTTCTATCACAAAAACTGAGGGCGCTATAGAGGTTTTAGTAAAGGTTGTTTTTGTAAAATAAGCGCAAGAATGGAAAACAGAAATGCACTTAGAAAAGACAGATGGGTTTGCTTACACTAGATTATGCCTATGAAAAAGAGAATGTCACACGTGAATTTTCACAGTTACGTGGCCAGCGTAACCCTTCACGTGTGATACTCTATTTTCCGTTCGGGAATTTACTTTTCTTACTCAAAATCACTAATGACTTAGGATTTTATAAAACAAATGAGAAAAATCAGCGCAGGAAAGATGCTGACAATACTATGATTCTGAATTTGCAGATAGGATGAATTGAGATTGGGATAAGACTATGCAGAGCTATTACAGTCACTTTTCTTCCTATTAATACTTACGAAATAAGTTATTAAATTGGACTGTCAGTTCTGGTCAAGGATTGGATCTGGTCTAGGAAGAACAGCACCTCAGACACGGGATTGGATCAGCTAGGCCGGTCACCGGTTTTGCACAGGATCTGTCCTTCTTGTTTGTGGGTATTTCAATCAACTGGATAGCGAGTTCCTCGGGCAATCCTAGTGGTGGCAAGCCAGAGAATTTTAGGATACAGGTTCAGAAGGCTTTCTCACACCACACAGCGCTTCTCTGGGTGGAGAGAATAAATTGGAGAATTTGGGCCTTGCTGAAATCAATAGTTCTCTATTGCTGGCAAGAGTCTTGGCATCTGGATCTGGAAGGATGTGAAAGCTGGATGTATAATGCAGAATCAGAGTGCTTTGCCGGAATCAAGAAAGTGAGTGGATCTGTGAATTCCATATGTCTGTCAGATGTCTCTATTTATGCTTTAAAATAACATCACAAAGTGGGTGTATGGGTCGGCTTAGCTAAGGTTGCCCCTGCGAGTTGGGATTGGACCAAAACTTCATCTCTGCCTTGCATTTGAATGATTGGATCGGGGCCGGATGATGTCACATTTTATGGTTTGCTTTACAGTCCTCAGAGACCTCCCTTCAGCCACTGGTCTCAAAATTGGATTTTATACTAACTACACATGTCTACATTGGTCAAGTTTATAAAAATCACACACAAAGATGCCATATTTTATGTAGCATCTGTTCCTCCAAATCCTGTAGCTGTGGGATCTTGTTTCAACTTTCTACAGAATTTTGTCCTTTTTGCTATGAACACAATTTCCAAACTTTATGCAACTTTCCACAAATGTGTGTGTTTAACATAGGTATGTGTGTGTACATTTTCAGCATTCTAACATTAATACATTTTGCATAAAACCACATATATTGCCATTCCTGTCCAGAACATGTTACACGATTTTGCCGCCTCTTAAAAGGTGCAGCCAAAATTTAGATTCACAACTCTGTCCTTGGTATATGTTCCACCCTTTTGGATGACAAGTTATGAGTCTTTTAAGAATTGTTCTTTGTTCATGTTTAGCAACAGATGGTCTGCCCCTTTTTGTCTCCCTGCAGTAGAGGGGCACCCCCTCCTTGTTTGTTCCTTCCAGGAGCCATTTACGACCACCTTCACACCTCTAGTTTCCTGGGCTGAAGCTCTGTCATTGTTCCTTCTCTTTCTATAGACAAAAGTCTGAGCGAACCCGCAATTAACATCTCTCAGTGTGTTTCTGCTGAGAGGAAGGCCCCCCTCCTGGGAGAAACCTGCTTTTCCAGTTCTTGCAGCTCAGCCAGGCTAATTAACTTCTTAAACCCAGCAAAAACCAAATTTGTTGCATCAAACATAAATACATTACTTCCTTAGCTTTACAATTTGTGGGATAAAAAAACAACTGAGATCTATATTCCTTTTAGCAAAAATCCTTTTTATGTTTGCTAATCCAGCAGACTTTTTAGTTTTAGATCACTTTGAAGTTTCATTAGTAACTCATCTGACAGCTGTCATTCAGGTGGCCCAGGGTACTGCACCCAGATTCTGACAGAGGTTGTCAGTTTACAGACAATCCAGTTTGTCTGATGAATGTTTTGCTCTTCACATTTAGGACTTTGTATGTTCGCAATGCTCCTAAGATTACATGAATTTTAGCGCCAAGCAAGATTTTGAATATGAAGAAGTGTTGTGTATAGGCATTAAGGAGTTTTTAGCAACAAAGCAAATATCATTTGTGGGCACATTTTGGGGTTTCACTTGCAAAGTGCTGCTTCTCTCTCTGTGCCCTGTTTGCTGGTCATGGAGCCCCCTGGCACATTTTCTGCAGAGTGTGCTCTAGTCCACCACACATGGCCTATGGGTGGCTGGTTGGGCATCCATCTTTTTGTGGGCTTGTGAATGCGTTTTTTGTAGGTTTTTGGTGCGCACAAGGGTTTTGCCACCATTGTTGCAGTTTCTTTCACATAACTGGCAGGGTAATGTCGCATAGCATAGCGGAGTGGGTCAATACATCCCACACGCATATTCAGCCCACTTCCTGACCACCTGGAATCCTGCATTAATTCCACCACATCACCCATGCTCCTAAACCCAATTTATCTGTTCACCACCCACTGATGCACCTACTTTGCATCCCAGCCACCTGCTTCCTGGCAGTAGCAGTTGTAAAGTGACTTGCTCCCTTTACTATTTCTGACACTGGCCATTGTGAGAAACCTGAAGGTGTTTCATCCACTAGTCCCCGGGGATGTGTCATCCAGGTGGCCAGGGCACGGCCATCGCTATTGGATCCAGTTCCTGGGGCTGGACCAGTGTGGGAGAATCACCTGGATGAGAGGTCTCTGGGGAGTGGAAGTGGGAAACCGAAGGGTGAGAGTCGGTATCCCATTCCTTGTAACACCTTTTCCCCATCCTACCAGGTAGGATACCTGGAAGCTCAACCCAATCCCGTTCTCAAAATGAACACTTTCTCACGGTCGTTCATCATAAGTGACAACGGATTAACACCGGAGCCGTATACCTGACATTTCCCAACACCATGGTCAGGCACGGTCAGGCAATTACAGATCATTACACACACCTAACTCCCATCACACTTCCCCACATGAATAAAAGGCAGAGCACAAAAGCACACTCTGAGCAAGGAAAAGCACACGAGGAAGCAGCAGTTCCAAGATGGCAGTTTAGCACAAGAAGAAAGGCGGCAAGACTGGAAAGGGTTGCAAAGAGGAAGTACCCTGGCCTCCAGAAATAGTTATTTTCACAAGACTTGGAAAGTGAGAAACCTAAGACCGGGAAGGGAAGCTGAACAATCCTATACTGTGCATCAAAGGTATCCGGGGTGCTCCTGTGTCAATAACCCAGGCTGGGAGGAGCGATTGGTGCTGTGGTAATGTCCTTGGTTGCAGGAAAGCCACACCAGTAAAAGCAGCACAGCCGGTGAGTCGGAAAAACTGATACAAAATCAGCTTGTGTTTGAACCAAAGTTTCAAGCGGCAACATTGTATGAAGCATTCTACAAAAGAAAGTGTTTGAAGCGCATATAATGAGAGGCGTGAACAAGTGAGAATTAAAGGAGTGAATGTACTTTGAAAAAGCCAAATAAGGTACTGTGTACAGAGTGGTCTGGTACCACATGGGTGCTCATTCGAAGGTCTCTGTTTGGTATCCAACTGAATGGCAACTATATTGTAAAAGGAACTTTATATCAAAGTGGTCCTGCAATGGGTCAAGCTAAACCCTGTGCACATTTGAAAGTCTTCGAAAAGTGTAAAGTGAACTGCAGTTGGTGCGAGCCCGGCTGATAGAAACTAATTAAATATAAAGAAGGGATCTGAGCACAGCTGATAGAAACTAATAAAATATAAAGAAGGGACCTGAGCCTGGCTGAGGGGGATGTGCGGTGAACCGTGAGTCACCCAAGATAGAATAGTTTCTGAACATTAAATTAAAGGGATCTGAGCACAGACGAGGGGGACCCTTAGTAACAGAAAAGGGATCTGAGCCCAGAAGCAGGGGATCCAAAGTAACAGAAAAGGGATCTGAACCCGGCTAAGGGGAATCCATCTAGGGTGAGACACCCGAAGTAGAACATTGTAATAAGAAAAGAACTTTCTATTTTTGTTTTATACATCAGGCCCTCTGAATCAAGAGACTTTGATGAGGAAAGAGTCTTGAGCACCGAAGGCCCTGATGCGTGTAATAGAACTGTGTCCTCGTGCTGAAGGAGCCCAGGAGTGTGCTATGCTTGAGTGAACCGCCTTGTCCCATGCTGAAAACATTGGGAAGGAAGGCCGACGGGTCGAATATTCGGACTTATCATTTTGTGAACACTTCTTTCTTTTTCATGAACATTACCCCACACTATTTGTAACTTAGCGGTAAGGATTGGAAATAGATTTTTCTTAGTATAGCCCCTTTTATTTTGGACGACACTACACCAGGACTGCATTATTATTATTTGGATGGTCGTAGCTTGCCCCCATCTTAGATTTAGGTTTAGATAGGAGTTTTTCAACCCAATGAGAAAGTTCAATAAACACCCTTGAACTGTGGTCACTTGTGTCTGTATTACTTCAACACCATGCCTTCCTTACATATGGTGTTAGGGTGGGATGTGACTCAATTGAATCGAAATTCAGAAGCTTAGTCATAGAGCCTCCAACCCCTCTGTTGCCATGAAAGAATCAATAGGCTTTGATATCTGTAGCAGTAGAGAGGCTACTATCCGTCCTGGGAAAAGAGGAATGATTCCCGCAGACTTGGTTTTAATACCCCCTCCTGGGTGTTACATAAGATTGGCCCCAGAATCAGACCTGGCTTGAAAGTTTGTTATAGACATTCTAGCAGGAGTCATTGATCCTGACCTCCGGGGAGACATACATTTTCTCTTACAGAATCATGATGAAATCCCATTTGAAGTACATCGTGGGGACCAAATTGGCCAAGGAATTCTGGAAAGGGCTCTATTTCCTAATTTTAAAGAAAGCGAACCAGACAAAACAGAAAGAGGTACCTTAGGCTTTGGGGAAGTTGATAAACCTTCTAATATCGTAGGGAGAAAGGGAGAAGAGGCTACCATCTATCCCGACATAGACTTCACCCAGCGAAATTATCCAGCCCTTCAGCCCTCGCTGAAGCTTTTTTACAAGCTATTCCAGAAGAAGAAGGTATAGGAAAGGGGAGCCCTTTGTTCTTCTTAAAGCAGGTGTTGCTATATAGAAAAGAAACATCTATAGAAGGCTTAGGTAAAATGCAATTAGTAATCCCCAAAACCCACCAAAATATTGTACTACAGACTGTGCATTCCCATCTGACCGGGGGGCACTTAGGACAATCCAAAACCCAGGCACATATCAGTTGGAAGTTGTACTGGCCGGGTATCTGCTCAGATATAAACCCCTTTATTCAGATGTGTGAAATATGTCAGAAAACCAGCACTCACATCCCATTGCCTGCCCCTCTGAATCCTTTACCAATCATAGAAATGCCTTTTTCAAGAATCAGGATGGACATCATTGGACCTCAGGAAACATCTAGACTGGTCAACAAACATGTCCTTGTGATTGTTGACTACGCAAGCAGATATCCCGAGGCATTCCCTATGTAGAACACCACCACCAAGCAAATTCTAAATCACCTCCTACCATATTTTTTCAAGTTTGGCTTTCGTAAGGAAATCCTGACAGATCAAAGTTCAGATTTTATGAGCAAGCTCATGGCTCCATTCAAAGAGCTACTCCATATTACAACCTTACGAACTTCTGTGCACCATCCCCAAACAGATGGTTTGCAAGAGAGATTCAATAAAATGCTTAAAATGATCCCAAAGAAGTTGGTAGATAAAGACAGGAAGAACTGGGACCGAATGATCCCCTTGGCACTATTTGCAGTAAGGAAAACCCCTTGTGCATCTACTGGATTCTTTCCTTTTGAACTACTCTATGTTAGAGAACCTGGAGATGTCCTGGACCTGCTCCGGGAGACCTGGGAAGAACAAGAAGAGGCACCCATACCCTCTCGCAAACCACTACCAGATGGCAAGAGCATATGAGACTTGTTCAAGATCTAGTCTGTACTCATATTGAAAAAGCCCAAGTCCAACAAAAATCCACTTAGAACAAAAAGGTGAGCTTAAGATTGTTTTCCATGGGACAAAAAGTACTAGTCCTCTTAACCACCTCGGAAAACAAGCTTGTCTCTAAGTGGCATGAGTCATATGAAATACTGAAATGAACGAGAACCTGTACTTATAAGTTAGCCCAACTGGACAGGAAACAGAAGGTCCATCTGTATCATGTAAATCTCTTAAAAGAGTGGTAGGAAAACCCGTTGGCCACCCATTCCACAATACTATCCTGTTTGATGCCAAAAGAAATAGACAACTTTGAATTAATTCCTCCAGAGCTATCTATTCAAGAGCAAGAAGATTTAAAAGATTTAGTCACCTCGTTTCTGGATGTATTCTCGGAGAATCAAGGAAGATTAAAATACACCTATCACTACATTAGAAGACCTAAGGGAAAAGGGGTTCATCTAAAACTGTATAGACTCCCAGAAGCCAGTAAACAGATAAAGGTTGAGGAAGTGAATAATATGTTAAGAGCATATATTATCGAGCCGTCCTCAAGCCCATGGTTCACCCCTATCGTACTGGTTACCAAACCTGACCAATCCTGGAGGTTTTGCATAGATTTCTGCCAAGTTAATGCCATTTTAGACTTTGATGCATATGCCGTTCCACGCATTGATGACCTACTTGATAAACTCAGAAACACCACTGTTCTATCCACCCTAGATTTAACTAAAGGGTCCTTGCACGTCCCAGTATATTGGCCTGATAGAGAAAGACAGCTTTCTCAATGCCCCTAGGACTATTTCAGTTCAAAGTTCTGCCTTTTGGGTTACACAGCGCTCCAGACCCTTTCCAACAATTTATTATGGGCAAAATAATACAGCCCTACTCCGATTTCTGTGGAACTTCTATTGAAGATGTCATCATTTATACTAAAACTTGAGAGAACCTCCTTTTCCATCTTTTTACTATTATGAGAGTCCTCAGAGAGGCTGCCCTACCTGCCAATCCATCCAAATGCAGACTGGCCCAGTCAGCCGTGAAATACCTCTTCTTCTTTGTAGGGAATGGTAGTGTACCACCTCAATGTGAGAAAGTGAATGCCATCTTAGATACCCATAGACCTAAAACTAAAAGAGTTCTCAGAGCATTTCTAGGCTTAATACCATAGATGTATCCCAAACTTGTTGGACAGAACAGCTATGCTGACAGACAAACTGAAGAACGCTGAACCCCAGAAAATTAATTGGACTGACTAACGATTATATATGTTACAACAACCTAAAACAATCCCTGTGCCACAACCCAATCCTAAAGGTAGTAGATTTCTCAAAAGAATTTGTATTGCAAACAGATGCCTCCCTTATAGGGTTAGGAGCAGTCATATCAGAAGTCTGAGACGGATTAGAACATCCCATCCTGTTTACGAGTCGCAAACTTTTCCCACATGAAAAGAATTACTCTGTGATGGAAGAGGCCCTTGCCATCAAGTGGGCCTCTATTCACCTTAGATACTACCCCCTAGGATGAAAGTTCACACTTGTCATGGACCATTCCCCACTAGTTTGGATTAACCTCGAGTCAAGCGATGGTTCTTAGACCTGCAACCCTACTGTTTCACTGTGGAGCACCAAAAAGGTAAAGACCAAGGGAATGTACACTTCCTCTTTTGTTTTCCTTGAGAAACAGATGTGGCTACATTGCATGGGGGAAGGGTATGTGAGAAACCTGAAGGTGTCACACCGGCTAGTCCCTGGGGATTTGTCTTCCATGTGGCCAGGACACAGCCATTGCTATTGGATCCAGTTCCTGGGGGTGGACCAGTGCGGGAGAATCACCTGGATGAGGGGTCTACGGGGAGTTGAAGTGGGACACTGAAGCATGAGAGGTGGTATCCCATTCCCTGTAACACCTTTTCCCCATCCTACCAGGTAGGATACCTAGAAGCGCAACCCCCCCCCCCTCCCGACATCAACACTTTCTCATGGTGAGTTAATCATGAGTGGCAACGGACTAAAACCAGAGCCGTATACCTGATATGTACCAAAACCATGGTCAGGCAATTACTGATCATAACACACACCTGCCTCCCATCACACTGCCCCACATGGATAAAAGACGGAGCACCAAAGCACACCGTGAGCGAAGAAAAGCACACGAGGGAGCAGCAGTTCCAAGATGGCAGTTTAACACAAGAAGAAAAATGGTGATACCAGAGAGGGTTGCAAGGAGGGAAGTACCCTTGACCTCTCGAAATCGTTATCTAGAAAGCTGTGCCAGTAAAAACAGAACAGCCGGTGAGTCAGAGAAACTGATACAAAATCAGCTTGTATTTGAACCAAGGTTGCAACCTGCAGCATTTTATGAAGGATTCCACAAACGACAGCGTTTGAAGCTCATGTAATGAGAGGCGTGAACAAGAGGAAACTAAATGAGTCAATGTACTTTGAAACAGCAAAATAAGAAACTCTGTACAGAGGGATCCAGTGCCACGTGGGTGCTCATTCCAAGGTCTCTGTTTGGTATCCAACTGAATGGCAATTATATTGTAAAAGGAACTTTATATTGAAGTGGTCTTGCAATGGGTCAAGATAAACCCTGTGGACATTCGAAAGTCTTCGATAAGGGTAAAGTGAACTGCAATTGGTCTGAGCCCAGCTGAGGGAGACTTCTTTAAATATAAAGAATAGATCTGAGCCTTGCTGAGGGGGTCCGGGATGAACCGTGAGTGACCCAAGAAAGAATAGTTTCTGAACATTTAAGTAAAATGATCTAAGCCTGGAAGAGGGGGATCTGCAGTAACGGAAAAGGGATCTAAGCCCAGAAGAGGGGGATCTGCAGTAACGGAAAAGGAATCTGAGCCCAGCTGAGGGGGATTCAGGGTGAGGCACCCGAAGTAGAAAATTTTAAGAAGAAAATTACTTTCTATTTTTGTTTTATACATCAGGCCCTCTGAATCAAGAGACTTTGTTGAGGAAAGAGACTTGGGCACAGAAGGCCCTGATGCATGTAATAGAACTGTGTCTTCATGCCGTGTCCTCGTGCTGAAGGAGCCCAGGAGTGTGCTATGCCCGATTGAACCGCCTTGTCCCATGCTGAAAACATGGGCAAGGGAGGCCAATGGCCCAGACATCCTGACTTATCATTTTGTGAACACTTCTTTCCTTTTCATGAACATTACCCCACACTATTTGTAACTTTGCGGTAAGGATCGGCAATCATTTCTTTTAGTATAGTCCCTTTTATTTTGAGGAGACTCAACTAGGACTGCATTATTATTGTTTTGATGGCCGTACCTTGCTCCCATCTTAGATTTAGGTTTAGATAGGCGTTTTTCAACCCCATGAGAAAGTTCAATGAACACACTCAAACTGTGGTCACTTGTGTCTGTCTTACTTCAATACCATGCCTTCCTTACACCATCTATCTTTGTAGTTTTTTACATGTGAAATAGGCACACGTGACATACAGACAGTTTCACTTTAAAAATATATGAATCCCCCAGATGATGGCCCAGGCATATAGTAGTGTTAACCCCTGTGCACAGTGGTAAGAGCCATGAGCCTTGAACACCCTGCGACTGCTCTGGATGTGTTAGAATGCCATGTGCGCGGATGTACTAGCCTGACATTTTTTTGATTTTTGCAACTTAAAACGATGCTGGTAATTCTGTTTTCATAAAGTGAGCTCTGCTAATCATGCCTCACTTTCATATGCGCACCATGCTAAAAACTATAGTTGCATATGTGTTCTCTTTGTTGGGCCCTGTCTACAGAAATCCAATAAAATGCCAAGTAGCTAAGCAACATAGCATCCACAGAGTAGCCTGTACAGTCCAGTCTTCTGAAACTAAATTAATGTTTAACAGGGCTGGAGTGACACTTTAAAAAATGTCCAGGCTTATTTGTTCACTAAAAAGTATAAACACGTTGTTTGGTTGGCAAAACTGCTAGAAATTAATGTCTACTTCAAGAAGATACCCTCGAAAAGATGTCTTGCTGGCATGTGTAGAACCAACGTTATTCTAAATTTAGCATGGATCTTTTGGGGAATAAACATGGAGATCATTTTGAAACTGAACAAGCAGCTTTCAATTGTTAAACTGTGTATCTCCAAGGGCTTGCATCAGTTTGATTGATAAATAAATATAAGGCTATATCTGGTTTGATATAGTGTACTTTGGGAGTTTTGTGTACCACAATCTGTAACTGGGTTCCCCTAACAAAATTATTTTAATCCCAACCCCCAAGGCCTCCTTTGTTCTATCCTAGGAAGCGTTGACACCTTCCCAGAAGAACAGGATCTACCAAAAGCACAATGGAAATGTCACACCATGGAGGTAATGGTTTCAAGGGCCCTAGTGACAAATAAGAACACACACTTTACCTTTTTAAAAGACATATCCTTTGAACTTGAACATTGCTACCTCTATATCCATGTTTTTATACCCCAAATGCCCTTTTTCAACCAAATGTCTGCATATTATTTGCTTTTTAATACCAGGGTGTGTTAATAGTCTGTTATTTTGTGTTATTAAAGTCTTCTGTTTTTATAGAACATTGCTTGTGCATTCTTTTATTGTGGCACCACACTAATATTGTTTGGATGCCTCTTTGCTAGCTTACAATTCCCACCACCCAACAACAAGCAGACATTTTAAAAATGCGTTCCAAAACCCATTATATTGCAGAGGGGTAAAACATGCAGCATTCCGAAATATTGCATGTTTTACTGTTAATACTTGAATTGAGGCCTACTTAGTTTATGATCTAGAACATGATACTAGGCACAGAACAAAGTTAACATATAATATTGATACTTGTTTTTTGATTTTGGCACTTTTTGGTGGCGTTGTCCACCAAATTTCACCAAAACATTGCTACAAGAAGCTTTCATTACAATGACCAACGCACAAAGTGTTAATTTCAGTTGTACGGCCTGGAAGTAATCCAATAGTGGGTTGTTTGATGTGTTTTTGCACAATCAGGAGAACTGTGACAGGTCACGTGTCTGTCTGAGAAAGAGTGATCTGTTATAGAGACGGAGATGCAAGCCTTTACAAAGGCTTTTCCGCCACCATTACAGCATTCGCATTCTGTGTGGGGGGTGTTACGGCGGTGGGCGGATCGAGGCTTGATCCTCCATATGTACTCCGCCTGCATAGTATGGCGGAAACACCTTTGTTAAGTTGCATAGTTTGAAAGGAGACTGTTTTAAATTGGTGACTGTTTCTAACGGGAGTGCGAGAGTTCCGTTGAGAGGGTGCCCAATGTCTGCAGCTGGAGCGGGTGAAAATGTTTTACACGCACATGTTCTGCCTTGCTGTAGCTCCGTGGGTCTCTTGTGCGTGACTCTCATTGTGTTTTTCTCACAGGGGACAGTTGGTTCCATGTGTTAATATCCCTCAAAAGTATTGCCAAACAAGAACGTTGCCATATTTTTGCGGCAATATTAAACCATTGAACCTGCGGGGGACACCCCTGCATCTCCCATATTATTTTAAAGGTAGCAGGGGACAACCCTGCACCCCCGCTCCCATTTACCCCAAAAATTATCCACACTAATAATATCACCTATGGCCATTCCTGACGATCATATATATGGCAATATTATTGGTGGGGATAATATTACCTGATACCGGACAGTTTTGTTGTGAATGCTTGCTTATCTCGTAAGGGGCTTGAAGACTGAACGGTGAAGCAGAAATGCCCAGGCAGTGGTTGCTCCTCGGGACCACAGCAGCAGGTCTGTCAGCACAAGGCTGGCTGTGCCTTGAACCACTCCCGGTTATGAACGCGCTGCAGAGAGGCTTGTTCCCCCGGGACGTTTTTGCACACTTATCCAAGCTCCCATTCACTTTTGGGGAGCACGCTTATGGTGTGTCATCCCTCCTTGGAGCATGGTATCTCCCAAGGCATGTGTCAGTGACCACGTGACCTCAATTAATAAAAGGTAATGAGCGGCTTCCCGCTCGGCAGTCTTGGAACTAACTGACTCTGGTGTTGTGTGTCTTTATTACCAGCGCCATGCTGGCACTGCGTAGGTGGTTGAGGGCCTGCCAAGCAGGGCCCTCCACCAGGACAGTGCCAGGCAATGCTGTCCACAATCGCCTTCACCCATGCTTGTAGAGACCCTGCCGGGTAACTATAACTGTGTGTGCCCGCAGATCCTCTGGTGGGCAGCTCTGTTTGTAGGCACCAGTGCCCCTGCTGGGCAATGCTGGCACTGTCTGTAGTGTTGGCCTGGGTGCCCCCAGGCTATGGGAGAGCCTGTGTGCTCATGGGCTGGCAGGGTGCCCCCTGTCAAGGTATGTCTCCTGGGTGCCACCAGCATGTCAGCTGAGTCCCCTTCGGCATGGTCCACCTATCTTCGTGTTACCCGGGCCCCTCCAGCGGTGAAAGACATGAAGCGCTGAGTGCGGAACAAGGTGAATCAAATGCATGAGCCCTCTACACATCCCGGGCCCATGTTGCGCACAGTGTCATTGAGAGTGCTCTGCCCAGAGAGATTGCGGGCTGCTAGGCGGTGAAGGCTAGTGTACTCTGAAATCGTAGTTTGACGAAAAGGTGGGTGAGAAGGAAATGTCCCACCTGGGGGCAAAGGCAGCGTGCTGCCGTATCAAATAAATCTCCCACCGCGCTGCTGTATCAAATAATTCTCCCGCTGAAGAGAAATGGTTTTCATGCATCCTGCCATGTGGCCTTCTCTGTGTGTGCCTGGGCCCAGTGGCAGTGACGTTCTAAAGAACAAGAAAGAGGAGAATGTCAGCTCTCTGGAGCATTGGAGAAGATGAATGCCCCATTGCATTAGTGTGGAAAAGGGACAATAAGAATTGATTTGGCACGGGAGGGTTGCAGCTCAATAGTTGAGTGCTTGTGCACCCTCTAATTCTGGCAGTGTCCTGCCAACTACCCCTGCCTGGGATGGGGAGTGAAGAAAGTGGCCCAGACACCCTTGCCACTAGTGGGGTGTTGCTGTTCTGCCACCTATAGACTAGGCCCCTTGTGCCCCCAGGTACGGCTTTCCCGGCCCCTGAACTGTGAACTGAACTGTCCTGAATAGATGTCAATGTAAATCGGACTGGTCTCCTGCAGACCCGGAATTGCGTAATTTGTTCCCGGTAGCCATCCCCATGAAGGCTGGGAGCCTGCAGACCCTCGACTTGCTTAAAATTGCCCAGTCAATGGGCTATGTGAAGCTGTGATAATACGTATTGTGGACATGCTTTAAATGGTGCCAGGTGCTAACGAAGGTGGCATTCAGCAGTTTAAGTTTCACTCATCCAGGTTAACAAAAGGGTTAATTTAAAAGTGGAATTTCCAATGTGTCACCATCAATCCACCAACCCTGTCACCCCACATGTGTACCAAGGCTTAGTAGAAGTGTTATGTTTTTGGAAGTAGTGTGTGTCCCAACCTGAGTTCTTATGTATGTGAACA
Organism: Ambystoma mexicanum; assembly: GCF_040938575.1. Classification (NCBI taxonomy): domain Eukaryota; kingdom Metazoa; phylum Chordata; class Amphibia; order Caudata; family Ambystomatidae; genus Ambystoma; species Ambystoma mexicanum. The sequence continues at coordinate 1,132,846,586 of NC_090933.1, read as the reverse complement.
TTATTTGCAATTGGATGTCAAGCATTCCTGTTGTGCGTCATTTGAGTCATTGGGCCTCATTACACGGATGGTGGTAGGGATTTACCGTTACCGGTAATGGAATACCGGTAACGTTAAATCCCCATGCAGATCACGACCCGGCACACCGCTATTAGCGGCATCGCAAATTACGGTGCCACTAATAGCGGGCAGGCCGTGTGCGCGCGACCCTCCATCCCGTAAATTACGCCATGCCGCTATTAGCACAGCATCACAAGGCCAGTGGACATGCTAATAGCGGCATGGTAAATCCACTCAAACCCCTTACCGCCATGGTGCTAATACCGGCATCGCGGACCACCCGTTAAGAGGAATGAGCAGTGTTCCCACCTCCCACAGGTGGACACAATCAGCACAGGTGGAGGCAATGGAGACTGTGGCAGCTCAAAAGGAGCACACCACACCCCTTCCCACACCCCTTCCCACACAAAGATGGTTCCAATACTGGCAGCAGTACATGGCCTGGGGGACCTCATTGCAGCGCAGCTGCTACTACAACAGGCAGCACAAAGGAGAGGCAGGAGGAGGAGGAGGAGGAGGAGGGCAAGACAGGCACAGCAAGCACCACAACGGCACCTATTCATACCACAGAGGCACCCACCAATCCCCAGGATCAGAGCCAGTCCATTCAACCTAACCCCTGAGCAGATACACACCCTGTACCGTCTGGACAGGGTTACCATCACCAGCATCGTGGACATGATCCACGACGACATTGTGAGCCTCATAGACATCAGAACTGCCATCCCCCCGCTACTGAAGGTGGTGAGTGTGCTCCACTTTCTGGCCACAGGCACCTACCAGCATACAGTGGGACACATGCATGGCATCTCACAACCAGTATTCTCACGCACGCTGAACCAGGTACTCGATGCACTCCTGAAGCATGCACCTGAACACATATCCATGCCACGGACTGCCCAGGAGATTGCAAACACAAAAGTTGGCTTCTATTCACTGGCAGGCATCCCAAGTTGCATTGGGGCCATCGACTGTACACATGTGCAATTGGTGGTCCCACATCACAATGAAGTAGTGTACCGAAACAGGAAGCAATTCCACTCTATCAATGTCCAAATGGTATGTGACGCCAACAAGATAATCACACATTGCTGTGCCAGATTTCCAGGATCAACACATGATTCCATGGTCCTGCGGAACTCAACTATCCCACGCTACATGGAGCGACACCACGGACAACGTTTGTGGCTACTCGGTGAGTAGCAGGGCAAGCACATGGCAACGTGATTGGGGGGGGGAGAGAAACATACTGCAACTGGGAGTGATTGGGGGGGGAGAGATACATACTGCAACTGGGAGTGATGGGGGGGGAGAGATACATACTGCAACTGGGAGTGATTGGGGGGGGAGATACATACTGCAACTGGGAGTGATTGGGGGGGAGAGATACATACTGCAACTGGGAGTGATGGGGGGGAGAGATACATACTGCAACTGGGAGTGATTGGGGGGGAGATACATACTGCAACTGGGAGTGATTGGGGAGGGGGAGATACATACTGCAACTGGGAGTGATTGGGGGGGCAGAGATACATACTGCAACTGGGTGTTGACTGTCGTCCGTAGGAGAAATGGACATACAGATGTACACCAATGTGCATCCGGGAAGGCCACGATGTACTTGAGAAGAACCCACATGCAATTTGAAGCTGCACAACATCGACAACAATGCAGGTTGCAAAATATCACACATCCATCCACATTGAACATCCTACCACGCCACATCTCACACGAATCTGCAACATGGCGTCAAGATAGTAATACACAATCAGCGCAGCACAACATCAATCCAGCAATGCGCACTTGAATGCATGCAAAGGGATCACCCCTAGACATAGCACTGAACCACACACCTATAGCACCACTGAAGTGATGCCTCACAGCATGGCCACATTGGTGTCAGAATGTCAGTACACTCGCAGTGTGGTACCAAATTTGCCTGGGACAGGGACACCTAAGACCTGGCCTCACCCAGGACATGTCAAATACTGTTGGAGGCATTAATGTTGCATTACTACTTGCAGGGTCAACCTCCCCCTTGCACGTTGCTGCCACACAGACCATCTGCATGTATGCTGTCAATTCAGTACTTGAATCACAATGCAATGTCAATTAGTGTGATGTGAACAGGCCGCTCTTGAGGTGAACCGTAACAGGACCCTGTTCATTCCCCCATACAGGCGATGCGGGCTATCCCCTGAAGACCTGGCTCCTCACACCTGTACGGAACCCACAGAACAGGCACGAGGAGGAATACAATCGTGCACATACCCGTACCCGCATCGTGATCGAGCAGACTTTTGGACTTTTGAAGTCACGTTTTAGGTGCATTAGCAGGTCTGGTGGTGCTCTCCTGTATGGACATGAGAAGGTGGCCAAGATCACGATGGCATGTGTCATGCTGCACAATATGTGTATCAGACGGAATGTGCCACTGCCCCCTGACGTTGAAATAGAAGCACCTGATGAGGATGATGATGGTGATGAGGACGGAGGTGAAGGGGATGCAGGTCTTGCAAGAGGGGATGGGCAGGAGGGACGTGCTGTGAGACAGCATCTGATCAACCAAATATTCTGAGGAACATGTTTTCGTACTGTCACATGGTAATGGGGAGTAATGCACTGGTGTATGTTTTCGAGCACACAATGGACCCTGTCCCCAATAAAGTACACACACACAATGAAGTTGTCCAAGCCAGTGTTTAGATCAGAAACCAGTGTATTGAGTAACATTAAGGTGTGAAAGTCCCAAAACATCCCACCACCCTTCCCCCCACCCCCACAACAGACCCATAACACCCTTCCCCCCACCCCCACAACAGACCCATAACACCCTTCCCCCCACCCCCACAACAGGCCCATAACACCCTTCCCCCCACCCCCACAACAGACCCATAACACCCTTCCCCCCACCCCCACAACAGACCCATAACACCCTTCCCCCCACCCCCACAACAGTCCCTCATGTGTTTGCCAAGTTTGCCCTGGCCTATGCACACATAGGGATCTCTATCGACCCCCTATTTTCAATAGTCCTCGGGGGGATTCAGAGGGTTGGCAGATGTGCGCCTGGTGGTGCGCGTTGAGCGACGGAGGGGGCTTGTTTGTCTCGACCCAGAAGATGAGGATGGGGCAGACTGGCCTTGTTGGGAAATGTGGCGGTCCATAGTGTCAGCCATGCATACCAGGACCTCCCTGAGCCTCCCTATCTCATCGCACAGCCTGTTGGTGTTGGCGTCCATCCGCTCTGTGGAGTGCCTCAACGCCTCCACGATGTTCTCACTGCGATTGGCAGCCTCCTCAACATGCTGGCCAACCAGCACAGACAGCTCTTGTTGGCGCTGCAGGATGGTGGTCAATTGGAGGGCTGTGCTGGGTGACTGTGCACTTGAGGCTGTGCCCTCGGATGCATCCACTACAGCAGGTGATGCCAACATGGGGGACATGATTGCAGGGTTGGTGTCCTCAACTGTGGAATCAGACGCAGGGGTCTGGATTGGCACTGGCTCTGGTGATCCAGGGGGGCTTGGGGTGTGCATCTCCATGGCCTGGTCTAGGGTGTCCTCCAGATCGGATAGGGGGGCAGTGGCGGCTGCCTCACCAGTGGAGCTTGCCGCAGCTGATGGTGGGCCCTCGGTGGCTGGCATCGGTGCGGGTGGGTTCACCACCGGTGGTGGGGCCGCAGTTGGTGGTGCAGCTAGTACTGCCGTGGCAGTGGCACTCTGACGAAGTTTGGCACTCGTCTGGTGCGGCCTGCCCCCCTTGCCCCTTGATGTTGTTGGGGTATCCGCCGGGTCCTGTGCCCTTGGCCTCTTGCATGTAGCTGTTGCCTGTGTTGCATCAGCGGCATCCTCCCCATCTGTATGTGAGCCTGTCAGGGACGAGACGGGGGATGGCATTGGTTGCGTTTCAATATACTTGATGCAGATTACATAAATGATGCAGTTGTGGCAATTGGGACTTAGTGGTTGTGGATGCAGGTGATGTGCCAGTTCAGTGCCTCATCCATGCATGGTTGTGTTTGGGACTTGTCTGTGGTGTTGTGTGCATGTGTGTGTGTGTGGGTCTGACACAGGCATGGTGAGGGATGGATGCATGTGTGGATGTGTGTCCATGCATGAGAGGAGTCTGTGCTCACATATGGGGGGTACAGTACATTCACATCGCATCCTGTCATGTGTACACTCACCTCCATCAGAAGTGGTACCCACGCCGAGCTCCATGCTGCCTACTTCCTCTATTGACTCGACGGCAATCATGTTAGCGCACGTCTCCTCCCATTCCTTCATCCGGATTGGGGATCCATCTCCACCAGCACTGGCAAGGCGGTGGTTCTCAGCCAGGATGCCCCTCACCCGCAGCCTGAGGTCGTCCCACCTCTTCCTGCATTCGCGCACAGTGCGCGTGCTGGTGCCCACTGCACTGACTTTGGCAGCAACCTCCTCCCAGATGGCTTTCTTCCTCAACAGGGTTGGCCGGCGCATGTCATTCGCGAAGACCACCTCAGCATTCTCCGCAAGGGTCTGTGTCAACATCACCAATTCCTCATTGGTGTATTTTTCTTTGCGCTGCCTGTCAGTTGATTTCTTGAGTGCCTTAGGCATGATGCAGGTGTCCACAATTGTTTGGCACGGCTCACGAATCAATACAGGTCCAGGGGGCAGAGGATGGCAATGGATTGTGTTTTTAAAGATGGCCGCCGGGCTCTTTCCCGTTCCGGCGCGATGACGCTATTTCCGGTTCCGCAATTTTACGGTCACCGCTAATAGCGGTGACCGCTAATGGCGGTCACCGCAATTTGCATGTAGCGTGAGGGCGGAGGTGCTATCTGCACTTTCGTCAAAGCCGGTAAGGGACTTTTTTGGGACTTTTGCGGCATGGCGGTAGGGTCATTACCGGCATGGCACTATGCTCGTGTCCGCGTACTCGTAATGGTACGTAATTAGCGCCCTCTTACGAGGGCGGACACGTTAATAGCGCCATGCCGCTAATATGCGGTTTTTAGCGCACAACGTGTAATGAGCCCCATTGTCCAAGGTGTTTCCCATTTGTTTGTTCGTTATGGAAAAGGCGGAATATGGTGTGTCACCCCTCCTGGGAGCATGGCATCTCCCAGGGCTCGTGGTCATGTCACGTGTCAGTGACCATGTGACTTCGATTAATAAAAAGTAATGAGCGGCTTCCCGCTTGGCAGTTTTGGAACCAACTGACTCTGGTGTTGTATGTCTTTATTACCAGCGCCATGCTGGAGCTGCGTAGCTGGCTGAGGGCCTGCCCTGCAGGACCTTCCACCAGGACAGAGTTTCTGCTGGGCAACTCTGTTTGTAGGCGCTGGTGCCCCGGCTGGGAAATGCTGGCGCTGTCTGTAGTGTTGGCCTGGGTGCCCCCGGGCCATGGGAGAGCATGTGTGCTCATGGGCTGGCAGGATGCCCCCTGCCAAGGTATGTCTGCTGGGTGCCCCAAGCATGGTCCACCTGGCATGACCGGAGGCCAGGACATAACAACGCTGTGCAATTACACTGCTAGCAGAGCGATATGGTACAAAAGAGTTTACATGGGTAATGGCCACAGCAAACACCGGCTGACAGAGGCACTCACTGCCAAGTGCGTAGCTCGTCTGCAGCTGGCTCTGCCTTGTTGTAACTATCCTGGACCGGGTCCTAGAGCTGCTTTGTGCAACGGCTCCTTTTGTCTTCCATCTACTTGATGCAGGACCCTGTTATTAGGCAGAATTACATGCAGTACCCTTTGGGAACAATTGGGAACACTACACACAATTAAGACTACAGGTGTAAGCACAATATCACCTTTGGTATAGGCCTGTACTACACAGTTATGTGGTAGCAGTGGCTGAGCAGCCACACTTATCTCAAGAGGGATGTGAGCAGTACAAGATGTGACACAAAGGACTTGCAATCACAGTAGTTCAAACAAACACTTACTCAAGGTTTCTTGGTAAAGGAATATACATTTATTTACACATTTAGTTAGAAAACATTCCACTAGCAAGAAACAGCTCAATATCACACTATCATACACTACAGTACACAACCAATACGTTTCTGAACAAGTTAGGCTCCCCTGAAGTGGGAGCAGAATGGCCCTTCAGTAACTTTCAAAAGGGGAAGAAAGACAAAGGTTATAAGAATCAAAACACAATTACGATCAGAGGCAGGGCAAATAGTTTCAGTTCACTACAAGAGACAATTAAATGCAATAGGCCTGGGCCAAAATCAACGGCTCAGTGTCTTGGATAGGACAGCACAGTTCTGGTAGTAAACGGTTAAGTCTTTGCCAATGTTCTTAGAAGTAGTTTGCCAGAAAAAGAGTTATATGTCGGATTAGGAGCGAACAAGACTCCAAAGTTGGGAAAGTTTCACAAACTTTCACCGTGAAGAAAGGATTTCCACACCGCATTTGCACAGTACCTTATTGATGAAGAAAAGCTGTAGCTGAGGCAGTTGTTCCTGGCAGTTCCTGCAGATCTTGCTGTTCCTGAGCTTCAGTCGTGAGGACAAGAAGGAGGACGTCGGGAGGTTCCTGCACTGCCCAGGGAAGAAGCCACAAGCTTGGCTAAACGTCGGTTTTAAGGTGTGAGTGCCTTAAAGTGCACAAACTGGTATCCTTCTCACTGGCTATCCGGTTTTCAACAGCACTCTGAAGAAAATTCGACGAGTATGGAGATGGTGTCCAGGTGGCTTGCGAGTTGGTTGTTCCCACCAGCTCAAGGGAAGAAGTCGTCCTTGAAGGGGCTTCTCTGTCGAGGGAGTTTCAGGCAATTCGGACTTGCAGCAGGGCATCACCGGGCAAACCAACGGTCCAGGAGTTGCAGAAGTTGTTTTCCTTCAGCTCGTCTTTGGTTCTTTCATTCCAGTGGTCGACTCTGCCTTCAAAGTCCCAGAGACCTGCCTTTAAACAGTTTTCTCCCATTCATTCCAGCCTAGCTGTCACTCACCCAGAAGGGTGGCTGTTTTTGCCGGTGACAGCCAGCCAATCACATCAAAGTGTCTCCTTGGAGACTAAGCACAGGGAGTTTCAGGCACCTCCCTCACATCCTGTCCACCCCAGACACCCTGGCACCAGAGGAGGGCTTCAGCACTGAATCCCGCCAAAGGCCAACAAACAAAGGAACCAGCCCTGGTTTGGCACACAGAGACAAACACAAGAAGGATCTTTCCTAAAAGAAACGGCGAAAAAAGATGACCAGAGTCTGTTGTTACAGATAGGTCTTGGGCGCCATATTGAAAAACATGGCTGACCCGATTTTTAGCTACCGTTGTTCGCGATTGGGAAATATCATGGTAGTTTGATCTAAACCACTGCCACCAGCCATTTAAAGTAGGAAAGGGTAACATTTGACTGTTATATGAGTGTTTTGACTCAGGGGAAGCATGGCAACCCCTCCAGCACATTATAGGAAGTTAGGGTGTGATGGGTCTATGAATTTAAAAAGACTAGCAAAGTCAATTTAACTTCACATGCGCTGGGAGACAGTAGTCAGTCCCGGAGAAGGTATTTAAACCTTGGAAAGTCTGAAAGACATCCCTGTGCCACTGCACTGAAGATGCTGTGTGACACACAAGAAAAAGATGATGCCTACGGAGTTTGTCTAAAACTCAATATGCAAAGAACACAAACACAGAAAAGACATTGAAAATGAAAAGTCCCAAAATATAGCAAAAGAGCTGGAGGGCTCTATGGTAGAGGTAATTTAGCACTTGGGTGAGAATTCTCCCTAACACCTGTATCACAACATTTTGCAATAAATATCACACTTTGGTGGTCGGCTTTGTGCTGTGTCCTGTGCAATGTTTTTGTCCTGTCAGCAAGGCATTTCTGCCGCCCTTTGTCTGACATCTGCCATGTGTCACCTCCTAAGAATACAGAGCAACAGGGCTGTAAGCGGGAGTAGAAAAAACAACCAGGTATCAGGAGTAACAACAGGGACGCCATTTTACTGAAATGCCAGGGGTAGCGGAAGTTGCATCACACGTCCCTTGACCTCTGATGACATCACAGGAAATGATGGAATTTGATCCCACCGCGAAGTGACATCACAGGAAGCAATGGAACACGATCTTTCATCCCTTGACAAAACAGGAAGTGGCATCACATAGCATTGTTCCTAAGTACAATACGAAAAATATGGTTACATTATCACATTTCATACAAGAATGGATCACAATATGTATCATTAATATCAGTGTGTATAGGCTGATATTACCAAATTACTGTGAATGCAAGCAGACGTCCAAGGCCAAATGATAATGATGTGTTATTATGTAGCACTTACGCTTAGGCGCTTTATAAGGAACAAATATGCCTACAATATCACCCAACCTCTAACCTCTGTTGGTACTCATTTATCAACCTCAGAAGGATGAATGGCTGAGTTGGCCTTATCGGATTCGAACCTGCAACCTCCGATCACACACACACACCGCTGCAGTGAGCACTCAACCCACTGAGCTATCTTACTGGCTATAGCAATCTAACCAGCTATAGCAAAATTAGCAATTATATGTCTGACTGTTCTCAAAGTCAGACAGCAGATTACACTCTGTAGGGGATATCATTAAACTGGTAACAGATTTAACAGCAATCCAGTTCATCTGCAGGTCTGGTGCAAAGTTGGCCACGTGTAAAGCCTGCGTGGATCTATTTTTCAAGCTTCAGAAGTTGGCCTAACATGGCATCCCATATCTGGGCACTCGTTACCTCATACATGCAAACAAGCATCCTGAACAGCATGCCATGGAACTAGGAAAGAAAGACGCCTTACAACAAGACATTCATTGTGGCACAATGAAATCAAGGGCCACTTTATGTGCTATGGTCAGACATTTCTACACTGTACACATGCTTTTAGGCACAAGGATTTTGTCAAGTGACCGAGGACACCGAGATAAAGGGCCTGATTCATGGAACGTTTTCCTATGGAATTGCACCATTATAAAACACTTCCATGAATCAGGGCCAGAACGTCTTGTGGTGATCATAACAGAGACAACAACAGAAAAAAAAACATGCTATAACTGCAACTTGCAAAGAGCAAAATACATAGTCCAAAATGGATGCTTATTCTACGCTAAAGGCTTTTGGGAAGTTTTTGTCTGCATTGTGATTTTGAGGTCTTTAATAACAGACTAAATCAGTGACTCGCCCCATGAAGTGTGCCTGAAATAAACCTTTGACGAGTCTAGCAATTATTGTATAGAATTTCATAAAGACAAATTATTTGTTATTCCTATTCATTCTTATTTAGGGTCACAGCTCAAAGTGGTACACTTGTGGAACCCCCTGTTTTTTTTAAGAGGCCCGAACAAGAAAGCCTTCCACTCCAGAAACAAAGAGCCACATGGTGCTGGCCCCAGAGGTAGCAAGGGAGACCACAGCGGTAGCAAGGGAGACCTCAGGGGTCGCAGTTGTGACCCCTGACAACCACTAAATGACATCCCTGAGGAACAAAGTAGAACCGGCGTAGAGAATCTCACTTTAGGGTACAAGAGTTGTTGGGGGCCAGCGGACAAACAACATTAGAAACTGTGGAAATGAAGACAGCGCGCCCCCCCCCCCCGATCCCACCATGCCATGGCGGGTCATTAACCCGCCACGGCAGCAGCCTCGACAGGAGATGAGCCGGCCACCATGATTGAGTCAGGCAGCTGTCACCACAGCGTCACGTCAAAGCGATGCTCTGGCTGGCTGACACTTCTGTCAGTCACAGCTGCCTGCAAGAACCACACTGCAGTGTCTCCAAACTGTAACTTCCTCTCCTGAACGCTCACGAGAGGTCAGGAGACAAAATTAAAGTTCCTTTGTTGCCTGTGGGCAGAATCATGCCTGCACCCGCTCCCCAGGTCACGAGGCGTCTTTGACCCTCGGCGAACCTAGGGGCGGTGGGCTGTAGATTCGAGAACCGAGCCCACAATTGAACAGACCGTTTATTTATTTATTTATGCATTGTTTGTCGGATATCTGTATCCGACAATGTATAAATAAATAAATAAACCGGGTAGTGGTCTGTTCCCGCTCTGCACACGACGTAGTTAATTTATTTATTTATGCTTTGGTTGGCGGATACATGTATCCGACTAACAATACATAAATAAATAAATAAACCAAGTCTGTTCAAGGAGTGAAAGGTGCGAGAACAGAAAAAAGGACCAAGGGGATGAAGTAAGGTGAGGAGGCGGGCTGGAAAAGAAGTAGAGTAACAAGTGAGACTGAAGGGAAAAGTAGGAGAGGACAAGAGAGTGAGAAATAAAACTGGTGAAATATTCAAATGAAATAGAGAAAAGGTTACGTGAGAGAGAAAATAAGGGGAGGGAAGATGAGGACACAACTGAGTGGAGGGGTGCATACATTGGGGAGAAACTATGGAAAGAGAATGAAAAGGAGGAAAGAAACACAAGAAAATGACAGAAAACGATGTTACAGAAGAATGAATGAGAGAAATTAGGTGAGAGAAAAGGAAGAGAGGAAAGTCGAAGGTTAGAATGGAAAAGAGGAGTGGAGGAATGAGAGCAGAGGAGAAGAGGAGAGAAAAGATGGGTGCGAATAGAGAAGAAGCGTAAGAGAAGGTGGAAAGGAGAGATGGAAGTAGAGGAAATATAGGGGTTGAGACTGGTGAAGAGGGGCAAAGGATTGAAAAGAGGAGGGGAAAGGGAAGACAGGAATAAGAATGAGAGAAGAATGAGGAGCCATGCAAGGAGAGGAAAGACAACGGTGAGAATACTGAAGAGGGGTGAAGGAATGGAAGAGAAGAAGGAGAGATGGAAGAAAAGGAAATAACGGGGTGAGTGAGACTGGTAAAGAGGGGCGAAGGATTGAAAAGAGAGGAAAGCAAAGACATGAGAATGGAGCATGGAGTGAAGCAATGAGAGAAAGGAAAAAGGACGAGCAAGAAGAAAGGGATTACAGGGAGCCTGGAGAAGAGTTAACTGACAAAACGCTCAGCGTAAGACACTTCTTGAAATAATGTAATAATAATAATAATAATAATAAATAAATAATAATAATAATTTAGCATTTATATAGCGCTACGAACCCTCAGGAATCTGAGCGCTGCTTATTATTACTCATGGTGTGTGGTGCTCATTTATTGACCTCGGAAGGAGGGATGAAAGACTGAGTTTGGCTGTGCTGGGATTCAACCCTGCGTGAGCAGGCTCTGCACAGATGCCAATGCGAGCGCTCTACTCGCTGTTTTATCAGCCCCGTGGTCAATGCAAAATGACCTAACAGAGGTCTGACCTCAAACCCGCATAGACAGACTCATTGCACAGGCAAACAACTACATGCCGATTCTTTTTGGTTTCCCTTGAATCTTGATTGTCCCTGAAACATTGTCAGTATTGTGATAGTCTGAAGAGTTTGGTCCAACACATTTCCTGTATGGCCTATCATCTCACAAAGTGTCACCTACTCATTCCTCTTCTGATGCGCACTGCATTCATGACACAGAGCAACGCCCAGCAGGGTGATTGCTAGTAAAACATTGAGAGTTCTGTTACACAGCATAGCCATTCTCAGTCATCAAGCCCATGCTGCCACCCCCATGTACTCCGGCTCCAGTTTACCTCCGTTGTGGTCCTTTGATACAGTAAGTGAGGCCTACTTCCAAGGTTCTACATGGTTGCTCTTGCTGGGCTACCTAAACAACTACTTCAAAGAATTGTTGGAGGTGTTTGCAGGGATGTCCGACAAACAATGCGTAAATAAATAAACCTGGTAGTGCACGGAGCGGGGACAGTTCTTGGGTCACAAGGCCTCACCTGCATACACGGCCCGGCTTATTTATTTATGCATTGTCTGCTAGGTGCCCACGCTGATTTATCTATTTAGTTTGACCATGCAGACTGTGTTGTGATATGCACTTAGTTATATAGGCCAGACCATTTTTACATGTTTGTGTTTAGGCCACACCTATCAAGTCTTAGACCCCGCCCATTGTGCAAGCCACGCCCCTAAATGAGGGCCGCCCTCAATTTCTTACCCGACTTAAAGCACTGCTCTCAACAATGTGTGGATGGCGCTATTCTTGATCTGAGGTGTATCACCCCGAATGTGGTAATGCCACTCGTTGTTATATGATCCCCTTGTGTGCGTGTTGCACGCCCTTGCCTGGAGCACTTGATGTTACTGTCACTCTTTAATTGTGTGTAGTGCAGGCAGTGATGGAAATGGAGGGACAAATTAGTCTGTGATCCTATTGGAGTGCTGCTGAGCTAGGTGCGGAGCCAATGCAGACAAATGACAGGCTTGTCAAAAAGTGTAAAAACACGGAACTCCAATAAAATGACTTTACATGTCCAGAAATAACACAAACAAGCATTGGGAAGTCTATCTTCACTCTCTACGCCCCCCACGCTACCTCCAATCTCTCTTCCTCCTCACCCCCACCAAACCCACCCCCCACCTTATCTCCCCCACTCTCGCTACACTCACCCACCCACTCTGCCACCACCCGCAACACTCTCTCTACAACCCACTCACCCACTTCACCCCCACTCTCTACCCTCTCTCATTCTGACTCTCACACACTTGCTTGATTTCTTACCCTCTCACTCTCAACCTTTCTCACTCATATTTTCGCTTGTTTATCATCGTGGGCACCCTCTTTTAATCATGTCCTCCCTTGCGCTATTCTTCCTTCTCATTCTCTTCAATGGCAGCACCCCTTATCACACCCTCCTTTAAAACGTTGCTCTCTCCTCCTTGCAGTCTGGTACCTATAACTTCAAAATGCAAATAACAGCAGTAAACGCCCAAACTATTTGCATTGCCAATGCTTGTTTTATATAGCATTTCATGCCATATTTCTCCTGTTTCTAAGTCCTGTGATAACAGCTGTTATTGTTACCCAATTTAATGGCACTCAGAGGAATGAAAGGGCTGAGCCACCACTGTCAGGATTCAAATGTCTGAAGTCTAGCCTTGTGCTGTCAGAGGCGAGCGCCTAACCCCATGAGCAAACGCACAGGCTGTAATAACTATGCAACTCCAAAGGCCAGTGGCGTGCATTGGTTTTTTCTTTGAGGCTCTGTGGCCCCACTGCGTCTCCTTTGATGGTCACACCGGTTCGTTCAACAAAGAGGAATTGTCTCTGTTCAGCAAGGCTAGGGCCAGGGACGTCATTTAGGGGTCGCCAGAGGTCGCAACTGCAACCTCTGAGGTCTTCCTTGCGACCTCTTAAAAATCTAATCCAAGCTCCTGGCCTGTGGCGCTTTACTTCTGGGGTGGCTGGCTTTCTTGTTCAGGCCTCTTAAAAAAAGAAGAAAAATATAAAAATAAGAACAGGAGTGCCACAAGTTTAACACTTTCAGCACTGACCCTAAATACAATAATTGCTAGGCTCATTAAATATTGATTTCAGGCACATCATTATCATTTGGTCATGGACGTCTGCTTGCATACATGCAATAGCGATGAAATGTATATCACATTTCGTAGTGTACAATGTTATGTGATGCCACTTCCTGTTTTGTCAACGGGTGAAATGTCCTGTTCCATCGCTACCTGCGATATCACTTCGGGGGTGGGGTCAAATGACCTCACTTCCAGTGATGTCATCAAGGGTCGTGTGATGTCACTTCCGCTATCCGGGGCATTTTGGTGAAATGACGTCCCTAGCCAGGGCACTCATTATGTTTCCTCAAATCAAGACTGGAATTTCTCAAATCACCTGTGCCTGTCAAGTCAAGGAGGATTTATTTATTTATTTATTTATTTGCATTTATAAAGCGCACAGAACTGCCCTGGGGCATCGTGGCGCTGTTACAGCAGACTTAGTCATGAACACAAGCATAGGAATGTGTTTACAGATGTAAACCGAGTTACAGAGTACATTTCACATTGGTAATAAACATTGAGCTTAAAGGTTATGCTATGCTGTGGTTACAATGCAAGCATGAGAGTGCATGTGGTAGACTTTAGCGGAATAGGAGGGTTTTGAGGTTTTTACGGAAGGTATGGTATGATTTTTCGTTCCTTAGTGAGGTAGGTAAGGAGTTCCAGTTTTTAGGTGGGATGTTGCCGATGGATGTTGCCGATACAAATTAAAATATTAGGGAATAATCCATTTACACATATTAGAAGGTATTTAACAAAGCATATCAATCAGAGAGCATCGAAAGTTACAGTGCATGATTTAACTCTTGCAGGGAGGTGCTATGAAAGCGATTGCATCCTGTGCACCGAAGAATATGGCATGTTATATATATGTCACCAGGCAAACACCCATCCTTGAGTGCAGATCGCAATCCAGTCTTTGCCATTACGGCTTAAGGAATCACAGCACATGTAAATGTACCGTGCTAGCGTTGGGAACATAGTGTGTTTCATCCAACACAGAAATGTCCACAGAGCAGTTGTCTGGGGCTATACTACATTCGATGTGTGTCTCCCCTGTACCCTCTTTGCCACTGACCAATTTCCCAAAAGTTTGTGAGTCGCCCACTCATCGCCCTGTAGTATGAAGTGATAGGTTATTTATAACATGCTGAATACCCAGAGGTTTCTAAGCACGGACCCGGGGATCGAACCCCTGTTGCTCAAGCAAGCACGCTGCCCATGAGCTGACCTCCCGAGTAGGTTTTCCCATTCTGTTCTCACAGATGCCTCCTTTCTGGTTTTAATTATGGCCTTACAGTTAGATCTCAAAGCGCCTACATGTTTCTTGTCCATGGTAGGGCAGTCTTTTAGGTGGACCAGTAGCTAGCTTTTAGCCGATTTTCTTTCTGCAATATACCATTTTATCTTCTTTATTGTGGACCTTTTGACCATTCACCTGGGATATGTTACAAAAGGCTTTAGGTCTTTCACCAGCTTACTGAATTCATACCTTATGTCTTGGCCCTGTATATCAGTCCTACATAATCCTTCAATATTTCCTAATACCGTATTTTAAAGATTGGGATTAACCTTACCTCCACTCTCAACCCCACTCACTAAACTGGACCCCCATCCACTACCTCCACCCATTATAACAACATTCTCTACACCCACCCGCATTACTCTACCCTGACTCTCTCTTCCCCAACCTCCCAAACTAACCCCACTCTCTCTAACCCAAACTACCCAGTCTACCCACACTCTCTTTACCCCGACCCAACCTACCTCCACTATATCTACCCCCATTGACCCATCCTACCGCCACTTTCTCTTCTGTCATTCACCTTACCCCACGCTCTCTACACCCACAAATCCTACCCCACTCTTTCTACCCCCAATCAGCCACCCTATCCCACTCGATCTACAACCACCCACCCTACCCCCACTCTCTCTACCATCATCCACCCTAACTCCACTGTCTCTACTGCCACCAGCCCACCCAAACTCCACTCTGTCTTCAGTCACTCACGCACCATACCTCCACTCTCTGTAGCTCCATGCTGCCTCCACTTGCTGTATACCCACCCACCCTACCCCCACTCTCTCAACCTCCATCCACCCTACCCTCACTTTCTCTACTCTGAACCACCCACCCTACCTCTACTCTCTCTACTCCCACTAACCCTACCTCCACTCTCTCTACTCCCACCAACTCTACCTCCACTCTTTGTATCCCCACCCAACCTCCATTCTCTACCCCAGCCATCAACCGTACCTCCACTCTCTACCCCATCCATCTTACCCCGATTCTCTACCCCACCCACCCTACCATCACCCTCTGTTTCTCCAACCACCCACCCTAGCAAACCCACACAACCACCCTACCCCCACTCTCTCTACCCAACCCATCCTGCCCCAATCTAAGTAACCCCACCCACCCATCTTAACCCCACTATCTCTATCCCCACCCTGACCTTACCCTGCATTTATTTATGTATTTATTTATTTATTGTTTGCTTGTTAGGCGCTTATACAGGAAATACATTCTGTTTCAAAGCACCCACAGGGCAGCAGGGAGGGAACAAGGGATAGCAGTACAATTGTATACAAAAAATAGAAAGGGGGAAGGGACGGCCAAACCTACTATGCCTTGTGAGTATTCAGAACGTGCAAGTGCAGGAAGGAAGTGGACCATGGGGTAGGTGCTGTGGTGTCCGTGCTCGAGGCCAGCCATAGATAAGGTGCAAGGTATGGTAAGTGCTATGCAGCCAGAAGCTGCGTTGGGTGGAAGGTACAAATCTTCAGTGCATAGGGTGTGCCGAGGCAAGTGCTGAGGAAGACAGATGCTGGGGAGATTGGGTGTGGGAGGTCAGGGGCCCGAGGATGCATAAGGGTCCAAGGCACCAATCACAGCACCTGTGGAATTATCAGTTGAAGGAAGAAGGGAAGGAGGAGGAAAAGAGGAGAGTCGTGTGGTGCTTTTGGCACTTCAGAAGGTCTTGCTCAAGATGCAGAGGGAGGGGAGGCTGTTCCAGAGGAGGGATCCAGCTGAGGAAAGCGAGCTCCTCCTGCTCTCTGTTTAGCGAAACGCTTTACACACAGAGTGTTGGTGCCAGATGAGTGTAGAGGTCTAGAAGGAGAGTATTTGGTAAGAGAGAGATGCAGATAGTGTGGCTCCCTGGCCCCAGATGGCCTTGTGGATGATACAGGGAGATTTGAATTTGATCCGTGCAGCAACCAGGAGTCAGTGCAGGCTTTTTAAGGCAGGAGAGATGCAGTCCCTGGGCTTAAGGCCAAGGATAAGTTTTCCTGCTCTTGTTGCTAGTGCAACACTCTTTGCCCCCACCCACCCACCATACCTCCATTCTCTCTAACCAAACCCACCCGCCCATCCTCCACTCTCTCAATCCCCACCCACCCTACTTCCACTCTCTCTACCCCCACCTACCATCTTTGCCTACATTCTTTCAAGCACCACTCAACCACCCTACCTCTACTCTCTCTACTCTTACGCACCCATCCAACATTCACTCCCTCTACCCCCACCCACCCCCAAAGTCACTCTCTCTACCCCACCCACCCTTCCCCACTCTCTCTAACCCCACCTACCTACCCTACCCCCACTGTCTCTGCCCCAAACCCACACTACCTCCACTCTTCATACCCACACCCTCCCAAACTACCTTCAATCCCTCTACCCTGATCCACCCACTCTACCTCTACTCTCTCTACCCCCAGTCACCCACCCTACCTCCATTCTCTCTAGCCCCACCTACCTACCCTACCCCACTCTCTCAGTCCACACCCACACTACCTCCACTCTTCCTACCCACAGCCACCCACACTGACTCCACTATCTCTAGCTCCATCGCCCCACCCTACTGCCACTCTCTCTACCCTCATGCACCTTATCCCCATTCTCTCTATTACCACCTACCTTACCCAAACACTATTTACCTCACCCACCCTATCCCACTCTCTATACCCCACCATACCCCAACTCTCTCTACCCCAAGCCATGCACCCTACCTGCACTCTCTTTATCCCAACCCACCCTACCACCACCCTCTCTACCCTCACCAACCTAGCCGCACACACCCACCCTACTGCCATCCTAGCCGCACACACCCACCCTACTGCCATCCTATCTACCTCCATTGTAAGGCAGAGTTACATGCAGTACCGTTTGGGAACACTACACACAATTAAGACTACAGGTGTAAGCACAATCCCACCTTTGGTACAAGCCTGTTCTACACCGTTATGTGGTAGCAGTGGCTGAGCAGCCAGACTTATCTCAAGAGGGATGTGAGCAGTACAAGATGTTACACAAAGGACTTGCAATCACAGTAGTTCAAACAAACACTTACTCAAGTTTTCTTGGTAAAGGAATATACATTTATATACACATTTGGTTAGAAAATATTCCACTAGTAATAAGCAGCTCAATATTACACACAATACACTACAATACGAAACCAATACGTTTCTGAACAAGTTTGGCTCCCCTGAAGTGGGAGCAAAATGGCACTTCAGTAACTTTCAAAAGGTGTAGAAAGACAAAGGTTGTAAGAATCAAAACACAGTTACTTTCATAGGCAGGGCAAATAGTTTCACTTCACTACAAGAGGCAATTCAATTCAATAGGCCTGGGCCAAAGTCAATGGTTCAGTGTCTTGGATAGGATAGCACAGTTCTGATAGTAAACGGTCTTTTCCATGTTCTTGGAAGTAGTTTGCAAGAAGAGTTATATGTCGGATTAGGAGTGAACAAGACTCCAAAGTTGGGAAAGTTTCATAAACTTTCACTGCACCCAAGAGGATTTCTCTACCGCATTTGCACAGTACCTTATGGATGAAGAAAAGATGTAGCTGAGGCAGTTGTTCCTGGCAGTTGAAAGTAAGCATCCCCAAAAATGCAATGATAACTCCCCAATGAGTCAATAACGGACACAACCCAGGAGGGAATGAGACCAGGACCAATTGCGGGTGAAGTTAGAAAGTAAAGTTTATCCAAAATCAAATAGGGCAAGCTGAGAACTCTGCAAACTACGAGAACGCTCTGCCAGACAACAGTAAAACATTCACATTTATTACAATATCGTGCCATAGATGGCGTAAGCTATAGGGGGCACATAGGTTGTGGGGATTGGATGGTGATGACTAGATACTATGTAATCTGTAGGTCCGGCGCTCCGGAATTGGCGGAAGTCCACGTGGTGCCAGTGCAGGGTGCACGGGTCAGCTGGGCTGTTCGGGGTGGAGCGCAGGGTGAGATGATGTCTTGAGCTGTTACAATTTATTCTACCAAGCGTTTGCCCTTTTGGCCACACATACTCTAACAGTCATCTCTTTATATTGACATATAATAATTATATCACTAGACATTTTGACCTGGACACTAAAAGTGAGAATACATGAGTCCAGGTGCCTTACCTATTCCCAAGATTATATTGTCACATTCATCAACCATTGCTTTAGATCTCACCAGACAATTATTTATCGTTTGTTATTGTGAGGAGAATATAGTGCCACACATGAGGTTGTGGGTCTAAGGTGAGCTGGGGTGGTGCGTTGAAGAGGGGCATGCAATCGTTGCTTGAAAAGGCATTGGGGTGAGGGGCTTGTTGCTCATATTTCTTTAATCATAGTCTTTTGGGTGCAAGGCGAGTTCATGGTGACATCATGAGTCAGGGGGCTGAGGGGAGGGTGGATGCTTGATGCGAGCTCAGCGGAAGGGTGAGAGGTTACATTTGTAGCATCAGGGCATCAGTGAAGAAAGGGCCTTCAGCCACCAGCCCAGCGAGAGGGGGAGGATGGTGGGGGCTGAGTGCGTGGCACTGCACGAGAGGGGAGAGAAGGCCATGGGGCCTGTTGAGCTGGGTCCTGTCCACTTTGCGGGTTTTACATGCAAATCATTAGGATGAGGTAGAACTAGGTCAGTGTGATTTCAGGTACATCAATTAATATGCAAGCTCTGATTACAATGTAGGCTACACGTTTATGTTTACCATGAGTATCATGTTACAAAATAAATCTATTTACAATAGCCTTGCAGCTTTACCGTGTTGCATTATACACATTTAGAAACGTATGCTAGTTAAACATGTTTGTGAATATACATAATATTGGAAAACCATTGAGCATCTGGATCGTGTACCCTGCATCATATTGAATAAGTAAATTAACATATCATATGTCAGTGTGAGTGTTTGGCAAAGGATAAGATTCGATCAACAATATGGGGCCTAGACATATAACCAATAGCTTTATGCACAGTAAAATAGGTAAAGATCTTCTTATTTCGTTTCATAGAATCAGCCCCTTAATACACAACTACAGGAGGGGATTAATAACCTTTACAGAGGGATTAGCATTGTGGGTGAAACAGAGTGGCACACAGGCGTGGGGTATGTATCTGTTACTTCAAAAGAAGAGTAAGTTGGGGGGTTTTCCACAGCATATGTCATAAATGCAGGGTCTGCAAGGGGGCAGGACATGTTTGTGGAGATGAATTTTTTCTTAAGCCCAAGCTCTTGCCCGGTCATTTGCAGGTCAGTGATGGGCTGCGGAAGGTGAAAGATACCGTTTTTGTCTTGGAGCTTGTTCGCACCTAGTCTCCCGTGAGAACAGGCCCGCCACGGTGGCAGAGAGGGGAGGAGAGTGAGGGAAGTGACTGGCCCAGGTAGAGCTGCAGCCTTGCAGGCTGCCTGTGCCCATGAGGCCTAGTTTGTACAAAATGTAGTCTGAGTGTGGCATAAAATGGAATCTGAGATAAGCCTTCTGGCCTAGTTTTGCATCCATATGGGTCGCCCCGCAGTCATCCCGCATCCCTTAGCCACAAGCGCATGGGTGGCCGCTGGACGAATCATACTCTGCAAGTTGGTAAGAATGGAGGGGAGGGGGATCTCGAAGACCTTTCCTCCCATACACAGTTCCTGCAGATCTAGCTGTCCCTGAGCCTCAATCGTGGGGACAAGAGGGAGGACATCGGGAGGTTCCTGCACCGCACAGGGAAGAAGCCACAAGCTTGGCAAAACGCTGGTTTAATGTGTGAGTGCCTTAAAGTCCACAATCTGGTATCCTTCTCACTGGCTATCCGGTTTTCAACAGCACTCTGATGAAAATTCGACCAGTATGGAGATGGTTTCCAGGTGGCTTGCGAGTTGGTTGTTCCCACCAGCTCAAGGGAAGAAGTCGTCCTTGAAGGGCTTCTCTGTCGAGGGAGTTTCAGGCAATTCGGACCTGCAGCAGGGCTTCACCGGGCAAACCAATGGTCCAGGAGGTGCAGCAGTCATGTTCCTTCAGATCATCTTCGGTTCTTTCATTCCATTGCTCAGCTATGCCTTCCACATCCCAGAGACCTACTTTTAAACAGTTTTCTCAAATTCACTCCAGCCTAGCAATCACTCTCCCAGCAGGGTGACTGTCCTTGCCGGACAGTCAGCCAGCCAATCACGCCAGAGTCCATTCAGGTCTCCTAGGATACCAAGCACAGGGTGTTTCAGGCACCTCCCTCACATCCTGTCCACCCCAGACACTCAGGCACCAGAGGAGGGCTTCATCGCTAAAGCCTGCCAAAGGCCATCGAACAAAGGGACCAAACCTGGTTTGGCATGCAGAGACAAACACTAGAAGGACCTTTCCAAAATGAAATGGTTAAAAAAGTCAATCGGAACCTGTTTTTGCAGAGGGGGCTCAGATGCCACCTTGAAAAACATGGCTCTGGTGGATTTTAGCTACCGGAGCGTTTAAACGGGTCGCGGTTGGGAAAATCATGTTAATACCACTGCCACAAGTTAAAAAGACTAGTAAAGTGAATTTAACTTTACATTCACTGGGAGACAGTACTCAGTCCCGGAGAAGGTATTTAAACCTTGGGAAGTCTGAAAGACATCCCTGTGCCACTGCACTGAGGGTGCTGTGTGACACACAAGAAAAAGATGATGCCTATGGAGTTGTCTAAAACTCCATATCCAAAAAACACACATAAAAATACATGAAAGAGTGGGAAAAAAGGCTCACACTCGTTCCAGGTGAAAATTAAAGTCCTAGAAATCCAGCAAAGTTGCTGGGGCTCTCAAAAGAAAGGTAAGGGAAATTAGCACATTTCTGTGAATTCTCCCTAATGCCCACCCACGCTACCCCCTCTATACCTACCACCACCCACCCTAACCCGCAATCTCTCTGCACGTATCCACCAATCCTACCCACGCTCTCTCTACCCCCACCAAACCCCTCTGTCTCTATCTACACCAACCTTAACACCACTCTCTCTACCCCATCCACCCATTCTACACCCACTCTCTCTACCCCCACCCAACCTACCCCCAATAAATCTACTCCCACCCACCCTGCCTCCATTCTCTCTTTCTCCAACCAACTACCCTAACATAACTTTAATTCTCTCTACCCCACCCTGCCCCCTCTCACTAACAATCCCACTATCTCTTGCCCGACCCGCCCAACCCCCACTCTCTCTACCATCATCCCACCCCCACTTTCTCTACCCCCAACCAACCTACCCCAATATCTCTACCCCCACCCACCCGCCCACCCTATCTCCATTCTCTACCCCACCCAACCTTCACTCTCTCTTTCTACAACCACCCTAACATAACCCTCATTTTCTCTAGCCCACCTACACTGCCCCCTCTCACTATCCCCACCCACCCTAACCCCACTATCTCTTGATCCACTCACTCTACCCCCACTCTCTACCCCTACCCAACCAACCCCCAATCTCTCTACCCTACCCACCTACTCTACCCCCATGTTCTACCCCCAACCACCCGACCCTGTTAGGCAGAATCAAATGCAGTACCCTTTGGGAACACTACACACAATTAACACTACAAGTGTAAGTACAATTTCACCTTTGGTACAAGCCTGTACTACACAGTAATGTGGTAGCAGTGGCTAAGCAGCCAGACTTATCTCAAGAGTAAAGTGAGCAGTCCAACAGGTTATAAAAAAGGACCTGCAAATACAGTGATTCAAACAAACACTTACTCAAGGTTTCTTGGTAAAATAAATATACATTTATTTACACAGTCATTTGGAAAACATTCCACTAGTAAGAGCAGCTCAATATCACAATCTAATATACTACAATACACAACCAATCAGTTTCTGAGGAAGTTCAGCTCCCCTGAAGTGGGAGCAAAATGGCACTTCAGTTACTTTTAAAAAGGGTAAAAAGACAAGGTTATGAGAATCAACAGCACAAATACTTTCATAGGCAGGGAAAAGGTTTTCTGTTCACTACAACCAGCAATTCAATTCAATAAGCCTGGGCCAAAGTCAATGGTCCAGGGTCTTGTATAGGCTAGCACAGTTCTGGTAGTAAACGGTTAAATCTTTGCCATGGTTCTTAGAAGAATTTGGTCAGATGAAAAGTTAGATGTTGGTTTAGGGAAGGACAAGACTTCATAGTTGGGAAAGTTTCACAAACATTCACCGTGGCCGAACAGAGTTCTGCACCGCACTTGCACAGTACCTTGTAAGGGAAGACAAGCTGTATCTGAGGCAGTTGTTCCTGGCAGTTCCTGCAGATCTTGCTGTTCCTGAACTGCAGTCGTGAGGACAAGAAGGGGGACGTCGGGAGGTTCCTGCACTGGGAAGAGGCCACAAGCTTGGCAAAACGTTGGTTTAAGGTGTGAGTGCCTTAAAGTCCACAAACTGGTTTCCTTTCCCCTGGGTATCTGGTTTTCAACAGCACTTTGAGGAAAATTCGACCAGAATTGGGACGGTGCCCAGGTGGCTTACGAGTTGGTTGTTCTCACCAAACTCAAGGGAAGAAGTTAACCTTGAAGGGCTTCTCTGTCGATGGAGTTTCAGGCAATTCGGACCTGCTGCAGTGCTTCACCAGTGGACCAGGAGTTGCATCAGTCGTCTTCCTTCAGCTCGTCTTCGGTTCTTTCGGTCCAGTGGTCGACTCTGCTTTTCAAGTCCCAGAGACCTGATTTTAAACCGTTTTCCCCCATTCATTCCAGCCTGGCTGTCACTAACACAGCACGGTGGCTGTCCTTGCCGGACAGCCAGCCAGCCAATCACGCCAGAGTACATTCATGTCTCCTTGTCGACTGTTAGGGAGAATTCTTAAAATGTGCTAATTTCCCATACCTTTTGAGACCCCCAGCAACTTTGCTGGATTTCTAGGATTTGATTTTTTTTACCTGGGAAGAGTGTGAGCCTTTGTTTTACTTTTGTGTTCTTTGGTTATGAAGTTTTAAAACAACTCCATAGGCATCATCTTTTTCTGTGTGTCACACAGCACCTTCAGTGCAGTGGCACAGGGATGTCTTTCAGACTTCCCAAGGTATAAATACCTTCTCTGGGACTGACTACTATCTCCCAGAGCATATAAAGTTAAATTGACTTTACTAGTCTCTTTAAATTTACAGACCCAGAACACACTATCTTCCTATAGAGTGTTGGAGGGGTTGCCTAGCTTCCCCTGAGTAAAAACACTCATGTAACAGTCAAATGTTACCTTTTCCTACTTTAAATGGCTGGTGGCAGTAGTTTAGATCAAACTACCATGATGTTTCCCGACCGCTAACAACAGTAGCTAAAAATCGGGTCAGCCATGTTTTTTCAATATGGCGCCCAAGACCTAAATGTAAAAACAGATTCCGGTCATCTTTTTTCGCCATTTCTTTTAGGAAAAGTCCTTCTTGTGTTTGCCTCTGTGTGCCAAACCAGGTTTGGTCCCTTTGTTCGTTGGCCTTTGCCGGGCTTCAGCGCTGAAGCCCTCCTCTGGCGCCTGAGTGTCTGGGGTGGACAGGATGTGAGGGAGGTGCCCGTAACTCCTTGTGCTTTGTCTCCTAGGAGACCTGAATGCACTCTGGCATGATTGGCCGGCTGGCTGTCTGGCAAGGACAGCCACCCTGCTATTTGAGTGACATCCAGGCTGGAATGAATGGAGGAAAACTGTTTAAAAGCAGGTCTCTCGGACTTGGAAAGCAGAGTCGACCACTGGAACGAAAGAACAGAAGACGAGCTGAAGGAAGAGGACTGCTGCAGCTCCTGGACGACCAGTGAAGCCCTTCTGCAGGTCCGAAATGCCTGAAACTCCATCGACAGAGAAGCCCTTCAAGGTTAATTCTTCCCATAGAAGCCACCTGGACGGTTACATTTTCTTCAGAGTGCTGTTGAAATCTGGATAACCAGAGGGAAGGAAACCAGCTCGTGGACTTTAAGGCACTCACACCTTAGAACAAAGTTTTGCCAAGCTTGTGGCCTCATCCCTGGGCAGTGCAGGAACCTCCCGCCATCCTCCTTCTTGTCCCCACGACTGAAGCTCAGGAACAGCGAGATCTGCTCGAACTGCCAGGAACAACTGCCTCAGTTACAGCTCTCCTTCACTCTAAAGGTACTGTGCAAACGCGGTCAGGAATCTTTTAGGCCACAGAGAAAGTTTGTGAAACTTTCCCGACTTCGAAGTCTTGTCCTTCCCTAAACATTTGTCAAACCTTTCGCCTAGCCAAATTCTTCTAAAAACCGTGGCAAAGACTTAACCGTTTACTACCAGAACTTTGCTATCCTATACAAAGACTCAGAACCATTGACTTTGGCCCAGGCCTATGAACTAAATTGCTGGTTGTAGTTTACTGAAACCCTTTGCCCTGCCTATGAAAGTATTTGTGCTGTTGATTCTTATAACTTTGTCTTTTTACCCTTTTTTAAAGTATCTGAAGTGCCATTTTGCTCCCATTTCAGGGGAGCTGAACTGACTGTGTAAATAAATGTATATTTTTTTACCAAGAAACCTTGAGTAAGTGTTTGTTTGAACCACTGTATTTGTTGCTCCTTTGTGTAACTTTTTCTACTGCTAACTCAACTCTTGAGATAAGTCTGGCTGCACAGCCATCGCTACCACTTTACTGTGTAGTACAGGCTTGTACCAAAGGTGAAATTGTACTTACACTTGTAGCCTCAATTGCATGTAGTGTTCCCAAATGGTGCATGTGATTCTGCGCAACACTGGTGTACAGTGGTGAGGATTCAGTATACTTGTTACATTTAGAGTGCTACTTTTACCTTTGTTCAAATAATCCTCCTTTTACCTTTGTTCAAATAATCCAGACAAGGCTAAGCAACACTAGAGAAGCAATTGTTTTATCATGCCTGATATGGAAAGCTACAGACAGGAGACCCTAGTCACTTTAACAGTTAATCAATTGAGACATATGTGTAAAGCTAGGAATCTCACTGTAAAAGGCTAAAAGGTTGAATTGATAGAAAAGTTGTTAGAATACCAAAGTCTGAGGAGTGGGTCTGAAACCCCCACCCCTTCAACAAATGTGGAAAATATTGATGAGGATGATAATGTTTTTGAGCCCAGCTCAAATGTTATGCATGAGTTAGATGAGGCAGAAGAGTCTCACAATGTAGGCCCTGTTTTACCTCTACATGCTCATAGGCCTCAACCTTTGACCACAGGGACCCCATCAGGTCCACCACTAAGAGGGTCATTCTGAGGTTGCAGGTAAGTAACGGCCCTTACCGGCATGGCGCAAATAGCGTGTCCGTGTAGTCAATAGCCCGCTAATAGAGGGCTATTACGACTTGGCGGGAACAAGCTTTGCGCCATGCCGGTAAGGGCATTACCGGCATGCCATTAAAGGCACAAAAAATGCCCTTAGCGGTATCATGCATAGCGCAGATAGCACTACCGGCATGAACCAATGTGGAATTAGCGGTCACCGCTATTAGCGGTCACCGTAAATAAGCGGAACCAGAAGTAACGTCATCGCACAGAAACGGGAATGAGCACGGCGGCCATCTTTAAAAACACAATCCATTGCCATCCTCAGCACACAGGGCCTGTGGGACTCTGCTGTTTGTTTGAAAACTGTCATCCAACACACCACAACGGCGAAGGCCCTTAAGAAGGGAGCTGCCTGCCAGTGCAAGCAGCGCTTCAACGAGGACGAGTTGGAAATGCTAGCTGGGACACTGCAGGAACATACAGAGATTGTTTTTGCCAGCAGCATGAAGAGGGAGGCCATCCTAAAGAAAAAAGACATCTGGCCACTCGTGGCTCAGAAAGTGAGTGCAGTTGGAAACACCTCACGCACCATTAAAGACTGCCGTAAGCGCTGGTACGACTTGCAGCTTAGAGTAAGGAACATACTCTCTGTCAACAGGAACCAGGCAATGGCAACAGGCAGAGGTGACAGCCCCCCCATCAAGCTGAACCCATGGGAGGACATCTGCGCCAGCATTATTGGTATGGAGGGGATTGAAGGTGGCGGTGACATGGAGTGTGGTGCCACAACATTGGCCGATGGAGGTGAGTGTCATAAGAAAACACTGTAATGCAGAGTCTGATGAAAGTCAACCAATATGTCCGTCCAAAGAGGCAAGCCATAGCCCAACACACACACACTCCCAGCAAAGTAGCAGGACGCATCACAGACACATGCAGATGCCTGCAGCAAGGCAATGCCGTACCTGACACATACCACACAAAATGTAAATGCCGTAAGTCACACAGCTTGCAGGCCCAACAAATATGCATGTCACATAGCATAGGTCTTGGCCAACATGAGTGACCCCAACGTATGCCTGCATAACCCACCCATGTATCATACAACGTAATCATCCAAACTCAAATGCCTATTACCCTCGATTGTGTGGAAGATCAATTGTCCAAATGTATGTATGATGTCTATCAAACCATCACTCATGCCGTCCCTCTCTTCGCCCCCCACAGGCTCGGAGCATGACAGCGATGGCCAGGGCTCAACACCCGCGAAAACCACACCCCGGAAGATGTCCCGGGTTGATGCCAACCGCTCTTCCACCTCGAAGGGCCAACCCAGGGGCTGCCGAGCATCACCCGTCAAGACACCCCAGGTTGCCAGTGCACCAGTGCTTCCAAGGGCTGTAGAGGTGGAAGCGCCAACATCCATTGCACAGCCAGAGGAATTTGCCGAGGCACCACACTCGGAGGAGTCATGTTTGGTTGGGGAGGTGGCAGCCACAGCACCACAGGCTGTGGAGGAGGCATAGGATGAGGTCTGGGTGCCTGTCGAGGATGATTCCTCACAACTGCCCCACACGCCCAGTCCAGAGCCATCCCCCCAAATCTCATCTCTTGACACAGACCACGCCACCACTCCGGAGCAGTCTAGGCGAGAGCTCATTGAAGGGCACTTTAGTCCGATAGTGGCGAGTACTGAGGCCGAGAAAGACACCCAGGAACCGTCAACCTCCACAGGTGCACCCGCAGGGCCACAGCGTGCAGAGCAGTTGACTGCCCTTGTGCGCCAGTTCGTTGAGGACAACGCCCAGGCTAGGCAGGAGTGGCAGGACAACATTGCCTCTCTAGACCGGACCATCTCTGACAACATCGCCTCCATGGCCAAAATATTTGTGGAAAACACTAGCCTCCTCTGCGAGGAGGTATCCGCCCTGCGCCAGGTACTAGGCCGCATAGCCAATGCCATGGAGTCAGGGCGTCCGACAACACAATTAGAGCAGGCAGAAACACCATCCTCGTCTAGCTCTACCCAGATGAGCCCACTCCGCAGGTCATCACGCACACTGCGCCAGCCAGACATGCCACCACCTGGTCCAGGGAGTGCGAATTAATAGTCTGGGCAGCCTGATGTAGGCATCAGAGACTTGATGGTATATGTGTGGGGGAGTTGTGGGGAGAGGGGGAGGGGAGGTGAGGGTGTGTGGGGGAGTTTGGGGGGGAGAGGAGGGGCAGGGGGTGTGTGGGGGAGTTGTTGGGGGAGGGGGGTGAGGGTGGTGGAGGGTTTATATTGTTAAATTTAATACACCCGTTGTGTCAAAAGCAAGACCTGAGTGGACATTCATCATTGCGCATGTGTCATTTATTCATATACAGTGAATAGTGTGCATGTACCCACACACCCAGTGGGCTCTGACAAAATATTATGTCACCCTCTGCAGCCATGTGTGTCAGTAATATTGTGCAATCACTAACTGACGCACAGCAAGTCCCTCCTGTGCATCGGCACCGCAATGATGTGAAGCCACTTCTTATTCATCCCCTTCATCATCACCAGGTGGTTGCAGTTCAATGTCAGGGGTCAGGGGCACGTTGCGTCGGATACATATGTTGTGCAGCATGACACATGCCATGATGGTCTTGGCCACCTTCTCATGCCTGTAGAGGAGTGCCCACCTGAAGGGCTAAGGGAGCGAAACCATGCCGTCAACAGGCCAAAGGTCTGGTCAATGACCACACGGGTAAGGGTGTGGGATCGATTGTAGTCCTCCTCATGCCTGTTCTGTGTGTTTCGGGCAGGGGTGATGAGCCACAGCATCAAGGGATAGCCACTGTCACCTGCATGGGAAGCATAAAAAACTATATGTCAATTGATTGATGATGGACAGCTGTACCAGTCACACATGTTGGCAGATTAGTGTTGGTCACATGCACATGTCCCTGGTTGTATGCACACCATCTTTAGGCCCTCAATGTTAACTGTGCCATGGAATAATGGGGTGGGTTGCATCTTCAAGATGATACACTGTGTGCTCTGCCATCTTGTAGCTCAGGCATTGTGTACGCATACAGCTGTGTTTGTGTAAATTTAGTGATGTGTTGTGTTCTGTAGGATTTTCTGATGGGGAGTGTTCGCAGTAGGCTTTGCAATGTTAGGCATTCTGCGCTGATTTTTGCCATGGTGACATGCAGCATTCCTGTGGTTGATGCAGGATATCGGGCACAACAAAATGTGTGATGGTCTTGCTTGCGTCCCCTTCCATCTGCACCTGTTTGTAGTGGTATTGCTTGCGATTGTGGTAAACCACCTCCATGGCATGGAGGCCACCTTTTGTTTCAAGAATCTCCTGGGAAGTCTGTGGTAGGGATATGTATTCCGTTGTGTGCTTGAGGAGGGCATCCAGCACTTGCTTCAGGATACGAGTGAATAAGCGTGGTGATGTGCCATGCATGTACCCCACTGTGTGCTGGTAGGTGGCTGTGGAAAGGAAGTGGTGCACCAACACTACCTTCAATAGAGGGGGGATGGCGGTGCATATTTCAATGAGGCTGACAATCGTGTATCATGTCCACGATGGTGTTGATGGTGTACCGGTCCAGACGGTACAGGGTGTGGTTGTGCCCTGGGGTTGGGTTAGAGGGACTGGCTCTGATATTTGGGATTGGGTGCTGCATGCATGGTTACGCTAACTGCACTGGTGAGGCATGCTGGGCCTGTCTCACGCTCCTTTCCCTGCTGCGTCTCCTCTTTGGTGCCTGCTGTTGGTGTTGGTGGTGTTGCTGGTATTGCAATGCATGCATGTCCTCCAGCTGAAGTGTTGATGCTACTATTGGATTGATCTTGGTGTGGAAAGGGGTGTGGTGTGTGGGTGTGCTCCTTTTGGTCAGGCCCAGACTCCATTGCCTCTACCTGTGCTGATGGTGTGCACTTGTGGCAGTTGGGAGCACTGCACATGGCATTTTACGGTTGGTCAGAGATGCCGGTATTTACGGCATGCCGGAATCCACTTTAAGCGCCTTCATGATGCCGGTATTTGCATGTCCACTTCACCTGTGATCTCTTCCAGTTTACGGCATGCCGCTATTGCCGGTATGATGGCCCGTTATTGCCGCTAGTAGAGGCACCATTATTTACGATGTCACTAATAGCGGTGTGGCTGGTCGGAATAGCCCGGAGCGGTAAGTGATGCTGGTAATCTTTTACCGGCATCGTCTAGCCCTTACCTCCAACCTCGCAATGACCCCCTAAGTCCTGATTTTGGGCCTCATTACGAGTAGTCCGGCAAAAACGGGTTCATTAACAGCATGTCGGTAAAAGCGGGTCCGTGCTCGTATGAACCCGCCAATAGCGGGTGATTACGAGTGTGTGAGCACGCGCGAACCCCCATTCCGGTAATGGCAATACCGGCACGCCGCAAAAGGCCCTCCAACCCCCCCATAGCAGCATCGCAGGACCCGCCGATACCGGCACCGCCTCGGAGCAACCCCTAAATACTGGCACAGTAATACCACCATGCTAATACCGGGTTCGCAAAGCCGGACCCGGAAATAACGTCATCGCGCAGGAACTGCAAATGGGCCCGCGGCCATCTTTAAAAACACAATCCATTGCCATCCTCCCTAACCACCAGTCTTTTCGTGTCGTGCTGCATCAGAAAACCCTGAGGATGTTCAAGGCCACCCGGAAGACGACCACCTGGAAGCGGAAACAGCGTTTCTCTGACGCTGAGCTCAACATGCTGGCGGACACTCTGGCTGCACATGCAGACATATTCAAGTCAAATGACATGAAGCATGCTGCCCAGATAAAGAAAAAGCAAATCTGGCAGGAGGTTGCCCAGAGGGTGTCAGCCGTGAGGACCACCCCACGTACTGTGCGTGACTGCCGCAAGAGGTGGGACGACCTCTGCTTAAGGGTGAGGAACATCCTGGTAGTCAACAGGAGGGCAGCCATGGCGACAGGCAGGGGGCCACACTCACCAGCAAAGCTGATGCCCTGGGAGGAGACTGCCAGCTCATTCATTGATCCCGAGTCAATAGAGGGATTTGGAGAGATTGAGATGGGCGCCACATCATCCCCAGAAGTGATGTGGAAGTGAGACTAGGCAAGCCAATGCATGTCCCAGACCCACATCAACATATCCAGTCAAGAATGCATGCCACACCCTGCCACACACAAATGCATGCTGAGTGCCAATCCCAATACCAACACATGGGCAACATAACACAACTGTGCCCATGTAACCCAACACACAGACCCCATATCAATGGCATGCACCTGCCATGCATTGATAGCCTACATGCCCCCTCAGAACACCAATTGCCACACCCCTGTAATAAATGGATGCAGGAATGTATGAATATATCACAGCGCAATAGTATGTGGCTGGCATGTGACACCATCACTGATGACCTGCATCTCTTCTAACCCCCAGGCACCGATGAGGAAGATGCTAGTCAGGAGAGGGGCGCAAGGGCATCAACATCCCGCCATGGGACAAGGGCCACTGCCACCACCACCCCCCAGCCAGAGAAACAGGCCAGACCAACAGGCAGTGTGCCAGACCGGGTTGAAACCCAGCCAAAAATACCAGCTGCCAGTGTGGGCCACACACATCAAGACCAGCAGCAGCCACCCACAACAGTGGGAGAGATTTCCGTTTCTGCACCACCAACCACCGCAGATGTTGTGGATGCAAATGTGGACACTGTGGGTGTCACAGTCATGTCCACTACATCCACCCCAAGCCCCCTGACCACCCCCCCACCGCATATGGAGGCCGACAGCAGTGACAATCCCTGCCTCCACGACTCCGACCTCAGAGATTCCGACATGTGCCTCTTCGAGGAGGACAGCACCCTGGATGTGGGCCCCATGCATGCACCATCCACCACTCCGGCTACCACCATTCCAGCCACCACCACTCCAGCCACCACCACTCCAGCCACCCGCACTCCAGCCACCAGCACTCCAGCTACCAACACCTTTGAGGCTCGCCTGTCGAGGGTGGAGGCACGACAGGAGTCAATGCTTGATATCATGCGGCAGTATATTGCCGATGGGGAGGACACTAGGAGGGCCATTGCTACTGCCATTGGGGAGACCACAGCGGCCATCGCTATGAACACTGCTGCCGTTAATGCGTCTGCAATCCTCATGAGGGACTGTCTGGGGGCAGTAACGCAAGTCCTAACGTCCCTCCTGCTCCATATGCAGCGGCCACATCTTGGAGCAGGCGTGGAACCTGCCTCTGACACGTCCTCCGCTACAACACCTGCAACCTCAGCTCCCACAAGCCCTGTGCGGATGACACGGAGGAGTGCATGGCACCCAGAGATGCCGCCCCCGGATAACAAAAAGGCCAAGAAGTAGAGTGGCCAGACAATGGGAGTGGGACACATGGATGTTGGTGAAGGGAACAATCATTTGAGTACATTTGGGGACATTTGGGGTTTGTAGGGTGGGTTAGGGTGTTCACTGGGGGTTATAGGGGTTTGTAGGGTGGGTTAGGGAGTTCACTGGGGGCTTAGGGGGGAGTGTTCACATTGTTGCCTGTTTGAAAAATACACCCGCTGTGTGCCAAAAATTAAATGGCTGGACATTCTTCATTTTGTGCATGTTCATTTAATGTCTGATGGTGTTCAGTGGCCAACTCCCAACAATACAAGTGTGCATGTCCACATGGAGCCAGTGTGTCACTGACACATGTCTATCATAGTCCCTGTGTTTCAAAAGTATTCGTGAATTAGTTGGCGTACAGCATGGCCATCCCGTGCATCACGTACTGGCAGGGGGGCTACTTCACCTCCATCTCCATCCTCATCTTTCTCACCCGGGCCATGCATGTCAATGTCAGGTGGCAGTGGTACATTTCTCAGGATGCACATGTTGGGCAGCATGACACAGGCCATGGTGATCTTTGCCAACTTCTCAGGCCTATATAGGAGTGCCCCACCAGACCTGCTGAGGCAGCGGAACCGCGCCTTCAACAGGCCAAAGGTCTGCTCAATCACAACACGGGTACGGGTGTGCACACGATTGTACTCCTCTTCACGGCTGTTCTGCGGGTTCCGCACAGGGCTAAATAGCCATGGCCTCAAGGGATATCCTCCATCACCTGCAAGCAGATACAAATAGGTGTGTGTCACTCTGAACTGCCACCTTCAGGGAGCACAGTCATGGCGGCAGCTATTTGGTGTGGGCATGTACATGTCCCTGTACGCATGCAAACATTTCACCTAGATGCAATCTATACTGTCATGAGGTGTGGAAGTCTGGATGGCGTTCAATAGATGATGCAGGGTGTAATCATGCATGCTGAGGCAGATGTGCTGTGGTAGTGCAACAATGTTTAGCCTCCAATTCATGCTCTTCATTCTTCACTATGCATGGTCACACTGACCACATTGCCACAGTTGCCATCCTGTTCATTCATGCATTGCTTGCCATCACCATGGTGGCCTGGTTGTGCCTCTTACTTGTTGTCATCGATATGCATCATTTGTGAAATGTGGCCCAGTGATGTGTCATGTTCCGTTTGGCCGGTTCAGGTCAGGAGTGTTTAGCTCTGCATGCATTCTCCATTCGCCGGCAATTGCCACCCAGGTGGAATATGCCCCCCCTTCCCCACCCAGGTGGAGTATGCCCCGCCCTTATGCATCCCTACACATCAGTACCCCAAAGCACTGCCATGGGACAGTTGTGAAACTCACCAAGCAGCAGGCGCGTGGTCCAGCATGTTGCTCAGTGTGACGGGGTAGCGTGGAGTTGCGCAGTACCATGGCATCACGTGCTGATCCGGGAAATCGGGCGCAGCAATGTGTGATGATCTTGCTGGTGTCAGATACCATTTGCACATTGATGGAGTGGTATTGCTTGTGATTGCGGTACACCGCCTCTATGGCATGGGGGACTACCAATTGCACATGGGTGCAGTCGAGGGCACCAACACAATTGGGCATGCCTGCCAGTGCATGGAAGCCTACTTTGGTGTCGGCTATCTCCTGGGCAGTCCGTGGTAGGGATATGTGGCTGCTTGTGTGCTTCAGGAGGGCATCCAGCACTTGGTTCAACATGCGTGAAAATAGTGGCTGTGAAATGCCATGCAGCTGGCCCACTGTGTGTTGGTTGGTGCCTGTGGCCAGGAAGTGGAGCACAGACACCACCTTTAGTAGTGGGGGGATGGCAGTGCGTATTTCTATGAGGCTGGCAATGTCGTTCTGTATCATGTCCACTAGGGTGGTGATGGTGTCACGGTCCAACCGGTACAGGGTGTGGATCTGCTCAGGGGTTAGGTTGAAAGGGCTGGGTCTGGTGCGAGGGATTGGTGGTTGCCAACGAGGCACTTCTGACTGCGCTTGTGGTAATTGCTGGGCCTGTCCCACCCTCCTTCTCCTCCTGCATCTCCTCTGTGCTGCCTGTTGTTGCTGCTGTAGTTGTTGTTGTTGTTGCTGTTGTTGCTGTAGTTGTAGCAGTATGGGCATGTCCTCTAACGCCATGATTGCAACTGCTAGTGGTAGCATTTTAGTGTTGGAAGGGGTGTGGTGTGTGGATGTGCACATTTTATACTGGCCCAGACTCCATTGACTGCACCTGTGGGGACTGCGTGTACCTGTGGCAGTTGCCTTGTATCCTGATTGCTTTTTGCGGGTGGTCCGCGATGCCTTTATGGGCGGCATCGTGCAGCCCGTGGATACAGGCTTTGTGATGCCGGTATTTGCATGTCCGCGTGGGTTGGGATTACCTCCTATTACCGGCATGCCGGTATTTGGTACCCGGAGGGGCGCGTGTACGCGGCCATGCCGCTATTAGTGGCACCGTTATTTAGGGTGCCGCTAATAGCGGGTTGACGGGTCGTGATACACCGGAGCGGTAAGCGATGGCGGTAATCCATTACCGGGATCGTTTTTCGCTTACCGGCAACCTCGTAATGAGGCCCTTTGTCTCTTTGGAAATAATGAGACTTGAGTTAGAATTTAAAAGAATCCAAGACCAAACTGAAACCAAACATCAAGAACTCAAACTCAGAGAAATGGAGTTGAATCATGCACTTGAAATGTTAAAGCTATCTCTAGAAACTGGTTCTCTCCCATAGTCTTCTAGGTCTTCCAGTCCAAAGAGGCCTTGCATGCCCAAAGATGCACCAAGTATGTATGAGGTTAAGCGTGATATTTTTGATTGGTTGGCTGCTTTTGAATATAACCATGGGATTCAAGACATTACAGGCAATCAGCTGATTCCTTGGCTTTTTTCTAGGCTACCCACTCTTGCAACTGCTGTGGTAGTGGAGTTGGGGGGGGATATAGACAAAAAGAAGTATGACATTGTGAAGCTAGCTTTGATAGCTAGATTTAGGAAGACTCCTTCTCAGTATCATAAGAGGTTTAGGACCCTCAAAAAGCATGATGGTACCCCTTAGGCTACCTGGGTCACTGAATGTTTGAAAAATGTAGATGGGTGGGTTAAGGGTTACAGAGTTAACACTTATGAAGGTATGAGAAATCTGTTTATGTTGGAATCTATTCATGATGCCTGCTCTCCTGAGCTGAGACAGCACTTGGCAGACTCTAAGGAAATGGATCCAAAGAAGTTAGCAAAGGCTGCTAACTTGTGGGTTGCCAACAGTGCTACTCACAAGGATTCTGGGAAGAAGGACGACGGGACGCAGCACAAGAAAGATACCAAAGAGAATTCCAATACCTCCACTCCAAAAGAGGGCCCCAAACATAACAAGGGTAAGCCACAAGGGAAACCAAATCAGGCTAGTGTACCCCCTGGTGCCAAACCAGATGGAGGTCAGAACAAACCCCCATTCATAAAGACATTTGGAAAATGCTATGCTTGTGGGTCCACTGACCACGTGAAAGGGGATCCCAGATGTAATGGTAAACCTTCAGGGATCCACACTGTCTCTTTATCCTTCTCCCCAGAGGATGAAGTGCCAATGGCAAGTGGAAACTTTCACTTAGTGGTTGAGGAACCCATGAAAGTCACAGCCAGTGTTTCTTTAGTATCCCTGGGTCTGTGGGAACAACAAAACATAGATGTTTACAATTCCATTTCATACAACACTAAAGAGTATTACAAAGACAGTGTTCATGTGAATGGTCAGGAGACACCTGCCATCAGAGACACTGGGCCAGCTGAATCATTTTTTAAGGTAGAGGATGTTGCTAAGGCACCTAAATACCAAACAAAGCTTGCTGGAGGCCCTGTCCAAATGCTTCCACAGTTACCAGCTCACATCCTGCGCAATGACATGACTGTCAAGATACCTGTAAGTGTGCAGAGTGAAGTACCTGGGAGAGTCCTGTTGGGAAATGACTTAAAAGCTCTAGGAGTTGTATCAAGTACCCCCAGGCCTCCCAGCAAAAGGAAACAGGAGCAGACTAGGAAGGCCAGAGAGAGTACCTTAAAAGGCTCTCAAGATGAGATTATAGAAGAAAGTATAACTCCAAGCCCACAGGACTTACTGATTGCAATTTCAAAAGACAAAGTGGAAAAGGGGAAACCTAAAAACTTGAAGAAGAAACCAGCCAGCACCCCTGTGCCACCAACAAGGACATCCCCGAGAGGACTGTCCAAAGTCACACCTGTGACTCCTCCACCAGCTGAGGCTGAGTGTGTGGAACAACCTTGTGTGGTTGAATCAGCTGCTGGGGATTCAGAGCTGGAAGAGGACCTTACTCCTGTTGGAGATCTGGATCCTGCAGACCATTCTGAGTTGCATTCTTTACTGGCAGAAGGTGGACCATGTAGGGCAGACTTCAGCAGAGGTCAAAGAGAGTGTCCTACTCTTGAAGGTCTTCGCCACCAGGCAGCTTCCCAGCTGGATGGGCAAGAGCCAGGGAAGCATAGGATGTACTGGGAAGATGGCCTCTTCTACAGCGAACCGGCTGAGTCCATCCCAGGGGACTACAGAAGACTTGTAGTGCCTCTTGAAAGCAGACTCCAGTTCCTACAGTTAGCCCATAAGATACCTTTGGCTGGTCACTTAAGTTTTAAGAAGACCAAGGAAAGGCTCTCTTTATATTTCTACTTGCCTAAATTGGGTTCTGATGTAGATAAGTTCTGTAGGATCTGTCACACATGCCAAGCCTCTGTGGTGGGAGTCCCTTTTGAGAGGGTAGGAATTGACATTGTTGGTCCCTTAGACCATCCAACATCTTCAGTTACCATGTTTATCCTGGTTGTAGTATACCATGCTACTAGGTATCCTGAAGCCATACCTATGAGGACTGTTACAGCTCAGGCTGTTGCAAAGGCCCTACCTGGTATTTATTTTACCAGGATAGGTTTTCCTAAGGAAGTTATATCTGAAAGGGGATCCAATGTTATGTCCCACTACATGCAAGAGAAAAACAAAGGGGTAGACCTGCACTATAATTCCTGATCCTTCAGGTATTATGCAGCAAAAAAACTATAGGTTGGATCAGTGAAACGGGTTAACTCTGGCAAAATTTAGAACATATCACCTTTTATTTACGTTGTTCAATTACAAAAATATATGATTAATTACATAAGAACTCTTAAATATTCAACAATTCATCATCTCATTCATACCTTCAAACAATCCCCATTCTAACACATCTATCCAAAAAGCACATCAAGTAATGCCCAATGCTTAATTTTTAGCAGAGCATCTATTATTGCTGTTTGTTAGTATTTTTCAGCAATGACCCAGTCCATAGTATCAAGTGTCATTGTATAGCTGGTATGATGTTTGACCAGATATCGTATTTCTAGAGAAAAGCGTCGACACGTGTTTCAGTCAAAGACCTTCTTCAGGACGTTGGGCAAGAGGACACTTCTCCGCCCTATTGTATGCTTGTATTGGCCAAAATCTAAAAACAATAAGAAAAACCAGAATGTCAACCCTATTTCTTTTAAAAAGGTGACGCATTAGTGTCACATTAGTGTCAAAATTAAATCGAGACACTCGCCTTACTCACCCCCAAGAAGCAAATCCTAGGATCATGAGAGAGGACCAAAGGGATTAATCCTCCACTGGCCTCGGTATTTATATCGAGCCTGTGGAATCAACACATACCAAAAACACACTTAATATTTATTCCATAAATCAAGATAAAACTTGTAACTATACGTTTATCAGGCTAAAAGTGATGTAAACTTACAAATATCTGATGGCACAAGGAGCAACTCATGCAGAAACTGCACGGTTATGTAGGCCGGACGTGCACTGATGTTTTACAAGCAGTAAATCCTCACTGGACCCATCAACCACTGTAACAAGATAAATATATACGGGTTAGCTCCCCGTAAATCTCGAGGTGTCACTTTGTTTTCTAATATAAAATCACCATAATGCTAGACTCATCTAGTTATCAACATTATACTCGGAGTGCCGTCACTGTAAATATTTTTGCCTACTAGTACTCAATCGAAAGTGTGCCCTCTCCGTACTGCCATCATCTAAATCGTGCCTGTTATTACACGTATTCCTTACCTAGGTCCAATCAATCTGCGACCCCAAGCGGGAGAATCACAACTACGGTCGGCGTTCGGTTCACACGTAACTGCCGACTCAATCGAAAGCAGTGATGGACATAGAAAGGGGACAAACTAATATCCTCATGTGTAGACACAAAAAAGAGACTCTATCCGGGCAAACCACTAATGGCCCGTTCAGGGATATGAACAAGCACAAACACAAAAGAGTGGATGTTACGCCACCAAATTGCGTATCCAGAATGTGGGCAATACATAAATAATGATACGGGTGCGCACATCCACCAATTTCAAAAAAGAAACGCTCCGTGACTCTATGTCTCAAATCCCATGCCTGGCCAAACAACAATGGTCGATCACATCCGGGCGGGCTCTAAAGCATTAAAACCGTAAGGAATACACGTACATAATGTTTAAGATATATTAACCCTTGTCCTACTGCAGCTTGATTTTAGGAACTGGGTGCTATGTTGAAGTACCTGCAATTCATAAATCATACATAACCAACTGACTAAAAGGCTAAATAAGAGCTAAAAAATAATAAAAAGGCTAAATAAAAAGGCTAAATAAAAAGAACATACCCTGGAGCCACACAATCATAGCCTCTATTCTTTTCTTCAGATGTATGTCAACATGCAGAAGTATAATAGGTTTTTTCTATATCTTCAAAACACATTATTCAAAATACATTATTCAAAATCAGCTGTACCAACACGAGGGAATTCACTACTATTCATGAAGTGAACCTGTATTATTCATTGTCAGTGGTGTATACATCAATGACTAAGAAGTTAATTGCTTCTAACACATGTTAATTGGAAAAATGGGAAATATTAATTATTTGTGACAAGAGTGTTCCATTCCACTGAAACATTCAATCCTTCCTTGACAGTATTCAAAGTATGAATCCATTTCTGTTCTGTATGGTGTAGTATTGTACTGATGTCCCCCCCTCTCATGTTACTTTTAATGTGTTGGAGTACGAACCATCTCATTTCTATATCTTTATGTTTCATTTTCAAAAAATGGTCGACAAGCGGTTTGTCTGCCACACCATTCCTGATGCAGCTCCTGTGTTCTGATATCCGTTGTCGTACTTCACGTGTGGTCTTACCAACATATAGGAGTTGACAGGGGCAACTGATAATATAAATCACATTTTTTGTCAAACAATTAGTGTGGCAATTCATCTTCCACACCTTTGCACCATATTTGAATTCCTTTTTGGTTACTGTCAGAGGACAAGCTACACATTTGCCACATTTATAATGACCCAATATGGGGGGCAACCCCCACTGTGTGTTGATAGTAATGGCCCTCTTCGGTTCTCTATACGTATGCACTAATCTCTGTCTTAGATTCTGATTGCGTTTAAATGCATACATCGGTTTCTGTAGTAATGACCCTGGGTGTTTTACAAGATTCCAGTGTTTGTTGATTATTCTCTTTATGTCGGCACTCACTGGATTAAAAGTTGTGACACACACTAGGCGTTCATTTTTCTGTCTTTCACGAGGGGTAAGACAAATTTCTCTATTTGTATTTTCCGCTCTTTTAAGTTGGTCTTTCACCAACCTTCTCGGGTACCCCCTCTTCTGTAACCTTTCTTTTAGTTGTTCCGCATGGATCTTAAATTCATCCCTTTCAGAACAGTTCCTTTTAATACGTAGGAACTGACCGTAGGGTAGGTTCTGCCGTAAACTTGCTGGATGAAAACTATTAAAATGTAGTAAGGTGTTTTTGTCTGTGGGCTTTCTGAATAAGGTGGTCGTGAGGTGATTCCCAGTTTTTTTGATCACAAGATCCAGAAAGCTCACCTGTAGATAACTATATTCAATGGTGAATTTTATGTGTGTATCACATTGGTTCAACCATGTATGGAATTCCTTAAGGGATGCGGTTGTCCCTTTCCAAATTAGAAAAACATCATCGATATAACGATGCCATATATTTAGATGGCCACTCAAGGTGGGATGGCTAGTGAGTAGATTATGTGGTCCCACAATAAACTTCTCCTCATAATCAGCCATATATAAATTGGCAACGTCGGGAGCGAAAGTAGCACCCATGCTTAGCCATGTGGACAAACTGTGGAGTAACTTACAGGTTCTCAACTGCCTACCATCCTCAGACAAATGGATTGGTAGAGAGGTTCAACCGTACAATGAAGAGCATGATAGGTGCTTTAGAGGAGCCACTTAGAAGATAATGGGACCTTCTACTGTCATGCCTTCTATTTGCTTATAGAGAAGTCCCTCAGGAGGCAGTTGGATTTAGTCCCTTCAAACTTCTCTATGGCCATCCAGTTAGAGGCCCCTTGGCCCTTATTAAGGAGGGGTTGGAGAGTGCTCCTTCCCCCAAGCCATTGAGAGTCACTGACTATGTGATAGGTCTCTGGAGGAGATTGTCACACATGATGGCAGAAACATCAGATAACTTGAAAGCGGGTCAGGCTCTGGTGAAGCATTGGCATGACCAGAAGTCCAACATGGTTGAGTTTTCTCAAGACCAGCTAGTTCTAGTTAAGGCACCTACAAGGCAGAGGGCCTTACAGGACAAATGGATTAGGCCCTTCAAGGTTGTGGGTAAACTTGGAGAGGTCAACTATCTGATGGACTTAGGCAATCTTAAGGAGGTCCCAGAGTGTTTAACACCAACAGTATAAAAGCTTATGTCTCAAGACCATAAGTAGGAGCTTTGCTGCTAGCTTCAGCTCAAGAGGAGGAGAATGAACCTCTACCTGACCTACTCAGAGTCCAGCCTTTAGATGAGAAAATAGAAGGAGATACTATCTCTCCTAATTTGACACCTGAGGAACATGAGTGCAAGTTTCTGTTAAATCAGTTTGCCTCCCTGTTTTCACTATCACCAGGCTTGACCCCTTGGGGCCAGCATGATATTCTCACTGGTGACTGTTTACCTGTTAAAAGCAGAGGTTACAGGATGTCAGATCATGTTAGATCCCACATAAAGGGGGAGGTCAACAAGATGCTTGATCTCAAGTTAATAGAGCCCTCTACCAGTGCATGGTCTAGTCCAGTTGTTCTTGTACCAAAGGCAGGATCCAAGGAGTTGAGATTCTATGTGGATTATAGAGCTCTTAATGCAGTCACCAAGACTGATGCCCACCCTCTACCAAGGACAGATGAACTGGTGGATAAACTTGGTTCAGCCAAGTACCTCAGTACATTTGATCTTACTTCAGGCTATTGGCAAATAGCACTGACAGACCATGCCAAGGAGAAAACTGCATTCCCCACCTCAGCAGGCCTCTACCAGTTTAAGGTAATGCCTTTTGAACTAAAGAATGCACCTGCTATTTTCCAAAGGGTGGTTAATCAAGTTCTGAAATGGATGGAGGATTTCTGCATGGCATACTTGGATGGCATTGCAGTGTTCAGCCCTACTTGGAAAGAACATGTTGACCACCTAGTATATGTTTTGCAGGCTCCTGAGCATGCTCATTTGACCATAAAGGCTAGTAAATGTCAAATTGGTCTGAGCAAAGTGGTCTACCCTGGACATGAGGTAGGAGGAGGTGAAATCAGGCCATTGCCTAGCAAAGTACAAGCTATACAAAACAGGGCCACCCCTACTACTCAAACCCAGGTGAGAGCCTTCCTAGGCATCGCTGGTTACTATCGGAACTTCATAGAGAACTATGGGACCATAGCTTCTCCCTTGAATGTGGTCTCCTCTCCCAAATTCCCTAAAAAGGTCAGGTGGAATGAGGAGTGCACTCAAGCATTTGAAGACCTAAAGAAAGCCCTTTGTCAAGCTCCAGTCCTGAGAGCTCCTGACTACAACCAAACTTTCATTGTGCAGACAGATGCATCAAATATAGGTATAGGTGCAGTTCTGAGTCAGCTGGATGAGAAAGGTAGTTAGCACCCCATTTGCTTCATCAGCAGGAAGTTGAAGGAACCTGAGACAAGGTGGGCAACCATTGAAAGAGAATGTTTTGCTATTGTGTGGTCACTGTAGAAGTTTAGACCATACTTGTATGGATCTACTTTTGAGATTCAGACTGACCACCAACCCTTGAGTTGGGTGATGCAAATGAAAAGGGGAAAACCCTAAACTACTGAGATGGTCAATCAGCCTGCAAGGGTTTGATTTTACCATTGAACACAGGTCTGGCTGTCACCACCAAAACGCTGATGGACTCTCCAGCATGTTTGACCGACTGGAGTAAGGAGATTCATTCAGGAGTGGATTAAATCCTCCTATCCCTTAGTCTGGGGGAGACGAGTGTTAGGGAGGATTCTCAATATGTGCTAATTTCCCTTAACATTTGAGACCCCCAGCAACTTTGCTGGATTTCTAGGATTTGATATTTTTAACCTGGGAAGAGTGTGAGCCTTTTTTCCCACTCTTCCATGTATTTTGAGGTGTGTTTTACTTGTGTGTTCTTTGGTTATGGAGTTTTAAAACAACTCCATAGGCATCATCTTTTTCTGTGTGTACCACAGCACCTTCAGTGCAGTGTCACAGGGATGTCTTTCAGACTTCAATGTTTAAATACCTTCTCTGGGACTGACTACTGTCTCCCAGAGCATGTAAAGTTAAATTGACTTTACTAGTCTGTTTAAATTAACAGACCCAGCCCACACTATCTTCATATACAGTGCTGGAGGGGTTTCCTAGCTTCCCCTGAGTCAAAACACTCATGTAACGGTCAAATGTTACCTTGTCCTACTTTAAATGGCTGGTGGCAGTGGTTTAAATCAAACTACCATGACTTTTCCCGACCACTAACAACGGTAGCTAACAATCGGGTCAGCCATGTTTTCCCACATGGCGCCCAAGACCTACCTGTAAAAACAGACTCCAGTCATCTTTTTTCGCCATTTCTTTTAGGAAAAGTCCTTCTTGTGTTTGTCTCTGCTTGCCAAACCAGGTTTGGTCCCTTTGTTTGTTGGCCTTTGGCGGGCTTCAGTGCTGAAGCTATCCTCTGACGCTTGAGTGTCTAGGGTGGACAGGATGTGAGAGAGCTGCCCAAAACTCTCTGGGCTTAGTCTCCTAGGAGACCTGAATGCACTCTGGCGTGATTGGCTGGCTGTTTGAGTGACAGCCAGGCTGGAATGAATGGGGGAAAACTGTTTAAAAGCAGGTCTCTGGGACATGGAAAGCAGAGTCGACCACTGGAACGAAAGAACTGAAGATGACCTGAAGGAAGAGGACTGCCGCAACTCCTGGATGACCGGTGAAGCCCTTCTGCAGGTCCGAATTGCCTGAAACTCCATCGACAGAGAAGCCCTTCAGGG
Organism: Ambystoma mexicanum; assembly: GCF_040938575.1. NCBI lineage: Eukaryota > Metazoa > Chordata > Amphibia > Caudata > Ambystomatidae > Ambystoma > Ambystoma mexicanum. The sequence continues at coordinate 1,132,802,966 of NC_090933.1, read as the reverse complement.
TTTACTTCTTCCCTTGAGTTTGGTAGGAACAACCAACTCGCAAGCCACCTGGACACCGTCCCCATCTGGTCGAATTTTCTTCTGAGTGCTGTTGAAAACTGGATAGCCAGAGAGAAGGAAACCAGCTCGTGGACTTTAAGGCACTCACACCTTAAAACAACGTTTTGCTAAGCTTGTGGCCTCATCCCTGGGCAGTGCAGGATCCTCCCGACGTCTTCCTTCTTGTCCCCATGACTGAAGCTCAGGAACAGCAAGATCTGCTTGAAGTGCCAGGAACAACTGCCTCAGCTACAGCTCTTCTTCACTTTAAATGTACTGTGCAAACGCGGTCTGGAAATCTTTTTTGGCCACGGAGAAAGTTTATGAAACTTTCCCAACTTCGAACGCTTGTCTTTCCCTAAACATTCGTCAAACTTTTCGCCTAGCCAAATTCTTCTAAAAACCGTGGCAAAGACGTACCCATTTACTACCAGAACTGTGCTACCCTATACAAAGACTCTGAACCATTGACTTTGGCCCATGCCTATGAACTGAATATGAAAGTATTTGTGCTTTGATTCTTATAACCTTGTCTTTTTACCCCTTTTTAAAGTATCTGAAGTGCCTTTTCGCTCCCACTTCAGGGGAGCTGAACTTGTTCAGTTAATTACCGGTTGTGTATTTGTGGTTTATTAGTGTGTGATATTGAGCTGCTCTTGCTAGTGTAATGTTTTCAAACGGACTGTGTAAATAAATGTATATTCTTTTACCAAGAAACCTTGAGTAAATGTTTGTTTGAACCACTGTATTTGTTGGTCCTTTGTGTAACTTGTTCTAAAGCTCACTCAGCTCTTGAGATAAGTCTGGCTGCTCAGCCATCGCTGCCACTTTACTGTGTAGTAGAGGCTTGTACCAAAGGTGAAATTGTACTTACACTTGTAGTCTTAATTGTATGTAGTGTTCCCAAAGGGTACTGCATGTGATTCTGCCTAACAGTTAGCGGAACAGCTAGACTTCTATCTGCACTTCTCGGCACAGCGTGCAGGCTAAGACCTAGGCCATAGTAATAAAGAAAACACATTGGGAATGATGAAACTCCTTACCACTGTGTTAAGTGCATCTTAAAAGTGAATATTTAAAAAGGGAAGCAAAGGCTGCTGTGTCGAAAGAGTTGATATGATGAAGTGATGTTCCAATCTCTGGCCTCTCCATGTCATGCTGTCATGCCAGCTTGTGGCTGTGTTTCTAAGCAAATGTTCCTCACCAATGAAAGAAGCAGAGCCATTCGACACAATAATCACCTACAGGTGTGGAAACAGACAAGGGAAATATGGTGAGAAGAGCTAGCGGAGCTGTGAGTGTATCCCAGCCACAATGCATGTCCTATGTGGTTGAGCGGCAAGTACAATTAGGTGGCCAAGCCTGATGACTAAAGCCAGATGCTGCATCGGCAAAGCCCAGACATGTCCTGCCCATCGTTAGTAAGAAAGCCAATTCCCCTACTGAAGGCACACGCGCCCCTAAGGAGAGGCTCAATACTGCAGACGAGGTTCTGAGCCAAACAGACAGGTCATAGGCCATAGAGTGACTGATGATCTAGAAAGAAAACAGGAAACCATCTCCACAGCTTTATTCTAACTGAGCAAAGTAAGGTTGTATTATGTTCTCTTTCAGCAAAAATGGTTGGACATTTATTGTGCAAACACTTTTAGATGGATCTCTCTTGATGTCATTTGAAAGCTGATGTGGGTCAGCACTACATTGTTTGTAGCACAAATACTTTCTTTCAGTTAAACAGCTGGAAAGTATTCCTGATAATTAACCCTGTGCTCAAGCCACAAGACATCAGGTACGTCCTGGTACCCCAGCACAGTTTCAAGATCATCTACCAGGGCAGAATATCAATGTTTAAAACAATAAAAGATCTGCACAAAGATAACACCAAAGAAGACCTGATTGGTGAGTGGTGTTTATGCAGCGGCTAATTAGGTACTTACTGCCTTAACTGCCTGATTGTACATTGAAACTGATTGTAGGGGTATATTATAGATCATTATACAAGATTGGTGTGTTTGCGTGTTGTTCCACAAACGCTACTATCTCACTTGTAATTAATCTACATGACCATGTATGAGTTTCAACAAATGTATTTATTATGGTTGTTCAAGATACTAGAGGTGACTATTGGTTGGGAATGGATGGTGCACCATTGTGCTCATGCACCGCTCAGGTCTAACCCACCACCACTTACGCTACCTGGAATTTTATGAAATGTTTGGCTTCATGTACCAGACATATTGGCAGTAACTGATGATTTTATTTTTGATTACCCTTTGTCTCTCACCTCCAAATGTAGATTCACTCTTTTCCTACAAAGTTGGTTATTGGAGAGAATGGGACAAACAACAGCTAGGAAGGTCATGCGTTGGATGGTTTAACCAGAGATGATAGAACTATGGTAACCTTGTTGGAGGCATGCCACAGTAAACTGAATAGGGTGGGGATGAGAGTGGCTGCAGAGCAAAATAAATTGCTCCATTTATTTAACAGGGTTTATTTCACAGTGGGAGGGCAAGTAGAGGTAGCGTGCAACATTGCACGGCCTACCTGGCATGTCTGGAGGCCATGCTCTTGGGTAGTAGAGGCAGTCATAATGCAAACAGGACATTGCCACAGACCATGTCCGAGGTACTCTAAACTACAATGCATGGTAGCAGATCACTCCCTTTCACTATTGCCGGCAGTGGTTTTGTGCCCAGGGTATGGCCTCTAACCACAACATGCAGGGTATTTCCACAATCACTCCCTTTCACTATTGCCGGCAGTGGTTTTGTGCCCAGGGTATGGCTTCTAACCGCAACATGCAGGGTATTTCCACAGGCCAGGCCCTATTGGTAGTGCAGGCAGAAACCTATTGTTCCAGATTGGAAAGCTGGCCAAGACACAAGGATAGACCAGAGAACCTTACACAAATCAGAGGCAGTGATGCATTGGCTTTCCTCTGTACCATATCAAAACGCATGTATCATTGGACAATTTGGCAGCCAGAAAGTGGGATCAACTTTGATTAAAGATATAATGGTCAATGACGTGTCTGGTTCCCAATTGCAGGTGCTGTCTAAGACTGGAAGCTGAAGCTAAATTGTCTTTCTAGGGGATCAAGTGAAATGAGCTGTAATATGGAATTGTCCTGAGAGTATGATGCATTTGCAATGTGTGAATCACGCTACGTTATTGAAAAGTATTTTTTGGAAATTGTATCAGTGCCAATGATTACCAAATTGGATTTGAACTGTCTTCTGACTGCTTCCTTCAATACTTTCAGCTGTCTGGAGACATCCGCCTCTCTTTTGCGGTATAACACCATGCATGGCACATTTCTGCCAGTTCACAGCATTTTGTCATGGTTATGTTTTTTTAATTAGATGGTGGTTTTATGAGTCATAAAGCTGATGTCCTAGGCAGAGTTAATTTCCACACTTGTACACAGAGGATGCAGATATTACAGGTAAAATGCTACGCCCTCTTTTCCTGAGGGTGAGGTACACCAACATGTGTGCGTATTGCTACATATTTGACGCCAGTTAAAGGTGAATGAGTGAGGTGCTAAGAAGCCACATGCTTGTGCTAGGAGGGGGTGGGTGGGGTGTCCCAGTAGCCTGGTGCCAGCACCCACATAGTGATGCTGGGTCTGGAAGCAGTATATGGGGAACCCACTGGACTATCTGACCCCTCCACAGGGCTGTGGTGATGGTGTACCTGAGTTTGGAAAACACCAGTACCTTAGTGTTGGCCATGTACCCCCTTATCATGGAGGCAGTCTGACCCCAGAATGTAGCCATGAGAGTTAGGAAACCTCCTAGTGCAGACTAGGATGGGTTTCAACGGTATGACAATGACAAATTGTCATCTGTTAATCCACGGGGAACATATTACAGATGACACTTCCCACCAGCCTCTAAAATATTTAGAGAGCAACCAAACATGGACTGGGAGTGAAAGAATTACTTCCTGGATTTGTTTGATGCCGGATTACTCTGTAGAAATGAGATACAGTCAAAATAAAATTATAATGGCACAAGGATTAGCAGATCTGCATCACTCTGTCAAGGATAACTTTTAATATGAAGGCATCTCTAGCCTCTCCTCACAAGGTACATGAAGAAAGCTCTTTTCAGGAAATGTCCATAGTTTATGTGGATAGATGGCCCTAACACATCAAAGAAGACCATAAGAAGGAATTGGTTTTTGGCATCAGATGCTTGAGTGACATCCCTGAGCCCTCAGCCAGCTATATAATCAGTCCCAGGAATATTCAAGTGGCAGAGCTGATGACCATACATAAAGCTGTCCTTATTGCCCTAAACCAGGAAATCATAATGAGTGATTCAGATTATGCCCAAAATCGATTTGTTGAAGACTTGATCAATTAGAAAGCAAAGGGTATGCTATTTACCTATAACAAACCTTGAAACATGGAAAGTGAATCCACCAAACAACAGATTATTTAGTGACATCAAACAATATAACATTGTTTTGGAAAACAATAAAAGGACACTAAACGGTAGAGGTTCCTGACAAAATAAGAAATGATTTAGTAGATCAGTTATGCATAACTGGAACACTCCCAGGGGAATGCATTGATATGGAACACCTCCTTAGAAAAATATAAGTAACAGCGCTAACTCTGATTTAAGCTTAAGGTGAGGTGTTCCAAATCTTGATCTAATTACTGCTTTCTAAGTAGATCAAATTATTGGGAAATTATATCAATATTTAAAAGATCCAGAAAATGTTTCCTCTTCTTAACAGAATTATCAGGGAAAGTAAGAGCTTTGGATCTTAACCAGGTTTCACAAATGTTCAAGATGAAAGAGGGATTTTGGTCAGGAAACCCCAATTTGATTATGCTCAGTGGGTAGTACCTGCCTCTTTCTGAATTAAATTCTTAAATCATGCCTGTGATGCAGCCAGTGGGTAATAGTTACATCTTTATGAAGCATATTGTTAAATGATGCCTCTGATGCAGCTGATGCAGAGGTCTTATATGAGGTCACTTATTGGCCACAATGGGGTCAGGATCTGAACAATTATTTAGAGGGATGTCCAGTGTGTGCTGTCCAAGTATTTAGATTAATGTATCTATATATTCCGTTAGATTGACATCCCGAATATAATGTCCCCTCTAGCACTGTCCCACCCCACTATTCTGTATGTATATAGTATATATGTTACTCTAAAAGCCACTATATATTCCTACTGCTTCTATCTAAACACACTGAATACTTCAATTATAGCATTTCAACATGAGGCAACAGTATGCATTTTGTTGAAACATTTCTATTCACTTTCCAAAATACTTGTATTTCTCCAGTATCAAGACAAGAATGGCATCAGAGAAATGTACGTGAACAATTAACATTTAAGATACATCTACAATCAATTTGACTCCCCTGAATAAGTGTGGGGCTGTGAATGTATTGGCTGTGTACAGGTCATTTAAATGTAGACAATGGAAAACTTGCATTTGTCTCCTGTAGGTTTGATTTTGAAATAATGCTCTCAGGGATGTGTTTAATCTGTTCTGAATACATGCATGTGCTGTCTTCCTAGAAAATTAATGTACAGCTTTCTCTGAACATGTGTGTTTGTGTGTGTGTGTGTGTGTGTGTGTGTGAATTTCACTAAACACAAGTGTGTTACTTTCAGTCTATACCTGTGTGTGTATGTGTGAATTTGAATACAGCTATCTATGCAGATTTAAATGCAGTTCTGTGGGTGGGTGAAGTGATTCTAACCTATTTACATGTGCAACTGTTAATCTATTTATTAATTTATTTATTTATTGATTGCATTTATTACTCGCCCAAACCCTTGGGTACCACGGCGATGTTACAGACAGCTTGGTTAAAACATTTCTTAGAGATTGCCAATCGGGCGCAGTGCATGTGAATACAAGATAATCATACACGAAGACATTTAATGCAGGGCTTCAGTACAGTGATATTTCCTGAAGCATGGAAGGGGATATTAGTCTTGGTTAAATAGCCACGTCTTCAGGGATTTCTTGAAGCCTGAGAACGTTTGCTCATTTTTGATGGGGTGGGGAAGAGTGTTCCAATATGTGGGTGCGAGGTATTGGAAACTACTGCCTCCTGCCTTGGTTGTCTTGTAACGGGGGATGGCTAGGAATAGTTGACTGTTAGATCTGAGGGGCCTCTTTGATACTTTTTTGGTGATGGCGTGGTTGAGGTATATGGGGACACAAGAGTGGATGCATTTGAATGTGACGCATAGGGCTTTAAATGTGACCCTGACTTTGATGGGGAGCCAGTGATGGTTTCTTCTAATATTTGAGATGTGATCTGACTTCCTTAATCCAAGGGCCGCTCGAAGGGCTTTATTTTGAATAAGCTCTAGTTTGTTTAGATTGACTTTAGAGGTACCCAGGTAGAGTACGTTGCAGTCATCGAGCCTGGATAAGATTAAAGCTCTTGCCAGCGTAATACAGTTGGTGGGTGTCAAGAATTGGCGACTGAGAGCAATAAGTTTTGAGGTGTAGGAGGTAGAGGAAGAGAGGGCGTTGATGTGCTTGGTCATGGTGAGATTGGCATCTAGGTAGACACCTAGTGTTTTTACTTGTTTGAGTACTGATATGTTTGTACCATCGATGTTGATGGATGAGTAATCAGCATGTAATGCTTCTATTCTGGATTGGGAGCCCACAATGAGAACCTCAGTCTTCTCATCATTGAGGCAGAGGCTATTTAGTGCCATCCAATTTTGGATTATGGCATATATTTTGTTGATAGTGTCGGTGTCTTGAGTGTAGTCTCCCGATAAAGGGATGAGGATCTGGGTGTCGTCTGCAAAGTTGGTGTAGATGACACCCATGTCGTCTAGCGCTGAGAAGAGGAGTTTAGTGTATGCATTGTATAATGTTGGTGCGAGACAGGAACCTTGGGGGACACCAATGGGTACTATGATGGGGTCGGCGGCTTCTTTACCTATGGCGACCCTGGAGGTGCGGTCAGCAAGAAAAGATTTGATCCAGGTAGTAGCTTTGGTGGAGAAGTTGAAGTCTTTCGCTAGTGTGGCGCACAGTTTATTATGGTCTACTAAATCAAACGCTGCGAAGAGATCGAGTAGGAAGAGGATGCAGAGTTTTCCTGAGTCTCTGATGGTATCCATCTGGATTTTTAAGTCGAGGAGTGCCGTTTCTGTGCTGTGGTCGGGGCGGAAGCCTGATTGCCTCGTGCCAAGGAGGTTGTTTTGTTCAAGGTGAGTTTGGACTTGGTTGTATGCTAATTTATCCAATATTTTGAGGAGAAATGGGACAGTTGTTATTGTCCTGTAATTAGTGGGCACAGTAGGGTCTAGGGTAGGTTTTTTCAGGAGCGGGGTGACCCAGGCTTCTTTAATGCTAGCTGGTACTAGGTTAGTATTGAAGGATGCGTTCACGAAGTTGGTGATAATGAGGGTGAGGGTGTGGGCGCAGGATTTGACTACTGATGCGGGGACAGAATCTTCTTTGCAGTTGGAGGCTTTAAGTTTGGCGATGGTGTCAAACACTACATTTTGGGATACTGGTGTGAAGTGGAATGGGGAGCTGGTGAATTCCTGATGTGGTCGATTTAGATTAAGGAGGGCAGGTTTGTTGGCTAGTGATTGTTTTTTGGATGTGATTTTTATTTGGAGTAGTTCAATTTTGGCTGTTAGTGCGTCTTGAATAGTGGTGCACCATTCCTTGCTAGGGATAGTTGGGTTTATGGCTGGGGTAGGGTTTTCCAATTCTTTTAGAATGGCAAATAGTTCCTTGGTATTTGAGGTCGCATTGCTGATCCTACTATTATACGCATTAGATTTGTAAGTAATAGTAGCTGTTTTATAGGTTTTGTTTATTTCTTGGTAGGCTTTTTCTGCCTCTGCAGTAGGATGCTTTCTGTAGGCATGTTCGCACGCGCGTTTGGTTCTTCTGAGGGCGATAAGATCATCATTGAACCAGAAGCTAGATCGCTTGTCTGAGCGTTTTGCCTTAGTGGTGAGCGGTGCTATAGCATTAACGGTTGCAGTGAGGCAGTTGTGATATATGTCTGCTAGGAGACAGGGGTTGTCACTAGTGATCGAGGTAGAATCTAGGATTTTTGAAAGAGGAGGCGTGATGCATTCATGGCTTGTATGTACCTGTGTGTAGTTTTCAGACTGAATGTGTTTTTTAAGTTGGAGATATACTATTCCCAAGTGACATGTGCACTGTTAAGAACCCCTTACCCTTCCACATTACATATGAATATTTGTATGCACTCAGAGAGAAGGTACTGCAGAGGTTTAACACTTAGCAAATTTATCATTGGATAGAATTAGCTCCCTATACTTAGTTGTGTGCACAAATATCTACTTTATGATGAGCCCTCCCCTGACTGCCTTAAAGCATAATATCTCACAGATGGTAGTGTGTCATTACTTACACTATTGTCCAAAAGACTCTACACCACCTTAAACTAGCAATGCTATTTTAAATGGTACTTAATTTTACAATAGAAGTTCTGCATTAAAGTGTCACTAAAATGCATTCAGATTTACATTTTGTTTCTTATTGGGGTTTAATTTACCTTATTACATGTTGTTTCTTATTTTGGAGAACCAACTGGGGACTCTGTTAGCCTGGCATAATTCCTTTAGCAAACCCTCTTCTCAGGTGGCTATCTCAAAACCAATTTCTAAACATAGACTACTCATCCTTCTCTGAGAGGACTGGTCTCCAATCTGCAAAGGAGCAATCCTACACAAAGTGTCAGCTCTGCTCTCTCATCTCCATTTCATTCCAAAAATCCTCAGTGTTCATCTCCCAATGTTCCATAATATGAATTTCTCTATCACAAAGCAAATATATATTGTTATAACTCCTCCCAATCTACACAGATAGTTGGCTTTCTGAGTCGTATGGTTCAGAAAAGGTAGTGAAGGGTCCACTCCTATTTAGAAAATACCAATTTCGTTTTGGGGCCTTACTATAGATTTAAACATGTGAGATTAATAAAACTAACATTATTAAATTCTGCAGATCTGTGCACTTAATTAGGCACTTGAATGATCGAGCTGTGATAACATTTGGAGAAGGTAAGTGTTTTTGCAATTTTTCCCCTTATCTTCACCTTGTATGTTACATATATGTTTGCATATTTTGGTAGATATTATTTCTAGCTACAATGCACACTTTGTTTCATGTCAATCTGTCCTTGCATCACAGTGCAATTAATTGCTTTATGATAGAATGTTTTTTTTACCCTTTTCTGTATGTTACTTTCTGTTTGTGTTGATATGGTGGAGTTGCTGACCTTTGCCTGCAGATGGAAATTGTGGTGCATCCCCTACATACTCCTTTGCATGCTTATCAATATGTGTCAAGGCAGAATGTCTTTTTGCTGCGGACAGAATTTAATGACCCTTTTCATGATATTTTGCTAATGGAGTTTTGTATGGAGTCTGGAATTTAATGGATAGTGAAATTCCTTCAGAGGTCACAGGAGGCCAGCTGTCTGCTAGTGTCGTTATTTATATAATCTTCAGAAACCGCCATGGAAAGGCCACCAGAGCCCTGGTGTGGCATCCTCATGTTTTGTTATTGTGAATTCCCGAACCCGGTTAGGCCTTGAAATGTGGATATTCTATGGGTTTTGCATTCTTCTTTAAAATTAAAACTCCCCGTAAGTAGTTTAAATATGTTTGGACTAGAATTCACAGTTTTAAATGTAGTGTGCGTTTAAGTGAATTTCAGGCTAGGCCGAATGAAGTGGAACTTTCTATTGGTTCCTGCATGTCTCTACATCTCACCTTAATCCTCATTTTGGATAATGTGGAACATATGCAAATCTAGTCATTGACATTATATACAGTGGTGTTTCACATAAGGCTGCAGTAGGCCTCACATTTTACACAATGTTGTACTCTGAAATCCATAGTAAAGATAGCCACCAAATACATTCCACATGTAAACTGCAAATGCATTTTCTTGACACATGGTATCTGAATTATATGGATATATTAAGAAAATCCAGTTCATTTTAAGCAGTGGCACTCCAAAGATGTGTCCCTTGTGCTTTTACATAGGGGAAAAACCTGTATTGACAATAAACTTCTAAATGGTCTAAGCTGATGAAGGTATGTTGTTTTTGTTGAACAAAATGTTCTCATGCGCTTGCATATTTATTCCAACTTTTTTGAGGCAATCTCTTGTAACAGCACAGCAAGAAAAATGTGAAATCTAGCATAACACAAACTCTTATGGGAAATGCCTCTTTCAATATGTATGAAAGGGTTCTGTCAATATTGGATTTTAGGCCATTATCCTTTCTCTAAAATTCCTAACATATCCCACCTGCCAGAACTGGCGTCACCAGGAGTAGGACAACATTTCAGGGGCTGTTCTCGACAGTCACCTGGTTCAAGACTTGGGGTCCAAATTAGCCCACACATTCGACTGCATTGTAGCTTTGGCATGTTCATTTCAGTTTGGTTCTCTTCCTTTCTTCAGATAGGGAAACTCCAACCTCACCCTCTTTTCATCATTGGCGATGTGTGACACCCTTTTCTTGGTGCCCCCCTTTTTCCTTGGGGTACAGGAGGCTAGAACTAAGATTTCCATCAGTTTGCTACAGAGAATGGTAGAAAGGCAGGTTTTGTATCAAATCACAATATTTTTGATTGTTACCCTTCCCTATTCTCTTCTCTCCTGTCACACTATTATACATCAAAATGTTACAAATAATGAATCAATTACTTGTAATCTTTATTATTCTACAAACAATCATCCTTTCAGTCTAATCATTTGTACTTACCTATTTACATAGATTCTCTCATTGGTCGGAATTTGTCTGATTGGGAGGAGGAGGAGCTGATTCCTTGATCTGATGAAGAGCATTTCGAGAATGGCACACTTTCAGTTGGTTTCTGTGGACCCAATGTTCCTCAGCCTGTTTCCCTTTTGGGATCCTTATTTTGTATGCAATGGGAGATATCTTGTCAATGAAATCATTGGATCCCCTCTTACTGGCAAGGAACTTACTGTCCTTGGTATTATTCCTTTGGAGATTGTAAAGGTAAACTATATCACCTACCTGGTATTCCTTTATGGAGGTTCACAGGTCATAATAACTCTTGGGACTTACCACAGATTTTTTTCCAGATTCCTCTAGTATTAGTCAAAAGCATGTTAGAGGTGCTTTTGCAGGTTCTCCAGATATTCATGAATGTTAGAGGCGTAGATTAACATCTGTTCCTGTGTTCGGTATAACATATGGTGAGGCATTACCATTGTCGTACCAGTCATGAGTTCAAAAGGGAACATTTTTATTGTAGTAGTAGGTGTAGACCTCAGAGCCATCAGAACTAGTGGTAACCGTACGTCCCAACTCGGTCCAGCATCCACAATGAACTTCTTCAGCATTCCCACTATGGTCTTGTTATATCGCTCCACCCTCCCCCTGGATGCCTTGTGGTAGGGGATATGCAACGTTCACGTCACTCCCACAGTTTCTAACATTTTAGTCATTGGGCCTCAGTACGACCCAGGCGCTAAAGGGTTAACGGCGCCGTAAAAGGCTGCAGCGCCGTTAACCTATTAGCGCCTAATTACGAGGTCCCTTTGCGGGACCCGACCTTAACGGCTGGTTTTACCAGCCGTTAAAGTAGGGACCCGCAAAGGGACCTTGGTGCTAAGTACGGTGCCGCAATTTGCGGCACCGTACTTAGCGCCTTCCCCATTCCCATTGAGCCCTATGGGGCAAAAATGGGAATGGGGAAGCGCCATGACTGCATGGGGAATTACCGCCCCGCCAACCTCGGAATGGGGTGGTAATTCCCCATTCCGCCATGCCGGACTCCGGCATCGACCATGGTGCTAGTAGCACCATGGTCTTCCGCCAGGGTCGTAATGAGGCCCATTATCTCATTGTTGAAATGACTACCTTGGTCAGACTCAATCTTTTGGGGAAGGACGAAACAAGAAAAGATGTGGTTCATGAATATCATAGCTGCTGTCAATGGCTTGCAATTTGGAGCTGGAAAACATTTGAGCCGATTGGTAAATACACATGAAGGTAATCATGTATTTGTTGCTGCGTGCTGATTGAGACACTGGATCAATAAAGTCAATTTGAAGATCACACCGTAGTTAGGTACTTCCTCTATTTTGTAGTCCGGTGACTGGGAGAACTCAGTTGGAACTGACACCCCTTTAAATAATTGTGCGGGTCTTGATCCAAGTGTGGCCAATGGCGACCTACTTTTGCAATGATTCTTGGATTTAGCCCAAACATCAGATAAAGCCACAGCATGGGTAGATCATTTTCTAACAAATAGAACCTTGCAGGTGAAACTAGGCTTCTCAGTATCTGAATCGGCTAATGTAGAGTTTGGTGTACCCCAGGGTGCTTGTATTTCCCCATTACTATTCAATCTTTACCTTAAACTGTTAAACTGGTCCACAACATTTTAATGTACCCTGGTGTTGAATGTTGAGTTATGCATATGAAAAACAGATTATTTTCAAACTCAAAGGTGATTCTAGAACCACCTAAAATTAAATTAAAACAGTACATGAACAAATCTAATTATGGAAGTTCAACAATTGGTTAGGACTAAAAAAAGAGAAAGCGGAAAAATGACTTGTCAGCTCCCCCCGACAGCAGACCAAAATTCAGGTTATTCCATTGAGTGCCATCAAAACTGTTGGCATTTGGCTTGATTCAACCATCTCTAAGTCTTCTCAAATAAGTAACACATTGCGTCCTATGAACTTCCAACTGATGTTACTGAAAGTGAGAGGTCCCCAAATTGCACTTAACCACTCCCAATGAGAGTCAAATAGGACATATCCCCGAAGGGAATGAGACCAAGACCAAGTGCTCGTGATATCAAAAATCGTTCATCTAAAACAGGGTAGGCAAAAGCTACTTTGCCAACTCCGAGAGCGCTCAGGCGCAAACATGTTACATTCTGTTTTTAAATCATGATTTCATCATCAAGGACGGGAAGGCCTAGGGGGCACATCGAAAATGGGGCTTGGTTGCTAAGGGCTGTCGCCTATGGCCTCCATAGGTTCATGGCTCAGTGATTGGCAGAGGCTCATATGATGCTGTGATGACACTTCTTGCATCAATTGGTCAGCTGGGCTCATCGGGCTGGCATGCAGTTCCAGACAGCTCTAAAAAGTGATACATGTCGAGTTTTCTGACAGTTGCTAACACTTATCCTTGTGGCCACGCATACTCATTCATCTATCAATTACAAATCATCATGTCCTTTTAAATCTACAAAGCCTACAAAGCCATTAATCTAACATCAAAAGAGAGTAAAGTGTATGGTTTTGATTCTTTATTCCAGGTTAGAGGTTATGGGTACCTTAACAGGTCTGGTGTTCAATATTATTAGTGAACAGGTCATCAATAGGTTAGTGTGCTCTGAGACATATTTATTCAGAGGCCCATAGGTTAGAATAACAGAGTCACTTGGAATGTTCACCTGGCACTTCCAATGGGGGACACAGGAATGGAGTGGACATCACACATAGACATCAGGTCATGAGCAGCATATATCATAGTGGTAACGGGTTTTACTGCGAGATAAGGGTTGGTTTATTCAAACACCATTGTATACCCCCTTTGGGTCATCATGGCATGGTTGGCTGAGGAGAGGGGATTTGGGCTCATTTAGGATGCAGCCCCATGTTGCACGAAAAGACGGGATTCTTTACTTATAGGCTTTGACACACATTCATTATAGTGAGATCATACCATCCATGGCATGCAAATGCTTAGTTATTATTAAACACTTCAAGGCACGTGGCTGCTTTAAACTAAAAATGAGGTAGCTTGTGCTTACATGTGCAGTTTCATATTCGCATGTGCATTCTACTATTATACTCTGGTTCTAACATATTTCTAATATATACACCATACTATTTTATTAGATTTCATACTCATACACATGGACCTTGGTGGCGATGGTTCATTATACATGTCTGGTGCAACAAAATGATATGATGTCATTTACGTCAATTCTCTTCATATTCAAAAAGCGATTCATGAGCAACCCATTCCTAAATGCGCGGTTTTTAGAAGGGAATATACTTTCACATATTGAAGCGTGAGCAAACATTACACACTTGAGGGTCACTATCAATAATTCAGGCATGGTCAAAGAGTATGGGGGTGGTATTCTTTATGGCCGGGGTCTGCATGGTGGGAGCAGGTTTATAGAGAAAAACAACTTTCTGCAGGCAGGCCTTGAGCTGTGCCGCGGCTGGGTCAGTGAGATAAGACGGAAGACAGAAGATACAGTGTGAAGTTTGTTTCTTTCGCTCGGCCAGTCTCCTATAAGAACCGGATGGCTGCAGGGAGGACAGGGGGGAGGAAGTGGGGGGAGTAGCTTGCTTGTTGTGCGTGTCTCAAGGGGAGAGCCGCAGGCCTGTGTTCTAGTTCCATGGCTGGGTCTGCCATGGTATGAAATCAAAATGAAGTTGGTGGGCACACACAAAATGGAGTCTTGTTAGGTTCTAGTCTGGGCTGTCCTCAGAGGTCACAGTTCACTAGGGTATTCCTGTGCGGGTGCTCCGGGGCAGGGGCCCTGAACCCAAAGCAGCCACACCAAAACTCACCCAGGAAGTGTGTGTACCCAGGAAGTGTGTGTTGACTCGGAATGGATGGATACTTAAGTAACAAATATTGTAATTGCCCCAACCTCTTGCGTTCTTCTTCCTCAGCTACTGCCTTGTCCCATGCAGCGGTTCCCTTTATTGGCATCCATGCTCTACACACTGCTCTGAGGCTTTCCCCCCGGCTAGCATATTCATCAGGGGTGCAGGTCATGTAAATGCACCCTTCATCTCCCTCCAGCTCCACCCATCCTTCCTTGTACCATTTTAGTTCTCTTGGTTCTTTGATATAAGTTATCTAGTATGTGCCCATGTTGTATATTGCGGTCATTCTATATTTTGGCTCTGAAGTATCTCCTGTTTGTACTTCTGCCTCGTGTTTTATTTGCACCACTCCATTTGCACGGCCCATTGTTACCATCATTAACACACCATTAGCTACCGCATCGGCACAGCACCTGAGACCTAATTGGCACACACAAAAAATGAAGAGTAGGAAAACAATGAGGAGTATCAGTAGTTTAACAGTCATTCCGAGCCAGGATGGTACCCAAGAAAAAAGATTGTTGAACCAGGTGCTGGGCTGTGCTCCCCCTTCATCCTTCATGTGCTCTCCAAGGTCGTGCACTACCGCTATGACATGGGAAAGGGAGCCGTTGTCGGCGTCTGCAGAAGGCGCAAATGTACAACATGCACTCCCAATTTTTCGGCAAACACCTCCATCCAATGCTGTTAACAGGTCTAGCACATGCCTGTTCTGCATGGTCATTAGCCGTAAAGCTCTGAGTTCCACTTTGATGATGTTGAATCCTTCTTCTGTGTCGTTGGCTTGTTGGATGAGCTCCCATCTGGTAATCTGAAGCCATTTCGCATTTGCTCTTGCCTGGATGCTGGGAACAAGAGATGCAAAGAATGTCTCGACGGAGCTGAACAACCGGAATCGATCAGGAAACTGGGCCAAAAGTTCTGAGGATTTGGTGGAGATATAGTTTGATGACCTTTTCTTCCTCTGCACCATGCTCTGCAAGCTTTCCTCGGCTAGGACATACACAGGAACTTCTTTAGTTGGTGTCAGGGGCAGTTTCCTTCGATGCCACCATTGGTGTTTTTTCTCCTTGGATATGACTTTCTGGGATCACCATCAGGGCAGAATGCAGTGTCGCCAGGGAGCATGTGCCCCTCCATGATTGCCAGAGGTGCAGGTACACCAGTTTGCTGCAAACCCAGTATGTGTCCATCATTGCAGCTGTCCCCTTCTTCATGTCAGGTATTGTAAGAGTTTAGCTGCAGTTCTTTTTTTCTACCATGTTCTTTTTCCCTTCTCCACGGAAACACAAGTCGTATGGAATGTCTTTTTGTAACTTGAAGGGCTTCTCGAGGGTTGAAATCCATGTGAGTTTTGCTATGTGTTCGGTCCATATCAGAGCGCACGTTCTATGTACCCATGCTAGTTTTTCTTCGGATAGTCCTCGCAGTGCCTCTGCTTTGCATAGTATCTCTTCATCCTGCCATTTATTGTCTGAATGTAATGTTCCTTTTATTACCAGAAAAGGCTCCTTTATGCAGATTATCCCTTGTGGTCTGGATTAGCATGTACATTCGTTCTGCAGTAGTTCAAATGAAACAGTGTGTGCTTGAAAAGTATTTTTGATTCTGCATAGCGCGAGATGCAGGAGACACTGTGCCTCTGCAAATGGAATTTCTTGTGGCAACAATACCTATGGGGTACCTGAGGCATGGGGTATAAGTGAGCAAACGTAACAACTTTCATTTGTTGTCTGTTTTGCTGTGTTGCTCATGTTGGCATACCATTTGTTTGTTTGGTGTGGGTGCTGGGGATCATCTACTGTGTCAAGGCTGATGTTATAATGCTCTTCCCATTCCTCTTGTCAGGTCCATCTTTTCTTCCTACTATTGCCATTCCCTTTATTATTCTGAAGTACCTTGCCGTCTTCTTTTTCTTCCCATTCTGTGTATAGTCTAAGGTAGTTCTCAGCCATGTGTTTGTTGTGCTGTGTCTCCTGCTTGGTATATGCACTATCTAGTGTGGAAACCTTTGCAGCTGGCGTTTTGGTTGGGTAAGGGTAGTTCTGCACCCACGTAGGTTCTGTGGGTGTCCTGTCATTCATGGAATAAACACTAAACTCAGATTTATTGACTTAGTGGGGGACTTAAATGGCCTGCGCAATCATACCATTAGTGCTATTAGTATCATACGATTCATTCTTGTGACTCCCGTGGACCCATATTAACGTGAAGCCATCCCATATTAGATGGGTTCCTTTTTTACAATATCAATCCAAATATCGTGGAAAAGAATATTACTGCACACACAAACAATACACACTCATACGAATAATTAAGATAAACATTCGTTCTCCTCCTATTTCTGTCTACTCTATTGTCGTTGTTCGCTGGGGCCTCCTCCATGGCCATTGTAGCTCCTATTAAATGAGATGTAAGCATTTGTTATGCATACATGTTTTACTTTAGTTAGTTACACATTTAATTTATAAATACGCCTGCTCTTCACGCTTACTTTCGTACCTCAATGCAGTTGTTTATTTTGCTTCCTTCTCTTCCCCCTTCCTATACTTTGAGCCTGAGGGAGAGGAATCGAAGGAGGCTATTTACTAATAAACTAAAATCGATAGAGAGAAAGGGTGCGAGAGAGAGAGAGAATGTGCATAGAGGATGTCCATCATTTTCATCATACAATTATTTACATTTAGCAGCGCTTCTTCATTTTGTATACTGCATTTGACATTTATACCCATCAAGGTTGTGCATCTTTGCTTAATAATCTCTTTCATTATGCACCTATTTCTTTCTATACTTGCAACCATTTCCTGTATTTTGCTTCATCATTCATTATGTTTGTGCACTGTGTTCATCTATGCCATTTTCTTCGTCTGAGCAGGCCGTGCTCCTTTGAGCCTTACGGACATCTGTTAGGTGTACCCAATACTTCAGGCCCTGCACTTTTACTTTCAGGGGCGTGCAGTATATGACCTTATAGGGGCCATGAAACCTAGGTCCGTTCCACCTGCACACAAAACTTCTCACGTATACCATGTCACCTGTCTTCAACTGGCAGTCTGGACTATCTGTGGCTGGAGTGGTCGTGTCTGTGGCTATCTCTTGTGTGAATGGAGGTGCTATTTGCTTTGCTATGGCCCGTGCTGCTCTTGTGAGGTTTCTGAGATACTCATGGAACTCTTCTCCTAGTATTGTGGCACTTTGGTGTGCATCTGACTGTCTGCTCAAGGGTGAGTGAGCTGTGTGCATCCTCCTACCTGTCACGACCTCAAGGGGTGACAAGTGGTGGTCCTTGCTGGGTTGTTTCCTCAACTCGAAAAGGGCTAAGGGTAAACAATATACCCAGTTCTTTTTTAGTGTGTGGCACAATTTTGACAATCTGCTTTTGAGCAATCCGTTCCTTTTTTCTACAATGCCGTTCGATTGCAGATGATAAATCATGCAGAGTTTGTGAGTTATTCCTAGCATTACCGTTATGTGTTTGAACATGTCATTTACAAAATGCGTCCCATTGTCGGAACATATAACGTCACAGATACCCCAGCGGGGGAATACTTCCCAGATCAGGAATTTGGCAGCACACCGTGCGTCCGGATGAGCACAGGAGCCTGCCTCCACCCACCAAGAAAAGGGGCAAACCACAACGATCAAATATCGGGACCCATTGCACCGCTCCCCCATGTATGCATAATCTATATGCAGCTCTCTGAATGGGCCTTCTGGTTTTGTTAATGTCCCTCTCAATGTTCGCAATGTCATTCCAGAGTTGTATGTTTGGCACATGACACATTGTATTATTAACTTCGTAATTTGTTCTTGCAGCCCCGGGGCGAACCAGTCCTCCTGTATGTCTGCAATGATATGTTGTTTTGCATTGTGGGTGGAAAAGTGCAATTGTTGGAATGTTACTTCCAGTAGTTTTATGGGCATTACTACCTTACCAGTATTATTTTGTCTCCATAGGAGGTCAGTGGATGAATGGCTACACCCTCTCTTTACCCACATCTCTTTTTCTTCACTTGATGCATCTTGCTGGAGCTCAATAATTTGGGAAATCGGCAGTGAATTAAACCCTTCTGGGTGCTGCTCCTCAACCACCTTTTGTAGTATGTACTCACCTGTTCTTCTTTTTGTAAATAGGATGCTTCTTTGGTGGCAGCGTCTGCCGCCGCGTTTCCCAATGAGATGAAGTCATCACCTTGTGTATGGGCTTGGCATTTCACGACAGCCACAACAGTGGTTCTGTTAATGTGTCAATTACCTCTCGTAACAGTGCAGCATGTGCCCTCCTGAACCCTCTCCTTCCCCATCTTGCTAAACCTTCATGCACTGTTGTTGCCATATAGGCAGAGTCTGTATATATTGTCACTGCGCATCCTTTAGCAGTGTGCAGCGCTTCTATTAACGCTACGAGCTCTGCTGCCTGGGCTGAAAAGTGGCATGGTAACCTTTTTTGGAAAATTACTTCAAATTCCCCATCCTCCACCCGAACTACTGCTGCTCCTACGTGTTTTTCTCCTGTTTCACAATCTATGGAAGCTGACCCATCCACAAAATAAATTTCTCCTTCTGTTAGGGTGTTTTCATGTGCTGTAGGTGTGTCACCATTGTCACCTCTGTAGGTGGCACAGTCATGTTGCTGCATGTCCTCTACCGTACATGCTTCTGTGAGGAATGTGGCAGGGTTTACACTTTTACACCACACGATGTGTATGCTTGTGCTAGATATGATTATCTCATACGCTGTTGCTCTTTGTGTGGTAAGTGTACTTTTTGATCTCTCCAGGATAGCAAAAAGAGAGTGTTCTACATACAATGTGACAGAGCACCCAATCACGATTGTGGAGCTTTTTTTGATTGCGAACGCGGCGGCTGCGAGAGCCTGTTCACATGGTATGTCCTTGCATTACTTCATCCAGTGTTCCACTATAGAATGCCAGGGGCTTGTGGCCTAGAGATGTCTTCTGTGTCAGCACAGCTGTCATGAGTGTGCCATTGCAGTGTGAGAACAGGTAGAACTCACAATCATAGTTGGGGGTTGCTAAAACTGGAGCTGTTGATATCAATTATTTGAGTGTGTCAAAGGATGTGTGCATTTATGGTGCCCACTGTAACTGAGTGTTTTCTCATTGAACTTCCTTGAGTGCCTGTAATTGGGGTCTTGTATATGCTGCATAGTCTAGGATCCAGGCTCGGAAGTAATTACACATGCTGAGGAACCTCTGCATCTCTTAAACTGTGTTGGGTTCCTTTACCGCTTTTATTGCTGCCACTCTGTCAGGTATTATTCTTTTGCCATCTTTGGATATCAACTGACCTAAGTATAACACCTCTGTCAAGCAATATTGTGGTTTCTGTCTGTCTACCTTGTACCCTTTCTGTGCCAACAACGTAAACAGGATGATGGACTCTTCCCTACACTCCTTCTCATCTCTACCGAAGACCAACAAATCATCTACGTACTGAATTATTGGACTGGTTGTGTGTATGTTTCCAAGATCTTTGTGCAAAATTCTGTTAAAAATACTGGGACTCTCGCAGTATCCTTGGGGCAATCTGCAGTGTTCATACCTTTTCCCTCCCAGCGTGAACGCTGTTAGGTATCAAGAGTCTGGGTCAAGTGGGATTCAAAAGAAATCATTTTTCAAATCCATCACAGTGAAATATGTAGCGTGTGTTGGGATGCTGCACAATATTGAAGCAGGATTCGGGACGAGGGGAAACTCTTTCCATATTACGTCATTAAGGGGGCGTAGGTCCTGGATCATCCTCCACGCCCCTCCCTCCGCTTTCTTGATAGGGTAAATTCAAGTGTTCAGGGCGAATTGGATGGCACTATTATTCCCTGTAGCATTAGTGCATATAATGTGTCCTTTTTTCCCTCTTCTGCCTCCCTAGATAGCGGGTATTGTTTTACCCGGGGTAAAATGGCCCCAGGTTTGAGTTTTATCTTTACAGGTGTTACTTTGTGTAGTAGCCCTACATCGTGTGGGCCTGTGGTCTACAACTGTTGCGGCACTTGGGACATGTCTTCCTCGAAATATGCTGGTGGGGCTTTGATGAACGCTACTAGGAGTAGTGGCACTTCTCTTTTTTTAATCATTACATCACAGGGGATTGCAATTTCCATCACTATTTCCCCATCATCATCTGAGTCACTAAAGAGTTCCTCGTCTGTTAGATCCCGCAGGGCCATATTGGTGTTGATGCACAGCACTGTTCTCCACTGGCACCCCTGCATGTCCATAGCAATTACTGCTATTCTTCCTGATGACACCTGTACTGCATGTATGTCTAGAGACACCATTAATCCTGGCACTATCTCTGGGTCTGTGATGAGGCGGAAAATAAACTCTGAGGGTACTCTCCATTCCTTTCTTCTGAATTCTGGCACCACTCTTGCTAGTATCCTCAGCCGTTGTATGAACATGTCTGGATCTACTGGTATGCCACGTGTTTGCGGGACATTTGCTTGAGTGTGTACAACCAACTTGAGGCATGATGATTTTTCTGCTCCCGAATCCACCATAATAATGAACTGTTTGTTTCCTATCGCCGCCCTACCAGTGGTTCCTCTGCTGCGTTAAGGGTCATCGTCAGTACTGGACACGCAAGTGCTCCCTGTGGGCTGTTCTATGCAGAGTACCTTAGGTGTTCATCAATATCGAAAACATTTCCCGTCACCACTGCCGTCCCTCTGCATGGGGTAGGAGCTCCATTTGCTGTGATAGCATATGCATTTCTGCTGGTGGGGGCGGTGCACTCATGACACTGGGGGTGTTGTGGTGTGTGGTGTGCCGCGTATTGTGGGGGCATTTGGCGCTCATTCATGTACCTAGGGTCTGGTTGATCTTCCCTTCTATTTCCACCCATCGGTAATCCATATGGGCTCCCAGGGTGGGGGTTTCCATACTGCTGCTCATTTGAGTACGAGTTGGTGGGCCTGCTCCGACACTCTCTCATGAAATGTCCCCATCTCCCGCAATTCCAACATTGTCCTTGTACTACTCCTCGGGGTCCTCCATACCCAGCACCCCCTCCCCTTGACCCCCTAAATCCTCCTCTATTACCCCGGCCACCCATCACCGCCCATTGTGGTCCCTCATAATGATTTTCTCCTGGCCATGAGTCCTGGCTATTACCTGTCCAGTTTGCTGCCATTTGCACCGGTATTCCCATCGGTCCTTCGTCCGCCTCCCGCTCTCTTCCTGTCGTGTTAGTTGCTGCTACTGCATTGACCTTCAATAGTTTGCTTCGTACTAATTTAGCCTTGTCTGCCACCCGCCGCTGAGCTATCTCTTTCGCTTTCTCTTTGATCCTTTTACAATGGTGTACTATTATGCTTTGAATTTCCGGCCATCCCTTAGCTTCTATCCCAGCTATTTTATCAAGTGGCTTCTGTACTTCCTTTGGGAGTCCCCTTTTTATAATGAAGTAAAACAGGGAGGTTGATTGGTCCCAGGCCGTGCCCATTTCTGCTCTCCACATATCCTGCACCCGGAGAATGAAAGACATTGAATCTTTGTCACCTCCCATTGTACACTGCATTACCAACTGTAAATCTGGTGTGTCTGGAAATGTCTCCCGTAGGGCATCCCACACTCTCGCTCATACTGTGTTGAATGAGGCCCCATCATGGTGGTCACAATCCAATGTTATTCCAGGGAACCCCGCCTTCGCCCAAACCTGGTTTGCCTGGTCTCCCACTGCAAATACCAGCAAGCTTTTAACATCCCCCACTGCCAAGGGCACACCAGCCGTGTGTTTTTCAAATGCATATATCCACTTACATGCGCCTCCGGACAGTGGTGGTAGCTGTTTGAGCAGGTTGGCTTTGTCCATTTTGGTCCATGGTATGTAATTTGGCCTTCCCGCCCCCCTGTGAATTAATGGCAGCTGTAGATTTTTCCCCCCTTTTCCGGTACTCACCTTTTTTCCTTTCTCCCCTACCTCCGCCATGCGTCCTGTTCTATTCCTTAACCTCCCTCTCCATTATTCCATTGGGGACAACCCCTCCCCAAATGAGGCCCCACCTGTAGCCGTTCCCAATCTCCTTTCTTCTTCTTCCTGCTCCTCTATGTCACATCAGTATTCTTCCCCCCTATCCGATGCCATCCCTCCCTCCTCTACTTCACGTTCGCTACCAGCTATAGTTATTTCTATGATTCTTGTGGGGGTGTCATTTATTCAAAATAGTATCGCTCCAGTTTTCCACCCTTTCTCAGCCGACCCTTCACTAGGTTGGGTCATCGTATCTCGTTCTACCCTGGGGTTAGGTGGCCCCCCTTGTTCTCCCATGGCCCTCAGGAGGGACAGCTCTGTTCGAGCCATGAATAATCGCAAATCTAGATCCTGTGTGAGTTTCTCAATATCTATTGTGGGGGTACTCACCTGTCCCGTTATTCCTTGGTTCTCATGTGGGGGTGGCGCTGTGGCAGACGGCTTAGGCGTGGATGGTAATGTGGATTGTGCCACGTATACAGGGTCACTATAACCCTCTGCAGGCACTGGTTTTGTTAATAAGGAATATATACGCGTAACCTTTGTCTTACTTTCATTTTGTTCTATGAGTTCTTCACTGTTAGCTGTTGTCAGGGGAGGTGCAGTATACTCACTACTTTTACCATTGGGGGACTTCTTCAAACAGTCTCCACAAGTCTAATATTTCTCCCCTGTTCTGCAATTGCTTTTCTTTGTATTTAATAAACAGATATGTAGCAACCTTATCTAAAACAGCCTTATCATATGATCCTTTTGTGGCCAAACCTGGGGTAAGCCTTCTCCTTTCAACTCTGTATATATTTATTTATTTATTTTATTTATTTATTTATTTATTTAGCGCGCAGACAGCCCAGGGGCATTGTGGCGTTGTTACTTGCAGGAACTTAGTTACAGGGGGTACAGGATTGGTAGCAGTCGTTGACACATTATGATTGCTACAAACAGATTAGTCATTACAGCTCATGCATCTTTGGTTATTACATTAAAGACAGTTTATTGGCAAACATGGTGCTGAGAGAGACCTTATGTGAAGAGGGTGGTTTTCATAGCTTTACTGAAGGCAATGAGGGAGGGCTGTTACCCACTGATCATGATACTTGACAATCTCGTCTGCATAACCTGGCAGCGTCTTACAAATTTGAGCTAAAGGCGTCTCCTCACCCATTGTATTGACTCGTACGTTTTTCAACCAAAAAAAATCATGTCAACTTCACACTTCTTTAATAACCACTTAACTATATCAGTGCCTTGGGTCTTAGCTGGTTTTTTAAACCTCAATTTTGCAAGCTATGCCAATGCACATATCTTTTCAAAACATTTTATAACATTTTAGTTAGTGCTCACATACATAAACAACACCTTGACACATAATACATAGCGCATGCAACAAATCGCACAAACAACATGAACTCCCCGTCCCTTTTTCCCTTATACTCCCTAACACCTTTAACTTTTGTCTATGTCTCTTCCTGATTCCCCCAATACCTTTAAAGAGTTGTCCCCGTCCACCTTATCCTTGCCCAGGTTTTTGAGGAAGGAAGAGAGAAAAAGTGGGGAAAAGCATTTCTAAAATACTACTCCGAGCCTCCCTGTGAGAACCCTACGTTTTCACCTTATTTCTCCATATATATATATCCTGTACTAGTTAAGATAGCACTATGTGGCGCCGCTTTCCACCTCCCAATGGAGATAGGATCCCTTTATCCTCTATTCACCTTTTACCTTCGTCACTGTCCTAATGGCCCTATGCGGTAGAAAAAGAATAGAATAGAATAGACTATAGAACAGACCCAGAACTTCCCCCTAGTGACTAACGATCCCCTCTTCTATATGCCCCTGCTGGTTTTCTACATCCCAAGCCTCCTAATATGACTCCCACCCTCTTTTTGATATCGCTCACATTTGATACTAATGTGTCCGTCTTGATCCGAGACCCTCCGGACCCGATGGGTCAGGGCGCTGCCCTCACTCAAAGACCAAGCCCGGCTCCGGCGAGTGGTATGGTGGGTTTTGCAAAGGGGGATCCCGTACCTTTTCGCCCTATTGCGTGCGCACGTCTAGGTGTACTGGTTGCCGTTGGTGGGTAGCTCTTGAGGGAGCGCGCTCTGGGTCGTGACGGGGGGACGTCTCGTGCCAAAAGGAACAAAAAGAACGCTATCGCATTGGGGTCACCAATGAAAGTGAGAGGTCCCCAAATTGCACTTAACCACTCCCATTGAGAGTCAAATAGGACACATCACCGAAGGGAATGAGACCAAGACCAAGTGCTTGTGATATCAAAAATGGTTAATCTAAAATAGGGTAAGCAAAAGCTACTTTGCCAACTCCGAGAGTGCTCTGCCGCAAACATGCCGCAACATGTTACATTCTGTTTTTAAAGCATAATTTCGTCATCAATGATGGGGAGGCCTAGGCGCCACATCGAAAATGGGGATTGGTTGCTAAGGGCTGGCGCCTATGGCCTCCAAAGGTTCATGGCTCGTGATTGGCAGAGGCTCATGTGATGCTGTGATGACACTTCTTGCGTCAATCGGTCAGCTTGACTCATCGGGCTGGCATGCAGGTCCAGACAGCTCTCAAAGTGATACATGTTGAGTTTTCTAACAGTTGCTAACACTTGCCCTTGTGGCCACGCATACTCATTCATCTATCAATTACAAAACAACATGTCCTATAAATCTACAAAGCCTACAAAGCCATTAATCTAACATCAAAAGAGAGTAAAGTGTATGGTTTAGATTATTTATTCCAAGTTAGAGGTTAGAGGAACCTTGACAGGTCTTGTGTTAAATGACAACTTGACTCACTCCTCTCTGCATCCATCTTTAACTGATGCACCTTCTGAGACAGGACGCTATTCTCTTGGTTTAACATGTCTGTCTCCTTGCTCAGCTGTTGTTTTCTGTTGTTTCAAGGTGTTCATATCTTGGTGCATCTGATCTAAATCACTTTGGGATTCAATCCCTTTTATAATTAACTGACTATTTTCAGTTTTCAAATGTTTTATTTTATAATTGGAAGGCCATAATGTCCGTCGATAAAACTCTATTATGAGTAGCCTGATCATGTGCTTGTGTTGCAGTGTGCTCAGATGTTTCTACACACTCTTTTTGCTCATCTTGCAGTGGAGAAAAATGCATTTTCACGCTCTGCACTCTCTTGTTGCTGTGTTTTTAACCCATTTTTTAGTTGCTCGATGATGCTTTCTTGTTTTAACTCTAAAATGTGGCTCTGTTGTGCTTTATTTTCTAATTGCTTGAATTGTTGCTTGCCTTCTTTCAATACCACAGTGATTCTGTACACAGGCCACACTGTTTTGATGTCGTTCTTCCGCTATCAGCAAATGAAAGTACATATAAACTGTGAGCTGAGCCATTTGAGTCTGCTCACCTCTAGTAGTTTATGTCATATAAAAGTCTGTTATAGCTTGATGTAACAGACCATTATCCTGCCAGATGTCAGCGTTTACAGAGGTAACCGCTAGCATCATTCTGGCTTCCACATTTCATGTTCCTCCTCCAACCATTCACCTTTAATAAATAATTTGGCTAGAAGGTGCTTCCTGCCAACATTGAATTCTATGGTGCTCATTTTAAAATGTGTTCTGCAACCGTATACATTCTTTATGCATGAGCAAATTCTCACCCTGTTCCTGCTTAGTTTCCACTCACAATGACAAATTGAAATCTCTACTGTTCATTCTTATGTTTTCCCTGTACACCTCCCTGGAACCCAGGGTTCAAGTCTGAGTGGCACCTTAACAATACAATTACACCCGAATGTATAGTCTACTTCTAATGCAAATGTCACAAGTCAAAAAATCTCAACCATTTCCCGGCATGAGCTCCCACTTTGTAACGATTTATTGGACAGTCACTCTCAACTCAGGTAGTTTCTTCCCTCCCTGATAAAGGTGTCGCACAGTAAAATGCTTAACAGATTCAGACTTGGTCAGGTTTCCAACCTGTCTAATACCACTCAGCTTCCTTCCCCTGTGCCACCAATAAGCCAGAAACTAGGTTGGTGTATAGAAGAAGGTAATATTGATGTATTTAAAATACAGAATTAATAATAGTTACACCACAATAACACAAGACACCCACTCCGTGGCACAACACATTAATCACATATGAAATGTACTTGCATTAATAGACTGGCATGTATTTCTTAGTAAACTTTCAGTTGCAACAACAAAACACAAGTTGAATTTTAAATCAGATCACACATGGGATTTCTCTGCACATTAACACATAGGAAAATGTAAAAACAGACAGGTCCTCATTACACGGATGGCGCTAAGGGATTACCGGCACCGGTAAGGGCACCGGTGCCGGTAATCCCTTAGCGCCATACTACGAGGTCCTTCAGCGAGTCCCGTCCTTAACGTGTGGCCAGACCACACGTTAAGGAAGGGACCCACTGAGGGACTTCAGGGCAAATAACGGTACCGCTAATAGCTTTACCGTTATCTGCTCCTTCCCCATTCCCATTGAGCCCTATGGGGGCTCAAATGGGAAAGGGGAAGGGCCTTGGTGAATGGGGAATTATCGCCCCGCCAACCTTGGAATGGGGCAGTAATTCCCCCATTCACCAAGGCGGACTCAGTAAAATACCGGCGGGAACCATGGCGCTAATAGCGCCATGGTTACCGCCGTCCGTGTAATGAGGACCACAGTCATTAATTTATTTATCAAAATGCTCTTTTGCCCAGCGATCCCTCCCTAAGCGTCAGTTATATGTGACACCCTTTGGTTCAAAAGCAAGCTTTAGGGACTGGGATGATATTGCAAATTTCATTTGGCTTTTTAATTTGAAGGCAGAGTTTTGGAAATTAAATCAATGGGAACATTTATTTGGGAACACAGCACATTCAAATAACAGGCAGGGCTTTGGGGATTTGGAATGAATGGGAAAATGTGTTTTGGAACACACATTCAAATGAAGGCAGGGTTTTTAAAATTAAATCAATGGGAACATTTGTTTGGGAACACAGCACATTCAAATGAAAGGCAGGGTTTTTGGGATTCTTGTTTTGTTACCAGGGACACCCCGCTTCTGTAAGGAAGTTAGGGGTTACAGGAAAAGAGGGACATCCAATTGCGTTAACGGCTACAGTGACTATAACACGCTAGGAATGAGATTTGTTCATTTTAAATTTTAACAAGAATCACCTGTGATCTTTTTTATAGGGGAATTAATTAATTATTTTCAATCAAATGGGCCAAAGGTCTACACTGTGTTGCCCCGCCTCACCCACAATGTAGGGGAAAGGATTAAGGTGGGTGGTTTCCCCACACATTTAATAGCTTTGGGATATATCTACTTACATGGGGTATCTCTGTTCTTAGCGCAGGATGCCAGCCACATTTTTGCATCCTCTCTTGGGGCATGGTAGGAGTCAGCTCACACCATAGGCATGGATAGCTCTGCTATTCTTCAGCAGGTCCCATTCAGGGCTGGAGGCTTTCTCCCTAAGACAAGACTCCCAGTTTTCCAAGCCCAAGTCTCCTTTCTTTTCTCTGCCTTTCTCTCTGTGTTTCTATCTCTTTGTGTTTCTCTCTCCCTCCTCTCTCTCTCTCTCTCTCTCTCTCTCTCTTTCTCTCTCTCTTTCTCTCTGTTTTGTCTCTCCAGTCCCATTTCTTTTTATGTGTTTTATGGGTCATAGGGTAATGCTATTATATAGTACTTATGACAAATCCACATTATGAATGTTCCTACTCATTGGATTGGAAATTCATTTTCTCCCCCACCTGTCTAGTCTGGCCTCTGCCAGTCGATAAGGCAAGGGTTTTAGGAAGGTCAGATTGTGGATAATGAGCAGAGGAGAGTAATGCATCTTTTTAAAATGACATTTAAAGTTGCATTTGTCTTTGTCAGAAACTCACAACATGATAACGTTCTTCAATTTACAGATAACCACCATAAAATATATATTGTCCGATTTAGCAATTTATGCCGGGTCTGGGGACACTACTGTGACCGCGGCATGACTTTCCTTGAGTGAGCTATCATTTTTCCAGTTTATTCATACACCCAAATAGTTATGAACATCAAACTTCACAAGATGAATCCCGTGTTATTCCATGGCAATACATTAATATAGAAGTCTTCAATTTCACATTTCAGAAAACCCAGGCAGTTTTGTTTCTCCAAAGTCACATGACCTGGACATCTGCATGGCTCCATTTAGTCCATTAGGCCTGTTTGAAGCTGAGGCACAGTTTATTGGGATTGTCAAAGCAGTCTGAAAGGTCAAGCAAGTATTCCTTATCTGACCACTTCCACGTATTCGATCTCCAAGATTGTATTTCTTAGTATTTTTCTGAAACACACCTGCATTCCTGGTATGCATCGCCCAAAGGTGTCTGGGGTCAAAGATCCAGATACACTCTCCAGCAGTTCAATAGGTGCTGCAAAGGCAAACTACAAGCACATTTGCAAGCTGAAAGCAGTGTCTTTTTAAATCAAAAGATGTGTTTTTCATGTCATACATTTTATTTGCATACATTGCATTCCACGGATAAATATATTTTCTTAATCTAAAAGTTGAAAAGACAGTGTTTATTCTGAAGTGTCCAAACATGGGCCACAGTTTAACATGGAAAACCTGTGTCCATTTTTAAATCAAGTAGGCCTTTCCATTTAAATAATGTCAGTTTGTGTGTTGGAAAGTAATTGTTTCTGTTTGTGTCAAATGAAATATGTCACTTGGCTTCGCTTTTAGATATAAGTCACTATTCCTTTTTATTTTCAAAATGCACAGCATTTTAACGTATGGCAGTCTCATGTATCATGCTGCTGTTTGTTTTTCTCAGTCAAAATGTGTCTTTTTCCATTTTACATGAAGTCAGCATATGCTGCAACACGTCTTTTTGAATCCATTGGGCACATTCAGCAGTATTAGTTTTGAAGGCACACTATCTTTCACCTGAGTGCCTTCCCAGTTTGGTAATGTTGAGTAAGGCCCACATTTCGCATTCACTAGGCCTCATGTTAGAACTGTTAATCTTGCAGTAGTGGCCTTGTTTGGCCTCTCAGTTCATATTATTCTGGGGCTAAATTTCTACCCCACATTGCTTTAAATTCCATCAGTATCTCAAATTATAATATCACCTCTATATGTGTTTCACCACCATTTGGAGGATCGTCAAGACGATTTGTGAGTAAATTATAGTAGTAAGTACAGTGATCATTCAAGAAATGAAACAAAAATAAAACTGAAATGATCAGAAAAATGTTTCTTGGTTTACAATACGTGGGAAGGAATGAAAAACATATGAGGACTAGGAAGTAAAAGGAAAAGGGGAAAGAAATCCTTGTATGAATGCTGAAATGTATTGCCCATGAATACGTTTAGTAAGAAACTGATTATGTCGAGAAAGGCATAATTTGATTCTGACCATGTGTAAATAAGCATAATCTATATATCCGTAAAGATGTCAATGTACAACATTGAATTAACATTATACAAATTATAAATAGATATAATCCACAATATTTATATCAATTAACAGTAAATCCTTGGCTTTAAACTATGGCCGAGCAGTTTAAGCAAGTGTTCAAGACAGCTCTAGATATAACCTGTCTTTCAAACACATAGCGCTGAACTTTTCATTTCAAAATGGCTGCCGGGAACGCTGCAGATGACGTCATTGTGTAGAATGTGATATGCAATGACGTCACTGTGCAAATAAACAACTGGTGCCATTTTGAAATGTAACACTTGATATTAAATAAGAATGAAAATATTGTAAGTATCAAATTATTAAATGCCTGAAGATATAGAGCAAACGTACAACAATTGAAACAACGTATTCACTTTTCTGATTTTAGACCAGACCTTCAAATTAATTTGTTTTTGGCTCCTTTGTGGGCATTATCACCACAACGGATAGATTTTAGTGTCAGTTATAAAAAATGTAAGAAACCCTATGTCTTAAACAATAAAAAGATAATTAGTCATTTTCATTTGATAATGGTGCCAAGGGCAACTTTTCAGATAATTTCAGTTTTATTTTTGTTACAACGTGCAATCTTGTCCTAAGAAAGAGGTGATGTTATAATTTGAGGCACTGTTGGAATGTAAGGCACCAACATGCAATTTTGACTTTTCAAGAAAACGTGTCATTTTCTATTGAAGATGAAAATGAGAAGAATTGCAAAACAATAATAAAAAAGTACAATTTTTAATTGAACACTGTATACTGATTTATTGAAAGGTTGCAATCTGTCCGTCAGGTGCTTTTGTTACTAAGCAACTACACAATTTCATACAGTTCTCATTACTTTTGGATAGACATAAAATGTGTAGTTGCATGAAAGCGACTAGGCAATCAAAGATGTAGAGAATATCGCCCTGTGAAGCAGTGTTTGTCTGCACTCGTTTACTTCATTTGCACAGCAGACTACAAAAATGCTGGGCAAAAAACAGCGTACATGCTTGTACTCCCCCTTCTGTCCTGCACGTTTGCACTCTGTTTTGCAAATGACCACATTTTGGCGGCTCGGAGCTGTTTATGTTGAAGTGTTAATGTAACTGCTCTCTGCCACCAAATTATAGGCCCAAGCTAAATCATCCCCTATGACTCTCTTTGAGAATGATTGTATTGTTACCATTTTTCTTTTTCTTTTTTTCGTTATTTTCCATTTGGTGAATACAAAAGCATTTAGCAGAGTTAGGCATTATTAAAAGAAACATAGAAATAACAATATTTAACACATTAACGGGTAAATTTAGAGAATTCAGCACAGAAGCAGCGCAAAACAGCATTTAGGCGCACCGCATATTCATGGATTTCCCTAGCCATTTGCAGCTGTGGCGTAGCGAACATCCAGCAGTGCCAGTTATGCCCCCAAGAACACCCCTTGCGCCAGAAAAAGCCATAGAAATCCCCAATACGGCGCAAAGGCCCACGCCAACCCTGGACCAGCATGCAGCCTCCCCTACACAGTAATTGCGTGAAAAACTGAGCGTACCTCACTCGCGGAGCCAACACGCGTGAACATCGCACACCCCCTTGAATACGAGTACCTGCTCGCGCCAGCCAAATCAGGTGAAAATCTCCTCACGCACCCCTTTGAATACGAGTACCCCGCTCGCGCCAGCCAGAACGCGTGAAAATCTACTTGCGCACCCCCTTGAATACCCGTACCCGTTTGCGCCATCCAAATCGCGTGAAAAAGGCCTACCGTAACCCTGTGAATATGTGTACCCCGCTCGCAACAGCCAAATCGCATGAAAATCTCCTTGGCACCCCCTTGAATACATGTACCCGTCTCGCGCCAGCCAAATCACATGTGGTGACAGGTGTTGGGGGGTCCCCCTGTGGTGTGGGATGCCTGTGGGGCATGGTCACGGGTGATGGGCTGCCTGTGGGGCCTAGCCATGGGTGTAGGGGGTTCCCTGTGGAGTGAGCTGCCTGCGGGGCATGGCCATGGGTATAGGGGGTTCCCCTGGGGTGTGGGCTACCTGCGGGGCATGGCCATGGGTGTAGGGGGGTCCCCTGTGGTGTGGGCTGCCTGTGGGGCATGGCCATGGGTGTAGGGGGTCCTCTGTGGAGTGGGCTGCCTGTGGGTCATGGTCACGGGTGATGGTCTGTCTGTGGGTCATGGCCATGGATGAAGGGGGTCCCCTGTGGAGTGGGCTGCCTGCGGGGCATGGCCATGGGTGTAGGGGGATCCCCTGTGGTGGGGGCTGCCTGCAGGCGGTGGACGCGGCTGATGGAAGCACGCAAGGGCCTCACCACACGGGTGCGCGAATCTGGGGCTGCGCAAGTGCTCTTTTCACGTGATTTGGCTGGCACAAGCGGGGTGTGCGATTCTGGGGGGTACGCAAGTGCGCTTTTCATGCGATTTGGCAGGCGTGAGCGGGGTGCGCGATTCCGGGGGGTAAGCGAGTGCGCTATTCACGCGATTTGGCTGGTGCAAGTGGCTTGTGCAATTCCGGGGGGTACGCGAGTGCGCTTTACACACGATTTGGCTGGCGCGAGCGGGGTATGTG
Organism: Ambystoma mexicanum; assembly: GCF_040938575.1. Classification (NCBI taxonomy): domain Eukaryota; kingdom Metazoa; phylum Chordata; class Amphibia; order Caudata; family Ambystomatidae; genus Ambystoma; species Ambystoma mexicanum. Next base: position 1,132,770,294 of record NC_090933.1, on the reverse strand, counting down.
TATTCAGGGGTACGCAAGTCCGTTTTACACGCGATTTAGCTGGCACGAGTGTGGTACGTGTATTCAGGGGCCCTTTCCCCCCTCACCATGCCCCGCAGGCAGCCCACACCACATGGGACCCCCCTTCTCCCATGGCCATGGATGCTTGTAACATTGAAGCTGCACTAGAACAGATTCATTAAAATGCATAAAGAAGTTAGATGCCCCCACACAAAAATGTTTGCCCCTCCCCACTGCCCATGAAGTTAGCGCCTCTCCCAACATTTGAAAGGTTACCTCCCCCCGAAATGTAGGTTTTGTTGTGCCTGTGTACACAAGTACACTCACCATTCACCATATACACACCCAGTCATCCATACATTTAAGTGTGCACTCTTTCCCCATGCAGGCACACCCAGGCTGCCACCCATATATTTAAATGTGCACCCTTTTACCATACACGCACACAAGCACACCCAGCCACTCATACATTTGTGTGCACCCTTTCACCATACACTCACACAGGCAGCCACCTATACATCTAAGTGTGCACCCTTTCACCATATACTCACACATGCACATGTCATGGGATTGAGGGGAGTCCTATTACTTCAAAAAGAAATTGGGGCTCATTACTGGTCTGGCGGTAACCATGCCAGTGCTACCAGCGGGTTGCTTTGCTGCCGGACCCGTAAAAAATTACTGGCGCCTGAATTCACGGTGCCACCGGGCTATTCCAAGTCCGGCAGCCGGGAAGCCAGGCGCCAGTAATTTTGTTAATCCCCATTCCCGCGGAGTCCAATAGGACTCAGTGGGAATAGGGACACAGAAGCACCGGCACCATTGTTAACGGTGCCGGTGCTTCCGTGACGGGTCTGCCTACCGTGGCCACTGTGCCCAGCAGGGTCCGACCTATCGGGCATGGCGGCCCCAGCAGGCAGACCTGTAATATGCCAGTCCGGAAACAACGCTGCCGGTAAGCTTACCGGCACCGTTTTTCCGGACCGGCATGGTCAGAATGAGCCCCATTGTTTCTTTTTGAAGTGACTCTAACTTCATTAAGAAATTATTTCAGGATAGAACCATAACAGAAATAATTTCTTTATGAAGGCAGAGTGACTTCAAAAATAAACTATTTCTTTTTGAAAGCATAGGGCTCCCCACACCCCATGACATGGAGGCTTCCAGCCTAGAGGCTTCCATGTCATGGGGTGGGGAGAGCCCTCAGACTTCAAAAAGAAAGTTTCTTTTATTTATTTATTTATTTATTTATTTATTTAAATTTATATAGCGCGCAAGCAGCCCAGGGGCATTGAGGCGCTGTTACTTGCATGAGCTTAGTTACAGGCATGGTATCAGTAATTGGCATATTACAGATGGGTACAAGCATGGTTATCATTACAGCTTATGCGGTTGGTCAATACAACTTAAGCAGTGGGTCCTATGGTTGGTATTCATGCTGCTGCGAGGGACCTTATGAGAAGAGGGTGGTTTTCATTGCTTTATAGTCACTCTGACTTCATAAAGAAATCATTTCTATTACAGAAATCATTTCTTTATGAATGCAGAGTGAATTAAAAAAAACTTTTTTTGGGAGAAAAAAAATCATTTTTTTATTCAAGTGGCGCCCCCTCCCAGGACATGTTCTGGCGGGGCCCCCGCACTGCGGGTGCTGCGGGGGACCCTGTTGCGCCAGTGGCCCCCTTGTGCTTATAGTACTCTTTGCCCTTGCCTGTCCTTGTTTCATTCTCCTGTCATGTTATCCCATGTTCTGGTTTAATCCCTGTATTTACGTTATTCCCTCTCCCTTTGTTGCTTTATTCATGCTCCAATTTTAGTTTTAGTCCTCCACCCTAGGGTGTCCCTATGGTGCGTATCCCCCCTCATGTGTGCACTTAACATTTTGAGCACGGAGTGCCCTGTAAAGTATGTTCCCCTGGCAATGTATGCCCTCCATTCTGTGAGCCCCTGTGCTGTATGCTCCAATGTACTGTGATAGGCGCACTGTACTGTGAGTGCGGCCCATGCAGTAAAGGCCTTCCCCCGGTGTTGTCAGTGTGCCCCAGAGTACTGTGAGTGAGTGCCCCAATGATGCAAGGTAGTACAGTGGTCTGTAACCTGCGGCTCTCTAGGTGTTTTGAACTACAAATGCCAGGAACCCTCCATACTGCCAATGCTGGTTTGGACTGATGGGAGTTGTGGTCCAAAACATCTGGAGAGCCAATGGTTGCAGACCCTGACTAGTGCTCCCGAGTGCTGTGAGTGTGTGGCTTCCAGGTGCTGGCAGTGTGCTATGCATCTTTTATGTTCTATGCATGTACTACACACCGTGTGCTGTGTGTGCCCCGGCGTTTTCTATGTGCCAATCCATGATTTCCTCCCCTCCTTGTGCTTGTTGTGCTTCCTCCACTCCCCATTCTGAATGCATAGCCCAATTCTCAATAGTTCCTTCCTAGTGGACTTTTCATTCCCTACATTTTTGCATCCTTTTGAACTATGCTCAGTTGTCCTCATCCTTCCCTATCACTTCCCTCGCTTAACCTCTTACTTGTATTAATGGTAGCACTCCGTCCCAGCATCCCTGTTGTGTTCACACACCCGTGTGGCTTCTATTCCCCGGTGTTGGTTGTTATTCCCTCCCTCTCTCCCCTCTCTCGTTCGATTTTCCCAACCACGCGTGTGATATGGAAGTTATACCTTGCGGCATAGCGATTATTCCAGTTATTTAAAGGCATTCGTAGTGCATTTGCAAATGGCTTTGAAGCTGCAGCTGGCTTATGCTGAAGCACCTTCTGCACCAGTGCGGTTATATCTTGGCGCTCCAGGCACACGGTGGCATTGTTGAAGCATTTGTGGCTGCATTCGGCCTATACCGTCAGCACCCCCTCGTGGCATGCTATACCTTACATCCGGTGACCTAACCAGGCATATGCTGCATTCATTGTTGGGGCGTGTGAAGCTGCATTTGACATATGATATCAACAGTTGCACGTCTGGGGCAATACCCGGTGGTCATGTGCCCTCATAGCTCTCAACCATTTGTGTTGCAATGGCGGGTGAAATCACCCGATTTTGTTTTTGGTGGGTGAGACGCCCATTGGAATGAATGGGCTTGCAGGAGGCTTGGCAGGTGAGTCAGCCTTTTACAAGGCGGTGACACCCGCCAAAAGCGTGTGAGTTGAGAGCTATGTGTGCCCTATTAAGCTACCTCTGCCGGTAATTAGCATAATTTATCCAATTGCACCATTTAAAGTCCAGAGGGGATGCAGCCTGCCACTTCTCTCAGAAAAATCTCGGTTGGTAATGTTTGGAATATGATTATAGTTTCCAGCTATAACATAGAAACAAGTGGCAAACGGTGTGAATTGCAGGACATATAATGGTAATAATGCCTGTTAATTGCCTACCAGATACCCATACACAGCTAAAACCTTTGGCTTTGACTAGGCGTTATTCCCTTCTAAGCATTGTAACCACTTCTTTCAGGTCGCGCATGCCTTCCTTTCAGGGCAGCCCCAGGACGCCATTTTGTATTTTTTCCTGTCATCGCCAGACAGTTCGGCAGGATGTCATTATTCCCAGCGCACCCTGCATAACCCCGGCTATCACATGACATAAGACCACAAGGGACACAAGGCGTGTGTGGCATTCCGGTGGAAGCAAAGCGCGCTCGTATTATTCTCGTCAGCGTGTGCCGCAGGCCATCTTATACAAGTAATCAATTCTATAATTAAATATAAATAGCGAAAACATGGCCACAGGTGCAGGCTGCTTGAGGAAAGTTTTTGTTGTTGTTGGTGATTTCATGAATCTTAGCGCCGATGGAGGAGTTCTTTTACAGAAAAATAGCAGGAGGTCGAAACTCAGAGGAGGAGTTCAACAATAGGTCATTGCAGGGGATTAGGGACTCATTCTTCCTGAGCTAAGCCTCTCATAGGCATCCTGCTGTCAAATTATGTAATGGTGATGTGCTCTGACAACAGGACCGATTCTTTGCAGCCGCCAATCTCTAGATGGCCTGAGAGGAACACAGAAGTACAAAATCGCCTGCGCTAACCAAACCTTGTTATCATGCTTTTCTAGGTATGTGCCATCGAATATATATCGGATTGTGACCATGTCGTTAGGTTCTCGCATTCGGTAATGCCCGATTCTCCAAAATACTGGTTTAACTAATTTCTTATCTAATATTGATTTGTACATCACACATATTTATGTTTCTCGGCAAAATTATAAACCCAGCAACGTTGTGCCATCTTACAAGTGCCAGGTTCCCTCAACCAAGCTCATAGGGGTACTCATATCAGTGAAGCACCATGGATTCAGTCAAATATTAATACGTGTATGGAAATCATGGATGGGCATACAATGGCATCACGGGGGAAGTACAGGAGGCAAGTGCGCGGAACACCCACACGCTCGCCTACAACACGTATTCATGGAATCCAATAAGGCAAACCAGCGCACGGTCAAACCAGCGCACAGGCCCAAACACGTCCGCCACAAGAAAGCAGGCGGTAGTTTCCCTGCCCCTGAAATAAATGTGCGCCAAAATGTGCGCCAACAAAAAGCACCTATATACAGCTATGATGAATGTCACATACTGTGGCCCTCTAAGACAAATGACGTGCAAAGGGGTACGCGACAAACAGGGACACCCGCTGTGTGAAAAATAGCATGTGCGTGCATTCTGTGCTGCGCGGAAAGTCCCACACGCAATTTGCCTGGGTACATGTATTCCGGGGTGCGCGGGAAGTTCCACACGCGATTGGCTGGGTACGTGTATTCCGGTGTGCGCGGGAAATTCCACACGCGAATTGCCTGGGTCCGTGTGTTCTGGGGTGCGCGGGAAGTCCCACACGCGAATTGACTGGGTCCGTGTATTCGGAGTGCACGGGAAGTCCCACACGCGATTGGCTTGGGTATGTGTAATCCGGGGTGAGCGAGAAGTTCCACATGCTAATTCTGCAGGGTACGTGTATTCCGGGGTGCGTGTGAAGTTCCACACGCTAATTCTGCAGGGTACGTGGATTCCGGGTGCGCGGGAAGTTCCACACGGTAATCCTGCAGGGTACGTGTATTCCGGGTGCGCGTGAAGTTCCACACGCTAATTCTGCAGGGTACGTGGATTCCGGGGTGCGCGGGAAGTTCCACATGCTAGTCCTGCAGGGTACGTGTATTCCGGGGTGCGCGTGAAGTTCCACACGCTAATTCTGCAGGGTACGTGGATTCCGGGGGGGGCGGGAAGTTCCACACGCTAATCCTGCAGGGTATGTGTATTCCGGGTGCGCGGGAAGTTCCACACGCGATTTCAGCAGGGTACGTGTATTTCGGGGGTGCCGGGTAGTACTACATGTGAATTGACCGTGTGGGTCCTCCCAGGTGTTCCCTCTACACCCTCCACGGCCCCTGTAGGCAGCCCACACCACAGGGGACTACCCTGCACCCCTGCTCATGTCCCGCAGGCAGCCCATCCACCATGGCCATGCCCCCCAGCCAACCCACATGTCACCTTGCACTACTGATCACCAACGCATGTCCCCCTGCACCCCCACCCCCCAGCATCCAGGGGCACCTTCCACCAGGCCAGCACACATGTCTCCCATCACCCCCACCCCCCAGCAGTCAGGGGCACCCTCCACCAGGCCACCACTCATGTCCCCCTGCACACCCACCCACCAGCATCCAGGGGCACCCTCTACCAGGCCCCCACACATGTCTCCCACCGCCCCCACCCCCAGCAGTCAGGGGCAACCACCACCAGACCCCCACTCATGTCCCCCTACACCCCCACCCACCAGCATCCAGGGGCACCCTCCACCAGGCCCCCACACATGTCTCCCATCACCCCCACCCCCCAGCAGTGCAGGGCACCCTCCACCAGGCCCCCACTCATGTACCCCTGCACCCCTACCCCCCAGCAGCCAGGGGCACCCTCCACCAGGCCCCCACTCATGTCCCCCTGCACCCCCACCCACCAGCAGTCAGGGGCACCCTCCACCAGGCCCCCACTCATGTCCCCCTGCACCCCCACCCACCAGCAGTCAGGGGCACCCTCCAACAGGCCCCCACGCATGTCCCCCTGCACACCCACCCACCAGCATCCAGGGGCACCCTCTACCAGGCCCCCACACATGTCTCCCACCGCCCCCACCCCCAGCAGTCAGGGGCACCCACCACCAGACCCCCACTCATGTCCCCCTACACCCCCACCCACCAGCATCCAGGGGCCCCCTCCAACAGGCCCCCACACATGTCTCCCATCACCCCCACCCCCCAGCAGTGCAGGGCACCCTCCACCAGGCCTCCACACATGTCTCCCATCACCCCCACCCCCCAGAAGTCAGGGGCACCCTCCACCAGGCCCCCACTCATGTCCCCCTGCACCCCACCCCCCAGCAGTCAGGGGCAGCCTCCACCAGGCCCCCACTCATGTCCAACTCATGTCCCCCTGCACCCCCACCCACCAGCATCCAGGGGCACCCTCCACCAGGCCCCCACACATGTCTCCCATCACCCCCACCCCCCAGCAGTCAGGGGCACCCTCCACCAGGCCCCCACTCATGTCCCCCTGCACCCCCACCCCCCAGCAGCCAGGGGCACCCTCCACCAGGCCCCCACACATGTCCCCCTGCACCCCCACCCACTAGCATCCAGGGCCACCCTCCACCAGGCCCCCCTGCACCTCCACCCACCAGCATCCAGGGGCACCCTCCACCAGGCCCCCACACATAACTCCCATCACCTCCACCCCCCAGAAGTCAGGGGCACCCTCCACTAGGCCCACACACATGTCCCCCTGCACCCCCACCCCCCAGCAGCCAGGGGCATCCTCCACCAGGCCCCCACTCATGTTCCCCTGGACCCCCACCCACCAGCATCCAGGGGCACCCTCCACCAGGCCCCCATACATGTCCAACTCATGTCCCCCTGCACCCCCACCCACCAGCATCCAGGGGCACCCTCCACCAGGCCCCCACACATGTCTCCCACCACCCCCACCCCCCAGCAGTCAGGGGCACCCTCCACCAGGCCCCCACTCATGTCCAACTCATGTCCCCCTGCACCCCCACCCACCAGCATCCAGGGGCACCCTCCACCAGACCCCCACACATGTCTCCCATCACCCGCAACCCCCAGCAGTCAGGGGCACCCTCCACCAGGCCCCCACTCATGTCCCCCTGCACCCCCACCCACCAGCATCCAGGGGCACCCTCCACCAGGCCCCCACACATGTCTCCCACCACCCCCTGCAGTCAGGGGCAGCCTCCACCAGGCCCCCACTCATGTCCAACTCATGTCCCCCTGCACCCCCACCCACCAGCATCCAGGGGCACCCTCCACCAGGTCCCCACACATGTCTCCCATCACCCCCACCCCCCAGCTTTCAGGGGCACCCTCCATCAGGCCCCCACTCATGTCCTCCTGCACCCCCACCCAGGCACCCTCCACCAGGCCCCCACACATGTCTCCCACCACCCCCACCCACCAGCATCCAGGGGCACCCTCTACCAGGCCCCCACACATGTCTCCCACCGCCCCCACCCCCAGCAGTCAGGGGCACCCACCACCAGACCCCCACTCATGTCCCCCTACACCCCCACCCACCAGCATCCAGGGGCACCCTCCAACAGGCCCCCACACATGTCTCCCATCACCCGCACCCCCCAGCAGTCAGGGGCACCCTCCACCAGGCCCCCACTCATGTCCCCCTGCACCCCCACCCACCAGCATCCAGGGGCACCCTCCACCAGGCCCCCACACATGTCTCCCACCACCCCCACCCCCTGCAGTCAGGGGCAGCCTCCACCAGGCCCCCACTCATGTCCAACTCATGTCCCCCTGCACCCCCACCCACCGGCAGTCAGAGGCACCCTCCACCAGGCCCCCACACATGTCTCCCTGCACCCCCACCCCCCAGCAGTCAGGGGCAGCCTCCACCAGGCCCCCACTCATGTCCAACTCATGTCCCCCTGCACCCCCACCCACCAGCATCCAGGGGCACCTTCCACCAGGCCAGCACACATGTCTCCCATCACCCCCACCCCCCAGCAGTCAGGGGCACCCTCCACCAGGCCACCACTCATGTCCCCCTGCACACCCACCCACCAGCATCCAGGGGCACCCTCTACCAGGCCCCCACACATGTCTCCCACCGCCCCCACCCCCAGCAGTCAGGGGCACCCACCACCAGACCCCCACTCATGTCCCCCTACACCCCCACCCACCAGCATCCAGGGGCACCCTCCACCAGGCCCCCACACATGTCTCCCATCACCCCCACCCCCCAGCAGTGCAGGGCACCCTCCACCAGGCCCCCACTCATGTCCCCCTGCACCCCTACCCCCCAGCAGCCAGGGGCACCCTCCACCAGGCCCCCACTCATGTCCCCCTGCACCCCCACCCACCAGCAGTCAGGGGCACCCTCCACCAGGCCCCCACTCATGTCCCCCTGCACCCCCACCCACCAGCAGTCAGGGGCACCCTCCACCAGGCCCCCACGCATGTCCCCCTGCACACCCACCCACCAGCATCCAGGGGCACCCTCTACCAGGCCCCCACACATGTCTCCCACCGCCCCCACCCCCAGCAGTCAGGGGCACCCACCACCAGACCCCCACTCATGTCCCCCTACACCCCCACCCACCAGCATCCAGGGGCACCCTCCAACAGGCCCCCACACATGTCTCCCATCACCCCCACCCCCCAGCAGTGCAGGGCACCCTCCACCAGGCCTCCACACATGTCTCCCATCACCCCCACCCCCCAGAAGTCAGGGGCACCCTCCACCAGGCCCCCACTCATGTCCCCCTGCACCCCACCCCCCAGCAGTCAGGGGCAGCCTCCACCAGGCCCCCACTCATGTCCAACTCATGTCCCCCTGCACCCCCACCCCCCAGCAGTCAGGGGCACCCTCCACCAGGCCCCCACTCATGTCCCCCTGCACCCCCACCCCCCAGCAGCCAGGGGCACCCTCCACCAGGCCCCCACACATGTCCTCCTGCACCCCCACCCACTAGCATCCAGGGCCACCCTCCACCAGGCCCCCCTGCACCTCCACCCACCAGCATCCAGGGGCACCCTCCACCAGGCCCCCACACATAACTCCCATCACCTCCACCCCCCAGAAGTCAGGGGCACCCTCCACTAGGCCCCCACACATGTCCCCCTGCACCCCCACCCCCCAGCAGCCAGGGGCATCCTCCACCAGGCCCCCACTCATGTTCCCCTGGACCCCCACCCACCAGCATCCAGGGGCACCCTCCACCAGGCCCCCATACATGTCCAACTCATGTCCCCCTGCACCCCCACCCACCAGCGTCCAGGGGCACCCTCCACCAGGCCCCCACACATGTCTCCCACCACCCCCACCCCCAGCAGTCAGGGGCACCCTCCACCAGGCCCCCACTCATGTCCAACTCATGTCCCCCTGCACCCCCACCCACCAGCATCCAGGGGCACCCTCCACCAGGCCCCCACACATGTCTCCCATCACCCGCACCCCCCAGCAGTCAGGGGCACCCTCCACCAGGCCCCCACATATGTCTCCCACCACCCCCACCCCCTGCAGTCAGGGGCAGCCTCCACCAGGCCCCCACTCATGTCCAACTCATGTCCCCCTGCACCCCCACCCACCGGCAGTCAGAGGCACCCTCCACCAGGCCCCCACACATGTCTCCCTGCACCCCCACCCCCCAGCAGTCAGGGGCAGCCTCCACCAGGCCCCCACTCATGTCCAACTCATGTCCCCCTGCACCCCCACCCACCAGCATCCAGGGGCACCCTCCACCAGGTCCCCACACATGTCTCCCATCACCCCCACCCCCCAGCTTTCAGGGGCACCCTCCATCAGGCCCCCACTCATGTCCTCCTGCACCCCCACCCAGGCACCCTCCACCAGGCCCCCACACATGTCTCCCACCACCCCCACCCCCCAGCAGTCAGGGGCAGCCTCCACCAGGCCCCCACTCATGTCCAACTCATGTCCCCCTGCACACCACCCACCAGCAGTCAGGGGCACCCTCCACCAGACCCCCACACATGTCTCCCACCACCCCCACCCCCCAGCAGTCAGGGGCAGCCTCCACCAGGCCCCCACTCATGTCCAACTCATGTCCCCCTGCACACCACCCACCAGCAGTCAGGGGCACCCTCCACCAGACCCCCACACATGTCTCCCTGCACCCCCACCCCCCAGCAGTCAGGGGCAGCCTCCACCAGGCCCCCACTTATGTCCAACTCATGTCCCCCTGCACCCCCACCCACCAGCATCCAGGGGCACCCTCCACCAGGCCCCCACACATGTCTCCCATCACCCCCACCCCCAGCAGTCAGGGGCACCCTCCACCAGGCCCCCACTCATGTCCCCCTGGACCCCCACCCACCAGCATCCAGAGGCACCCTCCACCAGGCCCCCACACATGTCGCACATCACCCCACCCCCCAGCAGTGCAGGGCACCCTCCACCAGGCCCCCACTCATGTCCCCCTGCACCCCCCCCAGCAGTCAGGGGCACCCTCCACCAGGCCCCCACTCATGTCCCCCTGCACCCCCACCCACCAGCATCCAGGGGCACCCTCCACCAGGCCCCCACACATGTCTCCCACCACCCCCACCCCCCAGCAGTCAGGGGCACCCTCCACCAGGCCCCCACTCATGTCCCCCTGCACCCCCACCGCCCAGCAGCCAGGGTTACCCTCCACCAGGCCCCCACTCATGTCCCTCTGCACCCCCACCCCCCAGCAGCCAGGGGCACCCTCCACCAGGCCCCCACTCATGTCCCCCTGCACCCCCACCCACCAGCATCCAGGGGCACCCTCCACCAGGCCCCCACACATGTCTCCCACCACCCCCACCCCCCAGCAGTCAGGGGCACCCTCCACCAGGCCCCCACTCATGTCCAACTCATGTCCCCCTGCACCCCCACCCACCAGCATCCAGGGGCACCCTCCACCAGGCCCCCACACATGCCTCCCATCGACCCCACCCCCCAGCAGTCAGGGGCACCCTCCACCAGGCCCCCACTCATGTCCCCCCGCACCCCACCCACCAGCATCCAGGGGCACCCTCCACCAGGCCCCCACACATGTCTCCCACCACCCCCACCCCCCAGCAGTCAGGGGCAGCCTCCACCAGGCCCCCACTCATGTCCAACTCATGTCCCCCTGCACCCCCACCCACCAGCATCCAGGGGCACCCTCCACCAGGCCCCCACACATGTCTCCCATCACCCCCACCCCCCAGCAGTCAGGGGCACACTCCACCAGGCCCCCACTCATGTCCCCCTGGACCCCCACCCACCAGCATCCAGGGGCACCCTCCACCAGGCCCCCACACATGTCTCACATCACCCCCACCCCCCAGCAGTGCAGGGCACCCTCTACCAGGTCCCCACTCATGTCCCCCTGCATCCCCACCCCCCAGCAGTCAGGGGCACCCTCCACCAGGCCCCCACTCATGTCCCCCTGCACCCCCACCCACCAGCATACAGGGGCACCCTCCACCAGGCCCCCACACATGTCTCCCATCACCCCCACCCCCCAGCAGTCAGGGGCACCCTCCACCAGGCCCCCACACATTTCTCCCTGCACCCCCACCCACCAGCAGTCAGTGGCAGCCACCACCATGCCCCCACTCATGTCCCCCAGCCAACACGTCATCACAATCCAGATCCCAGGCTCCTATGCCCACCCAAATCCCACCCCACGCCACCCCAGTCCAAACACCCAACCAAGCTTTACATCCATTCAAAATGGAAATACCCATCACATGATAGATAAGAAATAAGCAGTATGCGCATGAGTACAAGTCCGTCAGACCCACACAATGGCAACACATGACTGTGAAAACCCACATCCTGACAGCCATGAAACCAATGAGAGCAGTCCACACATTGAAGTAAGAAACAAAAATGTATTACAGTGTAAATGAAGTTAATGAAATATAAACAAACAATAATGGCAACAAAAATCAAAAAGCAGCATGTCCACAAAAATAATAAATAACGAAAATGGGACTCCAAAATAACCGTAAAGAAATTGTGTCCAAAGTCACTGTCCAACAAAGCAAATCCAAAGGGAAAGTAAAGTGAAAATCCATTGCTCCATGGTGAAAAAAATAATAAAAGATGAAGGCCACAAATCCACTGTCAAACTATGTACAAAGAGCAAATCCAGGGTCCATGATCCCAACGATGTAAATGAAACCTACAATAAAACCTACCTAACTAATAACTATATACAAAAAAGTGAGGCATAGTCCAAGCGCCCCAAATTAAAAAAAAAAAAAAAAACCTAACACTAATTAACTATGTACAAAGGCAGCGGGCTAGTCCAGCGGCTCACTCTGTGGTGTCCCGGGCCAGGGCATCATCGAACTCCTGTTCGATGTCCCGGAGGCGGTCCTGTTCCAAGGCCCGAGGGTCCGCAGGGACGCCGACATGTCCTCCTCCAACTCCCTGCGGATTCCCTCGAGGCACTTGGCCCGCCTCAGGGCCCTCCGCATGGAGTTCTCCGCCCTGACCATCATGAGCCGCGCCTCTTCCGCCCGCCGCCGCTCCGCACCTATGTGCTGGCCCAACCGCTGCCACACGGAAGACACTTCCCGTCCTGGGTCCTCCTGCCCTCCGGCCGATGCCTGCCCCTCCGATGTAGATTGCCCCGAGCCATTATGCCTCCCACGTTGACTCCGCTGCTGCCTCTGACGCAACTGCCTCTGCCAGCACGACGGCATCCAGGCTGATGGAATCCACCGACGCCCTCGTGCACGTGCCCTGCCCAATGATGCCGGCACATCCTCCATCTGCTGGGTGTCAGGGTTCCACATGTAATAGGGACCAGTGGTGCTCACAGTAAACAATGTTCAATGGTAAAACATGTTGTCAATATGTCCAAGCATAAGAAATGTCTGTATTTCAGGACCCTGCTTTGTGCTATGTGCAGGAGGAGTCTCGCAGTAAGACATAAAGCCCTCTGGGGGCGCAAGGACGCCAAAGGACTACATTACCCAGGAGGCTCGTGTGTCCACGAGCCTCCAGAACCCTTCAGGACTCCGAAACGGCCTCCGCGCATGCGCATTGCGCTCCGGACACCGCCCCAGCTTCCGCGCATGCGCACAACAGAACTTGGAAGCCTCGCTTGCGCTCGAGAACACCGGAGGACTCAGACGCATGTCCCGGAGGCTCCTGCAGGCAGCGATTCACGTGGCAACACCCCGCCTGCTTCCCCTGCAGGCCCCGCGCAACGCTAGAGATAAGTGCAAAAATCTTGTTATCATCCGCTGAGTTAGACTGTGGGCTGATTGAGCGGGGAACCGTAGCTGGGGCTCCGGAGAGGGAACCTTATTTCGTTCACCTCCCCGGACTTCAAAAGAGTGTTACGAGCACTACGAAGCTCGTTTTCGGATGTTTCTAGTTAACGGGGCCGAAGGCCCATCATAGTAAAGAGAGTGTGTGTGGGTGTCGGGACTCCGCCACTGATCTTAGGCCCGCATTCAGTGGGAACTGGAAGTGTGACTTGGCAAGTGTGCAACGTAAAACTCATACGTGCTTTTTTCTTTTGTAGCGGCGCTCCCGTTTGGTAGCGAATCAAGAATCATAGAATCCAAGCCTGTAGCAGAACTCTCTCGCAACATCGCCAGCATCATTCAGAGCTAAGTGCTGCTAAAAACTGTAAAGCATTGCATGTATGGTTGTGACTCCTAACGATCATGTGTATAGTTGCTATCCATTGTGGGGGATATGCCTAAGTGATGTGAAACACAAGGGTGTTTATGCAATCTGGAATCTTGTTTCCAAGGGAATGTTACAGGCTTCAGTGTGTCAAGACTAGGGTGTAAACCACTAAAGGGATACCATTTGATGCATGCAAGAGTGAGTGGGCGGAGACAAAACATCGAAGGCACCCAGGAGGGAGCCTTGGAACTACCCATCCTTTCCTACCCTACCCTACCCATCCCTATCCTCACCCAACCAATTCCCTTCCCTAAATTCAACCCGGTTACCCTAACTCCCCCTTACCCATCCAATCCAGCGGACCCTAACCCTCTTTCCCCGGCGGGTCGCGGCAGCCTGTGGTGGTCATAGTCCAGGCACCAAGACCAAACGGGGAGGCAGGTGTACATGCTACCTCCGCGCAAGGCCGGGATACTTGACAGGAGCGCAAGCCCAAGTATTGTCACGTGCCCAGGTAGCACGTCGCCATGGAGGCTGTGTTGGCAGCCTTACAGGATCTAAAGAATGAGTTGCATGCCACTAGGCAGGATTACGCCTCCCTGGCGGGACAGGTTCATACGCTTACTGTCCAAGCCGCTGCTCAAGCCACACCTTTGCCTAGTGATCATGCCCCACCTACCCCTGTACAGGTCCAGGTGTCCACTGAGCCTCCACTCCCTTTGGCAGCCCCCGAGAGGTATCATGGGGATTGCCAACGGTTCGATCAGTTCGTAATGCAATGCCAATTGCATTTCATTACGAAACCTACAGTCTTCCGTACTGCCCAAGCTCGCACAGCCTTCGTCATTTCATACTTAGGTGGGGATGCCGCATCCGGGGCCACGCCACTAGTTACCAAGGACGATGGGCTGTTGTATGATTGGGACCAATTCCTAGAAGAGTTTGGTAAAATATTCAATCGAAGGGCAGCGACCTTAATAAAAGACAGGGAGCTGCTTACCTTGCGTCAAGGAGGGAAGGATTTAGTGACATATGTTACCACCTTTAATCGGTTGGAGGTAGAAGCCGATTGGCCACAGGAAAAGCGACTTGCGCTATTTTATCAGGGGCTCCGTGATGATATAAAAGACCTTATAGCGCAAGTAGACCCTCAACCCGATACTTGTTCTTCCATGATAGACCTGGCACTACGGCTTGATCAGAGGCAAAGCGAGAGGAAGCAGGATAGAAGAAAGTGGGATAACAAACCAGTGGTTAGGCTGGACCAACAGCAGCAATCAAAACTTAGCAAAACAAGCGATGAACCAATGCGAATAGGGACTGTTCGCGGCCCTCTATCCAAAGAGGAGAAGGACAAGAGACGACGAGAAAAACTCTGTCTCTATTGTGGGAAGTCGGGCCACTTTGTTAGAGAGTGTTCAACTAAGCCCAAGAAAGAATTGCCGGGAAACGAGAAAGCTCGCCAGTGAGGGGGGCCCGGGCGAGCCCACCAGAAAACACCCCTAGACTTTTAGCCAATACCCTGCAACCACAAGTAAAACATGTTACAGTTCCAGGCATCATCCGTTGGGGGGATCAACAGTGTTTGGCATCCTTGATGGTGGACTCTGGAGCCACAGGGAACTTTATAGATAAAACATTAGTATCTAAATTAGGAATCCCTTTGGTGGATAAGGGACGCAAGGAGGAAGTTCAGTCAGTGGATGGATCGCCACTGACGTCGGGCTTAATTTCGCAGCAAACTAAATGGGTACACTTAGAGAGCAACCCACCACACCAGGAAGAAATCCAGTTCGATGTCATTGCCGCGCCACAATTCGGAGTTATCCTAGGGTTGCCCTGGTTGAGGACTCATAACCCGGAAGTTAATTGGTCCCAAGGGACGTTGAAATTCGTCTCAGCTTTCTGTTCCAAAAATTGCGGCATAACCCATGTTGTGGGGCATGTAATTGGGAGTATTGGAAGCAACTTGCCCGTAGAATACCAAGATTATAGAGATGTCTTCAGTAAACCCGCAGCAGAGACTTTGCCTCCCCACAGGCCTTTTGACTGCAGAATCGACTTAGAACCCGGGGCAGCGCTACCATGCAGTCGCATTTACGCACTGACAGAATCCGAAAATGAACATCTGAAGGATTATATCAAGACAAACCTGGCTAACGGCTTTATATGTCATTCAACGTCACCCGTATCATCGCCTTTATTCTTCGTTCCCAAAAAGACCGGGGACTTAAGAACTTGTATAGACTACAGGGCAATTAACCGAATGACGATAAAGAACCGATATCCATTACCTCTGATTCCCACATTGTTGGACCAAGTTCGTGAGGCCAAAATATACACCAAGTTGGACCTACGGGGTGCCTATCATCTGGTGCGGGTGCGCGAAGGGGACGAATGGAAGACTGCCTTCAGAACAAAATTCGGCCTTTATGAATATCAGGTCATGCCATTCGGCCTCTGCAATGCACCCGCCGCCTTTCAGCACTTCTTGGATGAGGTCCTACGGGGGTACCTAGACGTTTTTACAGTTGTCTACATAGATGACATACTCATCTATTCACGAAACCTAGAGGAACATCAGAAACACGTGAGAGCGATCTTGCAATGCTTAAGGGATCATCAGTTATATGCTAAACTGGAAAAGTGTGAATTTCACCAAACCACAATAGAGTTCCTGGGGTTTATTTTGTCTCCAGAAGGAGTGACAATGGACCAGAAGAAGGTGCAGTCCATCACGGAATGGCCGTCCCCTACCTCGGTAAAAGAAGTGCAATCAGTGTTAGGCTTTGCCAATTTCTACCGTCGATTTATAGACGGATTTGCAACGAAAGTGCAGCCAATCACTCGTTTGTTGAAAAAAGGGGTAGTGTTTGGGTGGGATAAGGAGGCGGAAGCCAGTTTCCAGGCCCTGAAGAAAGCATTCACTACAGCACCAATATTGCTCCATCCAGATCCCACTCGCCCATATGTAGTGGAAACCGACGCCTCCAGTTACGCATTGGGTGCGAAATTATCACAACGAGATAATACTGGGCAGCTACATCCTGTGGCATACTACTCTCGTTCTTTGCTTCCTGCGGAAAGAAATTATATAATAGCCGATAGGGAACTTTTAGCTATTAAAGCAGCATTTAGTGAATGGCGCCACTATTTGATGGGCGCACAACACACCATCACGATCCTCACTGATCATAGAAACCTACAATTCCTGAGATCTGCTAAGGCCTTAAGTCCTAGACAATTGCGGTGGGCGATGTATTTTGCTGACTTTGATTTCATAGTGACATTTCGCCCAGGAACAGAAAATAAAAAAGCTGACATCCTGTCCCGTTATCCAGAACCTGGCCTAGAGACCATTAAAGAGGAAGAACCAAAACCAATCGTGCCCCCCGCACGTATCGTAGGTAGTGTTACACTCGATGACATGTTCGACGATATTCAAAAAGCGCTAACGGCACAAGAACTAGCGCAATGGCATGACCCGAGCATAGGAAGAACAGTTAAAGACGGATTACCCTTCTTAGGAACAGCCTTGTATCTTCCAACCACTACCATCCGACAACGTGCCATTAAATGGTGTCATGATTCTCCTTTTGTGGGGCATCCTGGAATAGCTAAAACGTGTGAACTCGTGATGCGTCACTTCTGGTGGCCCAAAATGAAGCAAGATATTCAACAATATGTACTTACATGTGAATGTTGTATGAGAAATAAATCTGACCATCAACGTCCTGCTGGTTTATTACAGCCCCTGCCTACGCCACCTGTACCTTGGCACACGATATCATTAGATTTAATAGTAGATTTGCCAGCATGCCATGGATTAACCACCATCCTGGTGGTGGTGGATTCACTAACTAAATTAGCACATTTCATTCCCTGTAACGGGGTGCCAACGGCCAAAATATTGGTGGACCTCTTTCTTCAGAACATCGTACGCCTACATGGCATCCCACAGCACATTGTGTCTGATCGGGGGTCACAATTCACATCTCGTTTCTGGCGAGCCTTTTGTAGTTCAGTAGGTATTAACCTAAAACTGTCCGCTAGCTACCACCCAGAGACCGATGGGCAGACAGAACGGGTGAACCAGACCCTTGAGCAGTACCTACGATGCATGACCTACGAAAATGAAGCCACTTGGGCTGATATGATCTGGCTTGCTGAGTTGGCTTACAACAACGCTATACATGCTTCTACTAAAACAACCCCATTTTATGGTACGTATGGTTACCACCCTCGATTTCAGCCTGTTCCCCATACCATTCCAGACACGGTCCCCGCCGCCCAATCACACAGAAAACACCTGGAGGAAATATGGCGTAGTATTCTTGCTAATCTAGCAACTGCAAAACAAAAGTACATACAATATGCTGATAAAAAGAGAAGATTAGGCCCTGTGTATAAGATAGGAGACAAAGTGTGGTTGGCAACACGCAATCTCCGGTTGCAGGGTCCTTAGAAATTCCAACCAAGATATATAGGGCCTTTTCCTGTGGAAAAACTCATAAACCCTGTAGCAGTACGACTGACGTTACCAGCCCAGATGCGCATACAGCCGGTCTTTCATATAGCCTTGTTGAAACCAGCTCCAAAGTCCGCCCAACTAAAAAATCCCCCACCCACTATTGTGGATGGAATCCCGGAATATGAAGTAAAGGCCATCTTAGACTCCCGCCGTCAAAATGGTAAGCTGTATTACTTATTGATTGGTTAGGTTACGGGCCTGAAGAGCAGTCGTGGGAACCTGCTACTGCGTCCACGCTTCCCGCCTAGTGAGAGCCTTTCACCGTAGACATCCCGGTAAACCAGGTCCTGCTGGAGGGGGGAGTACTGTCAGGGTTCCACATGTAATAGGGACCAGTGGTGCTCAAAGTAAACAATGTTCAATGGTAAAACATGTTGTCAATATGTCCAAGCATAAGAAATGTCTGTATTTCAGGACCCTGCTCTGTGTTATGTGCAGGAGGAGTCTTGCAGTAAGACATAAAGCCCTCTGGGGGTGCAAGGACGCCAAAGGGCTACATTACCCAGGAGGCTCGTGTGTCCACGAGCCTCCAGAACCCTTCAGGACGCCGAAACGGCCTCCGCGCATGTGCATTGCGCTCCGGACACCGCCCCAACTTCCGCGCATGCGCACAACAGAACTTGGAAGCCTTGCTTGCGCTCGAGAACACCGGAGGACTCAGACGCATGTCCCGGAGGCTCCTGCAGGCAGCGATTCGCGGGGCCACACCCCGCCTGCTTCCCCTGCAGGCCCCGCGCAACGCTAGAGATAAGTGCAAAAACCTTGTTATCATCCGCTGAGTTAGACTGTGGGCTGATTGAGCGGGGAACCGTAGCTGGGGCTCCGGAGGGGGAACCTTATTTCGTTCACCTCCCCGGACTTCAAAAGAGTGTTACGAGCACTACGAAGCTCGTTTTCGGATGTTTCTAGTTAACGGGGCCGAAGGCCCATCATAGTAAAGAGAGTGTGTGTGGGTGTCGGGACTCCGGCACTGATCTTAGGCCCGCATTCAGTGGGAACTGGAAGTGTGACTTGGCAAGTGCGCAACGTAAAACTCATACGTGCTTTTTTCTTTTGTAGCGGCGCTCCCTTTTGGTAGCGAATCAAGAATCATAGAATCCAAGCCTGTAGCGGAACTCTGTCGCCACATCGCCAGCATCATTCAGAGCTAAGTGCTGCTAAAAACTGTAAAGCATTGCATGTATGGTTGTGACTCCTAACAATCATGTGTATAGTTGCTATCCATTGTGGGGGATATGCCTAAGTGATGTGAAACACAAGGGTGTTTATGCAATCTGGAATCTTGTTTCCAAGGGAATGTTACAGGCTTCAGTGTGTCAAGACTATGGTGTAAACCACTAAAGGGATACCATTTGATGTATGCAAGAGTGAGTGGGCGGAGACAAAACATCGAAGGCACCCAGGAGGGAGCCTTGGAACTACTCATCCTTGCCTACCCTACCCTACCCATCCCTATCCTCACCCACCCAATTCCCTTCCCTAAATTCAACCCGGTTACCCTAACTCCCCCTTACCCATCCACTCCAGCGGACCCTAACCCTCTTTCCCCAGCGGGTCGTGGCAGCCTGTGGTGGTCATAGTCCAGGCACCAAGACCCAACGGGGAGGCAGGTGTACGTGCTACCTCCGCGCAAGGCCGGGATACTTGACACTGGGGTGCAGTTGCTGTTGTGTCCACCCCTGCTGGACCTCCGACTCCCGACTGTGGCAGGGATGGGATCCCCACCAAGCCAGCTGCGTTGGTCAGGGCAAGTCCACAGGGGGCCCTGGTGGCATCTGGGCCGGAAGACGGCATGGAGAACGACTGGCGTATAGTCTCCACAGAGGAGGAGAGGGCCGCCAGATTGGTCGACACATGTATGAAACCCCCGACCATGGCTGATCCCAACTGGGCCACGTTGGCATGGTGCTCTTCGTGAAGACGTGCAAGCTCCTCCCGGGAAGCATGCACGTCATCACGAATGACACCCGCGCGCAACGCGACACCAATCAGGACCTTCTCCATACGGCCACGGGTCCCCTCGTCCGCAGGTGGAGGGGAGTGAGATGACATGGACATCCCCCCTACCTGCGGACGGGCCTGGGATGGGGCATCCCTGCTGGCGCATGGTGGTGCAGTCACAGTTCAGGGACAGTGACATGCACAGGCCCCTCCACAGCGACCTGGGCTGCCTCCTGCCCCTGGACTGCACCACTTGCACCAGCAGGGATGCCCCCACCAGGCCCCATGTGCGCCTCAGTAGCGGCCTCCTCCTCCTCTGTGGAAACCACCAACCTGGATGGCTACACACCGTCTTCCGCCGTTGCAAGCCCCTGTGGGGGCTCACCCACCCCTTCCGCTGCAGCCGTGGGGGCATCCCCGCCGCTTTGCTCCACAGCGCCGTCTCCGCCCTCTTCTTCACTTGCCGCTGTGTAGAGGGAGACATACAACACAAGCATCAGGGTACTGTACAATGGTCCCCTAGACAGGAAGCAATAGCAGATGAGTGGCACTGTCAAAGATCACTTCCATCATGTCCCTCCACAAAACATGGGTCAGTGCAGGCAAAACACAGGCAGTAACAGGCATGGCACATGCTATGGACATTTGCATACATTTCCAAGGGACTCTCCAAACATAGAATGTTGTTATGGAACTCACATGCATCATGGGTCATGCCTATCACATGCACACACATCAACGTAATTTCATCCATCTGGCCTTGTACACCCCAGACACAGTGGATACAAGGATGACTAGGCAGCATCTGTGAATCTGTACATAGTCACAGACATGTGTCATGCATCCATGGCATTAAGTCACAGACACGCAGGTCAGACACACAGACATGGATACCATACATGTACATGGCATCAGCACCCATCCCTCACCCCCACCCATGTCCAGGAACAGAGACTGGCATGCTCTCATGTGTCCAATCCGCACAGGGCTCCCCATGATGCATTTAAACACATGCACCAACCGTGTGGTTCACACATTACTGGTCTCACATGCATGACCATGATGTCCCTGCACTAATACATGCGTACATGGCCTATGTCACACATACAGGCAAGCATCAGACAACCAGCACACTGCAACATGCCCTGTCTCACACAGCAATGCTTGCCCACTTACCGCTCAACTCCAGACGGGTCTGCCTCGCAAGGATCTCGGCGTGGAGCGCTGGGTCTACACATTCCAGGACCCTCACCTGGATGGTACTCATACGGCCCAGGCTCCCCTCCACGAGGCGCTGGGCCTTCAAGAGGGTCCTGGACCTCAAGTCCTCCCAGCGCTTCTTGACTTTCTGGATGTTGCGGGTTGCCACCCCCTCCGCTTTGATGGCAACCACCAAGTCGTCCCAGATCCTGTTCCGTTCTTCCTTGTTGGCGCATGACGATCCGAAGAGGGCATCATACTGCCCCAGGACTTGCTCCACCAGGACACCAACTTCGGTGGCAGTGAAGCTGGTGCCCCTCTGCCTCTCTGGCCGGGGGTTGCCACTGGTGCCAGATGTTACAGTGCCCGACATGGCAACCCCAGAGGCAGGAGTGGGTGGGCAACTGGGTCCTGGGGCTGGGCTGTGGAGCGATGGTATAGCAGTCGGGAGTCTTCTGTTCCAGCAGGGGTGGACACAGCAACTGGACCCCTGCAGTTGGCAGATGTGCAGGCACAAAATTGCAGGGCACGGTGGCAGCAGGCAGGTCGGCAGCAGCAGATGGCTCGTGGGAGGCTGCTCGGGGCTCTGGGGGGCAGTAATTCGGCCTTCTGGGCAGGAGCGTGGTCTTCCGTGTGCTTACGCGTGGCCAGCTTGATACGGAGTGATTTGGCACGTGAAACTCCTGCACGTCAACGTGAAAGGGCCTTAGCGCGTAAGCGCGTCAGCACGCATACGCGATTCCATTGGACCAAAGGCCCTCAGCGCGTAAGCGCGTCTGTGACGTGACGTGCGCGGGTGTTTCCCTCATAGCACTTGATGACAGAGAACACATGGAAACACTGCACGTCAGAGTATCATTGCGTGTAATTGGATGAAAGTGCGCGTACACGCAATTGGCCTGGGTACGTGTATTGCAGGGGTTCGCGGGAATTCTCACACGCGATTTGCTTGGGTACGTGTATTACAGGGGTGTGCGGGAATTCTCACACGCGATTTTCTTGGGTACGTGTATTACAGGGGTGTGCGGGAATTCTCACACCCGATTTGCTTGGGTATGTGTATTAGAGGGGTGTGCGGGAATTCTCACATGCAAATTGCTTGGGTACGTGTATTACAGGGGTGTGCGGGAATTCTCACACGCGATTTGCTTGGGTACGTGTATTACAGGAGTGTGCGGGAATTCTCACACGCGATTTGCTTGGGTATGTGTATTACAGGGGTGCACGGGAAGTTTTACACGCTCGCCAAAAACACGTATCCATGGAATTGAACGGGGCTAAGGCATGCGCACAAAAAAACGTGCTAATCCGGAAACACGTACGCCAGCAGGAAGCAGGCGTACATTGACCCGCGCAGCATAAAAGTGCACGCAAACAACAAATAAGCTCAGACGCCAGGATGAATATACCGTTCCTAGCAGCAGTGGCCGTGGGTTACCAAAGGAGGAGGAGGAGGATAGTGAGGGCCTGAATTTTCACTCCCAGAACCAGCCTTTTTGGGATGCCTGATGACCAGGTGTATGGGAGGTACAGGTTTCCACCTCACATAATACTGGACCTGGTGAGTGAGTGGAAGGATGACCTCACATCACCCACCCTGTGCTCCCAAGCACTCAGCCCCCTGGAGAAGGTCCTTAATGTACTACACTTCTTGGCCACTGGATCATTTCAGCGGACAAGTGCCATAGTGGGTGGGGTGTCACAGGCCACGCAGTCACGCTGCCTACACCAGGTCTTGAACATCATCACTGCACGCCCATCAGTCCGCAGGCACATATACCTGCCCAGGACACCTGCAGAAAGGCAGGCTGCCGCCCTGGATTTCTACGGTGTGGCACAATTCCCCAAAGTGCTAGGTGCCATTGACTGCAACCATGTGGCACTACGTCCCCCCAGGGCATCTGAGCACATCTATAGGAACCTCAAGCACTGGCATTCCATCAACGTGCAGGTAGTATGTAATGCCAAGGGAATCATCACCTCAGTATATGCCAACTATCCAGGGTCCACCCACGACAGCTTCATTTACCGAATGTCTACCCTAAGCCAGGACCTAGAAGCTGGGCGGCATGGCGATACATGGCTGCTTGGTGAGTATGAATGCCACTGCACATGCATGCATGTCAGATGCAGAGTTATGTCCCTACCCCACTAATGATACCCATCACCTCCTCACCAGGGGACAGTGCCTACCCTCTGAGCACCCACATGATGACGCCAATTCGGAACCCCATCAAGCCTCCCGAGGTAAGATACAACACAGCCCATATTGCAACCCGGGGCATAGTCGAGCGCACATTCGGAGTGCTCAAGTCACGCTTTCGCTCCCTTGACCGTTCTGGCGGGCAGCTGTTATATGCGCCCCCAGTAGTGTGCAGGATCATAGTGGCAGCATGTGTCCTGCACAATGTTGCAACACGCCGGGGTCTGGCTGTGGACATGATGGTGCCCCCACATCCCCAACCACATGCACGCCCGCTGCGAATGGGAGGGGAAAGGGCACGGGGTGAGGCAGCCCGTACGCAGCTGGTGGTTAATTAGTTCACATAGAAATCACACCCCTGTGGAGTGCACACAGCCCTGCCACATACCATCTGATAAGCGATGATGACTCGACCTGATAATTATGACGAACAAAGGGACAGTCAACTGTCAGAACCATAGCAGCCTGAGATTGTTCATGTGTAAGTGTCACAATGTGTGCATCCCTACCTACACAAACACCACCAATGCAGTGTCATCAAAAGACACACTTCCATGCAGCAGAAATGAATACCCACTTGCAAAATACTACATGAGAACAGTGCCATGTCACCCAACCCCTCCCCGGCACGGCCACACAACACACCATGGCATGCCATGCAATGTGAGAGCAAACAAATTAATCCCCACAACATGCCCCAAGTGTCACCAATGGAGACTGGCCACACATGAAATGTTCACAGTAATACAGGACCTACAACACACATTACCAAATACTTACCAAGAATACCAATCACCTACACAACCTCCAACCTACCTTAAACATGACAGTACAGACTTAAATAATTGGTAGCCTCACTACCTGATAATGCCAGCACTTCGAACACTTCCAAGTATACAGTGTTAGCACCACGCAAGAGTGTAGGTGCACTGCTTACAACATGGGCTCCAGTTCCAAGGTAGACCGCCTTGTGAAGACACGAAAAATGGACCTGCAAATTAGGAGGATGAGATGGATGCAGAGGCACATAACAATACACCATGCAGTGTACAATACAACAACAATATGCACTATGAATGTATACACAGTATTGACTACAGACTGCCCACACATCAAATGGGAGTCCAACGTCAGCATGTACGTCAATGTCACTTGGGCACACCCTTTGCAAGCCCATGGAAACAGGAAGCTGGAGGGGTGTGTGTCACACAAACCCAAGCATCTGACCTAAATTCATGACAAGCCTGCATGTGCCCAGCTACAATACAGCGTATGCCCACGGGAGCCACACAAGGCAACACACTGTCCAAAAAAAAAATAAAAATAAAAAAAAGAAAATGGCCATTAATGGGCCCGGGGGGTGGGGGAGGCCACTCAGGAGGTCCGAGGACAGGGTGCACACCAAAACCCACCTGTGTGGATCTTGCGAAAAAAAACACCTCCATGGGCTCATGGCCTGCACGGCTACCCTATTGTGAGAGAATCACTGCTGTCGCTCTCCTCACCCTCTGCAGCTGCATCAGGAGGTGGTGGCACTATGGGAGGCAGCCCACACAAAGCCCTAGTCTGGTCCTCCATGGCAGCAAGCATGCGGGTGTGGAAGGACTCGTTCTGGAGGATAATTGTGCGTAGGTCCCCATGCAACAACTCACGGGATGCCCGGACCTCCGCCCTAGTTGCCTGCATCTCAGCTGAGAGCGTACGTGTGAGACGCTCCAGCTGCTGTTCTGTCCTTGTGTTTGTTGAAGCCTCAAGCTCAACAAGAGTCGTCCTGAGGTGACGGAGTTCCACCCTCAGGGCTTCCCTGTGGCCCTGGGACTCTATGGAAATGGCTTCCCGCAGAGTCGACAGTGCCACCCGCCTGTCCCTGTCGGACGCCAACATGTCCTCCCTGTGTGACTGGCAGATGGAGTCTGTTGCCTGCTGTAGTCGCTCCATCAGCCTTTCGGGGGGGACAATGGAAATGGCCACCCTATCCATGGCCTGAGCCATCATCTCTAATGATGCTGCCTGTTGGGTTGCCATACCGTATACGGATTGCTCCCATGCGGTATTGTCAGGTGGTGTACGGCCACCACGTCGGCGGGCACCACACCTGTCTGGGGCAAGGCGAACTGCGCCTTGCTGTGGCGGCACTGCCTGATGCTGCAGGACTGCATTCGCCCTCTGATCTGCTGGCCCAGGAACAGGATCAGATGTTGCGGAGTGTTACCCTGCATCCGTAACCACCAAAGGCGTACCTGCCAACACTGACATCCCCATTGAGGGTTCTAACCCTGGTGCAGGTGGGTCGGACAGAACAGAATCCCTCCCAGGAACACTCACCTGCGACGGCACATAGGTCTCATCATCCGAATCGACACCTGAATACAGCTCGGGGGAGGTGCAGCCAGAGACACCCCTTGAGAGCACGACCTGCAGCAGTTGTGGGTTCTCACCCACCACCACACCACGTCCCTCACTGGTGGTCGGTCGGCACTGAGACCCCTCCTGGGTCTGCACCATCTCCACAACCCCAGCAGTATCAAGTGCGTCATCCCCTGCAAAGACATAAAAGAAAAGAAATGGAAACAGGAATTAGCACTATGGCACACAATTAGGGCTGAGAAGCTACAGAAACAGTACTTGATTGACACATGTCCCACATGACTAAAACCCTCCCATGCATGCACCGTCACTGCGTGTGAAGGGGAGGCAGATGGCACACATTGATGACACCAAGATGGAAGATGAACACATTTGCTGCATGCTGCCTAGCAGTGGCATCACACATTGGCCAGTGATTGGCAGGTCAAATACACATGCCATCACACAGATGGCATGTACCCTAGCCATAAAGTGAAGAGGGAGAGGTGGGCACCAATTGTTCATTCAGTCTAGTTTGCTCATGAAATTGATTTTTTCATTGAAATGGTTCAAATGTTTAACCTGGAGCTGCCAGTCCAAAATGGTCCTATGGCACAGGGACATGTCTAAACAAATCATATCCAGGAAACAAAGTCAGTCCACTGTACCATAGCCATGTCAGACATGTGACAATAGGACTGAGAAATGCCTAGTAAAAGTGGTGGTATGCAAACAATCTGCCTGAATAAACAGAGAAAAATAAGCAACAATGTTGTGGCAAGATGACACTTCAAGGGCAACTGGCGTGGTGTTGGGCTAGATGTCTAATGTTGGCATAAGGAATACTGCTATACCCAAATGCTGGTGCGCAGAATGTATTGGATGAGGCACATGGGTGACCCAAACCACTCAGGCACACACACCCTCACCTGGCGCCCAAACAGAAGCCCTCAAACACACACCATGCACATGGATGACACACACATGCATATGCACTCACCGGACAATGCCTCGTAATCTGCCAGTTCTCCCACGCCTTGGATCTGTTCCTCCGTGACGTAGGTCCCAGCAACATGCTCATGTGGAGTGAGTTCTATGTCCTCTGCTGGAGACCCACCTCCAGTCACTAGAGTAGCGGCATGACTTGAGGCCAGCTTATTCTTTGCCCTGCGCTTCAGGTCATTCCAGCGCTTGTAGCATTCAGTAGCTGTGCGCCTCACGTTTCCAAGGGCACTTATGTTGTCCGCGATGGTCTGCCAGTGTGCCAGACGTTGTGCAGGTGTGGTCTTGGATCCTACAACAATCACCATTTTGCGGTCATGTGCGGACACATACTCTACAAGTGCATTCAGTTCGGCCTCATTGAAGCTGGGCTTCCTTGACGGGCCGGACTGTATAGCCGTGTCTGGGGCATCAGCCTCTACTGGACGAGCACTCTTCCTCTTCCGCTTGGAAGGTGGTGGGGATCCTGAGTGTCCTACGCCGCTCTGGACACTAGGGGCAGGAGCCCCGGTGGACTCTGTACTAGGAGTGTGGGATTGCACACTCAGCATGGGAGTTGGTGCAGGCATTAGCTCAAGTGTGATGGTGTCAGGGGGAATGTCAGCAGGATGGACTTGGACTATGCGGGGCAGCAGATGACCTAGCTGCCCCTGATCCACGTGGCCTGATGACACCAACGTGCACCGGCGCACGTGGCCTAGACCTGCTGACCTGGAAGTCAGCCATGGAGTCACCCTGTGCCAGGTCTGGTTCCACAGTGGGCTGGCCATGGGTGTCCCTGACTGGTCCTCCACACATGGGGGGCTAGGTTCACCCTGAAAGTCACGGCCACGTCCCCTACCGGATCCACCACGGCCACCACTTGGGGCTCGGCCACCTTTGCCACCCTTACGGCTTGTTCGCCTCCCAGCCATGGCACTGATGTTATTGTGCGTATGGGAGTCGCTGTGAACTATTGTCCTGGGCAATTGGGGGTCAAAGGGGTTGGGTACCAGATGGTAATCGTACCCTAGTGCTCTAGCAAGGCTGTATGTCACCCCTGGGGAAAGATGACGGGTCATGCAACGCACAGGCACCCCAAAAAAGGGAAGTAAGGTGCATGCAACCCTTCCTAGACCACATGTGTGGGAAAATAAACCTGCACTATGCTGTGGCACCCAGAAACACAAGAATGAACGTATGCGTGTCACACGCAGCCTAGAATGACCTCTGAAGGGGTATGCGACACACGGGGCAAGCACAGATGTTAAATAAGTGCGCGACTCACCGTCTGCCAGGAACAAAAGCGTGAAAAATATGCGCGTGTGCGCGTTGGCAACACCCCCGCCAAAAGAAGAATTGTACGCTGTCTGAGGAGACAGGACAACAGTAGAAGGGAACGCTGTTTGAGGAAACAGGCCCAGGAAAAAGAGGAAAAGAGAAAAAGCTGTCAGAGGTAACAGGGAGTATGAACTTGAAAAGCCGTGAAGTAAATCGCATATGAACCGACAAGAAGTACAGATTTCACCCGCTCGCTCTCCACGAAAAGCACGTACAAGGAAATGGCGTTCTACACGTACCTTTTATACACACGTCACAGACGCGCATACGCGATGAGGCCATTTCCACCAATTACACGCTTTGACACTGGGACGTGTATATTTTTTTTGCACGCGTCATTCTCTACGGCTATGCGCGTGACGTCATAGATGCGCCTGGGGGCCTTCGGGCCAATGAATTAACGTATGTGTGCTGACGCGCTTACGCGCTAAGGGCCTTTCCTCGAATTACACGCAGACGTGCTGGATTTTCACATGCCAAATCACTCCGTATCAAGCTGGCCACGCGTAAGCACACGGAAGACCACGCTCCTGCCCAGAAGGCCGAATTACTGCCCCCCAGAGCCCCGAGCACGCTCCCACCTGCCATCTGCTGCTGCCTGACTGCCTGCTGCCCACGTGTCCTGCCATTTGCTGCCTGCACATCAGGTGTGCTGTTGCTGTGACCACCCCTGCTGGAACCGAAGACTCCCGACTGGGATACCATCGCACCACAGCCGAGCCCCAGTACCCAGTTGCCCACCCACTCCTGCCTCTGGAGTTGCCATGTCGGGCACTGCAACATCTGGCACCAGTGGCATCCCCAGGCCAGAGAGGCAGAGGAGCACCAGCTTCACTGTCACCGAAGTTGGTGTCCTGGTGGAGCATGTCCTGGGGCAGTATGATGCCCTCTTTGGAAGGTTGCGCGCTGACAAGGAAGGATGAACTCGGATCTGGACGGACATCGTGACTGCCATCAATGCGGAGGGGGTGGCAGTCAGACTATTCCATCATGTGAAGAAGCGCTAGGAGGACTTCAGGTCCAGGACCCTCAAGAAGGCCCGGCGCCTCCTGAAAGCAGCGGATGCTAAGGGGCGCCGGGGCCACTTGTCGGAAGATCAGATGAGGGTCCTGGAACGCATATCCCCAGTGCTCCACGTCCAGGACCTTGAGAGGCAGACCCGTCTGGAGTCGAGCGGTAAGTGTACATGCATACTGATTGTGAGCTGTGCATGTGGTGGTGTGGCAGGAGTGTGCAGGTTGCACATGTGATTTTATGTGGCCAAGTATGGGGGTGTACAGGGACGTGAGGCTGACACATGCGAGGGCTCTCATGTGTGACACATGGATGGTGCTTGTGTGTGTAGGCTTGCATGGCAAAGGATGTGGAAGAATGATTGGCAGGTGTGACATGGATGCTGATCTGAACACTGCGACAGTTGGCGGAGGTGTACACATGCATGCAAGTGTGGTGGTGTGTGTGCATGTGTAGTGCACTCCCTGTGTCACATGTGATGTCTGGCTCATCTTTGCCTGCTCATGCTGTTGTATGTGTATGGATGGTGCTGGCTGTTGCGATATGGCTGTGGTATAGCTCATGTGTGCAAGTTGAAATGACATGTGTGTTGGGGATTGTGATGGCATGTCTGAGGTTTGCCAATGCCACTCATGTACAACTGTCATGTGTTTATGAGTCCATTATACAGTGCCCTGATGCCTGTGTTTTATTTTTCCCTGTCTGCAGCGTCAACTGATGAAGAGGGCGGAGAAGGTGCTGTGGAGCACAGCGGCAGGGGTCGCACCACCAGCCGGAGACGCAAGGCCCGGCTCCCCTCCCAGGTTGTGATCTCATCGGGGAGTGAGGAGTCCGGTGCCGCGTCTGAGGCCGCAGCTGCCGAGGGGAGGTCCAGGAGGCGGAGGTTGGAGTTGGACTCCTCGGCAGCAGAAGGGGCAGCTGGGACCCCATAGGGCCCAACGGAGGAAGATGGCACGGAGTCATCCAGGTTGGTGGGGGGTTTGGTGGAGGAGGAGGCCGTGCAAGCAACAGAGGCGGGGTCTGGAGGTGGGGATTCCACTGGTGCTAGTGGTGCAGTGCAGGACCAGGGACAGGTGGCAGCACAGGCCGCAACGGAGGTGTCTGTGTGCAATCCTGCCCCTGCTCCTGTCACTGCATCATCTTGCACCAGCAGGGATGCCTACCTCCAGACCCGTTCTCAGGGAGGGGATTGGCTTACACTAACTGGCCTTCCTCTCCCTGCGGATGTGACTATCCTGCAACAGGTTGAGCCTGTCCAGGGTGGGGTGGCGTTGCATCAACGGGCCATGCGAGCTGACCTGCAGTCTTTCCATGATGAGACTGCACGTCTTCTCACATGGCTCGTTGACCGCGTTGACCCACTGGGACAGCTCACCATGGCCGGATTCCTCCGTTTCCTGGTCCTTGTTCCGACCCCCTCCTCAACGGAACCCCCTATGCCCCAGTCGTCCTCCATGCCATCTTCCCCCCCATGTATCACCTGGGTGCCCTGTGGAGCTGCCTCTGACCGTGCGGACAGGCTGGTGGACAACGGAACCCTGCCACAGTCGGGAGTCGGATGTCCAGGAGGGGTGGCCACATCAACAACTGCACCCCAGCTGGAGGAGGATGTGCAGGCACTATCGGACAGGGCACATGGACAGCAGCAGCAGCAGCAGGAGGCTGTAGGTGGGAGCCACGATGGCTCGGGGCCTTCGACATGGGAGGGGCAGGCATCGGCCGGAGGGCAGGAGGACCCAGGATGGGAAGTGTCTTCAGTGGGGCAGCGGTTAGGCCACGCCATAGATTCGGAGCGGCAGCGGGCAGAAGAGGCACGGCTCACGATGGTCAGGGCGGAGAACTCCATGCGGAGGGCCCTGAGGCGGGCCGAGTGCCTCGAGGCAATCCGCAGGGAGTTGGAGGAGAACATGTCGTCGTCCCTGCGGACCCTCGGGGCCATGGAACAGGACCGCCTCCGGGACATTGAGCAGAAGTTCGATGATGCCCTGGCCCGCAACATCCAGAAGTGAGCCGTTGGACTAGCCCGCTGCCATTGTATATAGTTAATTAGTGTTAGGTTTTATTTTTATTTTTTTAATTTGGGGCACTTGGACTATGCCCCACTTTTTTGTATATAGTTATTAGGTGGGTTTTATTGTAGGTTGCATTTACATAGTTGGGATCATGGACCCTGGATTTGCTCTTTGTACATAGTTTGACAGTGGATTTGTGGCCTTCATCTTTTATTATTTTTTCACCATGGAGCAATGGATTTTCACTTTACTTTCCCTTTGGATTTGCTTTGTTGGACGGTGACTTTGGACACAATTTCATTACGTTTATTTTGGATTCCCATTTTCATTATTTATTATTTTGGTGGACATGCAGCATTTTGATTTTTGTTGCCATTATTGTTTCTTTTGATTTCATTCACTTCATTTACACTGTAATACATTTTTGTTTCTTACTTCAATGTGTGGACTTCTCTCATTGGTTTCATGCCTTCCACAATGTGGGTTTTCACAGTCATGTGTTGCCATTGTGTGGGTCTGACGGACTTGTACTCATGCGCATACTGCTTATTTGTTATCTATCATGTAATGGGTATTTCCATTTTGAATGGATGTAAACCTTTGTTGGGTGTTTGGACTGGGGTGGCGTGGGGTGGGATTTGGGTGGGCATAGGAGCCTGGGATCTGGATTGTGATGACGTGTTGGCTGGGGGACATGAGTGGGGGCCTTGTGGAGGGTGCCCTGCACTGCTGGGGGTGGGGGTGGTGGGAGACATGAGTGGGGGCCTGGTGGAGGGTGCCCTGCACTGCTGGGGGTAGGGGTGCTGGGAGACATGAGTTGGACATGAGTGGGGGCCTGGTGGAGGGTGCCCTGCACTGCTGAGGGGTGGGGGTGCTGGGAGACATGAGTTGGACATGAGTGGGGGCCTGGTGGAGGGTGCCCTGCACTGCTGGGGGTAGGGGTGCTGGGAGACATGAGTTGGACATGAGTGGGGGCCTGGTGGAGGGTGCCCTGCACTGCTGAGGGGTGGGGGTGCTGGGAGACATGAGTTGGACATGAGTGGGGGCCTGGTGGAGGGTGCCCTGCACTGCTGGGGGTAGGGGTGCTGGGAGACATGAGTTGGACATGAGTGGGGGCCTGGTGGAGGGTGCCCTGCACTGCTGAGGGGTGGGGGTGCTGGGAGACATGAGTTGGACATGAGTGGGGGCCTGGTGGAGGGTGCCCTGCACTGCTGGGGGTGGGGGTGCTGGGAGACATGAGTTGGACATGAGTGGGGGCCTGGTGGAGGGTGCCCCTGGATGCTGGGGGTGGGGTGATGGGAGACATGAGTGGGGGCCTGGTGGAGGGTGCCCTGCACTGCTGGGGGGTGGGGGTGATGGGAGACATGAGTGGGGGCCTGGTGGAGGGTGCCCCTCGATGCTGGGAGGTGGGGGTGCTGGGAGACATGAGTGGGGGCCTGGTGGAGGGTGCCGTGCACTGCTGGGGGTGGGGGTGCTCGGAGACATGAGTTGGACATGTGTGGGGGCCTGGTGGAGGGTGCCCTGCACTGCTGGGGTGTGGGGGTGCTGGGAGACATGAGTTGGACATGAGTGGGGGCCTGGTGGAGGGTGCCCTGCACTTCTGGGGGGTGGGGGTGCTGGGAGACATGAGTTGGACATGAGTGGGTGCCTGGTGGAGGGTGCCCTGCACTGCTGGGGGGTGGGGGTGCTGGGAGACATGAGTTGGACATGAGTGGGGGCCTGGTGGAGGGTGCCCCTGGATGCTGGGGGGTGGGGGTGCAGGGGAACATGAGTGGGGGCCTGGTGGAGGGTGCCGTGCACTGCTGGGGGGTGGGGGTGCTGAGAGACATGAGTTGGACATTAGTGGGGGCCTGGTGGAGGGTGCCCCTGGATGCTGGGGGGTGGGGGTGCAGGGGGACATGAGTGGGGGCCTGGTGGAGGGTGCCCTGCACTGCTGGGGGGTGGGGTGATGGGAGACATGAGTGGGGGCCTGGTGGAGGGTGCTCTGCACTGCTGGGGGATGGGGGTGCTGGGAGACATGAGTTGGACATGAGTGGGGGCCTGGTGGAGGGTGCCCTGCACTGCTGGGAGACATGAGTTGGACATGAGTGGGGGCCTGGTGAAGGGTGCTTCTGGATGCTGGGGGGTGGGGGTGCAGGGGGACATGAGTGGGTGCCTGGTGGAGGGTGCCCTGCACTGCTGAGGGGTGGGGGTGCTGGGAGACGTGAGTTGGACATGAGTGGGGGCCTGGTGGAGGGTGTCCCTGGATGCTGGGGGGTGGGGGTGATGGGAGACATGAGTGGGGGCCTGGTGGAGGGTGCCCTGCACTGCTGGGGAGTGGCGGTGATGGGAGACATGAGTGGGGGCCTGGTGGAGGGTGCCCTGCACTGCTGGGGGGTGGGGGTGCTGGGAGACATGGGTGGGGGCCTGGTGGAGGGTGCCCTGCACTGCTGGGGGGTGGGGGTGCTGGGAGACATGAGTTGGACATGAGTGGGGGCCTGGTGGAGGGTGCCCTGGATGCTGGGGGGTGGGGGCGATGGGAGACATGAGTTGGACATGAGTGGGGCCCTGGTGGAGGGTGCCCCTGGATGCTGGGGGGTGGGGGTGATGGGAGACATGAGTGGGGGCCTGGTGGAGGGTGCCCTGCACTGCGGGGGGGTGGGGGTGATGGGAGACATGAGTGGGGGCCTGGTGGAGGGTGCCCCTCGATGCTGGGGGGTAGGGGTACTTGGAGACATGAGTGGGGGCCTGGTGGAGGGTGCCCTGCACTGCTGGGGGCTGGGGGTGCTGGGAGACATGAGTTGGACATGAGTGGGGGCCTGGTGGAGGGTGCCCTGCACTGCTGGGTTTGGGGGTGCTGGGAGACATGAGTTGGACATGAGTGGGTGCCTGGTGGAGGGTGCCCTGCACTGCTGGGGGGTGGGAGTGCTGGGAGACATGAGTTGGACATGAGTGGGGGCCTGGTGGAGGGTGCCCTGGATGCTGGGCAGTGGGGGTGATGGGAGACATGAGTGAGGGCCTGGTGGAGGGTGCCCTGCACTGCTGGGGGGTGGGGGTGATGGGAGACATGAGTGGGGGCCTGGTGGAGGGTGCCCTGCACTGCTGGGGGGTGGGGGTGGTGGGAGACATGAGTGGGGGCCTGGTGGAGGGTGCCCTGCACTGCTGGGGGGTGGGGGTCATGGGAGACACGAGTGGGGGCCTGGTGGAGGGTGCCCCTCGATGCTGGGGGGTGGGGGTGCTGGGAGACATGAGTGGGGGCCTGGTGAAGGGTGCCCTGCACTGCTGGGGGGTGGAGGTACTGGGAGACATGAGTAGGACATGAGTGGGGGCCTGGTGGAGGGTGCCCTGCACTGCTGGGGGTGGCGGTGCTGGGAGACATGATTTGGACATGAGTGGGGGACCGGTGGAGGGGGCCCTGCACTGCTGGGGGGTGGGGGTGCTGGGAGACATGAGTTGGACATGAGTGGGGGCCTGGTGGAGGGTGCACTGCACTGCTGGGGGGGTGGGGTGCTGGGAGACATGAGTTGGACATGAATGGGTGCCTGGTGGAGGGTGCCCTGCACTGCTGGGGGGTGGGGGTGCTGGGAGACATGAGTTGGACATGAGTGGGGGCCTGGTGGAGGGTGCCCCTGGATGCTGGGGGGTGGGGGTGCAGGTGGACATGAGTGGGTGCCTGGTGGAGGGTGCCCTGCACTGCTGGGGGATGGGGGTGCTGGGAGACATGAGTTGGACATGAGTGAGGGCCTGATGGAGGGTGCCCCTGGATGCTGGGGGGTGGGGGTGCAGGGGGACATGAGTGGGGGCCTGGTGGGGGGTGCCGTGCACTGCTGGTGGGTGGGGGTGCTGGGAGACATGAGTTGGACATGGGTGGGGGCCTGGTGGAGGGTGCCCCTGGATGCTGGGGGTGGGGGTGATGGGAGACATGAGTGGGGGCCTGGTGGAGGGTGCCCTGTACTGCTGGGGGGTGGGGGTGATGAGAGACATGAGTGGGGGCCTGGTGGAGGGTGCCCTCACTGCTGGGGGGTGGGGGTGGTGTTTGACATGAGTGGGGGCCTGGTGGAGGGTGCCCTGCACTGCTGGGGGGTGGGGGTGGTGGGAGACATGAGTTGGACATGAGTGGGGGCCTGGTGGAGGGTGCCCCTGGATGCTGGGGGGTGGGGGCGATGGGAGACATGAGTGGGGGCCTGGTGGAGGGTGCCCTGCACTGCTGGGGGGTGGGGGTGATGGGAGACATGAGTGGGGGCCTGGTGGAGTGTGCCCCTGGATGCTGGGGTGTGGAGGTGATGGGAGACATGAGTGGGGGCCTGGTGGAGGGTGCCCTGCACTGCTGGGGGGTGGGGGTGATGGGAGACATGAGTGGGGGCCTGGTGGAGGGTGCCCCACGGATGCTGGAGGGGTGGGGGTGCAGGGGGACATGAGTGGGAGCCTGGTGGAGGGTGCCCTGCACTGCTGGGGGGTGGGGGTGGCGGGAGACATGAGTTGGACATGAGTGGGGGCCTGGTGGAGGGTGCCCCTGGATGCTGGGGGGTGGGGGTGATGGGAGACATGTGTGGGGGCCTGGTGGAGGGTGCCCCTGGATGCTGTGGGGTGGGGGTGATGGGAGACATGAGTGGGGGCCTGGTGGAGGGTGCCCTGCACTGCTGGGGGGTGGGGGTGCTGGGAGACATGAGGTGGACATGAGTGGGGGCCTCGTGGAGGGTGCCCCTGGATGCTGGGGGCTGGGGGTGCAGGGGGACATGCGTTGGTTGGCAGTAGTGCAAGGTGACATGTGGGTTGGCTGGGGGGCATGGGCATGGGGGATGGGCTGCCTGCGGGACATGTGCAGGGGAGTCCCCTGAGGTGTGGGCCGCCTTCAGGGGCCGTGGAGGGTGTAGAGGGAACACCTGGGAGGACCCACACATGCAATTCACGTGTGGTGCTCCCCGCGCACCCCTGGAATAGACGTACCCTGATGAAATCGCGTGTGATACTTCCCGCGCACCCATGAAATACACGTACCCTGCTGCTTTTGCGTGTGATACTTCCCGCGCACCCCTGGAATACACGTACCCTGCTGCTTTTGCTTGTGATACTTCCTGCGCACCCCTGGAATACACGTACCCTGATGGAATTGCATGTGATACTTCCCGCGCAACCCTGAAATGCACGTACCCTGATGGAATCGCGTGTGTTACTTCCCACGCACCCCTGATGTACACGTACCCAGGACAATCGCGTGTGAAACTTCCCGAGAACCACTGAAATACACGTTCCCCGCTTGGCGTTTGCTGTTTGGCAGCCCTGTGAACTGGTCCAGGGTTAGCGCAGCCTTTTGCGATGATTTGGTAATTTTGAAGGCTTTTCCTTTTGCGAGGGCGTTCTTGGGGCGTAACTGGCGCTGCTGCAGGGTCGCTGTGCCACTCTGCGCCACGGCTGGTTTCGGAGGCTAAAATCCATGAATACGCTGTGCGATGAAAAGGATTTTTTCGCACGCGGCTGGCGCAGTGTATCGCACAGGGACACTGTGCGCCAGCCGCGTGCGCCACTTTTGTGCGAATTTCTATGAATTACCCTCAAAATCCTTTAATATGCAGATATACATAATAATGCAGTGTGTATTATTGCCATATTCTTAAGTACTCTAATTGTTTGTCAGGTAAAGTAATGACATGGCCAGCAGCTAATCATGATATTTTACCATCACCAAATCCATCTGCCCAAGCGCTGTCCGTCGATCGTCCAAGCCCGGATGTTACGCGCCTACCTGAAACTCAACCCAACCAAGACCAAAATAATGTACCTACGAAACCACAACTGGGTGAGGGACATGATGCTTAATGGATTCATGCTCAACTCTCACCCAGAGCAAAATCCCTTTGCTGTAAAATCAACTGTGACCTCTGATTCAAAGCACACATCACTAAAATCCAAGCTGCATGATACCAGCTTGTGTCCCTCCAGAGAATCAAGCATTTCATTCTGCGCCAAATTTGAGGACAGTTGTCCAAACCCATGTCATCTGCCCAGGGACGTTATTTCACCAAAATACCAGGGGTAGCAGAAGTGACATCACAGGAAGTGATGTCATTTGACCCCGCCCTCAGTGGCATCACAAAAAGTGATGGCATTTGACCCTGTCCCACGTGACATCACATGACGTGATGATATTTGACCCCGACCCGAGTGACATCACAGGAAGTGGCATCCTAAAGCATTATCCTTCAGTACACTAAGACAAAGATTTCCTTGTGGGTGCCGAGGAAGTGTTGTCTAGACAACAGTCATCTGCATCCTTCAGTCCCACCCACACCACTGACGATCCACCTCCCCCACATGATTACCCCCACACGCACAAAGAGGGGAGGGAGGTCTCCCAGTCATTTTTGGCCATTTCCAGCACTGACTTCGACCCATCCTTACCCTTGTTTGTTATTGTGGCCCAAACCCCCAGAGACACCCACCTAAGTCCCGAGGTCAGGCCCTGCAAATCAGAAGAGAAAAGATAAGGGGATCTGAGGAGGCCCACTTGTGAGCCCCTGCTGCGAGAGTTCTGCAGGAGTTGGGACAACAGTTATGGAAACACCACAGAGATAGGTAAACATAGTATGAAGTTTTTGCGAGACAGTGTCCTTCCAGAAAAAGAGGAGGCTTGCAGTCTTTTGAAGTACTTGGCTTCCCCCTCAGAGCAAAGCTGAA
This sequence comes from Ambystoma mexicanum, assembly GCF_040938575.1. Classification (NCBI taxonomy): domain Eukaryota; kingdom Metazoa; phylum Chordata; class Amphibia; order Caudata; family Ambystomatidae; genus Ambystoma; species Ambystoma mexicanum. Next base: position 1,132,732,420 of record NC_090933.1, on the reverse strand, counting down.
ACCTGTGTACTAATGGGCGGCCATACTGTGGTCAGGCAAGTAGAGAGGAAAGAATGCCTAACGCCAATATGTCAATGGCCCTTTCATGGCCTTGGTCTGCAAAATCAAGCAACGGCCTACAGTAGAAACAGTTGCACAAAGAAGTTGGGGTCCACACCAAGCAATACCAATTAGAATGGGCACACCCAATTAATATACAGCTGCAACAGGCCTCTCGCTTACAATCCCCATTACATACACATAATGGGCCTCATCACGACTTGGGCGGTAACGCCGGCGGTATTACCGCTGGCGGTATTAGCCCTACCGCCGAAGTCGCTGGCGCTAATAGCGCTGGATCACGAGTTCGGCAGCAATGTTAATCCCCATTCCCCATTGAGCCCATTCGGGAATGTCCCATTCCCCACTGGGCTCAATGGGGAAATTTCGCGCTAATACAGCCGGCAGATTTCCCGCTGGTGGTATGAGCGCGAACTTTCAGTGGATTTCCCCCCAGCTAAGAGCTGGGGCGAAATCCGCCGAAGTCCTGATTTGGCAGACCCTTAAATCCGGAGGTAATAGCGCTACCGCCGGATTTAAGGGTTACCGCCAAAGTCGTGATGAGGCCCATAGTGTGTCGAAAGGGGTGGGCGTTAGGAGACAGCCAGTGGAGATGCAGAAGTTACAGAGTTGAATGTGAGAGAGTGTCAAACAGGGAGTGTGACTACAGAAGTGGAGGAGAAGAAGAGAACGCAAAAGGGAGAGGACTATAAGGCAGAGAGGAGGAAGAAGAGCAAAAGAGAAGGGAAGCGTAGAGGAGGACACACACATGTCGTGCTCCTTCCTGACTGCAAACACAATGGATGGAGCCCGGAGCAAGCCCAACGGCGCAAACGGCCCAGTGGGTGCCTAGTCATTTTGAATTGGCCACGCCCCCTTGCAGCGTCCTGATTGGAGGATTCGATAGTGGTAGCAGCCGATTGGTCAGGGGTTGCAAGCCAATAGCCAAGGGTAGCAGTTTCTACCCCTGGCTACCTGTAAATGGCGTTCATGATTCTCCCACCTGGAAGATATCAATGCTCTGCTGTCAGGAGTTGCAGTTACCACTTTGTCCTCTCTGAAAGTCATCCAGCACTCTGTAACAAGCCTCACACTATGCATTTTAATTCTCCTTTTAGTACATTGGACTTTGTATCTGTATATGTTTTATTCTTGGTAATTGAGTGCGCTTTGTATTTATATCCATGTCTATTCTTTTCATGAAAGGCCCAATCAGCCAAAAGTGTAATAAAAACTCACTCCCCAGCCATTTGCTAAAGGCAGAAATGCCAGCTGCTGGAGGGTTAGGCATACCAAAGGGATTCTCAGATGCGTCGCTATTGGAGGGCTGGAGGGGGCCGGGGGGGTTATAGCCCTGGGTCTTTTGGTTGCTGCCCAAGATAGAACCTCAGGGGCTACAACAATAAGGTTAGCTAGCACCGAGTCCCGAAAGTCCCTCCATTACTGTAGCCCCAGATCTTTTCCATACCTAGCGACACCCCTGATTCATCAATCATCTCCCATGCAGTGGCATTCTGCAAAAGAGGAGATCAGCTTGCTGGAGACCCTTCTCTTCTACTCTTCTTCAGGGGAGACAGGTGGAACACCACCTGTCTCCCCTGAAGACGAGTAGAAGACCTTTCTGCTGTGCTTCCCTCACCCATCCCTCTATCAAAGGCACAGAGGCTGAGAACTGATGGGCAAGTCATCACGTTATGAAAGTGATGAATTGTTGTGCTGTGTAAAAGCTTTCCTTGGCGTCTGTGTGTTGGACCCAATGGATTCAGGAAGGAGCCTTTTCAGCCTCCTTGAATCAATCCGAGCCAATGTACAGCATTTAAATAAGTGTTATTTAGTAGAGGGATTTGGGAAATGAAGGGATGGTACAGATAAAATCCATTACGCAAAATATGCTTATACCAACAAGGTCATCAAATATGAGGACATGTAAAAAAGTATACACATCCGCCATTAATAAATACAGTGAAAAATACCAAATGTTGTTACAAATATATTTTCAATAGCATAACCATCATTATTAAAGATATAAAGAAACACTCTCATTGCATAACAGATGGAACAACTTTAGAGAGGTGGAGGGGATTCCGACTGCAGGGACCTGGTTCCTTGACTGACATGGAGAGCATGGGTTGGATGTACATGGGCAGTGATTGCTTATTTGCACTTTGCATATCTGTACTTCATTGAGGGACCGAGGCCCTGACATGCTTGAAGCAAGAGGGGCGGCAATATACTGATTGCATATTAGCACTTTACATATCTGATCCCTGAGCGACCAGGATCCCCGATTGATTTGGAGCATGATGAGTTGAACATATGGACAGCAATTGCTGCATTTGTACTTGAAATTGCATATTTGCGGTCCGAGCCTGAGTGTTGGAATTACACAGTGATTGGAAATTCCACTTTGCATATTTACACTCAGCAATCGGACGACCTGGAGCCTTAGGCAGTTTGGACTGGAATTTTATGGAATGTGATTTCTCTTCTTGGACTGGAGCCTTCCATATTTGCATTTGCTCCTTTAGGGTTTGCTCTGTGAATAGCAGACTTAGGGCCCAGCTCTTAGTTTGAAAACATCTGAATTTTGGGATGTCATTTTCTGATTTTATACTTGTTTACAACCTCCCCATCTATTTTTGTGCTTTTGCATGCTCTTTATTATAGGATGCTGGGATATTATTACATTGTGTACTATTATTGTAAAAAGGAAATATTAATGCTTCTCAAATCTTCCAAGAAAGCCTTTATGGATTCAGAAGAATCCCTAGTAAATAATAGTTGTATGCAGAAAGATAGTGGGGTGGTGTCGTGGATGGGGCACATCCCCGTAGACCTGGGATGATCAGATGCTAACCCACAATACCCCTAACCCACTTCCACAGAGGCCCACTCTTCAATGTGTAAGAAAGGCCTAGGATGCATAAAGACACAACCTTGAGGGGCCTCTGATTACTAGACTATGAAGGATCCCGGTCAGGATACGATTGCTACAAAATAGAATAACAAGTATAGGGTGCAAGAGCAAGACACCTCAAGACACCTCAGTGACACTCAGGCAACTGCCTGGGCTGGGGAAGTTATGATATGATATGGCATTTATACCGCGCCTATACACAAGTGTTTCAAGGCACGAAGAGGCAAGGGAGGGGGAACCGAGGGAACACAGACACAACGATCTTACTAGGCCAGGTGACATTGAGATCATGCAAGTGCAGAGGAGGGGGAAAGGGGAGAAGAGCGGGGTATGAGGAGGTGAGGGGCAGTGCAGTGCATATGATAAACAGTAAAATAAGACAATAAATAAAAAGTGCGGTCAGCTGGTGGCAAGTGCAAGGATAAGTGCAGACATCAGGTGTCAAGTGCTAGTAGGGGGCTGTAGGGATACAGAAACAGTCCTCGGGTGCAAGGGTTGCCAGTGGGGCAGTGCAGGTGTCCAACTGGCAGGGAGGGGACTTGAGCCCGAGAACAGAGGGTAGCCAGGTAACCAGTGCAGTTACAGTTTCAGCCTGGAGATCAGCAGGGGCGAGGAGGAGAGCAAGCAGAAGCAAAGAGGAAGGACTTGAGGTGCTTCCGGAACCAGAGATGGTTCTCCTCAAGTTTCAGAGAGGCAGGGAGGCTGTTCTAGAGGGAGGCCCCAGCAGAAGAAAGAGATCTACCACCAACTCGTTGCTTGGAGAAGCGACTGACCCTGAGGGAGTTGGAGGCGGATGAGTGAAGAGCTTGAGAAGGAAGATATTTAGGAAGAGAGCCTTTAAGGTATTGAGGCCCCAGGCCCAGAAGGCCTTGTGCACAATGCAGAGGGGTTTGAGCTTAATCATCACCGCCACTGGGAGCCAGTGCAGAGATTTCAGTCCTGCAGAGATACGATCCCTGGGCTTGAGGCCAAGGACAAGTCTTGCAGTCCTGTTTTGGATGTGTTGCAGAGGGCGGAGAGTAGAGGTAGGCAGACTCAGAAAAAGGCTGTTGCAGTAGTCCAGCCTAGAGAGAACCAGAGCTCTGGAGACAGTGAGCTTCTGGGGGAAGGAGAAAAAATGAAGAATACCTCTGAGGAGGTGCAGCTGGTAGTGTGATTTCATAGAGAAGTCAGAGATGTGAGGAGAGAAAGAGAGTGTGGAGTCCAAGATGACCTCAAGGTTTTTTGCCTCACAGGTTGGAGCAGGAAGAGGGCCAAGAGAGGCTGGCCAGGGGGTGACAGGAAAGGAGGGAGCAGGTGTGCCGATGAAGAGAACCTCAGTCTTACTGGCATTAAGGCAGAGATCATTGATGGCATACCACTTCTGGATAGCAGACAGACAATCAGAGATGAGAGAAGGAGAAGAGGTGGTGGAAGGAAGCCTGAAAATGAGTTGAGTATCATCCACATAGCATTGAAAGTTGGGGGAGAGAGCGGCAATGCAATGGGCAAGAAGTGCCAGGTATTGGTTGAAACGCCTGGGAAAGAGGTAAGACACCTAAGAAACACCACAGGTAGAGATAGAGATATAGGAGAGGAAGGACCCAAGTTGGACCAGGGAGGGTCAATCGGAGAGGAAAGAACTCAGACAATCCAGGGCCTGATCAGTGATAAACAGGTTATCACAGAGACGGTTGAGCAGGATGGCATGGTTGACCATGTCAAAGGTAGAGGAGAGATCAAGTAAGATGAGGTCACAGGGAGTGTTGGCATCAAGGTTGGAGAGCAGGTCTTCACGGATGTTCAGGAGAGCAGTTTCCATGCTTCTGGCAGCTCGGAAGACAGACCGATGATCTCGTAGATAACTAACAGATTTAGTGTGAAGGTTAAACTGGGAGATGGACAGCTTTTCCAGGAGTTTGCCCAGGAAAGGAGTGATGGAGATTGGACAATAGTTAACTGGGCAAGAAGGGTCAACAGAGGGTTTCTTAAGAAGAGGGTGCACAAGGGAATGCTTCACGGTGGAAGGGAAGACTCCAGCGCTGAAGGAGTGGTTGCAGAAGTCAGCTAGTGCAGGAGCCAGGGTGTCAATGTGGTCTGTGATGGTTTTGGAGGAACAAGGGTGAACCTGTTTTGATGAGACTTTCATAGAATCACTACCTTGTTCCACAAGGAACCAGGTAGTGAGCCGGTGTAATGGCCACCAGCCCCAGAACACAAAAACCACACCATCTAGTGATGGGGGCAATGGGTCACTTGACTCACTTATGTCCCTTTGGGACCCATAAACACAGGAGCCCTAGCTGGACTCAGTCCTGCCGCCTTTAGCGATAGGCTCATATAGAGATGTGAGCAGGAACACTTTATTTCAGTGCAGGAGTGCTTTTACTTTATTTCAGTGCAGGAGTGCTTTTATTTTACAATAACTTTCCAGGAACTGAAAGCCTTTATTCCAGAGAACATCCTCATGTGCTAACTCATCAGGTGTGGCTCCCTAGGCCTGGTCTTCATGTGCTGACTCATCGGGTGTGGGAGGCAGGCTGAACCTGGTGGGCGTGGCTTCAGAAGCTCAGCTTTATAAGCTGCTCCATCCTTAAGGCCGGTGCTTCGCGTTACTGTGCACTCGCGTGCAATGTGACGCTCACCGCCGCTTGGACCAGTTTACCTACCTTTGAAAACAGGCGTTCTCCTGCATACTCACCTCCAGGAAACTGGTGCTTCATCACTGCATCTGCAGACTCATCTACTGACATCCAGTGATCTTGATCCCGACGCCGCAGCACCGCACTCCGCATCCACAAACTCAGACCCTGTGAAGAAGTAGAAAGACAAGGTTAGAACATCCGTCCTAGGGCAGTGCCACATTTGAACCTCGCGTGCCCCCTAGTTAACAACTAGTTAACAATTTACCAGTTGCTGTACTGCTCCAGCTTTGTTCCTCATTCCCTCTGGCTGCCGCCTCGAGCTCCGCAGCTTCTGCCAGGCCGGCAACATCACCTGCAAGGGAAGAAAGCAAAAGAGCAAACATCAAAAGTGGAATAGACAGCAATACAAGACAACAAACTTTACAATACAGCAAAAACATACGAAGAAAGACAAAGGCAAACAGGAACACTTATCCGAAGTATAGTGGCTTAGTCGCAGCAGGACTGGACTACCATGTGCAAGGGACCAGCGAAGGAACTTGGTCAAGATCATACAAGCGCCCCTGCCAGAAGCATTAGGACGGAGTGCTCACCAAAACTAATCAACAGGTGAGCTTTCCAGGAACAGCGCATCTCACGGGTGCCACGGTTTGGGAGAAGGGGTCTGGAAGGGGATCAGGAACACAAGCTGGCATACTCACACCCCTTACTCTCCACGCAGGAGCAGTCCCGAGCAGCATCACCTATCAGCACCAGTCACCACATAAGCGCAGAGGGCGAAGTCGGACCTGAGTGACCTCACCCCCGGGAGGGCTGCAACCGTGCCCCAATGCCTCCGCAGAGACCAGGTGAGCGTAACAGCCTGAGAGATTGCACGGTTAAAGAAACACACAAATGAGACCACAATTGGGAGCTCAAGGAGGAAGTATTGAGAGGGATCACTAACAACCGCTAGTGGTTTCAGAGTGATTGAGTGCAGCACTGCCAGTGAATATGCCCCGTCCCTTGCAACAGGGGGAACAAAGAAGTGGGAACAAAGAAGACAAACAACAGGATACACCAGTGCTTAATTTGCAAAGATATAAGGGCCAGGGCCGAAATATTTCCTAGCATGCCTGTGACTTTAGCATGGGCATATACCTTCGCGCTGATGTGAGGCAGTGTTGAGAATTAATACAAACCAAAAGAAGGGAAGCTTGAATCAGTTACAAGGCATTACATAGTATAGATAGACATGGTGTAGATTTAGTATAGGGACTAATACCTTAACACTAATCCCCTAATTTACTATTCATTAACCTCTAACTTCTAACTCATTAGCATAATTAGTGATTAGAATGGGTGCAACCCTGGGGTGAAACCTTAGAGTGCAAACTGACGGTTGTCTATGTAGATGTAGACAGCAATCACAGACTCTGCAATGCTGTTTAGAAATAAAATGAAGGAATTAAAACTGCTTTTTCAATAGGGACTTCAGCTGAGGAATTTCAAGAAATCATTCTACCCAAAGCAGCCATTGTTTGAGCTGCTAGCGCAGGAAGCCAGAATTAAAGTGTTGATTCCCAGCCATTGAACCAAACTCTGTTCAACGGTGACTGTGAAAAAGAATATGGACTTCTGGAAGTTTCCAGAAGGCTGGGCCATGCCATAGGAGGTGTATGATTTAAGGCATGACATCACTACCAGGGGCTGGAGGGTCATATACTTTCTGTAAGAAGATATATGAGAAATGGGTTGGCAGAGAGAGGGTTTAAAAAGGTGCAGAGGAAGAAAGGAAGGGCTTTTGGGCAAGAGAGCAAGGACTAAGAGGAGTGAGAAAAGAAAATTCAAAGTCGGAGAGCCTTTCGCTTGGGGTGCTATTCTGAGCCAAACTGCCTGTGTACCTTGCTGGAAGGAATGGAGAACTTCAGTGATTCACTGGGCAGACGGGAGAGAGTGAGAGCTTGTGTGCTTCCAAGAGGGATTGCTGCCAGTCAGCAAAGACAAAATGCTTCTAAAATGTATGGTAAGCACAAAGTGACAAGTGAAGTGAATTTTACCTACTGCAGATACATTTGCAATGATTTGCAGAAAGACAAATTATACTTCAGGAAAGCCACATTGTTCTTCACTCGTTGGAGTACAAATGCATTTTCCTATGTAAAACTAGCTGCCTGCAGAAAGGAAGAGAGTTACCGCTCACAAAGCTGTAAGAGCAACGTTTATATCTCAAGATTATTATTTTTTAAAAAAGGTGTACTCTGCCAATTGTAGAAGGAGGCCACACTTTGCTGAGTGTGTAGGAGGAAAATTTGCTTCGGGTGAAAAAAGCCAGGAACTGGTTCTTCAATTGGTATGGGCATAAATGCATTGCATCATTTCTGACAGATTATGAAACCGGCATGTGCAGATAAATGGGAAAATATTTCTTTTTTGTCACCTTCAATGTTACAATGCTGGCACATTGTGTGTGTTTCTGTGTGTTGTTATTCTGATCTGCATAAAATCTATAAAGTGCCTCATAAAATAATGGAGCTGTGCATGACTGAATTGTGTTTGGCATATCTATTTGGTAATGTGTAGAGGGTTGCATTAGGTACAACCATAACTGCAAAAATAGGATAAGAGTTAGAGTACATCACACGAGGGCCGGTGCTGTCCCTTAGTCAATGGCCCAAATAAAAGATACTTTCTTTTGCAGTGAGCTAATCTCCACGCTAGAACTCAGAGAAACACATAAGCCCACGCAAGAGGTTATGGAGACCTGGAGATAAAAATATCTAACATGGCCGGCTGCTCTGCGCCATTGTTTCCACCGCCCATAGCTGCCCCCCACAGTATCACCATATTTGGGGTTAAAGCTGCAAGTAACAACGGCACATTGTTGATGCACTGACTATGGCAGATATGCGATTTACAAATAAAAATCAGCAAAAAAATATCACAAGCTAGTTATGTCTTGTAATGGGACACATGATTAAATGCTTTTTAAACACATTATCCAGGTTAAAATCTTGCAATGATTTGTTAGGTGGCAAAAGGAACGTATTGGCTCTCTAGCTACAGAAAACAGCAAACATACTTTCCTCCTATGGTTAATTGATGTACACATGCAGGCAAACCTTCAAATTAACTCTTCGGTCAAACACTGCAGCAAAATCTTCTTGTGTAGGTTGGCACTCAGGACAGGCACTCCACCTCGGCAATGGCTTTTTCCTTGGGATTGCCCTGAAGTTGGTACTGCTGGCGTTCCTGTTGCCAACCCACCTTGCTGTAGCATTGCTGCTGGTTATTATAGTAGTGTAGCTGCATTCAGGTTATGCATGCCGACTGAAGCGGTGTGCAGGCATAGCCAGCATGAGTCCATGGCATTGCCACTTTCCACTTCATTGGTATGTATATAAATGTATAACTAGCACTGCCGCTCCAGGGCAGGTCGTCATGTTCATGAGTTACAATGAGCCAGTTCGGGATGCAGCAACATGTGACCAGGCAAACTGTTGTTGCTTGTTTTGTGGCTACTACTGATTAACAGTTAAAGGGGTATAGTTGTTAAAATAGTAAATCAATTTTAAACTGATCTGGGAAAATAATTGCTGTGGGTCAAAAATAAGTGCCAGTGCTGAGCCTTGGCAAACAACCCCACAAATTAAGCACAGTGACGCACTCAGATCCAGTGTCCTGGAGACAGAATGCAGCAGTAGCAAAAACGAGAGTGCCACTTGATTAACATGAGAGCACGGCAAGCAGAAGTGGAACAGGGAACCTCAAGGATGGAAGCGAAGACTACAGCAGCCACCAACAGGATGAGCATGAAACTATCGGACACATCAGAGGGAGGGGAAGGGCGAATTCAGGAGATAATGAATAGGACATTGGGTCATTGGTCAATACTGAAAGGGAAATGCTAGTTGCACAAAGAACCGAAAACGAGGACAAAAGCCTCATTCCTGAGGAACAGGTTGTCAGACAATGACTGCTGCCCTCTCCCCCTCTTTGCAGAACCTATAACTATTGACCAAGAACTATGAACATTAAAGGTCAGGGCTAGATCCCACGCAACTCCTTGCCACCAGTTTGGATATTGGCATTCCTACTTTAATAATACCCATTGTCCACTTTTGCCACAGGCTTCACTTTTGTTTGTTATTTCTCACCCATAGCTTACATGCCTTCCTTCCTTGTGCTCGAGTGTGTACATACTTGACAGGAGCTGAGGTAGCAAATTTGTTGTCTTTACTTCGATCATTCCATCAAAGTTGTTTTTTTGTCACTAAAAAAATCGACATGCTCTGCTGTAGCTCACTTAACGAGATACATAGCTCAGTGACCCTGAAAAATAAGTATTAGGTATTGCAGGACCCATGCAAAAGTGGAACGGTGCAAGTAGTTTTGGGGTGGAGTTTGTTTTGCGTAATAATGTGGTTGGTAATCCAGGGGACACAGAAAGGGCAAGGTGTGAATTACAAGATAAGATCCAGATAAGTGTGGCAAAAAGCTTATAACCGATAGGTGAAGTGGTGCCCTGACCTACATTATAAACTATTTATATGGGGGGCTGTTATGGACAAGAGGGGATGGGCTTATAAGGTCTTCAGCAAAGGATTTCAGGGCCTACAGGGATCTAGAATGAAGAAATACTGAGTTATAGTTGGTTATCAAGGAAATTATGAGATGAGTTATGGACCTGAAGGGAAAAACACCCACATGTTAGAAAAGCAGATAAGTCAACATGATCTCATAAGTACTTGTGTGCTATCCCCAAGAGGGCAAGGTTTAACCCATGGGAAAAAGCTTTGTCACAAATATTTTCCTGCTCTATCCTAGTGTTTGGGGCCTCCTTGATCCAAAGTACTGTCACATAGGACACGTAGGATTTCAAATGACACCAAGACGAGTGTTGTCAGTGTATTTTTTTATTTGGGGACTATGTTCAAGTAGAGCCAGGATCTCTGCACAAGAACTAATAACAACTAATAACAATCAGAAAGGTATTCTGCCAAATAAATGTCTCTCCTGCCTGGGCAGGTGGGCCTTTGAGCCTCTAGGATTCAATGTCCAAGTCCATACAGTTCGTGGGAGGTTGGGTCACCTCCTCTCCTTTGGCATTGCAGACGTATGCAGGTCTAGAACATGTCTGATTAATCTATGTTAGTTGCAGGTTTCCTGGCATCCTATGCCCCACTTCTGACACAGGCACCAAGTTCTGCAGGTGTACAGTTCCATGGTCAGCAGGGAGAGAAATGGGGTGATTCTGTGCTGAGCATACCCTGGATTTGTTCCTGTTCAACACTTTGATCTGACCATAACCTCCCTGCCCCCTTTTTGTGTCTATGGCCAACATGAACTGCTGGAACCTTCCTATTCTGGCTAGGAGTCCTGGCCATCCCTATGTTCTCCTTCACGCTTTGATCATCCTTATTTTACTCTTACCACCTCTTGCCACCTTCATGCCACTCGCTGTAGATGATGTAACTAGGCACTGATCACATACCACTTCTTGTCCCCTATCTTGCACTACCTCCTCTCGGTATCTGACTCCTGACGTTTCCCTTCCAAATCTTTCTTACTTACACCTGTTTCTTCCACCTTATGCCTTCAGATATTCTCTCCTCATCTTTATTTCCTTTAGTGCCACCACCTCAATCTTGCCTCCTGATATAACCACCTCTGCTGCGTTCTCTTCTACTATCCTCACTTCCTTCTGTTCCCTCTCCCCTGCTGATGTTACCACCTCCTTAAAGGGAACTTCTATTGCTTATATCTACTTCCACCTAACCCATCTCTCAGCATTTCTGGTGTTGCCACCCCCTATCTCTGCTCTCTTTCCACTGTTGCTGTTACCATCTTCTCCCGTTTTCCACTGTCACGGCTTCTTCAGCTTCTTCCGTCTCTCCAGCCTCCATGTGATTCACAGCTCCGCGGTCTCCAGGACTCTCCAATGATGCTCCTCCTTCCTCTGCAGCCTACACTCAGCAGCTGCAGCATGTCACATGTATTTTGTGTTCCCTCTTTTCCCATGGCATATCGTACACTGAGGGTCTACACCAGTTAGTATTGTTTGAGTGAGGGTAGGAATTGGATGTTCTTGCCTGAGTCGACCGAGACTGCTTTGGGCTACACTTGTTGAAAAATTCTGATTGGGGCCCATACACCATGTAGGATTTTAGATTTGCTGTTTTGACCTTCAAAGCTTCCTGCTCGGGGCTTAAACCTGTAGTGGTTCCTGTGTGTAAATTAGTGATTTGAAACACGCCAGAAAAGATTTTGTTTATTGTTGGAGTCACACGGTGCATAGTCCGAGTGAGGAGCATGATAGTTTGTTAAATAGATTTAATGCCTGACAGCATTGAAGTTGTAACATGTTTGTTGGCAGGTCCCACAGACCTTCAAACAACATTCCTTTGAGGTACTGAGTGAACCTGAAACAGTAGCACTGCAATTGCTACCTCCGTCAATCATACAGAAAGCCTTCCTTTTTAGTGTTGGTGATAGGGTGCTGCTAGTGCAAACTGTAGGCTCTCTTAATTGGGGATGGTAGCCTTTGCACTAGCCTGAATATTACTATAAGTTTACATTTGTAAGGCCTTTTTACCCTGTTGGGCCAATGGAGTCAGGTGGGACTGAACCTTTTGGACTTGCTGGTGATAAGGTAATTGAACGTCCCCCAGCCACGTTTTGGGGATCAGGGAAAAGTGTCCAAGGAATTGTTTCCACACCTCCATGCCCAACATCCACTGGCTCTGCGTGGCATCTGTTCCCCTGAGGCACAGCAGTGGTTGTTTCCAGAATCAGGCAGAGGTGTGTGTCACAGTTATTGTAGGGAAACACCTTGTGAATTTACGAACAAGGTGATTTGTTGGCTACCAGTGTACAGGCCCATGTACACAGGCCAAAGTGTAGGTTTTCATTGACACAGTAGGACCACTATATATCATAAACCAATAGCTCCCTCGAGCGGTGACAACTGGCAAAGTTATGCACATTGGCATTGTCTCTATATATCGTAAGGCAACAGCTCCCTCTAGCTGTGATAACAGGCAAAGCTACTGCATCAACGACAAACATACAGGTACAAACATACATCTGGCCTTTTATTCTATTGTTTTTTTTTTTAAATTTATTTTTATTTTCAATAAAACCAAACAAAATAACACACATTACAACTGTTTAGGATGTACATAATCAGCATCACATTATACAGTATAATTCTCCGTCCTCCCCCCTCCCACCCCACAAACTAGAGCCGGCTCACTCATGTCATCTATGGGAGCATTATCAGGTATCGCAGTGCTTGTGCACTCATCAGAGTCCTCTGATTCGCTATTGTCTTGGTGAGGGTTTGCCATAGAGGTCACCAATTGCCACCAGGCCAGCAAAGGCCCTACTTCCTCCTCTCCCCCCCTAGTAACCGCTTCAAACCAAACTACGGATTCCGCCTCTGCCCATCTGAGGAGGTCCGCCCACCATAGCTCCACCTTGGGTCTGTGGAACGCCTTCCAACCCATTGCGATCCTGCACTTGGCCAGGATGTAGGCTAAATCCTTCATTTTGCTTATGTGCTTTAAATCCCGAGCATGCATGGCCAAGCTGATCCCACGTCCAGCTCCACTCCCCCACCAGCCAATTTAGTTTTAATCTCGTCCCAAAATCTGTGCACCTCCGGGCAAGTCCAGAACATGTGTAGCAGCCCAGCCTCCATCTCCCCACACCTGGGGCATTTCTGCGTAGCCAAGCCTCCAAACCTTGCAATTTTCCCGGGAGTCAAATAAGCCCTGTGAGTGACATACAATTGGAGTTGTTGGAGTCTCGCATTCCGGGATACCTTTTTATGGTACCTTTGGGCTCTCTCCCATTGCCCATCTGTCATGGGTCCTCCTACTTCCTCCTCCCAGTCCTGCCTCAATTGAAGCAGCTCCTTCCCTACCTTTGCTCTTAGAAGCTCGTATATTCTAGATATCTTGTGCCCGCCCTCCGATACATCATACATCATTTCCAGGGAGGCATCAGGGTCATCCGCTAGCACTGTCTCCAGCCATCTCTCCCTTACCCGTTTCATGAGCCTAGCGTAGGTTATATACTGGCCTCTATGCACCCCTGTCTCTTCTTGCAACCTCTGAAATTCCAATGCCTCCCCTTCCTGCCATATGTACCCAAGGGTGGCCAGGCCCACCGGTTCCCAATATCTACGGACCGCTTCAAACAGCTGTGAGTCGTTCCCGCATAGTGACACTAGCGGGGCCTGCTGAGAGAACGGCTCTATGTCACCCATCATTCTCCACATTCTGCGCCAAACCTCCCAGCCCAGCCTCAACAGCCGCCCTCTTCCCACCAGTTTGTTCTTTTGTAACCACACCACTTCATTCAAAAAGTATGGGGCCGAGTCTTCCCGCAGAAGCCTGGCTTCCGCCGAGTCTTCAGTCGACAGCCACCTGGCCACATACAGCAGCTGCCCCGCCAGATAATAAAGCTCCCCATGTCACATGGGTTCTGGAGTTTCCACAGGGCCACTCTGTTCCTGGAGTTACCCCATATGAAGCCCCTGCACAAGCTATGAAGTCTCACAAATAGGCTCCTGGGAATCAAAAACGGGACATTCACAAAGAAGTGCAGGAGTCTGGGCAGGACCACCATCTTAAGCAAGGCCGCTCTCCCCATCATGGTCAGGGGCAATCTGGATCAAAACACCATGCTGTTCTTGACCCCCTCTATTGCTTTCTCTGTATTATGTTGGTGCTCCGCCTCGATCCTGTGGTCAATATTTACTCCCAAATACCTAAATGTCTCAGTCTGCCATGGTATCGGCAGGCTAGGCAGCCTCTGTAACGGGACATTCTTGTATCTACCCAAGGGGAACAGACTAGACTTCCTAGGGTTCAGCGATATGCCCGAGAGGGTGGCATATCGGTCCATCACCTCTAGCACATACTGCAAGTTCTCCTCCGGATAGCGCAGATAAAGGAGCATGTCATCTGCGTACAACAATACCAGGTGTCTACCACTCACTGTACTAAACTGTAATATTGCCAGCGGCTCTAATGCCAGAATGTATAGCATGGGCGACCAGGGGCATCCCTGTCTGGTCCCCCTGCCGAGTTGCCAAGTATCTGAGATTATGGATCCTCTTTTAAGTCTCGCCACCGGGGTGCTGTATAACAACTGAACCCACCTGATATACCCAGGTCCCATTCCGTATCACCTCAGGGCTGCTTTCAACCACGCCCATCGCACCGAGTCAAAGGCTTTGACCGCGTCTAGCGACACGATGGCCAGCTCACCCGTATCTTCTGCAGTGTGGTCAATGATGTGGTGTAGCCTCCTATGGTTATCTGTGATGTTCCTGCTGGGGACATATCCCGTCTGGTCTGGGTGTATCAGCCTACCGATCACCCTCTTCAGCCTATTGGCCAGCACTGCGGTAAGTATTTTGCTGTCCTGATTAAGCATGGACAAGGGTCTGTAAGACCCACACTCCGCGGCCGGCTTGCCTGGTTTTAGGAGTGGGATGATCATCGCCTCGCGAAGGGACAATGGCAGTTCCCCCTGCTCATAGACCTCGTTGAACATAGCAAGCAGTGGCTGAAGCAGCTCCTGTTTGTATGTCTTGTAAAAACTCGCTAGGCAACCCGTCCGTCCCGGGTGCCTTACACGTGGGCAAATGTTGGATCGCCACCTCCAGCTCTTCCGAGGTGATAGGGGCGTCCAATCCCGCGCGTTCTAAGTAATCCAGGGTGGGCAGCTCTATGTCCTCTAATGTGTCCAGTATGTCTTGGCTCCTATCCTCCCCTGCGTCCTCATATAAGTGTCTGTAAAACTTGAGGAACTCCTCGTTCACCCCCTCCTGGGTATTACAGATGCAACCTTCCTCATCCCTTATCTCACTGATCACTGTGCGGGGGGTCTCACTCTTATACAGCCAGGCCAGCAATCTGCCCGGCTTATCGCCCCCTGCGTGTAGCCTCGCCGTGTATTTCTTGTAATTTAGTCTACATAGCCTATCCCAGAGTCCACTGCAGGTTAACTGTAGGTCTTTTATCTTATCGCTATTCTTCCGGGCGGTATCCTCATGTCGCGTGAGGCCCTCCAGCTCCCTTTCCATTTCCTGAAGTTCCCTTTCAATGCCCCACTGGAGCCCTTTAGATTTCGAAATGGCTACTCCACGCACCACCACCATGAATGCCTCCCATACTTTTCCAACCGAGCGCATACTGCCCATGTTTATATCAAAATATTCCTCGATGGCCTCCCTCAAATCCTCCCGGAACCCCTCATCTTGTATTGCCTCAGTCCTAAGTCTCCATGTCGGGATCCGCGCTCTGGGGGGTTGGTGTCGCCACTCTACCACCAACGGCGAGTGGTCAGATAGTACCCGGGCCTTGTATTCCGCTCCCACCATTTCTCCCGCTATCTCAGCCGCTACGAACACATAATCTAGCCTCGTCTGCAGGTCATGTGGTGCTGCATAGTGCGAGTATTGCCTATCCATTGGATGCAACCTTCTCCACATGTCTTCTAGGCCTAGATTTTTTAACAATGTCCCCAGTGCTTTGGCCGCCGGAGCCGGCTTCCCCGCTTTGTCGACTGACCTATCCATTTTGGGATTCAGGGTGCAATTAAAGTCCCCTCCCCACACCACCGCACCCCCAACCAGGGGGCTAATTTTGCTGTAAAGGGATCTAAAATAAGCCGCTGTATCATGGTTGGGGGCGTACAGATTTATGATATGCACTTCCCTGTTCTCCAGGAGTCCTGTCACTGCCATCATTCTGCCCTCTGGGTCTACCATTGAGCTAAGCACCTGGAGTGGCACGTGCAGCGCCACCCAAGTGATAACCCCTCTAGCGTACGCAGAATACGTAGCCCCCACAACATGTCCCCTCCATTTTCGCCTGACAACCTCCAACTTCTCCCTTGTGAGATGAGTCTCCTGCAGCAGGGCCACATCAATGTGCATCCTTTTTAGATACAGCATCACTTTGTTACGTTTCAGATAGCTATTAAGGCCCCGTACATTCCAGGTCACAATTCTGAGGTTACCCGATGCCATCTACTCGGTTTGTTCCCAACCCACCTCTCCCTTCAATGCTTCCCTTGATGGTTTGTTTTCCGGCTCTCCCCCTCAACAGTTTCCCCCCTCCCTGTTCCCCAACTCCCATCCACTGCACACAACCCAGTCCCTCCCCCCACCCTGCCCTACCCCAACAAATGCCCAGCTCCATCCGTGGATCTCAGGCCCACCCGCGTCTGGTCCTGTCCCATCGCCGAGGACTAGGACCCCGCGGGGCGTCACCGATCTAACAGTGATCTAACAGTGACCTAACTAAGTATATTACTATTGGGTACAAGGGATGCCTCCCAGGAGCTCCCAGTCATCTATTTTAGGATTGGTGCGTCCAGCGGGTCCAGCCAGTTGATACTACAACACACTCCCCACAAGCTTAATACAACTCTATAATCAAGTCCCAATGTCTTGGCCATGTCACCGCAGGAGCCACAGCCGTCCGCTACTTATCTCCTGCAGCTCCCATCTGGACATCTGGTTCTTGAGGTCGGCCCTGCATGTCCAGCCAGTGCATTGCCTCGGTCGGCGTCTCGAAAAAAAGGGATCTGTTCTTATAAAACACTTTCAACTTGGCTGGGTAGAGCAACATGTAGCGGTGGCCTGCGTCCTTCAGCCTCAGTTTCACCGATCCGAAGTTCATCCTACTACGCTGTACAAACAGCGTATAGTCCGGGTAGGCCGTGATTTTTGCGGAACCCTTTTCAATCGTTCCTCCCCTCCAGAAGAATTTGAGAATCTTCTCCCGATCCCGATAGTTCAGGATCTTTGCGATTAGCAGCCGCGGGGGGGTTCCAGGGGGCGGTCTCCTTGTCAAGGCCCTGTGTACCCTTTCAACCGCGAACCCCTGGGTCAGCACCCCACCTGTTATCTCCTGTAAAAGCATGGATTCCACATATTCTGTGGGGTTTGATCCTTCCATACCTTCCGGCAGGCCCACTATACGGATGTTATTGCGTCTGGCGCACCCTTCTGCTTGCTCAGCTCTGTCCTCCAGATTGCCCACCCGTTGCACTAGGGCATGGAGCTCCTTTCCATGTGCGGCGCACGCCTCCGTGTTCGGGGCCATCTCCTTCTCCAAGGCCCCAGTGCGCTCTGCAATCGTTCGCATGTCCTGTCTCAGCAGGTTCACCTCCTCCTGGACCGCTCCGATCTTGAGGTCCAAGCCCTCCTGCAGCTCTTTCATTGACTGGCCCAACTTAGTCTCCCAGGCCACCTTTAAGTCTGCGATCGCTGCCAGCACCTCCTGGATCGTGCCCAGTGTTTCTGCCGCTGCCGTGGGGGTCTCCTTGCTCTTGCCCCCTCCGCTTCTGGGGGTGACCTGGCATAGGTCTCCATCGTGGACTGTCGGATCCTGGGTCTAACCACTTTAGAGGACATCCTGCTATGTTAGCTGGGCGAGGGCCTGCCGTGCTTCCCTCCGCACAAAGGTCTGCATGGTCACGGACCACTCTCAGCAGGCCAAGCATGTACTTGTATGTACTTGTCTCTTCTCTCGCGCCCAAAGTGGGCCGTCTCCTCCCATATGCTCGTACCCTCTTGGTGTCGTGGCCCGGTCTCTGTCGTGTTCCTTCCGTGGCCAGTGCTCGAGTGCGCTCACCTATTCGCCGCGCTCCCTTTGTTCCCCGTCTTCCGCGATCACAAGGCCATCCGGCCCACAATGCCCAGGCCCAGAGGGGCCGCTCTAAGTGCAGGGGGTCAGCAATTGTCTCGCATCGGCCTCAACCACTGGCCTGCCGATGTTTCGTCTGACTCTATGGGATTTCTCCCATCTTCCCGTGTATACAGAGTTGGTCCGCTGCGCTGTGGAAAACTGCAGCCACCACCGCCCGCTCGTTCGCGTCGGCTCCAGGATCCGCGGCCATGTAATTGGTGCGCTGCCACAATGAATCCTCCTGGGTTCCGCCGGCGTTCGATCCGATTACGCCGCAGGCCCAGCGTCGGCTACCAATGTGCTCGATGAGTCTCGGCAATGTACAGTCCGTAGGTTGTACCAGCTCCGGGTACGTGTGCCCACAGATGTGCGCCGCCTCAGTGAAGCAACAGCGCATTCCGGTCAAGTGCCACGGTCTACTTCTAATCGCTGGTCTTAGAGTTCGATGCAGGGGCTTTTCAGGACCTACATCTCGTGACCCCTGTTGTCCTCTTTGTCTCTGCTGCCATCTTGTTCCACTCGCCGATCCGTGGCCCGCGGCCCGCAGATGAGTATAACTCAGTGTCCGCACCCTCCACTCTCATCAAAGTTTCAGCGAGTGTAGCCATCGTCTTCGCACGCATGGGCATTATTTTCCAGTGCCGGCCGGTTACCATGCACGCACTTCTCCTCCAGGATCATTGTAGGATCAGCGGAGCTCCACAAGAGCACGTCCCTTTACATGGCCGTCCAAGCCACGCCCCCCTTTTATTCTATTGTTAGATTAGATATTTTCATGGGCGTAATTTTAGGGGGGGACGGGGGTGTTTGTCCCCACCCAACTTTCATGGCACACGATTTTGTCCCCATTCATTTGAGTGGGGCATTTTCTTTTCAGATGACATGTCCCCCCAAAACATTTTCAGCAACGTTACTCCACTGGATATTTTGGTCATCAATGTAAGTCTCTTGTTAGAAAATTCATAATGAAAGTAGTGTTAGATATCATAATGTTAGAAGGCATTGCCTGGTTATGATATGGTGATTTTAAGGGTGCCAATTCCCAATTAGTTGATGGCCTGCTAGCCTTGGAAGGACCTTATCTGCCTCCCAAAGACATGAAAATCCAAATTAAGGAGAATAAGCACATGGAGATCCTTAGTGACCTCCTCTCAATAAATCAGAATGTTCAGAGTGCAGTCAATAAATACTGGTACTGACTGCATTTTACACATTCTAACTTCAAAAGCAAACACGGAAACCAAAATGCAATTTCCAGGAAAGCTTTCTTTCAACAAGATCCTTTCTTTTTGGGAGGTCCTTTTTCCCGGCAACACCCTGTTTAACACATCAAAGAGAAAGCAAAACCATTGAAATATGCGTTCACTTTCTTTTAGGTAAACGGTTTACTTTTGCATGACGCCTTATGCATGTTGCACACAACCTAGTTTACCTAGGTTTGCAATTTAAATACTTCTGAAGATAAATGTGTTATTTAAACACTACAAAATAAAACCATATTTAAATTACTGAGTTTCTCTGTTTACATTACTACTATTAAAGTAACATTTTTACTGCACTGCCAAAACATCTATGACTATCACTGCTATTTGCAAATGTCTGTTTAGACCTTGGGAGGGGTCATCGTCGTTTGGGATAATGAACCTTCCCCAACGTATGCCTTTCGGCTTCATTTCAGGCCGTAACTTGGTGCTGTATCATTATCCTGCGATGATGACCCCTCCCTTGGTCTATAAGGCTATTATGCCTTTTTTGATATTAATTTTGAAAGTGTAAAAAACAACATGGTCCCAGTAGAGCACCACACTTGGTTGTGTTCGAGGCATGGGAAGTTGTCTTCCTGGCGCTTATGGTGAATTAGACATATTACAAGGTGTTCAGTTTAATTGGCGGCTGGTTACGTTTAACCGGATGACCCCGAGGTTCAGACGGGTTGGGGTCTGAGGTCCCAGAGCTTGCTAGAAAAGGTGTGTGGATGGTTTGGTGAGGGCAGGTTCCCCTAGAGTGACAGGTACGCATTCAGAGGGATCTCTAGTTGAGTGAAATATCCAAATGTGGCTCCCTTCTAAATGAGAGAGATGGCTGCAAAGACTATGGCAGGCAGCAAGTAAAAGCTAAAGAGCAGAAGAAACGTAGCTTCCCGCTGCCATTGGAGAGCTTGAATGTCTAAAATGGGATTATCACTGACTGCAAATCAGATAGGAGTGATCCCTTTTAGCGTCAAGGCTCATTTAGGGCAATGACTTGGAGTGTCATCGGATTTTCAGGCTCCTTAATGAAAAACCTGGATCTTGACCCACCCCGCTAATAAGGCGTTGAACACTTTTTCTGCTCCAGCTATTAGCGGTAAACCAGAAAGGCCCAAAGGGGGATTGGTGGTGTGGGCATCAATATAGGTTCCACAAAAATACTGTATGCCAAAAGAGTAGCAAGATGGAGCTTCAGAGTGGACATTTTCAATATCTACAAAATAGAAATGAAGAGCAACAGGGAGTCGGCCACTATAGAGATGATGTGTTTGTTGATCACTAAAAAGCAAGAGTAGGAAGTTAGAGGGGGGGGGGCTCTGTGTTTTTGATCATTTGTAACTTTAATACTATGGAAAGTGAAGTGGCAGTGCCATTGACACAAGTGGTATATTCAAGATGAGTTTCATAGACATACATGGTTGCATTAATAAGGCTGAGTTGTGCATCTTGCAGTTTAAGGGCACCCACCCCTTACAACACCCAAACGCCCACCTGTTGGGGATAAGCTGTTAGATCAGCTATCATAGTGTCAGACAAAAATAGCCGTGTTGATGTTCGTCTATTAGGTTCACAATCTTGGTCCTTCATGTTAGGTTTCCAAGTTAATTCACAGATGGAATGTGGTAATAACCCGTCGGCCATACCAACTAAAATCCCCTGATGCCTGGATTAAGGGAGAACCAGATAAAAACTACTATAGTTTTTTCAGGCATCTGGGCTGAGGGTTGAAAGATGTGCCAACTTAGATGTCGAACTTACTATCTTCTTCCATGGATGTTTTAGAATGGTTATTGGACACACAACTGGCTGATACACTTCTTGTTGTTTTAGCATTATTTGAAAAGTGTAAATCGGGACTCCAACGTTATATTGTTAAAGACAAGCTAGGGTAACGGATCAAGTCCGGATTATTAGCCTGGTTTGTTTCTGGATGTCCATTACCCAACATAGATTGGCAAGAATGTTTGGGGCCGCAGAGAAGAAGGGAAAGGCTCTGGTAGACATTGGACAAGTCAGGGCTTAGTATAAGGTATTACTATTGATAAAGACAATCGAAGCACAGTACAGAAAGGGAAAAGGCTCCAGGGACTTGTTGGACTTGCTGAAGCAGTTCAAAGAACTCTTGGCATCAGTACCCCTTAGGTTAGTAAATGCCACCTGACAAATAAATGAAATAATTTCAGTCATCTACAAAGGGTTACAGGATAAAAAGTATCATCCTGTATTGCTAGTAATGAGTTGGATTTTAGAGTGGTTGTGTAATGGGCAAAACTTTTAATAGTGCACGAAAAGGGGCTAGGGTTAGTCTGGTTAGAAATGATTAATGTTTTCATTTGTAATAGATTGTATCTAAATATATCACCTTAAAAAGTTAATCCCTAATGTTGCTGTTTGTTGATCTAAAAGTGGCTTTATATTGAGTTGATAGAAAGGGTTGTCGTAGTAGGTGGTGGCATGCGTGAACGATATATGTAGAAATATTGGATGCATTCCATGAGGGTAAAATGGCTAATATCAGGTTTGGCCAGAATAGAGACCTCTCATCCCAACTTCAATTCATGGACGTTAGACTGCGGTGCTCCCTGGTGTCCGCTCTATTCAGCTTATTTCTGCATTATTTTAAAGAGATGTTTGTTGCTCAGGAGATAGATTTGTCAAAAGTTACAGACAAGCGTATCCACTTGATTGTGGATGACACTGTGCTAATCTCCTGTATTGAAATATTCATGCAAAAGCTTCTATTTGGCTTTAATGATCATTGTTATCACTCGGATATTGTTGGCCATTACGGGTGTGTGTAATGAAGCAAAAATGGAAGAAAAATACAAATTCAGATTTGGTTAAGGACTTATAAATTTGAATTTTGGATTTTGAAATATTTATATCCCACAGACCTAGCAGAAGCAACTGCATCTGGGCGCAGGTGCCCAATGAAGACTCCAATTTACGACAAAAAACATTACCTTACTATGATCAACATAAGAACCTGTGCCTATTGTATTGTATTCATTATTTTTATAGTGCTCTTTCCCCATTTGTTTGGCCTCAATTCGCTTTGTGGTTGGAACGCCCTTGGTGACCGCAGTCAATGTGTAGGAGGTTCTAAGAGTTTAGATTAAGAGATGCTTGTGTACATTTTCGCCGGGTTAGGACTTCAGTGGCTGCCTAGGCTCCAGTAAGCAGCCCAGAGGTCAGGCACGTGGGTGGGTGTTGTTGGTGGTTTAGGATAGAGTGCTATTGCTGAAGATTTGATGTGTGCCCAGCTATACCAAATTTTATTTTCATTGGTAGTCGCTGTATGCTAGTGGCAGAGGTGTTGAGGTAAGTCAAGGGTTTCAGTGTGGACGGCTATGTGCACTGCTAGACCGGAATGGCATAGCCATAGCTGCACTCTATGGTGCATGGATTATATGGCTGTGCCTGCGGCCTGTGTCCAGACGTGGTGTAAGGTATATATACCGTATGCTTTGATGTGGTTTGGCTGCTGCGTTCTTTTTATTTGTCCAATGTGGACAGCATGGTCTTGTTATTCATGGTCTCTCTGGAGCAAAAGTCTGAGCAGCGGGGTGAGTCCCAGAGGGTGAAGCGCATGGGGGATGAGGAGGACGATAGGGGGAAAGGGAGGACAACTGTGAGGACAAAAGTTTGTTGTGAAGTGCCTTTGAACAGGTATGTTTTTAGGGATTTACGGAATTGTATTAAATGGGTGCTCAGATGATATTTATAATGAAGTGTTGGACTTTTATTTAATTGAACAAATTGAGAAGTCCTCTAATTAGAACAAGCATAAGTTAAAATAGTTAGTCCTGTAGTCAGAAGGACTGTAATCATGCTTCAGTTCTCGATGCCTTTCCGGAGAAGAGCATTCATTTGCCTGGGAGTCTGATCCTACAAATAAGGACAGTCCAACCATAAATGCCAGGCAAATCCCCTATGAGCAAGAGTTCTTAAAGCAAGCCCAGACACGTGTTTCAGCATCCTTGGGCATCATCAGAAAGGTGCGGCTGCCACTCTTGGCACACATTGTTTGACAAGAGACAAAGAGCTAACAAGTATCAGGCAGCAAATGAAAGAACTAATAACTAGGTGCATTGCATGCCTTATCAGACAGGGTCAACTGCAAGGGGGACGCATCAGGTAACCTCATTGTAGATAAGTGCACAACCTATGTATATTATTAATAAATGAAGCATTCATGCAACAGAAAGATTCTCACACTTTCTGACTTCAGCATGAAACGCCAACCATTCCGTAACTGACCATCACTCATCTATGGTAAAATAATGAAGAAAAAGTAACGAGGCTGGAAACAGCAAATTTTTTAAAATCAAATTTCCAAGTTATGTTTTCTATTTCGTTCCACACTTTTTCGAAATGTAATGCAGGGGGAGACCCCCGTGGCACCCACATCTTCTACCTTAACATATTCCCTAACACAGCTCACTATGTATTGCAAAAACAAAAAAAGGCAAAAAAAATCGAAAAATGTGATTAAAAAAATTACGTGTATTTGGCAATTCGTTTTTTTCCAGACGATACCACCATCACACTGACATACCTAGACGGGCCGTATGAGGTGCAATCACACTTTGGGGGTGGTTTGGTAAAAAAAATGCAAATTGCATGCAGGAGACTGCCAACGTTTGCACTCATGTGCTGTTGGGACCCGTGCATGCAAGTTCATCACTCACAAAGCAGAGTGTAATGGTGAAGAGTAAAGCGGGGCAAACTCACCTTTACTCTTCACTTTTACTCCCCGCATTGTGAGAAATAAAACACTGCCTGCAAATGGTGCTTATCAGGGGACATTTTATGATGGATTCCCGGGGAATCTGCCTGCTGTTTACCAGGTGTGAATGCAATGTGTATTCCATAGGAATCCTTTGGTTTTACACCCACATAAAAATCCCATGCCGTTGCAAAACCATGTGCTCTTCCTGGGCGGAAGAGGAATGCAAAGCAGAGATGCAAACTCTGCTTTGCTCCTCTCCTACACCTTAGAAATGCACTAAAATGGGGCAGAGCACTAAATGGAGGCATAAAAGCATTACACCTCACTTTTACGTTTCCATTTCATACACCCCCGCCCCCATGACAAATGATCCCCTTAGCCTGTTCGCAAGTCTAGGGAAGAGTAGATGCATTTCTCAAAGCCAACCTGGGCCCTTCGGGTTTGGGAATTGATCAGGTAGAAGTAGAAACAGCAGCTCACAGAGAGCACCTGTTAGATGTTGTCTTCTTTGATTCATGGAGGTTTATGGAGGCGGGGCGGTGCTATTCTCTTCCTATCTGTGAAGAAGAGATGCTTCTCTCTGATCCTATTGCTTGGTAAGAAGCGTAGGTCAGGCATTCTGCATTGGAATATGTCGTCAACTCAGTAAATAATATCACGGATGAGAAGTAAAGTGCAACAGACATTCGTGAATAATAATGTTATCAATCTTTTCCATAATGCAAACTTCTTCTTAACAATTGTAAAAAATATTAGGATTATTTTAACTGGTCTGTACATGGCATGAAGAGTAATGTGAAACATCAGCCTTAGGGAAAATCTATTTAAATAAATAAATGCAATGTGTGTACTTGACAAACAACACTCAATGAGGCCAAGCCTTCTGTTTCGGGAAGATGTCCAGGGTGCGGTCCTAGCCCAGGAAAGCTGCCTGGCACCTTCTAATCTATTTCAACATCGCTTGGAGATCTAGGCTACAACCGCCAAAGCTTTCCTTGTGCCAAATGGGCCCAGATGGCCGAGCCCAACCTTATGCCAAAATGGGGGAAAGATTTAAATGGGGAGTCAGGAGATTTACTAAGCTGAAAATGCTCAGATGACTCCCAAGGAGAAGAGGGCGGGCCATCTCTTGTACTTAGGTCACATTCAGTATGGCCGCCTTGGTGTCTGAATGCTACGGTGACTTTCCCAGAGTCTAAAATGATCATTTAGCCTATGAACAAGACATTCAAGACTTTACTATGGGTATACAGATCTTTAAATGTACAAAACGGCTTAAAACGATTGGGGCCTTTGGAAAGTTTGCTCCCTGGTTCACTTACACCCAAAGCAGTTGCATAAATTGCACATGAGCAAAATGAAACTAATTCATAAAATCAAACAGACGATTACATTATTCACATGTCCCTAAATTGAGCTTCACTCCCGTGGGTTTGCCTCGGGCATTGTGTCAATGGGGGACATTACCACCTGGGCGCAAAGGGATACCGGGCACCGGCAATGACACCGGTGCCGGTAATCCCTTTGCGCCCTATTGCGAGGTCCCTTTGCGGGTCCCTCCCTTAACGCCTGGTTTTACCAGGCGTTATGGACGGGACCTGTTAAGGGATACCGGAGTCAATAACGGTACCGCAAATTGCAATACCGTTATTGACGCCTTCCCATTGAGCCCTATGGGTGCTCAAATGGGAATGGGGAATGGCTTTACAAATGGGGACTTTCCGGTCCCGCCAAGGTCGGAATAGACAGGTAAGTCCCCATACCATCAAGTCGGTGGCGGTAACTGTATTGGTGCTAGTCATGGCGCTAATAGTGCCATGACTAGCACCAACCTCGGAATGAGGGCCAATGTTACAATAACTAGCTTAGGTGAATGTACTTTTGAGAGGTAGGTTTTCTTTTAAAAATCTGGTCATGTTTGAATTCAGTCATGGAGAATACATCAGAACAGGAACAGCAAATGTAATATTTGGTGGATGATAATATGATTGTTAAGTGCTACTACAATCTGGTACAATCCACACAAGAAATGTTTTTTTATTCTACAGTAGTGTCTGTAGGCAATTTTACTGCTTGACCCAAGATGACGGATAGCCTTTTGTTTTAAAATGGGGCATACTCAGAATAGTTTGTTTAACAATGTGTACAGAACACACAGACACAGACACACACGCAAAACGATTATTGGACAGATGATGTCTGGTCCCGATGAATCTGTAAAACTCAAACACGTTAAGCTTCATGAAATATATTAAATATGTTTTGTGTCAACCATACTGATGTTGTATTGCTTTCCCGTAAATGTTAAATTGAGGTTCACATGCAGTTAACCCTCCCACCCGGCCTTGGCCGTTTTGCAACATTTTGTGTGGCATATTGTTAGATGGGGCAAGGTAGCAGAACATTTATGATGGAGTCCTAGCATAGTGTGGGTGGGGTGGGGGGATGGGAAATGGCGGGCTTGCCTCCCATAAAAATTGTCTAAAAAATGTGGCAAAACAGCCAATGTGACAAGGTGTCCCAGATCTACTCAGACATCATGCAAGGAAATACAGTCATGAATGGTTTGTGAGAGCACCCTTGAGGTCCGGGTCCTTTCGCGGGTGATTCCACCGGATGTACTATTCATACACTGCACATTCAAAATATGGCAAACACATTCACCCAACGGAATCACAAGATCAGCCATATATGCAGGAGGCCCATGGAGACCCTTGCAGATAAATACCTACTGGCCAGTGTTAAAATAGCAGCAGGCATATTGTGTAAGATAATCATTGTGTTTTTTTGGATATTTCTCATAATAGTTCTCAAACCTGCTCCTAAAATGGTTATTGAAATGCTACTTTTACTTAACTGATAGATTTGCAAATTGAATATCAGATAGATAATCAAACCTTACAGACTGCGGAAGGGGTCATTGCTGGATGATGACCCATACACAACTTATCCAAAGCAAAGCCGAGGACTTTTAGTTGGGTAAGGGTCACTATCCCAAGTGATAAAGACCCCTCCCAAGGTGTATAAGTCTATTAGCGTATTAGGGTATACGACTATTAGCGCTTAGATCATAGTTTAGCGCATAGATCTGTACAACTAAAAAGGAAAACAAACAATTGGTAGGAAAAGAATCAGAACAAAATAAATTGCTATTTTCATTTATTGAACATGGACCTGGTAACAATAAACTTCACATGTTTTGTGTTTCATTGTTCTTTGTTAGTCCCGGGAAATGAACTGTGCATGGTTTTCCCTGCCTTTACACAGCGGAAGACAAATGTTTCTGTGCTGCTTGTCAGGCTAGCAGGTCAAGTTACAATCTTTAGAAGGAGGTCTATACCAGAATTCATGGACTGCATTGCGAGCATTCTGATTGGCTGAGAGGAGGTCTATAACGGAATCCATATGCTAATATGCAAAATACACATGATATCAGACACTGTGCATGTTGGACCCACTGCAGTCAGGTGTGCATGCTGCGTACGCAAAATGTGATCTTCCTACAGATGTGCCAAGGCGATTGCTCCCATTAGTTCAGAGTTATGTCTCTTCTAGGATGTCAGCAGGCAAACTTTAAAGAAATAGCAGTGACCTCCCCTCCGGTCTTGATTCTCATTCAAAACATAAACCCTTGTCTGATGGAACTTTGTAGATTTTTTCATCAATGCCTCTGCGTGAGCGAAAGAAGATCTTCGAGAAAAGAATCCATGAGGTAAACCTTACTTTCTTTAATTTCTACATAGTTCTGTGTTATGCCTAATGTTGCATGTGGCATCGTTCGCTGATTGGTTGCATGGGTTCTTTCAGTGCATACAGTACCACAACTTTGTGATCATTTTTTTTAAATGGCGGCCTAATCATCTCTTGTGTCATCATGTACATGTTTAGTTGGCGAAGGTTAGATCTGTGATGTGTATCGTACTTTTTTACCACGAGGGGCAAAGGACATAGGCACGCTTTAATACATCTTTTCTAATGACACTGTTATTGAAACTGATCTCCTTTAAATGTGCCAATCATTAGCCAGAGTGTAGTATTCACTGCACACCCAGCCTTAGAATTCCATGACGGGTTACTTGGAATACATTTCTGCTTAACATAAAGGTATTTAATTATTTGTATTACTTCATTTATCATTTTTTTCAAAGCACAAACAATATGGGATACCATGCATAACAGGAAAGACCTTTCCATAGGGCAAGCCCCACCTTACATTTAGGATGATAGGTAAATCTCTGATTGCACTGGGCACTGCCTGAAGAACATATCAACTCTATTATGGAACTAATTTTTTCTTATTCAAATAATAATAACAGGTAGGGGGATACGCTGAAAGGGGAACCATCACTAAAATAACGCAGAATTAGGCTATAGGAATTTCAATAGAAGGGCCAATTCTCAAAGATGTGCTCTTAAGGAAATGAGGAGATGCCTTCGATCATCTCAGATTCTCACCTGCTTCATTACTCCTGATTGGCAAAGCCTAAAAACACATCGGGCAAGATTTAAAAACAATATCGGAGGCGGCACAAAGGCACAAGAAATACACGTGCGTGATTATCAGAAGTGCACATTTCATGGCTGCGCATAATTAAAGTGGAATATATGCGCAAAAGATGCACGTAGTGGACGGAAAGATTGCGCATCTACCAGATTAAGCATGCAAGGTGGGAGTGACTACAAAAAATGAGAAAAAATGCACCAAAATCCTGATTCTCAAAACCTGAAAACTTGGCTTGATCCAAAACAATGTCCTTCAACATTTGCCAGAATCATAATGTGGAGCAAGCGACCCAGAAAAAGAGTGCGACTGGTTTGTTCACCCGAGGAAGTTACACAGGCCACTCCAATCACAACACACAACATAGTATACAAGACTAACACAGTGAGGCGGGTGCACATCTCCAAAATGGTCGAGGCAGTAAGCATCATGTTGCGTGCTAACTGATGAGGTGAAGGAGGAGGAGGTTGAGAAGGAGGAAAGGATTTGCAGAGATGTACCTTTTCCCACCCCATATAACTCTGGAAATAGTGAGTCTGTGGAAGGGGACCTTTACCACGGCCATATTGTAAAGGCATGCCTTACCACCACCAGTCAAGATACTATCAGCCTTGCATTTCCTTGCCACAGGCTCATTTCAGAGGACCAATGGCATCACTCGGGGATCTACTGTTCTTCACTGTCAAGAGAACTATAGCAGCTACCCCACGTGACCCTTCCATCTGCCAGACACATTAAGCAATTCCCCATTTTGCATCCACAAGGATAGGCTTAGTGAGGGCTTTTTATAACATGTGTCCAGGCAATGGCACCACACACCTCTAAGATCCCTGAGAGGCAGGGCTTTTAGAGGTGTGTGGTGCCATTGACTATACCCAAGTGGTCCTCATACCTCGGGAAGAAGCAAAACATCTGTACAGAAACAGGAACAACTGGAATTCTGTACCTTTATGGATGTTGTGTGATCTAGCAAACATCATCATCCTAAATGTGAATGCCCACTTGCCAGGATCAACACATGACAGCTATATCTATCAGAAATCTCCCATCGCACCAGTCCAGACACACTACACTCAGCACATATTCATCTACATTATGCAACAAGACACAATGTCTGAGATGTGCCCATCTCATCCAAAGGTGACATTGGCTTCACACAGAGAAGACAACTATTCACTCCTTATGGGAGCCCACTGACTAAAGGCCAGCAACTTTACAATGCAGCACACACATGCACCCAGAATCCCATTGGGAGTACAATTGGCATGCGGAAGTCACATTTCAGGTGCCTGCATCACTCAGGGGAGTGCTACTACATGATCCCGTGACTGTTTGCAACAAGGTAGTTGCCTGTGTAGTGCTACAGAACATATTCCTCAGTCACGGCTTTCAATTTGTGATATGTGTAGATTTGCAACCATAGCCACCCAACCCACATGATTGCGCCCTTGGGCAGAGGGACATGGCAGATGCGATACCAGATGAACTGGTTGCGAGATTTGTCAAATGAGCTGTCACTGTGATTCTTATGCAACAATAATGACTAGGTGCTCACGGCATTGCCCGGTGACTGTTTCCGATATGCCAGGGTCCTTAGAGGTGTGCGACCTACACATTACATTAGAGGCTTGTCCTTATGGGCAGGTCTCTAACATAATGGAGACAACATTGGGCACAGCACTTTCCTGTTGTGCTGATGAATCAGGCGATAAACCATGCCTCATTTTCCCAAATTGGCAGTAGCATTGCCTGAACTTAACAAGAACAAGATACACCCAGGCCTAACAGACCACATTATTAAAGACACATTACATAGCATATCAAAGAAAACATTTTGGTTTTACCATAAGATATCTCTAGAGAACCATAAACAACCACATGGGAATGGTCCAAATAACAAAATGAAACTGGAACTGAAGTATACTTGGAATTGTCCTGGCCACCTAGTTACTTGTGTGCATGATGCCTTTGCTCTCTCTGGGATGGGGCCTCCCTTGTTTTCCCTTCCCCTCATTTTGGACACTGTTTCATGGGCCAGTGACTGTAGTACCTCTGAAGCAACCTGGGGAGTAGAGCTCAGTGTGAAGCTAGTGACCATTGTGTACACAAAACCCTCTATCACTGAAGTTATTCAATTGGCTTCAGCCATTCCCTCAGCATGTGCCTTCAACTAGAGGCCTATATTCCACTCTATCATGCTCTGCAGACCGCTTCACAATTCTCCCAGTTCCTTCCCGGTTGCCCCTGAGCTCCCCCTGAGTTGCACTGTGCTACTACCGGGTCACTCTGTGTTCCTGCTTGGGTGTCTGGGATTCCACCTGGATCTGCATAGTCTATCTGCCTCCAGCAAAGTCCCTAAAGATGCCAAGTAGGTCCTCACCCAGAGTGCTCTTTATGGAAGTAAGCTGGGTGCATACAGTGACCTAGTGTTGCTGCATCATGTCCTCCTAGGTTGTGTATGGGGTTGTGCGTGGCCTGTTCATGCCTGCATTTCTCCCTGGCCATGGGATGGGCAGAGTGCTCGGAGGAGTTGGAGGGGTGGAGCTAATATGTGTGTTCAGTGGCTGATTTGTGCCTCCTGTGTCAGCTGATCAACAGCCTGTCTGAGTACACTCATTTGCTTTGAAAAGGTGCTGGGTGGCCATGCATACCCTTCAGCACCAAATTAGACATCCCATTAAATTGACATCAAATGCAATGGGCTACACAAAAATCACCTCCTCTCCTTGTGGTTTCTTCCAAGCGTCATCATGTCTAGAATTCAGAATAATTGCCACCACTCTTGTACATAGTCCTTAATTTGCCACCTGAGGGGCTTCTTAGTGAAGCTAATGCTTCCCAAAACCATTATTTGCCATCTCCTCACAGTTTCTTGCCTCACTACAAAGACTTCTAGGGCTAAATCAGAATACGTAAATTGTAGTATCATGCCTGCAGAATGCAGGGAGATGATAGGATTCCAGAATGGAGTGACCGGAGGGAGTGTGCGAGAAGGAACGGTTGCAGGGCAGATGAAGGAAGCGGAGCGCTGAGATTCATATCCCATTTTAGAATGTCTATGTTTATACCCAATCAATACATTTTCATAGTTACAATCACGCAACGTATGCGTGTCGTTCCCTAACACTACAAATGGTGACAAGGTTTACAGGTTGAACCTTACCTAGATTTACAATGATCCGGCATTCAGTAAGTGTCATGGCCCAGCATCTGGTAAGCAGGCCGGCTGCATTGACACGCATCCTCCAAACAAGGTAAGAGCGAGGTCGCTATATCCGTGTTTAAGGCTGAACTGCGACCTGCGACCTGCGAGGCCCTGGGGCTCCTGCAAATGAAATCAAAAAGATTAGAAAAAAGGATCCAGCAACGTGAGGGTCTATCATGTCATGAGCAGCTCTTTTAAGTTGTCGAGCCCCCTGAATTGTACTGCACAATGAATAGGCTTCAATAGAGCCTCCTCCTCGTAACAGTAAAAAAAAAGAAAATTCTGTCTCCTTTTGGGATTTGATCTGCCCTCATCTCCCTGTGGCATAAAGGTGTACCACATAAATATAAAGGAACAATATAAGAGAAGAATACACAGAGTTGAACAGGGAGCAAACATAAAAGTAAAGCTGTACTGGCACACAGCACAACATTCACCCAAAGGGGTGCAGGAGACATGGCTATGCATAGCGTGCTCCCACTGGCAATGTTTCTACCTGAAGTCGGCAAAACGGCTTTAGCATGGAAGAGATGGCTAAAGGCATTCAAACATTATGGTAATATAGTGTGTGGCACACCTTATAGTCTGGAAAGGAAACAATCCTTATTTCTGCACTGCTTGGGTCCAGCTGGCCAAGAGAAATGTGAAGACTTTCCTGAATTAATGGCTGATGAAAGTGGGGATATGAATGAATATGAGAAAGCTACAAAGAAAATGAGTTAACACTATGTGAAAAAAAATTAGCACTATCCTAGAACGATATTAGTTTGGGAAATGCATACAGGAGGAGGGAGAAAGTGTCGAACAGTACATTACGCACTTGCAGAAGTTGGCCAGGCTGCGCAAGTTTAACCAACAGTTGTACGAGAGATTGAGAGATCAATTTATGTTAGAATGTGGTAGAAGTAAAGTGTGAGAGAAACTCTGGCCAGAGGATGATCTACCCCCGGAGATGGTTCTACGCATGGCTAAGGAGGTTGAACATACCAAGAAATGCGTGATGATGTTAGAAGACAGAGTGAAAGACGCTACGTTGAAAACTGCCCCGGCTAGTACACTGCAACCAATCAGTGGTGAATTAATCACACTTATTGGTGATCAGAGTGTGAGAAGAAGATGTAACTGTGAAAACAGAGATACAAGAGATACAATGAACAGAGACAATAAAAGAAGTTTGACCATAGAATTTCAACAAGGACGAGGAGGGCAAAGTGGAAGGAGGCGGACTATATCGAGAACATGCTAAAGGTGTGACAGCCCTACCATTGGGCCAATAGTTCAATCTATCCTGCACTCAGGATAATCTGCAGAATTTTCAATGGGAGAGGGCATCTGGCTAGGTGTTGCAGGAACAATAATTCTTTCACGAATTGGATTGGAAATGAAGACAGTGATGAAGGTGAAGGGTGCGTTTCAGCAGTGGGAAGTGAGGAAGGACATATAAACGGTCCAAAGACCACCATCCAGGTTAATGGTGTGCCATGTGCCAGTGGTGATGATGGTTGATTCAGGGGATAAATATACACT
The DNA here is from genome assembly GCF_040938575.1 of Ambystoma mexicanum. Classification (NCBI taxonomy): domain Eukaryota; kingdom Metazoa; phylum Chordata; class Amphibia; order Caudata; family Ambystomatidae; genus Ambystoma; species Ambystoma mexicanum. The sequence continues at coordinate 1,132,698,933 of NC_090933.1, read as the reverse complement.
CATCCCTAAAGTGGAGTGGAAGAAGAATGGACCCAAGTACTTATATGAAGTGGATATGATTGGCACTTTGGCTACAAAGAAGGATAAAGCCTTTAGGAGGATGCTATCTGGTGAAATCCTCAGCGATGTGACCTCCATAAGGTACTTAGGGATCCAGTTTAATAACTTGATTTGTGAACATCACTGGACAGCTGAGCTAAAAACTCAGATGTCAAGGCTTGCCTTGCAAGGCGCCAAGATTAATAAATACTTTGGCAAGTTTTCCTTGGCACCTGTCTTGACTTTCTACCATCAAAAGGTAGTTCCAGTTATCATTTTTGGTGCAGAGGCTGGCTGGAACATAAAAGATTATACCTGGCAGACGCTTGTGGGTCGGTTTTGGCTCTACGTTCTGAAATTTCCATAATCCACTTCCATGACAATGCTAAGATACGAATTGTCACTGAACTCTCTTCACACCAGAGTTGTGTGGACATCTATTACAGCATTGCAGAAAATGCTCTTGTCTGTGCCGTCCCCTGCTTATCAGATTTTTGCAAGTAAGAGTAACAATACCCAATCTAGTCTACTAAAAACATGGGCCAACCAATTACTTGCAATTGTAACTGCTGCCAACATAAACCATCTGGAACTGATAAACCGGCCACAATGCGCAAAGAAGAAGTTTGAGTCTTGGGCCTGGATAATTAATCAACAAAGACGCACAAGCCTGCATTCTGCCATCTCTCTGGGCTTTGGCCTCAACAAACTAAACATGCAACCTCGATATTTGCTTCATTGTCCCTCACGCCATCATCGAGATCAATTTCTAAGACTTTGATTGAACTCTTTGTGAATGAAAGAAACTCTTTGACGAAGACGCGATAAAGCAGTGAATGATAATCTTTGTCGCTCCTGTCGGACAAATATTGAATCTTCTAAACATCTAATAATTGGCTGTGAAGGAACTTGTAGCCAATGTATGCTGCATTTAGGGAATTCTGCACCCGTTGATGAAGACATGGAAGCCTGGTGGTCTCAGATCATCTCAGGGAATAATATCAAACTCTGCTGCGCAGTGGTAGACTATATGGACATGCTATTGAAAACTGAAATTTGATGAATTGGTGTTTCGTCGACGATGTCTAGAATCGAATCAACTTAATTTGAATTGGTGGCAATCCCTATAGTCCAGCCTCTCTGTGTTTGAAAAACTTGAACTATAAATCTGTGTGGTTATTGGGACACACAGGTTACTTTTTTGTTAGGAAGAAACTTTGAAACAAAAGTTTGAATCATGTGATTTAAATTGTAGTTTTTTCAATAAAAATATATAAATATATGAAGTGGATATTAATCTGAGAGTTTATGGTGGAGTGAAGATTGAATTGATTGGTTGGTTCAAAGCAACCTTGCGCTTTAAAGAAAGGCACGCTGAAGTACGGGTATATATATGTCTCAAATAAAAGAGGCATCTCCTCTACTGAGTTGGACACACCAGAGGTTGTTGAAGGGTTGGCTGGATCCGTTTCATGTTTGAGAGTTCAAAGAGAGGTATAGAAGAAGTACAAACTGAAGTATTTAAAGATGAAATAGGCTTCTTGAAAGGGTTCCCACAACGCATAATACTCAAACAAGGATATAAACGAGTTGCACAGAAACTACGCAGTATTCCAATATCAATGAGAGATGAAGTTAAGAAGGAATTGAAGAAGTTGGAAGAACATGGAATCATAGAGAGTATCGATGCACCTGAATGGGTGTCACTTCTAGCTATAGTGAGAAAAAGCTCAAGAAAAGTCAGAGTTTGATCTTAGTGTACTCAACAAATGTGAGATTCCAGCAATGCATCCTATACCAAATATACAAGAACTGATATCAACAATGGTTCCAGCAAGCGTGGTTTCGACACTCTACCTCACATCAGCCTACCATCAAGTTAAATTGCACACAGAGTATAGGCATCTGACTGCATTTTTTACATCGGAACGGCGCTTTCAATATCACAGGATGCCGTTTGGTCTTATATTGGCAGCTTCTGTGTTTCAAAAGATTATGTACAGGATATTTGATGGAGAAGAGGGTGTTATCTTCTTTCAAGATGATGTTTTGGTGTATGCTGAGAGCAAAGAGAAACATGATAGAAAACTAGAGACAGTTCTGAAGAAGCTGCATTATGTGGGAATGACACCCAGTAAAGAGAACTCAAAGATCAACCGGAAGGAGGTTGAATATGTGGGACATGTGATCTCTAAAGAAGGGATCTCACCTAAAACGGATCTGGTTGGTGCGATAGAACATGGTCTCACCAATTTTTAAGGAATAGGTGAGAACATTTTAAGGCATAGCAGAATACTATTCAAAATGTATTAGAGGATTTGCTGATCACATGGGCGTGTTGAGAGAAGTGATGAAAATAAACAAGACATTTGCATGGGATGACATGTGTAAGAACAAATCTAAGTATATAAAGAGAGCATTAGCAGCAGAACCAGCTTTACACAGCTACAAGAGGGGTAGACATACAGTGATCACGACAGATGCAAATAATGTTGGATTGGGCGCAGTTTTTATGCAAACTGAAGAGGAAAAGACCATGTGATAGCATTTGCATCGCGTTTGTTGAAGGATCGGGAGAAGGCCTATGAGATGGTAGAAAAAGAAGCTCTGGCCATCAAGTGGGCTGCAGACAAATTTAGGAGTTTCATCTGGGGAATAGATTTGAATTGCATACAGATCATAAACCACTAGTTGAAGTATTCTCCACAAAGGGCCTGGATAATGTATCTGGCAGAATAAGAAGATAAGTGTCCAGATTACAGGAATTTGAATTGATAGTAAAGTACAATCCAGGTGTGAGGACCATGCTGCAGATTGATTATCACAAATGACGATGAATGAAGAGGCGAAGTGTGTTGATGAGGATCAGGATGTAATCTGCAATGTTTTGAACCATCGATTTCAAAACAGGAATGATGTGAAGAAATGACAAAAGATACTAAGATGTGTGCAATCATCAAAGATTTAAAGGAAAGTAGACTAAAGAAAGAAACTGCAAAAATCAGGAATAAAAGGCTTCTAGAACATTAGAGATGAACGGTGTGTCAAAGATGGTGTTCTCATGAGAGGAGACAAGCTGGTGCCACCGGAAGGAATAACGGAAAAGTAATACATCTGGGTTATGAAGGTCCTCAAGGAATAGTGAAGACCAATCATAGAATAAGGAACGGCTATTGGTGGCCGGCATTTGATACCCAAATTGAAAGGAATGTTAGGGATTTTATCCTTTATTTAAAGTGTGACAAAGTGTGTGTGAGTGAGAAGCGTCGGATGGCTCTTACTGACATACCGGGAAGGCCATGCGAGAAACTGGCGGTTGATGTGCTTGGACCTATATGGAGTGGTGGGTGTCAAACATGTTGCATTGTGGTCATAGATGTGTTGACTAGATGGGCAGAGTTTATGATGACTCTGCATGTTACAACTCGGAGAGCAATTGAGATTTTGGAAGAGTTGTGTGAGCATGAAGGATAGGCTGAAATTATTTTGACTGATAATGGTATGTCAATTTACATCAAGGGAGATGGGAGAATATCTCAAGGAGAGAGCCATTGTTCACAAAACCTATATATATATATATATGTATATATATATATATATATAAATATATATATATATATATATATATATATATATATATATACATATATATATATATATATATATCATCCCCAACCCAATGGAGTTGTGGAGAAATATAACAGATTTATCAAAGAATCCATTATATGGGCGTGGTCTAATGAGAGAGATTGGAAGGAAGCTGTAAGAAGGACGGTTGTGGCTCATAGGTTCACACCGCCCAGCAAATGTGCAACAAAATCCCTTGGATTGGCATCCCGAGAACATCGACTACCCTTGTCTCTGACACCACAGAGTGGGACTCACAGCACTTGTGAGCCAAGACAGCAAGTTATCCTATGTTTTCATTATCAAACTGCAGTGAGTCATGCTTCAAGCTCTTCTGACCCTGTACGAACCACCAGAACCCTCCAGCATTGCCTTTGACACTCAACCGATCTTCGAGCCACTATCGCACATACTGAAACCAGTTTGCTCCAGTGCCATGCCATCTGAGTGCCTCATTGCTTTGGCTTGACATGTAAGACCATTGTTGAATACGTGGTATTCAAACCACCTTATGAACCACCAGCAACTTTGCTGTGTATCTTCATCACCAGTTGAACTGACCCTGGTGGCCTCAATGAACAGCGACCATCGAACACCACAACAAACCACCCGACTTGAACTGCTATCCAGACATCAGAAACTTCACTGTAGAACCGACTGTCGAACTGACCCTGGCAGCCCTCACGATGCACAATTTATTGAGCGCTTTATTGAACAGACAGCATAGAACAGTGCATCCAGTCACTGGCATCCATTAAGCTTTGCTTCGAACCACAGTGAACTCCAGCTCGACCCTTGCTCAACACCATCCCCCATCTGGAAGAACATGAGCGCTGCATTCAAGCCGCTTCAAACTACAAAAGCAGCACCTTGAAGCCTGGTTCTCTGTTGTCAAACTGCCAAGATCTCCGAAAGGTGCTATTTACTGCTAACAGCTCCCTTGATCCATCTTTGGGCAATCGGGACTGGTTGGCTCACCATGCAGATCCTTTCTGCACAAGAACTTGTCCTTTTTGAACTCATTGCGGTTAAGTATTGCCTTTTCTCCCCCTGTCTCATTACCCAGAGTGCAGCATCTGTCTTTCTTGCATAGTCCGTGTTCTTTCCTAAGGGGTGGGTTTTTGTATAGTGTTTTCTAGTTAGTTATTATTGCAGATGGTGCGTTTAATTAAAGTACATAGTCAGCAGACCACCCTTTTTGAGAGAGAATTAACCCACATCATTTTATCATTAGTACAAATAAAAAAGGCAGAGCTTCTACACCCTTGCCAGATAGCAATATCTCACACACGTTATAAGTGGAAAAAAAGGAAATGGAAAATGACCACAAGATATCAATGATTCCTACAGTTGCAAGGGAGGATGATTCACTAAAATGTTACTGGAGGTACATTTGACTTACTCTAGACTTAATCATGAAAAATGCACTCCAATTCACTACAGGGTCTGTTTTGATCTGAATCAAATCTTCAACTCTTTCCCCTGCACTAGTTGACGCTAGGCACAGGTTAGGCACAAGGGAAACCACAATGTTTGCAAAGGTTTTATACCTCTGGCAGAAGGAATTTTTCAAAATGTAAACATGCTCATGACTTAAATGAGCATTTCATTTTTTCGCAAATTGCCCTCTCAGGGACAGACAGAAATGTAAGTTAGTGCATTTGGTAGGGCAGCCCCTTCAAGGGCCCATGCACCTCTGCATCCAGAGGTTTTTAGGAAATACCCCACTAAAGATATTTCTTTTTTTAGAAAATCAAATTGTCAGGTTTGGAAGATACATTAGCTCTCTTTGCTGATACCTGAATACAAGAAAGGTTTTTATGTGTTAGTATATACACACACGTGATATTTTAATGGATTCCTAAAGAAAACAGAGAAATGTGCTTGAACTTTTCAAGTCTATCTGCATTACCAAGTGCATCAATGAAAAGGTGCACGACATCATTAGCATTTGACAACTAAACCGCTATTCAAAATGTCGTCATTATACCTCTCTCTTCCTTTATTTTTTTTAAATGTTATATTTCATAATTTTCGGACTGATGACTAGATCAAAACTAAATGCACCAAAATGCTTAATGCCCATGTGAATTTTATTTGGCCAAAAGACAATATTTGAACGTAATTTGCATTCTCCGGGTCTGACAAAGTTTAATGAAAAGCCTGTGAGTTTGTACTTGAATGTTTTTTTAAAGATTTAACTGCAAAAAAAGCCAATTTACTGTTACTTTTAGTGGTATACAAATGTAAAATATTGTATTATATTAACTGAAGATGGTCACGTAAGCTAAACCAATACTAGGGATTGTTCTTATGCTTCGTGAAATGGAAATTAAATGACCATTTTACATGGTAATTTGTGCGAGGTTATTTTTTTCCTTTAATGAGCAAAATGGCAAAATAATATATTTCTAAAAATACATCTGGATACCTAAAATTTCTTAGGATGCAAATGTTTGGTTACCACAGGTGAAACCAGACATTTCAAAAATATGAATGGCATTTCTGGGACTTTAGATGAGTTGTAATCCCCATCAACAATGTAAAATCATGAAACAATATACGCCATAATTTTCCGTACAGGGCTAGATGCAGTCATCTACTAAATCTAAGACTATGGAAACTTAACCTAACACTACCGAAGCGAAGTACAACAATTTCTGTGGGATGTATTCTACATCCAATTTATATTAATAGGCATTTCAACTACATTATTTGAAGAAGAAGAATTAGCTAAAGAGTTTTCTCACGCAAATAAGTATTTGAAGTACACATCTATCAGACCATTAGCACTTTCATACAAAGGGTATGAATAATAAAACATGCAGCAAGAATGAATTGATGCATTCACAATTGTATAGAGCACATGCCTCAGGGCGCACAAAAAACAAAGACAAGGACAGGCAACAATAGAAAGCCAGTAGGAGCAGTGGGGGAGGTCATAGAAGATTACTCCCAGTTAAAAAGGTGAGTTGTTATGGCTTTTTTGAATAGGAGATAATTTTGAATCTGTTGTAACCCAGCTGGTAGGGCATTCCAGAGTAGGGGGCCCTGAACGTCAAGAGTGGTACCACCAAATTTAGCTGTCTTAAATCTGGGGGGGGGGGCAGGACTGTGGCAGAGAAAGAGCAAAGATGTCTTCCATTGGGCTTGATGTTGATGCGTTTAGACAAGTAGATGGAACTGCTAAGAGAGAGGCATTTATGTGTTGTTGTTAGCATTTTGTGTGTCATACGATGTTTTACAGGAAGCCAGTGTAGCTTCTTCCTGAAGATGGAGATACGGGAATGGCGAGATTGATTGAATATGGTCCGCACAGCATTGTTCTGGACCAATTGTAAGGATTGAATATTCGCTGCAGTAGTGCCAGACAATAGGCTGTTGCAATAGTCTAGTCTGGAGTTTATCAGCGCTGTAGCCAGAAGTGCACAGTTTTTAGCTGTTATAAATGGGCGGATATAATTGATTCGCTTGTTGGTCAGTCCACAGCTAGACCTGATGTTAGAGACATGAGGCTTCATGGGTAACTCGTCGTCTAAAACAACTCCCAGAGTTTTTACTTTCCTTTGGACAGTAATGATATTGTCTGCAATAGGGAAATTGGCGTAGTCAGTATCTAGTTTGCTCCCGGTATTCTTGGAGGATACTATCATAAGTTTGGTTTTGTTGTTGTTTAGAGCTAGAGAGTTATAAGCCATCCAATCCTGGATGGATTCGTAGATGTTATTGATGGAATCAACATTGTTTCTGTACTGACCGCTTAGCTGGATGACGACCTTTGTATACTGAACTCCTAGCTTGTTTAAGAGATCAAGAAGAGGTTGAATGTACAAATTAAATAGTAATGGCGACAGGCAGGAACCTTGTGGGACACCACAGGTTTGAGAGATAGGAGTGGAGTGATTACTACCTATGCTAACCTTTAGCATGCAAGGGCCCAAAAAGGAGGCGATCCATTTAGATGCCATCATGGAACAATTTGCCTTTTCTGAGCCTTGTCACTAGTAAGCTGTGATCAACCAGATCAAAAGCTGAGGAGAGGTCAAGTAGCATCCATAGTGCGGCTTGATTCTTGTCAGCAATGCCCGCCAGGGTGGACTTAAGGTCGAGAATGGCTGTTTCAGTTCCATGACGAGCCCTGTATCCTGACTGTCGGGTACCGAGGATCTGTGTTCTTTAACATGAGCCTGAAGTTGCTTATATGCTAGTTTATCCAATATCTTCAGTATAAAGGGCACATTGGTTATTGGCCTGTAATTATCTTTGTTGGTAGGATCTAGATTTTCTTTTTTGAACAAGAGTGTTATCCAGGCGGATTTGAGCACATCTGGTACCACACCTTCATCAAAAGATAAGTTTATCAGTTTAGTGATCCAGGGAACCAACAAGTCTGTTAATTCTGTGAAAATGTTCGTGGGACAGTCGTCACCAGGGCAGGAGGTAGCTTTGAGATCCTGTATAACTTTAACCAGTTCCTTTTCAGAATAGTATACTAGTCTTGAAAAAGCCAAGAGCACGAAATTCATGTCCATGATCTTGGCTAGATACATTGTACATCAACAATGACCAGTACTTGGTTAACTAGATACATTGTATATTAACAGTGACAAATATTTCATAACTTTATGATTTGCTAGACATATTGTGAGCTAACAATGACCACTGTTTTCTAATTAACACTTTGTTATCCACATTATAGGATGAACAGTAGTATTTTATAATGCAGGATATTGGGGTGCTTACACTAAGACCTAACAGTTTTCTTATATGTTGATATAGCATGGAATAGTATGCTATTGCCTTTCCCTTATAGCAGCCCCATAACAATATACACATCTATCTATATATATTACAAACTTAACTCATACAGAAGGGGAGCAGCAATACAAACTGACAACCCAACCAAATTGTTTTTCATACAATACAATGAAAGTAACAAAAATAATGCACATTAGCTGCTTGTACACACAAAAAATTATCATACTTTTACAATATTACTAATTAATATTAATGTTAGAATTGTTTTCAAAATTGAAAATGTAACATAGCAATGGAAATTAAAAGAAGAGGAAATATTTGTCATATGTTTTTTCATTGAACCTTTCTAACATTTTACTATTCTTTCCTAAAACCCCCAAACCTTTAACAATGGTAAAACATGTTGGATTGCTTATAAACATGTTATTAAATAATGATCATGTAAAAAGTATGAGGTTTATTTGATTAACTGTATAACATTTAGTCAAATCCTTTTTGAGCAAATTCCAACATATAATTGGCTGCTTAAAAAAAAGATATGAGCACCATCAAAACTTTCAACCAGCTAATCTAACATTTTGGAATTTTGTAAATAAATAGTGCATAGTTTCATAGAATATGCCAATTTCTTTTCAATTAACGAAATTTCATTGAAGATCCACCGTCTTAAAATTCACCTTAAAAATAGGCACATTTTCCTCAAATTTGTAAGAAAACATAAGGCATAAAATGTAAAATGGCCACCTGCAGTAAAATCTATGTTTAGAGCATGAATGTGCTTTCTAAGAAATTACTTTTGAAGACTATGAAAACATAAGTCATCCTAAATTTAGTCATAATCTATGTGTTTTTCTGCATAGACGGCTTTTTTTTTCTTATTCATTTACTGTTATTATTATAATATTAATATTTAGAAAGTGCTGCACAGCGAAAGGCTTCAGAGCGCTAACGATTTTGCAAGGCAAGTTGTGCAAAAATATAAAATGACCACTACAAACGTAGCTGATGTCAATCCATTGATCGTGAAACTGTTTGACAAAGTTTGTTGAATTAAGTTGGAATATCTTTTATTTTCACACCTTTAAAAGCAATTAACAATTATGCACTCCACCTAGTGTATTCACAATTGACATTTCCAATTGTGAAAAAGAACAAATGGTGAAATATGCACTGTAAAGTCAAGCTTAACAAATCTAATACAGAAGCGAAATTGTTTACATTAGTGCCAAGGAATGCAGTCGGCTAATGAATGAAATATTGAAATTATTGCTGTGTTGGTATGAAGTTATGGAAAAGAGGTCGATATCAGGTCTTTCCTTTTCTCATTTGCAGTGTCAGAAAATCCATTTGCCAAAGTGTGTTTCTTTTAATGCATGTACATAATTTTCTTTAAAAAGGTTGTAATGGGGTATAATTGTAATTACCTAAACATAACATAAACATAAAATACATTTTAAAACTGCATAATTAATTTTTAAACATGAACTAATCCTACAATTATAATCTTCAGGTTATCCCAAAATAACTTTAACTACATCTTTAGGTACTGTATTCAATACTATGCCTGGTACTTGAAACATGCAACGTACATCTGTGAGAGAGTCAAAAGAAATGCCCATGCCAACAGTAAGTAATGTTTTTATTAATTATTTTAAAAAGTTTATAATGCAATATAAAAATATTCTAAAACATCAAAATGCAAATGCAAACTAACGTGAATCAATAGCCTGAAGGATTATCACACATTCTTTGAACTAAGGAATGGGTTTGGTCCTGATTGCTGATATGAATCTCATTTAAATATATCCTCACAGAAAACAGCTGTAATATTGACTATAAAAACATTGGCTGAAAGATGGAACATATGTCCAACAGAAGAGCTGAAGTTGTAACCAAAAGAAAGTATTGGTGTTTAACTGACTTTAGGCACATGGGAGGTTTTTAAAATATCATGGATGTGTTGCTAACTGATGAGTCACAATGGAGATGTGTGCAGAACAAGTAACAGAAGTGTTGAGCAGAGCTACCAGCTTAAGGGCGGTGTGAGAATGATACAAATTACACAACTTATTTCGAACAGATAAAAAGTAATAGATTTGTGAAGTAAATTTGAGAAGAATAGGAAGAAAGCAAAATATGTAAATAGTTACTAAGAGAAGTGTCAGTATGTAGATAGAAAAGATAATTGATCTCAGCACCGCACCCCAGGGAAAACTGTAGCAAAGAGGAGAGATAAAAGAGCGTTGTGCAGTGGAGAAAACTGACTGGGAACAGTTGGATTGATTAAAAAAAACAACCGTGATAGAATCAAGCCTGAAATCCCTATGGGTGTGGAAAAATAGAATATGCGAACAGTTCTTTTTTATAGAGTTTTAAATAGCAATACAAAGATAAATAGTGCAACATTTATTTTTGGTCATTAAGATTTTAATTTGAATTTAAGGTTTTTAAAGAATGCCAGGCACCTGTTTATTCTGACCCATTCAATGCTACTTTAATGTTACGGCATAGAATGGCATAGAATGATTGTAGTGAACAACAGAATTGAATATGTTATCCCCTGATCGTGATCATTTTGCCAGAGTTATTTAATATAGTTTCAGGAAGTTTCAGTACTATTTCGTATCCTTACATTGATCACTATTTGAGAGGCAACTCGGCATGCAAATGATATGCAGTATTTATTGAGTACACTTTGAAAAGAACACTATGAATATAATCAAAAGTTTGTATGAAATAACTGGTTACCCAAAACAACAATTGCCATGGGAAAATGTCGCGTGTGGTTGTAATTTAATGCGTCATCCAAATCGGGTAATAATAATCAATCATGAGAACAAATTAATCAACAAAAATACAATGTGTGTGAGAAATACATCCAATGCGTGTTTTTGACCAGAATGTAGGTCTTTTTCAAAGCTGTTAGAGATATAAAATCAAAAACCAAATTGAAACAATAAGAATCACCCAAAACACCCATCTGATCAGGGAATACCCTGTCTTCTACTATATTTTTCATGTACCTACTTAAGATGTCCTCTACATTTTTTTTAACTTGCCCTGTGGTTAAACTATGGCAATTAATATTTTGTAATATATTTAACTTAGATCTGTCAATTAATTGTTGAATTAAGTAGCTGTGCACAGCCCGTGCTCACTTCATATTACTGCCACAATATGGCAACCGCATTGTCTAGTGGTCTGTGTGTATTTCCCAAGCCAGTTGGTCATGTCTGCCCTTGCCGCTACATGCTCCATCTGTATGCATCACCATTCACCTTAAAATGTATTCAAAATGGCGAATGCCACCCGTACTGGAATGCTTCAATGCAGGAGATGCATATTATAACCTATTTTGGACAGTATTTCATGTCTCAGGGTAACCTGCTCCTACTGCATCCCTCACACTCTGTCGTCTCGGATGTTACCCATTATAAGTGTTCATAAATTCCACGGGTTCAAGTAATGTGAGAACTGGTCCCCACACATCCTGAATGCCGGTCAGATAACACAGTGAGTAGAGCGCTCGCTTTGACATCCATGCATGGCCTGCCGACGCAGGTTCGAATCCTGGCAGAGCCAAACTCAGTCTTTCATCATTTCCGAGGCTGATAAATGAGCACCACACACTGTGGGTAATAATAAGCAGTGGTCAGATGCCTGAAGGTTCGCAGTGCTATATAAATGCAAATTATTATTATTATCTCACAAGCCTGCAATCTTCCTAATGTGATTCAGATACCTGTTATTTTTGGACATGACATTGCCTTGGATTAACTCTGTCTTTGGGTACAATTTTTCTGCATATTCTTAGACAGGTTGGGCTTACAATCCTGGTAAGGGCTGGGCATACTTCCATAATGTATTTGTTATTTTATAATTACCCACATAGTGTTTCTCAACATAACATGAGCTACAGCATTTCTTTTTTTCTCTATACTGTAATTGCAGATTCCACAATACCTTCTTTGGACTGTGCTGTATATTGTGCACATTAGCTGCATTGGTGCTTCATGCCCACCCTCGGTAAGAAACACAACTACTGCAGTGTATTTATGTTCTAGCCAATAGACTCTTATTGCAGTACTTAACACGGCCAAATTATACTTTTTTATTCCCTTGGCCGAATAGTTGAATTCCAGGCTGTTTTTATTGGAATTACCTAACAGTGAATAACTTAAGTGGATTGGAACTATGATAAGTATCGAATTGTATCTTCCTTTGTTCTTCTCTCCCTCCTTAACCTTTGTTGCCCTTATCTGTGTAGTTTTTGATACGATTACTTAATATTTCTTGCCTTATAAATTGTGGTGATTTTATTGATTCAATTTGAATGTTTGATATCACAGGGATGTCTGTGCTCTTTCTTGGACTCGCGTTTTGGGTGATTCTTATTGTTTCAAATCTTTTTTTCTGACTTCATATCGCTAACAGCCTTGAAAAAGACCTGCATTTGGGCCGAAACACGTGTCGACTGTATTTGTTTTTGTTGATTAATTTTCTCTCATGATTGATTAATATTACCCAATCTAGATGATGCATTAAATTACATCTACAAATGACAGTTTCCCATTAGCGTTGTTGTTTTGGATAACCAGTTATTTCACACTTATTGTTTGGGCCCATTAGGCTCCGGTCCCCATGACCCTGAAACACGCAGCAGGCAGTATAACTTGACTCAACAGGACTTTAAGACCCAGCGCAGTGATTTTTCTAGTTCATTACTTTCACTGGTGTCATAACATAAAGGTTGTATTAATTTCTCAAAAATACATTACAGATACTAGTGAAAACACAGCCCACATGTATTTAAAAAAATCAATGTCATTTATTTCAATGCTACTTATTTATATCTAGAAATCACAGGCAAGCAATGCATTTTTGGCACAAAAACGCTTAAGAAATGTAACATTGAACACAGAGCGGAGGACATGGGTCCTTGACAATGGGCTGAGAGAATGTGACTTAAAGACCAGATGTTGCTGGGGAAGGTGGATTTATAAACCAGGGAAGAGGATAGTAATGAATAACATAGGAACAGGATGGTGGAGGAAGAGGTAAATTAAGGATGTCGGGGTGACAGAAAAGTGCTGTAGGGTTGTCTGTGAGGGTAGCGAGAGAGGAAAGCATCATGATAGAGTAACATTAGAGTGCTATGAAACAGGTTCTTCAGAAAAGTGGAGAGCTTTGAGTTTGGATTTAAATAGTGGTAGGGTTGGAGTAGTATGGAGAGGGAAAGGAAGAGCATTCCAGAGTAGGTGAGCGAAAAGTAAGAGAAAGCGGAAACAAGAGGGAGTGCTGGGAGTAGTGGGAAGGAGGGGAGCTGAGGATGATTGTAACACCCAATTGGGAAGAGTAAGGAGGGAGGTGAACAAATATGTAGGGTGGATAATTTTGAAGATGATGAGAAGAAGGTTTTACATAGCTCTTTATTTCATAGATGGCCAGCCAATCTGGCGACAAGCAGAGGAGGTAGAGCTAAAACAATAAAGATTGAAAAGTGTGCGGTCCACCATGTTGAGGACTTTGTCCCAGGGTGAAAAAGCACCGCTGGGGAGGTCATACAGGAGACTGGCACTCCGAAAGGACTCGGGAGGAGATTAGCTTTTTAGTAGTATTAAAAGGAAGAAGATGACAGATTTTTCTGATATTGCAGAGGTTGAGGCTGGCTGCAGTGGCAGATTTTGAGATGAAGAGTGAGAAGTTGTGAGATGGGTCGAAGATGACACCAATGTTACAAGCAGAAGCAGAGGAAGGGAGGTAGTGAAGACAGAAGAGAAGAGGAACAGATAGTCTGCTTGGCTGGGAAGTAGACAACTTCAGTCTTAGTGGAGTTGAGCATGAGCGAGTGAAACGCCATCCAATATTTGCTGGTGGAGAGACAGTTTGACATTTTTGATAACAGCACTTCGGATGAGGGAAAATAGAAGAGGATCTGAGCTTCATCACCAAAGAGCTCAGCGAAGACTTGATATGAGAAGCTGTAATAGGAGTTTAGGACGCCAAGAGCTGAAGTATAGAGAGTGAATAGAAGTGGACTAAGTACAGATCCTTGGGGAACTCCAACAGTAAGGAGTGTGTGTGGGGAGCTAAGGCAGTTCCAGGACACCTGAAAGTGTCTAGGGGAAAGGTATGAAGAAATGCAAGCAAGGGCCTTATCTCCAATGCCAAGGAGTGATCATGTAGAAAGAAGGTCAGAATGGTTGACAGTATAGAAGGCAGCATAGAGGTCGGGAAGAATACGAATAGATGAATGGTTTTCATGATGTGCGGAAAAGATGAAGCTGCAGGCATTGAGGGGAACTGTTTCAGTGGAAGGCAGAGGTTGAAGGCAAGATTGAAGAGGTTGCCAGCGGTTTTGAGTATCAAGGAACTCAGTGAGTTGATTGAATAATACTCACAGTATGATTTTGGAAATGTTTGGTAGAAGAAATACAGGACAAAAGTTGGCAGGACAGTTAGGCCCGAGACCAAGTTTCTTAAGGAGGGGGATGACAGTAGCTGACATATAGTATATGGGGAAAGTAGCATTATCAAGAGAGGATTTGAAGGGAGGAAGATGTGGAGCAACACTGGTTTCTATGTGCTTCCCATTGTGTGAGGGCAGGGAGTCAATGGGCATACAGGAAAGGTTAGTCATGAGGACTAAGGCAATAATTTCATCAGGTATAACAGTGTACGGGCTCTATAACACTTATCTAACTGCGCATATTCTCACAATGCACATTTTGGCTGGCTTAGCTGTGTGTGCATCAGTGGGGGATGGCGATGCCCTTACGTCACCAAACAAGGTACAATTAATTCAAAGGACATTGGCACAATGGTGCTAAATCACTCCAATCATGCTTAATAATCACCAAATACCAATTTAGCTATACCATTTATGAATACTACGGTTTACTATTTAAAAAGACAATTCATTATTGCACAATATAACAGAGGATGATACAAAAGAGTGTTAAAAAGCTAGTCCCAGCCAACGCGTGTTTCGACCTCTCAGAACTTTCTCAAGGCTGATTATAGTAGAAAGCAAGTACAGATTGAGAGTTTTTTTTTTTTACAAAGGGAACAAACAAGTCAATTGCATAAACCACATAGTGTTGTAACACGTGCATTAACACATTCAAACACATACAAAGTTGTGTGAAATATGGATAATTGCAAACACAGAACTATCCCAATATCAAACAGCAATTAGAAAATCAGATATGAAAGGGGGATAAGGAAACAAGCAAAAAGAAACATAAAGAAGCATTTAGTGCTAATAATTGGTTGCCATCAATATATGCAACAATAGTCATAAGGCCTTCCTATATCTCACTTACCCACCAAGGGTATTGTGCTTCTCCAATTTCAATGAGTTATTGTGTATAATTAGTACACAGTAGTTGCCCTGTCCCGGTTGCTTCTTAAAGTAGGCTTATTCTATAATAATAAATGTGGAATGAGTGGTTTAATTAGAATATGTGCATATAGATGTCAGTTATTCATGTTGTGATTCACAAGTTAAAGAATCATGATTTACCTTTCATACAGTATCATTCATTCCCAAAATTATGCTGCAATGTTGTATAGTCTCCATGTTGTAAAGTTCCATGTATGGTATCTAAAAGGAGGGACCAAAGAAAATAATTAAATCAGAGGGTCAGACTTGTGCTTATATCTGGTTACAGTAGCAGAAAGAGCTAGTGAGAGATGACCCTTACCATATTTCTCGAGTGCTATGCTCACTCTCGGCTGCCTTTCTATCTGTCCGTTCTGTATTCACGTTGGAGTGATTCAAGGTTCAATGATATTTTCCGTGAAAAGACCAAGGGCAGTACAAGTTTCAAAATACACTAAGAGAGTGGAATAAATAAATAAAGTAGCGTGGAGACCATAACCATATCCTGCTGGAAACTCACTAAAAATAATTTGCGTGATGTAATCATCCAAGCCGTGTTTGGCTCCCATGTGTAGTTTGCAAATGCCATATTAGTCTATTGTTTTTTTTTTATTGAAGTGATGATGTCACAAATATGATGCATGGTGTTACTACTGCGTTACAATATGTGGTGCATTCATTTTTGTTTGTAAGTGTAATCCCACATTTGTAATTGCAGAATTATTGTGAATACATCCATCATAATAAGTGTATAATGTTGATCATATAATCAATAGATCCGTCTTAGAGTCATATTAGTCTTATATTGTTAAACTTAAAGTATCTAAGTTTGTTGTACATTACATCTATACATATGTGCTCAGACCCATAATGCATGAGCTCCAATTAGCTATGTAGAGCGTACAATAATTCCTGAGATTTTTCCTAAGGAGGGGGATGACAGTAGCCGATTTATAGGATGAGGGAAAAGTAAAACTATCAAGAGAGGAATTAAAGAGAGAAGTAAGATGTGGAGCAACACTGGGAGCTATGTGATTCACAATGTGGGGGGACAGTGGGCACGCAGGAAAGGTTAGCAATGAGGATTAAGGCAAGAATCTCATAGGCACACAGAAAGACATAGCAGTGGGAGAGGAGGGTGGGAGTGGTGGAAAAAGTGAGTGGGAGGAGGGGATAGCATATAAGTAGCAAGGATACTGCAAATGGTTGAAATTTTAGAAGCAAAGTAGTGAGGTAGATCATTTGCAGAAATAATGGAGGAGGTGAAGGAGGGCTTAGGAAGTGAGAGAATGTTGGAGGTGCCTGGGTTGGGAGGATTGAGATGAAATGAGAGAGAGATAGAAGACATGTTTGTCAGAGTCGAGAGCCGAGAAGTAGTTTTGAAGAGCAGTGAGGTAGAGCTGTAAATCTGAAGAGTGTCTTGACCATTGCCAAGTGCAAAGCTTTTTCTGCATTGCTGTTCTCAGGGTGTGGATGAGAGTTGTAATCCTGGGCCATGGAGGGGATAATTTAGGAGTACATTTAGAAAGAGGGTAGTAAGAGGAGAAGGAAGCATAGAGAGCAGTGTTAACATTAGTGAATGCTTCTTCAGTAGATGAAAAGGTGAGTTCAGCATCGGAGGAGAGAGAATGGTGTAGGTCAAAGAGGTAGTTAGGGAGTTCGGAGGAGAGAAACATGTGCATAGTCACAGTAGTATTAGATGAAGACAGTGAGGATGAAGCAGGAATGGAGATTGATGCAGGGACAATAGAGTGATCGAAGGAGATGGAGCGGTGGATCTATCAGAGGCAGAGAGCTGAGAGGCAATGAGAATAAGGATGAGGGAGATTCCATTTGAATGGGTGGGTAGAGAGTGGGCAGAAGGGAGCAAGTGGTTAAGGAGACGAGAGTTAAAGTCAGTGGATGGAGCAGCAGTGAGAGAGACAGGGAGTTTGAAGTCACCAATGACAATGAACTGGTGATCAGGTGGAAAGAGTCAATTAGGAGAGATGGTCGAAGAATTGTCCTACTGGACCAGGTGGCCGAAAAAGAGAGATCATATGAATGCCATAGTGGGAAGTGATTGTGAGATAGTGTTTTGGAATGAGGGAGAATTAGCATGAGCTATAGCAGTACCAGAAATAGAATGTTTGGAGGATGAAAACAGACCTGCACCACCATCCCTGCCAGTGAAGCGGGGAGAGTGAGTGAAGGTTTAGGCAGGGCCATGAAGGGCAGCAAGGGTTGTAGAGTCAGAGGGAGGGATCCATATTTCAGTAAGGGTAAAGAGGTCAAGAGAAGGAGAATGAGAAAGGAAGACGTCAGAGGTAAAAGAGGTTTTATACAGGCTGTGCATTCCAAATAGCAATAGGAAGAGAGTGAGATGTAGATGCATAGCTATTTGGAGAGGTGCTGGGTGTATATGCGAGAGGATGAAAGGTAATGAAAGTCGGGGTTGGAGTAGGTTTTATTAATGGAGAGAATAGTGGAGCGAGAAGAGGGGAGGTGTTGAGGAGAAATGATGATAGGGATGTGAAGAGAGTTAAAATGAGTTAAAATGGTTCTGAGTGGAGGAGAGTGCAGAGAGAAGCAGAAGGAAAAGGAAGAGATAGCATGAGAATTGCATGCTGAGGGCCAGGCTAAGATGGCTCAGAACCCGGTCGCAGTCGGTGGTTAGAATGGAGGATGGTCCGTAGGGAACTGGGAGCAGTAGATGCTACTGAATGTGGAAAGACCTTTCAAAGATGACGGTTTGGGGTCAGGGGCCACCTTAGAAACCCATAGATCAATGCTGGATGCTTTTTGTAGGTCCACTGACCTCTGCAGGCAGCCTTTGCAAGACAGAATGAGTGCTTTTGGTGGCATTGTAATGAGCTATGTGTTGCTCTCAGCCCAGTGGAAGCCCTTTTTGGAGGTGGAAAGGTGGGTGATAACAAGGTGGGGAGGTGAATAATACAAATCATCTTTTTTTAGGGCTAATTGATTATAATTGGTGGGTTCTTCTTGATAAAAATGAGATTCCTCTTGATATTTTATTTTAAAGTTTGTGGCAATCATTTCTGTGCCTATCATAATTATCCAACATTTAAACAATACAAGAAAAACAGCTACAAATTGGTTCAATATAACCCATAAGATATTTTCTAAACTAATTTGTAACACATCATTAAGAGGCCTGTTGGCAAGAAGCAAAGTATATTTCTGACCACCTAAACTGAGGACAAATTTGAAAACAAGAGTTCTCTCAATCTATCGTTAAAATTACTCCTACCTTAAGTGGACTTAACTTTCTAGTGGCAGCTGACGCTAAAATTTGCAAAAGCACGACGTCCAACATAGGGTGGCTCAAGACAAGTAGTAATACAACATAAGCATGATGGGCAAAATTCATATCAGAAGGTAAGTATTGGGAAAACATGAAAGATCAGTGCAACAGTGCAGCAGAAAACTGGAGAGTTTGTGATCAATGATTGACATTGTTGTTAGACTGAATTTCTACACTCTGGCCTGGTGGACAGAAGTGTAGGAGTCCACCCTAGTTAGTGAACATGAGAACTCTGGGAGCAATAGCCAGAACCAATCAAGGTAGCATGGAGAGTGGCCAAGACTAAGTCTCGGGAGAGGTAAGTGGGGTTAGGGGTACACAATGATACCAACACTGTGAGCAGTCCAGGATTACACTTAGATAATCAGTTATTAAAATACTGTATCTAGTAATGTTGAAGCTAACACTATGAAAATGACAACAGGCATGTAATGTTATCGCATAATACTAAAATAAAAGATACATCTATACACTTATACAGAGGCAGGGCACACTAAACAATTCACTCCACAATACCTGAAAAGGAAGGTAAGTAGTTAATATATGCACTGACAGTCCACAGGTTTTCAGACCTAACTTATATGTCTGGGGCCTTGGGCCCAAAGGTTCACAAAGTTTCAGAGTAGTTTTGAAGCTGGGTAAAAGTTAAGGGGAGAGTCCTGTGGATGTGATGAGGGTTCCATAAGGTAGGTAGAGATGTTTCCAAGTGAATAAACCTGTTTCTAACTTTCAGAGGGCTTTCAGCAACACGTTTTGCCAAAGCCAAACAGTTATAAAACTTTCAAAAGTTATCCAAACTTTTAAAGGTGGAGATTAGGGGTGCAGGTAAGTACAGTTGTAACTTACCCACATACTCAGAGTTCTCCTCAGAATTTGCAGGTCGTTGGTGGGTCGCCAGAGGTCGGTCTCCCTATCGTCACAGGTGCCAAGGTGCTCTGAGTGCAAAAGATGTCACCTTTGGACCCAGAAGCTGATGCAATCTGTTCCTGTTGAAGAATGCAGCTCACACAATGCTCGGTACAAGACCAGATGCGAGAAAGCCAGTGTCGACAATGGTCATTGTTGCATGGTGACAGAAGGGGACACAGATGTTGTACTCAGAGTCAGCCTTCCATCCCGGGTCCCGTTGGTGCTAGAATGCAGAGATTGCGCAGAAGGGACACTTGTTGAACAAGCTGCAGACCCCTCAAGCCTCAGCCCGAAACTCGGTAAGCTGACACCTTTGCCGCGGTAGCCCAGTCTGGAGCTAGTGAGTCCACTGGATGGTCCAGAATGCTTGTGAGGGTCCCAACTTGCAGGGTTACCAGAGGACATCTGGATTGATTTGTCCCACCACTCTGAGGATCGCAGCTCCAATGAAGTACTTCTGAAGATCACTAGCCAGATAGGGATCCACCGCGATGGTTGCGACTGTTAGTCACCATGCCATGCCTTCTTAGGACGTGTGCAAGGTTTCTCCTGGAGTCTTCACAGCACGGCAGGAGACTTTGCTCCTTGCATGATCTCTGGAGAATGGCTACAGGACTTTTCTTCTTATCCAAAAAGCAGGTGAGCACCAAAACTCAATCCACCCGATAGAAAATCTGCTCCACACACACACACAACCCAGCAGTGGTCCAGTCAGGATCACTAATGGTGAAACTCGTGCATAATCTCCACACATACAGAAACCAGTTTGTGGATTGGACCAGACAGCCCCAGCCCACTTCACGAGTTCTTAAACACAAGGCCCTGCACTAGCCCACAAAGAGCACACAATTTCCTGACCTGGCAGGGTGGAAAGATGGGAACAAGACAAGATGGCCAAGGAACAAAGTACAAACCTTGTGGCACAGCCATGTTGGGACAATAGCCACAGCCACATCCAATAGCTAAACATGGTAAAATGTGGTAAGGCTAAAAATAAATACTGTAAAAAAATCCCTTTGATTGTAGTCTAGTGTCATACAAAAAGTGACCCCATTGCACTGCATTGGAAAATGCATTGTGCAATGATAAAAAAAGTTCCCAAAAGTAGTGCAGTCTGAAGGATTGGTCAATTTCCCCGTAACAGTCAGACAAAGTTAAGTGGAGTAATGCTGAAGGCTTCAGTTCACTGGAAAAAGTCAGGCAAGGGTGCAAAAACAAAAGCAAAAAGGTTTGGGGCCGATATATATGGAGGGAATGTTGTTAAAAATAGAAACTATGCCCAACAATTGTTTAATTGGTGATTTTAGAGAAAAGCCAAAGAAAAATGTCGTAATAGATTTTGATATACATTACATAGATATAGGTCTGCATTGGAAGAGTGATTGGGTCATATATAAGAAACAATTGCAAAGAACAAGAGAGACATTACAAGTGCATTATGTTGTTCTGTTATCTGTACGAATGAGGTCAAAACTTACACTTTGCAAGAGGTACCTTTGTGCTGAAGTACACAAAACAATCCAAAGTAAACCTACTGCATCATTGTGTAAGGGACAGTTAGAGAAGTATTTGCTATATCTACTGGAGATGAATGAAGGGCCAGTGACGTGAAAGACCTTTTCAGGGACAAAAAGTGACTTGAAATCAACAGTGGGCCAACAGAAGCCCGTGGAGCTGGCTTAGAGATGGAGGAATGTGGTTTCTGTGAGGCTATCAAAGCAGAATCTGAACTGCCCCATTTTACACTGTTTGCATTTTTTTGAGGGGATAGTGAAGAAGACCTAGGTAAATGGAATTACCTTAGCCAAGACTTGATGATACAAAGGGATTGAACAGAGTAACAAATTGGAAAGAAGTAAAGTATGATAAGATTTTTTCAGTGGCTTAAGGTAGAAGAACTGCTTTGTGTCACCTTTCTGATTTGGTGGACACGTGTCAGATTGTTGTCTGAAATAAAGCTGAGGTTTCTAAATTCTATTATATGGCTCTAGGGGAATGCCTAGAACTTCCAACTTTAGAGCTGGGTTCTAGGTAGGTGAGTGAGGATTATCTATTTCTGAAACTCAATCATGCATCTGGAAATATATCTGTATAATAGTCCTTGTGAGCCAAGTCACACATGCCACAGCCACACCTAATTACCATCGCTAGACGTTTACCTTCAATTCACAACAGCTTCAGCAAGGCTTTGTGGTATGCACATTATCCCAAATGCAAACCATTTGCTCCAGAAAGTTGTCTTTGTCCTAGAGGTAAGTGCTAGCTTACGCATAGCTTTATCAACCAAAGACAGACATTTTCAAGGCTGCAGACAACTACATACCTGGTTTCACTCTTATTAGGGATCATAAGTGCAGTACATAGAGCTATGTACAAAGTAGATCATCTGCAGAGGAGTTTGTGTCTCATGAATCATCTTCGGCAGCAAAGACAATGGCCTTTTAAAAAAAGGGTATACATCTTTCATATCTATGAGTAGTGTTAGCCTACAGGGGGCAAATGTTTCCAGAAAGGGAATGTCATAGCCTACTAGGACTAATACATATTGGACACCACTCTTTAATAATTAAGGGGTCCAACAATGTGAACAGAGATCATTGTAAGCAGTATGTCTATGGCAATCAATGGTGGGATAGGTGCTTGGGGATATCTTCACTCTTGCTCTTTTGGCAATCATTATAGATCTGTAAGTACTGTGTGTTAATACTGTACACTCCAATTAATGTGCACTGCATCATATGTGCTTTTGGCCAGTCACAAATGTACAAACCATGAGAGCGCACAAGGTCAGGAGGCGAAATGAAAGCAACGTAAAAGCGCACTGGGCCCTCATCGCATGCTTCCCAGGGTACCAGCAGGTGCAACAGATAGTTGCGCTGGCCAAGAAAGGAAACCCTATGGTTTGGGAAGGCCCCAGAATTGACATGTCACCTGATTATTCCAAGGAGACCATGGTGATCAGGAAAAGATTCCTGGCGCTTAGACCGCAACTGAAAAAATTAGACATAAGATATAGACTGCTTGACCGTGATACAATGCTGATAACAAAAGGACAGCAGACGCTAGAATTCAGGGAGCAGGAGGCGCTATGGAACCTTATACAGGAGCAGCAACCAGTATCGATGGACATCTCTCAGCTGAAGCACAGCAGAGAGGCAAGGCATAGTAATGTTTGTATTGTATTGTTTATTTATTTATAGAGCACGCCTTGCCGTTAAGTATGAGCACTTGCAGAGAAATCCAAGATGAGAGGAAATGGATGGCATAAGACAGGCTGCCAGCGTGCAGGAAAAAATTGATGGCTGACAGACCTGCAACACAAAATATGTTTGGAGGGGAGAGATAAAGAGTGAAGTCCAGGTCCCCAATAAAGACTCCCCCCTGAAAGGCCTGAGAGGAAAAGCAGAATGATGGGTGGCAAAAAGCCAGGTGGATGGAAGGAGAGGACATGTAGATCTGGAGTGTATGCACAAGTACGGTACTGGGTTGGAGAGGGAGACAAGCCGGATTTTCTGTTTGGGGGATGGGGACGATGGTGGAGGTGTAGGCAAAGCATGTCTCAGAGGAAAAGAATTTTAAGGGGATTGGGGCGTTATAAGGGGAGTCCCATGACACCACCACCGAGAGGAAGGGAGGATCTAGAAGGGGAGGTCATGGGGATCCTATGTTTTTGGTTTAAGGTACATAGTTACTCGGCAAAAAGATTGATGGCCTGCTTCAGCTCGAGTCCTCTTTGGGGCATGTGTGGAAAGAGGTTAACGAGGTCCAGAAGGGGCCAATAGCAGTCTCGATGGTTAGCCCCAGTAAGTTTCAAAAATATAACACCATGGGCAGGCGTGGCAGTGAACAAACAAGTGGGGCTGCAATGGTGGATAGAGATTTGAATGTAATCTCGCTGAATGTCAATGGCCTTAATCATTATGTCAAGCATAGAAAAGTGCTGCAATATCTAAACTCGAAGGAGGCCGATGTGGCTCTATTACAGGAGACGCATCTGCTGAAGGTGGAGGCAGAAAAGCTACATAGGGGATGGGTGAGGAAAGTCTATTACTGCTGCTGCGGGAAAGGCAAGAAATGTGGGGTAGCCATTCTTATTAGGAAGTCTATACGTGCAAGGATTAGCAAGGCGTGGCCAGATGGGGAGGGCAGGTTGGTAGCGGTCAAGATGCATGTGGGAGACAATACGCTGGTGGTTGGTTCAATATATGAGCCCACTCCTGATAAGCAAGCCTTTTTCCCATATCACTCCAGGACGTTGAATGAGATGCCCAACAATAATATATTATTGGGGTGGGTGGACTAGAACTGGACCCTTGACTCCTTCCTGGATAAGTCAGACAAACACATAGGGCCTCATTACGGGGTTGCCACTAAAACCCACTGGTAGGAGGCAGGTTACCGGCAACCCTGTAACACCATTACTACCACCTGACATCCTGGTGTTACCGGGATATCACAGGCGGCAGCGGTACAGCTATTTCTCTTTCCCATGGAGTCCACATGGAGTCCAATAGGACTCTGTGGGAATCGAAAAACCTGAAGCACCAGCAACATTAGTAACGTTGCCAGTGCGTTAGTGCAAAACCTGCCGGTAGGGGCCAAAATTACCGGCAGGTCAGGCCTGCGAGAGGTTTTGGCCCCTACTGGCAGATCGCAGTAACCCAGTCCGGTAAAGGTGCCTTGTTACAAAAGGCAGAGTACTCCCTTTTCTGGCATGCAGTTACTGGCAGCCCAGCTTAAGAAGAGGGAAAAGCAAGGGGGAATCACAATGCTCCAATGTAAAGACACCAGGAAGCATGTGAAACAAGTCAATTAAATTCTACAGGAATTCTGTTCTTTCTACAGAGCCCTGTACACGGCAGAATCTGCTGCTGACTTCACAACAGAACAGCCGTTCTTAGACTCCTTGCCAACTCTGCGCTTAGCTTAGGAGGACCAGTTGATTTTGGGGGGGGCCGATATAAATAGAGGAAGTGTGGAAAATTATCACTAGTATGAGCAGCTGGATATCGACGGGAGAGGATGGTCTGCTGGTGGAGATTTACAAGGTGGAGGGACCAGATATGCTGCCAAATTGGCACTGATGTTTACCAAGGTCGTGAAACTAGGGGAGCTTCGGGAGAGGTTTAATGGGGCATTAATAACAGCGATCCGGAAACCAGGCAGGGATCCCCTTTTCTGCAGCATCTACTGGCCGATTCCACTGAATAATACGGATATCAAAATCGTTGCCACAGTCTTAGCATTGAGGCTGTAAAAAGTAATCCTAAAATTGATCCTTGAGACTCAAGTGGGGTTGGTCCCGGGCACGGCAGCAAGAGATAGCAGACGACTATTGTTGCACCTGCTGTGGCAGGAAAGGGGATGGGCAGAGCCTAGAATAGGACTCTCGCTCGATGCTGAGAAAGCGTTTGATCAGGTGGAGTGGAAATATCTGCCCAGGACAATGGACCGCTTTGGCTGAGAGGGCGGGTTCACTGCAATGTTTCGGCTCTTTGATAAATGCTCCAGCGCCAGATTTAGGGGAATGGCTCTGAGTCAAAGGTGTTTTCCATCAGTAGAGGAACAAGGGGGGATGCCCACTTTCCCCCTTACTATTTATTTTGGCACTGGAGCTATTATCCATGGCTATAAGACTAAATTCGGGTAGTAAGGGAATAGAACTGATAGGGGGACAGAAGGTGCTTTTTTTAACGTATATGATAACATGATAACACTGGCGGGTCCGGATTCCTCAGTGAATGAGCTGATGCGGACAATTGGCGTTTTATCTTCTTTCTCAGGATATAAAATAAACTGGTAGAAGTGCAAAGCTATGCCTCTGAATGATAGTACTTACAAAAGCTGTGTAAATGTGAACGTCTCAAGCACCTAGGAATATACTTAAACAAGGGTTTGAAGAATATGATTAAGGACAATGTGGAACCAGCGTGGGGGATGGCCCAAGTGGAGATCGAAAGGTGGGCATCGTTGAACCTGTCAATTTGGGGGCGGACCAAAATAGTTAAAATGGTAACGGCTGCCCAGCTGAACTACATATTTGGCATGCTACCCCTGAAAGTTTTGGCAGGACTGATGAAAAAATAATGCTGGGCATCAAATCATTTGTTTGGGGAAGTCATTTATCATGACTGAAAATGGAAAAACGGTATGAGAGAGAGAGAGAGAGAGAGAGAGAGAGAGAGAGAGGAGGGCTCAGGTTACCTCAAATGGGTGTATACTACGTTGCCCAACAATTGTCTCAAGTAGCAGAATACTTTCGGGGTGAGGCGCAAAGGCCAGCAGGGGTGTGAGAGCAGAAAACCTTGCTTAAGGAGGGTCATAGGGTCATCTTTAGAGAGGAGGGGAGAGATAAAGCGCAGCCAGTACTCTGCAAAAACATTTTAGCCTGGGAAAGAGCCCATGCATGGCTCAAGGTGGATGGTTACTGCCGTTTAGAGGCCCCAGTCTGGCACAGCAGAAGGATAAGGATAGGGTAATGGCATGTCTACTGGAAGAGATGGGCGGATGTGGGTATACAGCAAGCGAGGGACATTCTGATGGGGAATCATTGCGTGGCATTTCGTGAGTTGGGGCGGAAGGAGGCATAGGCAGATGACACACTGCATGCAGAAGATCACTAGAGAGCACCAAGGAGAGAATTGTGCCTCACTGATTACAACCTTGCTAGGGAAGTGGAACTGGGGCAAGGATCTAGTGGGCAGCCTTTACACAGAGATAATGGATTTGGTGTACACAAGCCGAAGCAGAAAGGGAGTCTTGGACACATGGCAGAAGCTTTTAGGGGAACAATTCTCAGAGGAAACAATTCACAGCATTTTTCAAAACATTGGGAAAGGGGTTATGGAGGTGAGGCTAAGGTTAATGCACTATAAGATATTACAAGGATTTTACTGGACATCGGATAAGCTTGGGGCTGCCCGACTCACACAGGACGAGAGGTGCTGGAGGTGCAGTAAAAGTACAGGGGATCTAGGGCACATTTTATGGTACTGTCAGAAGGTACATGGATACTGGTGAGAGTGTGGGAGGTGATAAAGAACACGCTAGGATAGAGTGCCCAAAAGAACCCAAGATTTTGCAGGATAAGTCACAAGTGCCAAACGTAGCCAGAGCAGAAGTGGCTGAGGACATCACTGATGGTGGCAAAACAGATGATCTTAAGACTCTGGAAATCAGACTCAGTCCCAGCAGTGAGCGCATGGGAACAGCAAATGGTCAAAGTAGCCTCGTATGAACGGCTGATACATAGGCCAAGAGACAGGGAAGCAGACTTCCAGTTAACCTGGGAGAAATGTCTATGGGGCACCTGAGTAGCACAGGAGTGGCGTGAGGTGGGGTTACCAAATGGGGTTGATAGCAGGCAGGAGGAGTTACTGAGATCACTATGAGGGTATGTTAGGAGGGGGCAAACAGTAGTGTAACGCTCACCTGGAATCCACGGGGACGTCACTCAGCCTGTTCTGACCTCTTACAACCTCAAACCCTTCCCTGGAGGCTATTCAACTGGAGACTGGGCCTAAAACACAGCATTTGTAGAGTTTAACTCCCTATTGTCTCTGTGTGATTGAACCCCTTCTTCCCCCGGGTCCAACCCTTCCCTTTGATCCACAGCTCACCTTGTTTTCTTGGATAGTGTGCTCTCAGTCCTGCTTTCAGCGCAGGGGCACGTTGATTGATGCAGGCTCGTTGCTGCCTAGTTACTTCACTGGCAAGAGTCCGACAGGTAAGTATGATGAGTCTTTTGAACAGTCTCTAACTACGCTCCTTTCCTTCCTTAGGTGATGGCTGGCGTCCGTGAATGATGGCGTGCTGCTGAGATGAGTAGAGCTGAAGGTGAATGAGAGCGCGATGCGCTTTGCACCCCTTTCATATTTGTGTTGAACTGAGTTCTTTTTCTGTGTCTTTTAGGTGCCGCAACGTTTTCAGCGTGGATGCTTGTTATGAAGAAAAAATGCAGTGGGTAAGCGCGGTATGCTGCACCTCTAGATGTTTCCACGCTAACATGGAGTGCCTTTTCCCTCTTGCAGATGGATGAGAAGTTCTGGAGACAGAGTTCCCCCAGAGCGGCTGGGATTCAGGTAAGCGTTTGAAGCTCGTACAGTATTTAAAAATAAGCGAAGATTTTCAGAATGCTTACTAATGCCTTTTTTCTGTTCTTTTCCCTTTTCCTTAGGAAGCGGCGTGCCGGGATGGGAATCACACCACCGAAGATGCCCGCAGAACAGAAGGAGCGATGAATGATGGGCAGAAGTGCCGCAAGGTAAGGCTGTTCCTAACTGCGTTCTTGTTCTTGCATTAGCTGAGCGCAGAAGAAAGATGCAGGCCTATTGGAGACTGATCCGAACACAGTGAGTGTCACGCTGCAGGTTCAGAAAACGCAAAGCATGTTTCTCGCCCTGGGTGTGGCTTAAATAGTCTCTGGGTATCCCAGGTGTCTCTGGGCTGAACCACACCTAAAAGACTAGACTGCACATGCCATTCTGGGAACCGAAATATGTGGGGGCATCCATCTTGTCCCCATCAATGCACTACAAGTCCAATCTCCAATGTTATCCTATGGGAGCGAGTGAGTCTGGTGCCACACGCGCCAAGTCTGACTCCAAGTGGGTCTTTGGAGGGATGGAGAGGCCCTTGAGGGCCATGTAGGTGATTGTGGCCTGGCTCCAGCATGACATCTTGGAGGGCTGGGGACATGAGGGGCAGGAATCATGACAGTAGTCTACTGAGGGACAAGTCTACTGTGTCGAGGTTACAGGTTTTTGTTTTCTTCATAGGTTGTTCATGGAAATTAGGATTGTGATGTTATTGTAATGTAACGGTTACTACTCTCACTTTATGACTAGAGTGCACCGTAATGATCTCCAGGGTGCAGAATAGGGCTCATCAAGTGAGATATTACTCACGTGGAAAGGGTGAGCAAGTCGGGACAATAGTGGGAGCCCAACCCTGGGAGGTCGGTGAGGAAGGATCAGGGATGGAATGGCTGCTTAGTCCCTACCAAATGGGGTCCAGAGGGGGGAGAGGAGAAAGTACCAGCAGAAGGCAAAGGAGATGGACATTGGATCAGAGAATAGCAGTAGCACAAGAACCGGGTAGCAATCACAGTGGTCAAATGAAAGTGAGGGAGCATGCTTGGAGTAGCGATGGGTTGTATTAAATTAAATTCAGTCACATTGATTTACGGAACTGTATCAATGAACTATGGCACAGGGTTAAGGAGTCGGCTCAATGAACTGTAGTGAATTAAATTAAATTAAATGAAATCACATTGATTTACGGAACCGTATCAATGAACTATGGTATGGTGTTAAGGACTCGGCTCAACGAACTGTAGTTGGAGGTTGACCAAAGGACGTATCAGCGAGGATGTATGTGCGGCTGTTTACTAAGGAGATGTTTTCTCCCGATACGGCTCCCAAAGAGACTTGGTGGATGTATATTAGTAACGTTGGTACCTACCAGATGTTCTAACACTGGCCCTTTACCGACTGGCTCTACGGGGAAGTACCAGCATGTCTTCGAGATACCGGAGATGATGAAGTGACCAGCCACGAGGTTTAGAACTCATCACCTCTCCGCCTGCTGGGAAAAAGGTGCCTTACCCAACACGGAGCCCTTCAGTATGTATTTATTCTATAGATCGAGCTTAGTAAGGTCAAGCTACAACCATTAAGGTGCACTTGGTAACAGATAAAATTTCCTGCTAAATTCAGGATCATCTGACCATCTCACAAGGATTATTCTCCACGTACTAGATCAGCAGCAACTCCATATAGAGTAATTTGAAGACTCCCAACTGTGGCGAGAAGTTTGGACTTGCTTTTCAACTGCTGTTTTTATTGTAATAGAAACTGAAATAGTGACACTCCTCCTGATGAATGTTCCTAGAATTATATATGAATTATATACGAGAACGGAAACATGTCGAGTGCTGTGTCCTAGTAAAGTTTTCTACTAGTGACCAATTTGAAACCCAGTTCGAAGGTTTGTTAACAGAAAGGTGACAAAGGCTTCTAATGTTATCTACAAGTAATTGTGTTCAACATTCTCACACCTTCCTATTTCTAGGATTCTTTTTTGTCACATATTATTTTTATTGTGTTTTAGAATAGATATTGCTTTTCCACATCAAATGATTTTTGCTTTGTTGTGAGTTTTTTAAGTCCAGATGTATATTTTTGTGAATAGTTTTGTGACTAAATTGATACAATGTTTGATGAGACATGTATGACTCACTGCAATGTCTTGGAGTGACTGCTGAAAGGTTCTATCTACCTCTTGTATTAGTTGAGTTATATTTTCCCAAAATAAGGTAGAGTTCCCACTATAAGTGGGTAATTTGGGTTTCCGTTGTTATATATTGAGCCTCTATTGCATTACTATATTAGAGTGTACCTTTCTCATTTTCAATGGACAACCTAAAGGTATGAAAATGGGTAACAATTAATCACCCGTTTCCCCTTTTTTTGAATGGTTCAGCACCAGTAACAGAACTCTTATTGGCGATGTAACCAAGAAATGTATTTATTTATTTATTTACTTGTAACACGCCGGTAGCTCGCAGGCATCGGGGCGCACATGCTCACAAGGACGACAGAAAGAAAAACGGGACACAGAGGGTAGCTATCAAGGAGTTCCTGGGTCTACCACTTGAAAAAGTGAGAAAATTACTTCAATGTACAATATTTATATAGGTATGTACACATTGAGATATTCCTTTGACTCCCAGAATACTTCTGTGGTTGAGCATTACAAAGAAAATTGTGAGGGGCCACTAATGTGAGACTCATGACTGTGTTTAGGTTTCTAAGGATTTACCATTTTATAATACACCAAATTATAAAATAAAGCCTAACTAAACCTACTCTAGCAGGGGATTCCCTACCGAATCTAAGACCTACGTGACAACCTCCTAGCATTCACAAAACTAACCCTCACTCTAAACAACATAAACATTCTAAGCAACATGAAAACAATACTATACAAGGTTACCAAACACCCAGTGTCTTGGATGACGTCTAGTGGTCCTGGGCAGATCCTGATCCCCTTAGAATGTCCCAAAGTCAATTTCCTCCAAGGAACAAAACGTATTTATCAAAGTCTCGAAATGTTCCAAAGAAACAAATGTTCACAAAAACACCAAATCCATTGGCAAATGTCTCTTCTTTGCTTCATGAGAAGATTCTTCTTTTAAAGTTCCACAAATAAATAACAGCACCAATGCGGTTTCAACTTCTGTGGTGTATTTTATAAAGTTTGTCAGGATACTTCTACTTAAGGTTTATCTTCAGCAACTTCCACATCGAAAACTGTCAGAGCACGCTCCCTTTCTCCACAGGTGGCTTCAGCTTCTATGTCTTGGATTTTTCTTTTCATTGTATATGGTAGTCAAACCTTTTACAAAATCAACATATCATCTAAAACGTTTGCAAATCAAATTTAGTCAGCTACATTTGATAAGTTAATAAAAGAAGCAAATCCAAAACAATTAACAGCACCAAAAAGAAAAGAAAAGAAAAGAGGAAAAAATTGTTTCTCCAAAATAAATCAGGAAAGATCAAGTGGAGAAAGGAGGAAAGCAGCATACTTAAACAAGAAGAGAAAAAAAAGGTAGAAGACAGAAGCATCCTTCAAAGGCGATGGCCAACAGAAGACAGGACAATTAAAACCTTAATCATGGAAAGAGAAATCTAATTACAGGTGAAGGTAGCATAAGTGGACTTAGTCTCAACAAAAACATCTCAAGACCAGTATTTTATATCACAATGTTGTTTCTTTCCAGGACTTGTATCACCACCGTTGTAAGGGCAATGTCCTGCCCAGCGATCAATCTATCCCAAAACATGTCTGGTAGAAACCCCTCTTTCCCAACTCCAAACCTTGCAAAGAACAATAGCATGGAGGGCCAGGTGCCTTCACAATCAATCAGTAGGTGTTTAAGGGATTGGTTAGCTGGATTCTTGCATACCTTACAAAAGATGTTAGTGTTCTAACCTAGGCCCCTTTTGGTCAAAACCTCCCCAGTTTGAACTACGTTTAGACGTGTTCTGAGGAAGCTTTTCCTAATCTTCCATGCTGGGAACATTACTAGATATTTTTCAATGAAGCCCTGTTTTTTTCCTTCTATGTCTTGTATTGTATTTTATGGTATTGTTTATTTATATAGCGTCTATACACATGAATTCAAAGCGCTCAAGGAGGTTGGGAACAAGGGGAAAAACATCAGTCGCTTATAGCCCTTACAAATTTTGTGACGATAATAGTCTGCACAGGCAGAGTAAGTGCGTAAAATACATTTAACGGTTTAGACACAGCAAATAAGCCCGATGACGATTCTGTGCAATTAGGGGGGGAAGACAAGAGAAAACAGACAGACCATCATCAGCCATTTGCATTTGGGACGTGCAAGTGCATAGAAGGTCACAGGGAGTGGGAGGTCTATGTGCACCAAGTGCACCCAGTCGGCAGAGACTGGGGTAAATTCAGAGAGAGGTACTCTCTTTGGTTATTCTAAGTGCTGAAAAACATAGGTTGTCGCAGTGTTCCCTGTTTTCTGTCTTCCAAGTTGAGAGTGTTCTCCGATTCCCTCCTCTCCAGTTCTGACACTTTCATCCTTGTTTGGAGTTCCAGGGTGTCCACTGAGGTCTGGTTGGCCTGCAGCCCTTGGATCTTATCTCCCACAGACAGGAGTCTCTGATCTATTTTGCCCAACCTCTGGTCAAGGGCTGATCTGATGCCCCTGATCTCCTCCATGAGGGCCGCAACGTCTAACTTCGGGCCTGCCGGGTCCCATTCCAATGCTAGTCCCAAGGGGAACCAACCTCGTCCTGGCCTGCTCCTGATCTACAAAGTGAAACCTCTGTAGGGACTCTCCAGCTTATGGACCAGGGGGCAAGGTGTGAAGGCCCTCTCTCCTTGGGTCAACACAGATCCCTCTCTGTGTCTCTGATCGTCTCCACCAGCAAGAGCTTAGCTCTGGGTGGGAGTCTCCTCCTTCTACGGATTTCCAGGTCACTCAGTGGCTGTCACCTCTCCTCTCTTGATGTGTCCCGGGCTACAGGGCGGGGCCTTTGACTCATGCCTGGGCTGATCCCTTATTGCACACTCCTGTCTCCCCACATGCAGCGGACCTCTCTGCTGTGCCCCCACAGCCATCACAGACACCTGCTTTCCAGTGCCCAGGAAGTGGCCACTAACTCCCACAGCCCGAGTCTACACCCTTAAGCAGTGGAGGGGGGCACCCCTGTACCTTCTCCCTCTGAACAACTGTGTCAGTTTTCCCCATTTGAGGTGGTGTGTTCCCCTCCTCCGCTATTGTATGTCACCAGCAGCACCTGGTAAGGAGTATCAGACCGCCACCTCAGGGCTACCAGGAATCACTCTGCCGTTCAGTCCGTCTCGCCTGCTGTGCCTCAGATGTCAAGGTGGATCCCCCGCCTCAGGCCTGGGCTATCCTCTTGCCCCTCACTCCAACCGTCACACTGGCAAGCCTCTGGGGCAAGTGTCCCACCAGTATAGTCGGACACCAGTGGCTGTGTCCCGTTGACCTATCCTTTATGTGTCCCCCAGTTGCCTACAAGTCCTGCTTTTTAAATATAATTCCTCCCTCTCCTCAGTTCACACTCACCAACTGTTACTTGGGGTGCACTTTCCTGATCAGAGTTGAAAGCCAGAGACGGAAATGTTGGAGGGAGAAATGACTGAAGATTATTTTTCTGAAATAACCTTTGGTCTTTTCTCCCCTGAACATTTCCGACTTGGTCCCCGCCCCCACCCACCCACACTGCCACCCCCCTACTTACCTTGCTGTGGCCGCCGACTCGCTGTGACTCTGCAACACTTATTCCCTTTCACTTTCGTTATCAGGAACCGGCTCTGCAGGGTCCTTTCCTTTTTTTTTTGTACAGGGTCTGGCTGCGGGAGACTCCACCTAAACCCCCACTCACAATTTAGAGAGCAAGGGTGCGGGGGACACCCCTGCAGCCCCTGCCAGAGAATGGGAGATTTAGTCTAACTTTTTGGCCCGTCAGTATTTTCCATCGGCTGAAATTCGGCCAAATCTCCCATTCGGTCTTTTAATCCCTGTCTTTTTGGATGATTCTGCACTTTCCTACACCCTACGGGCTGATCTGTCCTCTCATGGCCACTGTTGTACTGGTGCTATTGCGGGCTCTTCAGGGCTGCTGCCAGGGTCTCCGTCAGCCCGAATCCCTGCAGGGCCATGTCCAGGATCTGGCTCCAGCAGGATCCTGCAATACCTGTTTGACGGCCCCATGCACGAGGTCCACCTGTGTCTAGCGACCTCAAGTGGGACGCTTCTGATCACCATCTCAGGCTGAGCCTGCACCCAGCCCCATGCCGATTTCACCCACTGCTAGCTCCGGCTCCAGACCAGCAATCTTCACAAAATTTGGATTGGGGGTACCCTGATGGGGTCACTCCAGGGTACAAATGTCAGATCTGGCCCAGGGGTGGGAATGGGAGGGGCTCAGTTTTCTTTTATGTCCCGCGGTCTGGGAGCATGTGGATTAGCCAGTCATCCTCTATGCTCCCCCGGGTGGCCTCTACACAATATTAAATGGAATCTCCACTTCCTCTGCATGGTAACAAAACATCTGGTGTTGTACTGTTGGTTCCTTTGCATTTGTTCTTTGAAATACACAGCTAACAGGGCGATTTATGATTCAGTCCTGCCCCAATGAGTAATTACAGCTACTTTCTATCACTTCAGTCAGAGTCCAAGTCTTTGATGGTGCACATTTACTTTGCCTTGGAAGAGCTAGCTGATAGGAAGGTCAGGTTAAATGAGAGTAGGCCGCTGCTCAGAATACATTCTGAATTTTTATTATGCATTTGGGTAGGCTCACTGGCAAATCAGGTTGTTCATAAGTTCCATTTGCTTTGTTTAGGAATGCCTGTTCCCAAAACAAATGGTGCAGGCAGAGACATAAACTTGTATAGTTCTTCTTCAAAGAAAGTGTTCACACTTTTCTCATGGTAAAGCATCCCCCATATCCTCCAGCTTGTTGGAGCATGTTTGCAATTTTGTTCCTTCTAGGTCGAAAGCTGCTGTTCGATTCTGAAATGCCTTCTTTTCCTTTCCCCATTGGAAATGTCACCTTAAACAGAACAACATTATAACACCTTTGCTGTCAAACTCCTATCAACGTTTATTTTTTCAATAATTCTGTATGTTTATTTATATAAACAGATTGTCAATCTTGCAAAGGAAGACAGACACAATGCAAAGCCAAATTCGTTTTTTCATCTTCCTATAAACTGAGGTGCTTTTCATCCCAGATCGAACTGTTTTTCCTTTTGACTAAAAAGTTCTGGATTCTTCCATTTAACTCAAAAGATTTCTTTATGTGGATTGTCATATTATGTTGAACATATGCTCTTGTTATAGGCGAGATGCTAATATCGCATGTTTCCTCGCACGTGTCATTTTTCAGATGCTGCACACAAACTTCTACTCACATTTTGATTTTTAAACTTGCGCTTTTCTTTCTTTGCATTCTTGTCTTCAGTAAACGAAGAACCCCCCTTGCTCTTGCTCCTTGCACAGCAAAATGGAGAGGGAGGACAAGGGATTTTCTTTTTCTTTTAGGATCTTTCTGATCAACTTTGAATGAGCCTTTCTTCCACCATCACTTTCAGTTTGAGGAACAAAGGAGATTTTCTTTTTCATATCTTCTCCCTCTCAGTTATGTTTATTGTGAGGGATCTTTCCCCGTCCCTTACACCCTGAAAAGAATTCTCCAATTAGAAAACTATTGAGAGGGGTAGAAAGGCTGGTTTAGTAACACATAGAGACACAGGTATTTTTTAGGAAAAATATACATCCTATTGTGCTATTTTTACATTTGGTCATCAATTTTCATGAAAATTCATAATTTCATCCAGCCATTCTCTTGCACTCTAATTGTATTACTTACCAGTTAATTTCTCTTGTTATTCATTTTCTTTTTCTGTTCTCCAGGTTTCATCCTTCAGAATTTTCTTCAACCCTAACTTTGGATGGCTCCTCAGTCCTTCTCAAAGTTGGTTGACAGTGACAGCTTTGTAACTGGTTGAGGTGGCATGGCTAGCAGCCCAGAAAATGGCTGCTGGTAGCTTAGTCTCCGGACAGCACACACCGTCAAAACAGATCAAAAGCTGCCCATTATTTTTTGCAGCAATGTTATCAGTGGGCAGAAGCAGCGGAAGCGATAAGGAGCCTTTTCATGAAAGGGAGGCCCGCTGAGGTCGCCAAAGGCTCCCAGAACGCTGCGCAGCACATACCATGTAAGGAGTGTCTGACAGCAGCTCATCCCCACGGTTGCAGCAAAGGAGAGACACAGAAAGGGAGTGTCTGATCCCTGATCCCTGTATGCTGAGCAGGCTCTTCAGCTCGGATGGGGGAGGCAGCAGGGAACCAGAAAACGCTCAGTAGAGCGTGCTTGAGGCAACCTCTTCCCCGGGTGTTGGAGCAGCTGTGTTGGCGAGCCTCACGTTGTGACTTGCAGCAGCCTGGTCTGGGCTGAACAAGCCTGTCTTCTGTTTTACCTGCCTGCCTCTAAGCTGATGCTCGGCCGCCATCTTGTAAGGAAGCACTAGTATATGAGACATATAGAAGTAATCACAGAAAACAGCTCTTTGGTTCATACTCTTACTCATATGGGAGTGTAAGCCTGATGGTGGTGAGTGGGGACGGACGCTGATAGGATCCTGTCGATCAATCTCTGGCAGTATGACCTTAAGAAATACAAGGCATTGTTCACAAGCATTATGGCATCAAAGAAGGCTCCGCTTTTCAATAGTGAGAAGTCCATGCCCTTCTCACCAGTGCATCCAAAACAGGGCCAGGGGGACAATAACCACCAGAGTGAACTGGTGAACTGGCAATGATATTGTCAGAGTTGACGGCCATTCAACTGACAATCACTTCAGTTGATAAGTGCACACAGGAGATGCAGGATGAAGTGAAAAGGTTTTGAGTGGAGGTGCATAATTTCACTGGGTAACTAACAGAGGCTGAGGAAATAATTTCCACAATAGAAGATAGAGTGGAGGGGCTTGAGCATCTGCAAGGCAGAGTATTTGACCTGGAAGCGAACGTGAATGAATTGGAGGACAGAAACAAGAGGAATAACATTAGGGTGTTTGGATTTCCTGAGGGTGTGGAGGGTTTCGAATGTGGCCACATGACTGGAACAATGGCTCCCATCCTTTCTCAATATTTCCTTTTCCCCCGCCTTTGGAGTTTCAGATAGCCCACAGAGTACGCCTCTTGAGACCGACTAACAAAAGAGATTATAGACCGCACATTGCGTGTCTACTGCATCACAATCAGGTGGCCAAAAATACACAGGGTGGTGAATGTAGCAGAAGGGAAAATGTCCTTTCAGGGCCGCTCAATAAATATTGTGCAGGACTTTTCCAAACTAACCATAGAGGGGGTTGTAAGCTCCCACTGGATTCCATCCTTGACAGAAGGTCACAAGTATCCTTCCATAGAACAAGCATGCATAAGGTATTTGAGAGTCTAGTCTTAGAAAATGGCCTGGTTGACGTATAGAGAATCTGTATCCCGGATGTTGTAGATTTCACCTTTTTCTCCCCATCACATTCTTCCTACTCGAGGATTGATTATATATTTTTGAGTAGACTCCTTATCACGCAGGTGCATAGTGTGGAAATCTCTCTACGTCTCCTCCCGGACCACTGTTTAAAGTGGTCCTGGAGTTCGAAGACACTCAGAGACGAAGCACTAGGTGGCAGTTGAATACAGAGTTACTACAAACACCTGTCTTTGTCACTTCCATAGATCAGTTCACTGTAGAATTTTTTGAGCTAACTGGTACAGAGACCTTGTCACCAGGGGTGATGTGGGATTCCTAAAAGGCAACTCTTCGGAGGCACATTATATGGTTTGTGTCAGCCAGAAATAGGGTGGCAACGCAGGAGGCTGCCGAAAGGCTTCAGAGTATTAAGGATATAGAGCTGGACTATTTGCGTGCCCCTAGTCAGGGAAGGCTGAAGGCTTTAATGAAAGAGAAGGCTGAATACAACCAACATTGTTACAACAAGGCAACAGGGGTGCTCTTGAAATACAATTCACATTCTTTGGGAGGGCTAATAAGACTGAGAGGCTTCAAACTAGATATGTGAAAACTAGAAGTCAGAGTAATAAGGTGGCTTCTCTGAAAGTAGATGGGAAGGGGGTGACGAAGGGCAAAGGCATACCTCATACCTTTGCCAATTACTATAAATTCCTCTATTCACCGGTGGCGACTCCTGCTCCCGATTTGAGATGGTTTTACCTTGAGCAGACCCTGCACCCTACTCGACATGGCATCCCCAGAGAAGAATTAGGCAGACTGGAAGGGATATAACTCTAGCTGAGATTAAGAAGACGATAGTTAAGTTAAGGGGGGGAAGGCACTAGGCCCGGATTACCTGGCCATTGACCTTTTTCGTAGTTTATGGACATCCTTGCCCCAAAATTGTTGCAAATATATCAATGTTATGTTCGAGACAATAACTTGGGCAGAACTTCCTTTGAAGCCTTGATATATGTGATACCGAAACCGAATAGGGACTCCTGCTTAGTAAAGAACTGTAGGTCCATATCTCCAATAAATGTGGAGGCAAAGATTTTGCTAAAATAATGCACATGAGACTAGGCCCGCTGTTACCAAAGGTAATACAAAGTGATAAAACCGGATTTTTTAAAAGGAAGACTCTCAGGGGCAAATTGTCAACTACTTTGTGGCATCCTTGGTCTGGCCAGGAAGGTGGCGAAATCATGGGCAGCAATCACGCATGATGCTGAAAAAGCCTTTGACAGGGTGGGGTGGCAGTTTCCGGTGGAGGCTCTGAGATGTTATGGTTTAGACTAAATGTATATCCCTGGTTTTCACTTTATATCACCCTCCCAGATGTGCAATCTTTATTAATGTCTCTTTCTCCCCCTTCTTCTCGTTAAATAGAGGCACCAAGCAGGGATGTCCCCTGTCACCTCTCCTGTTAATTTTAACATTGGAACCTCTGTTACAATGTATACGGTTGAACAGAGGAGTTTA
The DNA here is from genome assembly GCF_040938575.1 of Ambystoma mexicanum. Classification (NCBI taxonomy): domain Eukaryota; kingdom Metazoa; phylum Chordata; class Amphibia; order Caudata; family Ambystomatidae; genus Ambystoma; species Ambystoma mexicanum. Next base: position 1,132,659,842 of record NC_090933.1, on the reverse strand, counting down.
AGGGGCAGCGGCACACGGATTAGAAATCAAGGTTACTGTTTACACAGATTATATTTTGGCTTTGATGGAGGACCCACAGACTTCCTTACCCCATTTTCTAAGCGATATTGCCGACTACTTGGACGTCTCAGGTTATAAATTAAATGTTGATAAAACTGATATTATGCCACTAAATCAATACTGCTTACGCAATGTGAAGGCTCAGGATTTATTTGGACAGCACAGGCGGAAAGCACAGGGGATAAAATATTGAGGGATTAAAGTCACGAAAGATAAGCAAACCACACTCCAATAGCCAGGAGATATTATATTAAGTCAATTCCCTACTGTCTAGATTGACCCCAAAGCACCGGTCATGGTGGGGAAGATTGGAGACAATCAAAATGTCCATCACACCCATCATTTTATATGCCCTCTAGATGTTACCCCTAAAATGGCTGCCAGTGTATTTTACAGCACTTGACATAAAACTGTGCTGGTTTCTATGGAATAATAAGAATGCTAGAATTTCTTTCAACTGGCTTTGGGCTGCATTATCTCAGGGTGGAGTTAATTTCCCACACTTTCAAAGATATTTAGATGCTTTTATGATTAAACAGGTGCTGGAATGGTGCAGGGGTACTGATGTGAGCTTATCGCTGCGAAGGATAGATTTGGAAGCAGCCTTGGTGGCGGCTTTCAGAACGGGGGATATTGCTTGTATTAAAACAAAACCACCACCAGGTATGAATGCTATCCAATATACTTGCGAGGCACTCTTAGAGTGAGTGAACAACATAGCAGAGGTGCATGGGCTAGAGGGAACACAGCCTATCTAGCATAACCAGAGGTTCAGGGTAGCCGGCAAAAGAGTATTTTGGGTGGTATGGGTCATAGTTAGTATTCTCTACGAGGATCAAGTATGGACGGATCAGCAGGCAATACCATTCCCAGCAGATGCATTCCCAGCAGAGCACGCTGCGGAGACACCGAGACCACAGTGGGAGAAACAGATATCCAGTGCGAGATGGAAAGCGGAAGAAGGAACCGCTGTATGTGTTAGGGACTCAGGACTGTGGAACTACTGCAGGACTTCCAAGAGCCAGAGAAGCTCGGAGAAGCTGGGAACCAGAGAGAGAAGCAACCTTTGGAACAGGGTTAAGGAGCAAGCCCCTGGGGTTGAGAAAATCCATAAAGAGGACTGCGTTGATGAATTGGAAATTGCTCTAGAAATAAGGGGCCAGAGCAAAGACCCTGTTGAGACCCAAAGGGGCAGAGTAGAACCAAGTGAAGGCAAAAGAGAAATCACCAGGGTAAAAAGAGTTTTTGAGAACAATCAATCATGATACGAGAGTCATCATCTTCCTCCTACCAGTACTTGGAAGAACCCCAGAGAATTATATGTGAGAAACAGTGCATGATAGGATAGTGCACCGTGTCTGATTAAGAGACATTATAAACGTGAGAAAGGGGTCTGGAACCTGAATGCTATATGCAAAGCCGTGCCTGGCAGGATAGTGTACTGGGCCTGAGTGAGAGACATCGGGCCTCATTCCAAGTCTGGCGGTCTGGAAATAAAGGTGCCGGTAGAAATGTACTGGCACCGTTTCTGGACCGAAAGTCTACGAGATTGCTTGCAGGGGCCGTATCTCCCAGCAGGTCTGACCTGCCAGGAGTACCAGCCCCTGCAGGCATGGTTTTCACGAGAGTACTGGCACCATGAGCAACAGCGCCAGTGCATCTGTGTCCCCATTTCTGTGGAGTTCTATGGAACTCCACGGCAAAGGGGATTTACAGTTTCCGCCGCCTGACATCCTGGTCTGTTTCCACCTGTAATATCCTGGTGGCACCAGAAATCAGGAGGTGGAAATGGTGTTACGAGGTTGGCGGCAACCCACCGGTAGCACCGGGGAGTTACCGCCGACCTCTTAATGAGGCACATTAAGAGCCTGAGAAAGGGATCTGCAACCCACATAAATGGAAGAGAAAACCAAGGGGGGAGAGAGATATCCTTTGGCAAAAGTCAAGTGAAGACCATGGGAAGAGAGAGATATCCTCTGGCAAAACCACAGACATCATTAGGAATATTGAAAGAGAGCCAAAGAAAGGCTTGGGGAAGTATGATATTTTCTCCCATCTTTGTGGAGTTCCACACAGTTGTAAAGAGTTGCCTAAGGGGAAAGAAGACCTCACCCTCCATCTGTGTAGAACCACATCGAAAGTCCTAGTTACGGCCAGGGGAAAAGGGACATTCCCCCAACAGTCACGAACTGCCAAAAACCATCCAGAATTAAGGAACCACCTTTCTGTAGTTAGGTCGGAGGTGGTTATATAGTTTTCTTTTGAAGTGTAAGGGATTGAAATAGATTCGGGAAATAGGACAGTGGAATTTACTTCTTTTGACGGACATTCTGACACTATCCTTAGTTTTATTTGAGGCAGGGAAACCCCTCTTAGTTGTAGGGCCATTTAGTTTTTTTTCTTACTTTCTGTAAAATCAATGTTTATGCCCACAAGCATGCCACCTTTGTGTACCACATCTACTTCTGCACCCTTACAGGCAGACTAGCATACAGCAATTTATCAAACTGAGCAAGCATGGATGGATGAGTGTGGGCCCGATTTCCTCTGGCATTGCTGGCCGAATATGTGGGCAATGGTTTGCCATGCCTGCGTCTCAGCATTCACTTCCCAAAACGTATATGTGTGGTAAATAGGGCACTTTGGATTCTTTCAAGGCTTTGGAAGGCTGATTCACGTGTACCTGACACAACAGAAACGGGATGAATAGTATGAGAGATTGAGTGGTGTGTGGAATGAGGTATGTCCAGTGTGTATTCTTGCAAGTCACTTTATGAAAACAAACAATAGAACCATTATGGGTTTGTAGAAGAGTTGGTGTTTGTATCATAGTGGTTATGATGTTCTAGCCTTGTGTTTAATGTTTAAGGGTTTCTATCCCTTGTAGTCAGGGGGTATGCTTGTCAGTTTTCTTTCCACTCTACCTCTTTTTTGTTAGATTTGGTATCTGGTACGGTCTTTGACTGTGAGGTTTAAATGTCGAGATTGGTTAGACATCCTTGGATCCCACACTGCATTTTGGTTCTCACCTATGGCAAACCACTAAGACCTGGACTAAACCGACGTACAAAAACTGACTATTGCACTACTCGAGCTTCCACCCTCGACATGTACGCGATAATTGCCCCTTGGACAATTTTTAAGACTCAAAAGAAACAGCACAAGAAAAGCGGATTACCAACTGGAAGCTAAGAAAATGGAAGACCGCTTAACAAGCAGAGGCTACTCATCCAAAATCACCAAGGATTCGCGAAAACGAGCAAATAACAACAACCGAGGAGCCCTTTTGTAATATAAGGAACAGAGAAAAATGAAACAAAACACGAAAGCACTGATGTTCGTCAGTACATATAGTCATATCTTGAATAGGATTAAGAAAATCATTGGCAAAAACTGGACCCTACTGGAGAACAGCGATCAACCCATCGCAAGACCAATTATCGCATTCAAAAGAAGCCGGAACGTGAAAGATCAGATCACACGGAATGATGTGAGTCGAAGACACGAAACACAGAAAACCTTACCACAACAATGGGGCCTCACAGATTTACTGGGACATGCCCCTTGCGGCCACTGCCCCTGCCGCCCGTACACATTCAAAAGTACATCAGTAGACATTGGACTGACAACTCATTGGCAACAGAAAACATTCACCAACTGCAATTCAAATATGGTTATCTATGCCATTTGGTGCCTGTGCAAGAATATCTATGTGGGCAAAACAGAAAGAAAAATGAAACTCTGCATTGGGGAGCACAGAAGCTGCATTAGGATCCGCACGTGGAACGTGCCATTGGTGGACCACTGGATAGAGACAATGCACACTCTGTATGACCTGAGCTGGACTGTCCTCTATAAACAAAAAGCAGGAATGGACAGCAATAGAGACAAAAGGACACTATTAAAAAAGGAACAGCAGCTGATTTTTCTGACCAATAGTATGCATACAGGCCTAAACGAGAAAATAAATTGGTGGGCCTAGCTGTTCTAACTACAGCAAAGCGCTAAAATAGAAGACATATATATTTTCTTATAAATATAAATGCCTCTCTTATTACATCTAGCATGGAATAAAGAACAGCACACCAATGCTATCGGCATTCGCTAAGCAAAAAGAGGTCAATTACCCAATATACGATATTGGAGATAGATGGCCTATTGCGCATTATAGAAATCACAGAGTCAGCCCGATGTATTTACCACGTAACATAAAGTCTGAGTCTTAAGAGTAATACCGGAACACTTATGTCACTTTCTAAATCTAACCTGCACCACAGGGACGTTAAATCAGGTGTCTCCAATTGCTCGCCGACACCGGATTAGGACGAGCTGGAGCGCATAGATCACGAGGCATACAGCTGACAGTAATCAAAGCACGGCGCATGCTCCACTGAGACCGGTATTTAAGGAGGACCATCAGTAATATAAATAATGAGAAAAACGGATCTAGACGCAGTGAGAAAGTGCCTGCAAACGCTTGCGAAGCTGAACGCAGTACGGGAGTCAACATCTTCGAGATTCACGGTAAGACCAATAAAAACGCGTAGGAAACTGCAGATGCATTGGACAAATGCATAACTAGACCAGGGGGAAATAGTCAAACCACAGCAGATGTGCCTCGACTGAGGGTAATTCGAGCACCCCAAATAACATATGTCTCCCTGCTCTCTTGCAGCCAGTGTATCGGGCTAACGTAGACTATTGGAAAGTGGTACCCACCCCTGTAACCTCGTGCGCCACAGTACGACGAGAAAATGTATCCAACGAAACTCGGATACAACTGAATAACTTGAAATAGGACAGCGTCTTAAAACCGTCTGTCTAAATATGCGCAACCCACAGCACTGACGCACAAAGGGTATGGACTATGAGGTCTGGGTAAAAGAGAATACGAGTACCCACCAGTACCAGCCTGTGTCAAAAACCGCCACTTTTCTATATATTTTTGTGTAGACACATTGAGCAATTGAAGCCCATTCAAGGGAGAAACCAGTGACCACGACGTAACAGTAACCCTGTTAAGGGTGAGAGTATCTGTAGCCCACAATGGATCTAGAACCCATTGACCATGGACTTATAAATGTACTGGTGTCAGATAGGTCTGTATTTTTTAATACAGGTTGAGCATCACTCGATTGGGAATGGGCAGAGAGCCTTTTCTGGTAGTCATTCTGTTTGGTAGTAGGAGGGGTTTTGCTGTTACAATACGGATACCTAACTCTCATTCAGTGTTGCATGCAACCGCAAAATGTCTCTGAGGTTGTCCCTACTCAATTGCTCAGCAGCTCTTCAGAGTTTTCTGGGCCACTTCTTGGCATTGTTTAATCTGAGCACCCCTGCCTGCTAGCCTGACATCCACCAATTGGAGGTGAAATTGCAGGTCTGCAGAGAGGCCGATTAGCTTAAGGTTTTCATCTTTGACTTCTGACGTCATATATAGCCCCTGTAGGGACTGCTTTAATGGGCTGTCTTCATATCAAATATCTGTAAAAGTAACTGATGAAATGTTATAGAAGTTTTGAAAGGTTGAAATTTGATAAGCTAACAAAATTTTGTGAAATCATGCATTTTATGTGTATTGTAAAAGTAATTGATGACATTTTATAGAAGTTTTGAAAGGTTGATACTTTTTAACCAGACAAAATAAAAATAAAAAAAATTTAAAAAATATCTGAATACACACGCAATTCTTTCCATTATTTCTGTCTCCCATTTTTCAATATCTGTGGTTGTCCAATCCCCTTTCAAATATAATTTGGAAACAACATGAGCTTTAACCAAAGGCATTGCTATGTCAGTCATCCCTCTGTTTAAAGTGTAGCAATCTACCACCACAATTCTCTCTAAACAAAAATGAAAATCTTCTTGTTCCTATTTTACCACTGTCACATTTGTGAGCTTTGCACAACTTGAGTAAAAGGTTTCTGTTGCAATGCCACTAGTAATTCCAGAAATAATATCCAATTGAGACCTCCAGTTTTGTGGAATCTTTTAATTAGGCAACAGCTAGTTTAGGGGAATGTTCCACCCACCCCAAATCAGGTGTGCACCATTTTCATTGATCAATAAGATTCTTGTTATGAACCAATTTAACAATATTGATTCCCTACAGCCCTCCTCCCCTTTCAGGACAAAAAACACACAAGGTTGCAAAGAAGGTCTATGTATTAGTACATAGAAATTATTGAATTGTTTTAAATATAAACAAATTATGCATCTATGAAAAACCAACTTCAATGAAAAATTATCAATACACTGGTCACATCACTTTTCTATGCTACATTTATTTTAATAGAATTTTGTAAACACTCACCTTAACATCTGTACACATGGTTTACCGTCTGCACCAATCCATTATGGATTGAAAAATCAATGAGCAATCCGGATAAAGCTCTCATTTGATAAAACACAATTGAATTAGAATATCCCTGCTATCGGAATCAGCCTACTTCCCCTTTATTGAAAATAGTTACCTCCCATCTTACTTAATGGACATATCAGAATTTCAAACAGCTTTTCTAGACAACTCTATTAAATTACCTGGTACTTGGCATTCCTGCATGTAAATCACTTGTAAAGAATAAAATGTCTGTTTAATATGCCTGTTCGCTAGACTGCCTACAATAGTGCTTCTATCACAGTGTAGTTTAAAAGAGTACCGTTCTAATTTTCAAGGGACAATTTAAAGACAGGAAAATGGGTAGCAGTTAATTACCCGTTCCCCTTTTTCTTTAATGTTTCAGTGACAGTAGCAGACATCTGCTTGGTGATAGAACCAGGATATTACTTCAATTTGTATTATTTAGGTATGAACACAGCGAGATATCCTTTTCACTTGCAGAATAATTCTTCTGTGTTTGATCATTATGCAGAGGAGGAGGCAAGGGATGTCCCAATGTACACACAATAGTCCCTGGGCTATCAAATCTATAATTACAGAAGCATATACACTTCTAAAATATGTATTCATTTCTCAGTATTTTTAGTCAATTTAAATACGCCACCCCCTCTATATTTTCACCAATAAAAAGGGGTCGGATTTCATCTATTCCCCTTTAGAGAATTGCTCCCCTCACTCACGATTATTTCCCCTTAATATTATACTTACATATTCATTTCTTTTTAGCTGTCTCACAGACAGGTGGGCACCCCCTTAAGAACTGCTTCAACTCTCCCCCTTTCTGTTTTGGGAATGTCTGTTGTCTCATTCCCTGAAGAAGGCCTGGGTCTTTAACTCTAGGTAGACCTCTCTTGCAGTGTGCTACTGTAATATAAACATGGATCCAAAGGAAAACAATATATTCCCTTCTCCTTTGTGTTGTTATCAATTATTTAAAAAAATATATATTTTTTATTGTAAAATATCGTTTTATATCAAAGAACCTTTTTTTACATCTTTCAAAAGTTCCAAAAGTTGTTATCACTTCTAGTTTCTCCCCTTCTTCCCCACAATCAGTCAACCAGGCAGTGTGTGATTGATTCCTCCCAGAGTCTCTTGGTTAAAATGTATATAGATCCAAAACAATTCCCTTCAAAGGTGTGCATAATTTCTCTAATACAATTAGTCAAATGCATGTGATTGGACAGTGTTCTGAAAGTGACATCATACTAAAACATCCCCTCCATGTTCATTCGCATATCAATGAAAGGCCAGTTTTATGGGAAAAACTTCCAAACCCAGTTTCCCTCCCATTTTATGTGATGTCATCTTGTAGATTTTTGTCATTTTCTGAAACAACATATTCTTCACATGTGATCATGTTACTAATCAGTTCATCAGTTTTCCTTCACTCAGGTGATTACCGCATAAGATATTCTCATTTCGGCACGATACACAGTAGGTGTGTTATAGATTTGGTTGTTTTACCCTGTGCTACTTTTACACATAATTGCCATTCCCATCTCAGAGTAACCAGATTCACTGACACAAATAGTGGGAGATATCACTGCTATGTGCCGTTTCTGTGTGAAAATATACACATTCCCCTAATTTACATATTGAAAAACACATCAATAAATATTGTTTCGCGGTCAGCTGCTAGAGCTTTGCACCCTGAAAAGGTTTTTTTTATTTTTTTTAATTAAGACTCTACGACCTTCCATCCAAAAGTTATACATGAAAGAAATGTTACTCCATGTGAAAATTCAAAAGGCATTTATCTTTTTATTTTAGACACTATTAAATGGCATTTCCAATTCCTCTGCATGGTATCAGAACATCTGGTGTCATATAGTGTTTGTTCCTTTGCGTCTGAGAGCTGGTGCATTTTTGACTCCCGAGGCTGCTGGTTGCTATGGCACAAGTTCATTGAAGTGAAGAGCTGGCATGGGTATTTTTGATTTAGTCCTCCCCTTATGAGTAATTACTGGCACTTTCACTTCAATCCAAGTCTTTGACAGTGCAAAATCCTTGCTCCCTGTATGAGCAAGCTGATGGGAAGGTCAGATCATTTGAGAGGACACCTTTGTTCAGAATCAATTCTGAATAATTGTATAGCATTTGGGTAGGCTCAATAACCAATGGGGTTGTTAATGAGTAGCATTCATTTTACTCTGAATGGCCTGTTTCCAGAATGAAAGGTCCAGGCAGAGTCAGACACTTTTAAAGTTTAGCTTCAAACCCAGTGGTCACACGTTTTTCATGGCAAAGCTTCGCCCATGTCCTGTAGCTTGTTGGGGGTGTTTTTAATTTTACCTTTGATGCCCAAATGTACTGTTTGACTAAGCAGCCTTCCATTCCTTTCTCCATTGCAAGTCTCACCTTAAACAGTATAACATTATAACATTGTTGCAATCAAACTCCTATCAATATCTATATCTTTCATATTTCTGTATGTTTCTTTTTATAAACTCTTTCTCAATCATGTTAAGGAAGACCGATACAATGCATTTTTCTTTAAGCTGTTGTGCTTTTCATGCCAGATTAGACTGTTTTCCCATTTAACAAAAGATTGCTGGATTCTTCCACAGAAATGAAATTATTTCTTTTTGTGGTTTGTCATAAACTTTTGGACATCTACTCTTGTTGGACGTGATGAGCTGCTAACATCGTGCATTTTATCGCACGTGTCATTTTTCAGATGCTATGTGCAGGCTACAGCTCACATTTTGATTTTTAAACTCACTCTTTTCTTTGTTTGCATACTTTCTTCATTATAGATTTCACTACAGTGTAGACAACTGTAGTCTGTCTGTGGCAACCTGTTCTTCCTTGCTGTTCTACTGTTTATTGGCACTATACACACCGACAACAGTGGCCTTAATTTAACCCTGGATGGGTGTGTATGATCTTGAAGTTAGTTTGACAAAGGTAAGGGTTACAGGTTTGGTAGTAGATAACATCCTGGTCTTGGTTGGTCAGTGATCGTGCCAGTTCCATTAACATCTCACTTGTGACAGATACAATGTTTGATGACACAACTATGACTGGTAACAGCATAGCGTTGAAAGACTGTATTTATGAATTAGATTTGATTTGAATTTTATTGTAAACAACACATGTATGCCCTCCAAGGAGTTTTTCTGTCTGGGAGGAATGTACAGAAGAAGGCAATACAAAAATATACAAGCAAACACATACAAGAACAGGATACATATTCCCAGAGAAGGTTCAAGATGGAGAAGAAGTGAAATAGAAACCATATGGAACAGTAAAGACATGTTTTAAACATAAGAATGTGTTTAACATCTGCTCATGTGTGGAACAAATAGTCTCAATAATGGAACGAGGTAGGTAGAGTCATACATAGGCCAGCACACCACAAATGCCCTTAATCAGGGCACACACAAATACCCCTAAAATGGCTATGCAGCTGTAAAGTGCCAGTTGGCAAGGTGAGAGGCAGTAATTATTGCAACGTTTGCAGACAGTCTTTGACTCTAAAGTCCTGTCAAAGTCTGGGGCTCCAGGCAGCTATGACGAGACGGGTTCCATCTTCCGAACTAAATATCAGAAACTCTACCTTTTGGAAGTCTGTGACTCTTCTTCATGGACAATGCTTTACACCTTTATCCACAAATTCAGCTGAGTGACCTTTCAGTACGTGCACGTCATCAGCCCCTTCAGCACTAGCAGATTAGCTAGCAGACCTCCTGGCCAGCCACCCAGTCGAACATGCATTTTATGCCAGCAAATGTAGTAAAAGATGGCCAATGGTAAACAGCAGAATAATCAGGGCCCATCTACACTCTTGACAGAGCATTCCAGGACTTCTGACCCAGACACTTGCCACGATAAGCGTTGCTGCTCCTACTGCACACAAACTCAGCAGTAGCTCGTCTATGTTCTGACGAGACAGAATGGCAGTATGACAGCCAGGCTCTGGCATTGGCCAGCAGTGGTGTGGAAGAAAATGTGCACATGGAACAGACTCATGTGAGCCAGTCTCTGCTAATCCTCCTCCCTAGGAGAGTAACAGCATAGGAAACGGAAGTCTGTGATGACTGGTCAATCCAAAGTGTATTAAATGGGTTGGTAGGTGGTCCTCATATTTTTTTCTATGGCTAATCACAATGGTTCTTTATTCCAATGTCCTTAGGAGCTTTGGGCTTCAACTGCCAAATCACGAGAATTTTGAATGTCTCTTTGAACATTGGACTCCAACTCCAATTGCCTGGTTTTTCTCTTAATATTCCAATTGTCAGTGTCTCCTGAAATATTTAGCCTCATTGTACATTCTTTCTTGTGGCATTCACTTTCTCTGTGTCTTGGGACTTTTGCATCAAAGGGTACTTTGTAAGTAGAAAGTACCAACTGGTAGGAGAAACACTGGTACGCTTTGAAGCTGCCTGCTCTTTCTTAGAAGGTGAGAACCTCCTAATGGCAACTCACCTAATCTCCTCCCCATTTGACCTTCTTACATAGAACCAGGCTGGATGCCAACATAGTCAATTAAAGGGCTATTGTCATTAATGCCAACACTGCAACAAGATATGACTATTTCATACACTACTTTCTTGTTAGCTATGACCTAAACAATCTTAATGTTACTGAAACATAGATCTACAATATCTTTGACTGCCAATTAAATGGCATGGTCATTAATACAAACTCTGCAACAAGAGATGGCTATTTCACACACTACTTTCTTATTAGCTACAACCTAAATAATGGTAGCTATTGAAACATAGATCTACAATATCTTTACCTACCAATTAAATGGCATTCTTATTAATGCCAACTCTGCAACAAGAGATGGCTATTTCATACACTACTTTCTTATTAGCTACGACTTAAATAATGGTAGCTATTGAAACATAGATCTACAATATCTTCACCTGCCACTGAGATGACTGACCAGATGGAATGGCTGAATGTATCAACAGATCCACCCAAAGCATCACACTATCTTTTTGCTTGGTTTCTTCATGTGTGCCCTATGGCTTAGCATTTGTGTACAGAACACCTAAGGCCTTGGCAAATATTGTGGACATCTTCGAGAATACAGCAGGTTGCATCATCCCTACTTTCAGCCAAGTAATTGGATTGTGTTGGCAGAATATCTCATCACCAAGTCTCCCCTGGGCAGTATTGCTTGCCAGTCAGCTCTGTCGTATTTTTCTCCTTGCGGTTGGATAGATTTGGTGAGATAATTCATTACTATTTTCTATATTTACTTTCCCTGATCTGGATTCCAATATGACAAATTACCTCTCAGTTGCATACTCATGCTACCATCACAGATTGGGGAAATGATAGCACATTTTTCTCCAGTGAAGTTCAAAGTAACTGTTGCAGAAAAGCTGCCTTCCTAGAGATAGTTTCGTGTAACATTAACAGCAGCCAGAAAACAGACTCGCCAATTGAAATGCATAAGGGGCTCCGTTTTGTTGCGAGGCGGGAGAAGGAAGATTATCCATGCCAGTTCTAGTTGATGCTTGTCACCGTTTCTGGTGAATTGTTGCTGGATGGCAACATGCTCAATGGTATGATCATAGAATTGTGAGAGTGGAAGCCTTTGATATCACTGTGGACAAGGGTGTGGTTGGGTAAGGTTTCTGTGCTGTTCTCATCCTGGAAGCAAAGGAGTAGATTTTGGTGATTTTCTCATGCTTGTGAAAAGCCAGGTGTGTAGTTGTTTTGTGAAGGTCAGATGGTCTCCTTCTGTGCATACATGTTTGAGCATAGAGTTCCATCGTTGTGTTGCCAGGTGGGAGAAGTAAGATTATCCATGCCAGTTCTAGTTGATGCTTGTCACCGTTTCTGGTGAATCGTTGCTGGATGGCATCATTCTCAATGGAATGTGATATGTGAATTTCCTTGTGATCAATTCAGGGTGACTGTTATGGGAAATCTGGTAGGCGATTCATAGATATTGTTTGAAGGGAATCCCTAATTTGGACAGGGACCAGTGGCGTGCGCTGAGTGCTGTAGTGATGTGTATGTATCTTTTGAACCTTAGCAATCTGGCTTCTGCATTTTGAATGGTTTACAGAATATTGAATAGAGATTTCTGGAGTGGAAGGAAAGGACTGTTGGCATAAGCAAGTCTTGATTGAACCAGTGTGAACACTGCTGTGACCATCTGCATGAAGTGCAGGTAGGGCATGATGCGTCAGATGGTATTTCATTTGAAGGAACAGCTCTTTCCAACAGCTTTAACCTGTGGCTCTAGTGTAAGGTCACTGTCTGTTGTGATTCCACGGTTGCCCACATTTTAAGTTGTCAGTGGGAGGGGGCCTACTATGTCTAGCCTGGGGATTTGTGTAGGGTTTGATGCTGTCATGCCGCAGATTCTGTTTTGGGTTCAGCGTACATTTGTTTGACATCATCCAAAAGTCTTCATGTTCAAGGCATTTGCAGTGGTCGAGTGTGTTCTTTGTTGGGTCATTTGTGAGTTTGGAAACAATCTTCATTGTTGAAGCATGCATAGTTGAAGCATGTGAGGCCTGAGTTGGAAATGTTGAAGAGTAGAGGTGAGAGGCTGGATCCTTCGTGTCCTCTGCATGTAAGGTTGTGAGAATGTGACCTGTAAGCGGTCAATTGGTGTTGTTGCTGTTCCCTCGGTAAGGACTGAGGTGATCCAGCATAGGGCAATTCCCTTTATTCCAATGTCCTCAAGTCTTGTTAGTAGGATGCCTTCACTGATGGTGTAAAAGGCAGCAGAAATGTCCAGTAGGATGAGTGAACTGGGTGAATCAGTGTATTTTTTTAAGGATTTCCCATATCTATAATAGTGTAGATTACATTCTTATCATTTGCCTAAATCAGTGTTGTGACATCACTATTAATACCTGTCTAGGTGCTAGACAACGTGTTTAGTTTAGTTTATTATTTGTAATGCGCACCTAACCCATAGGTAACTGGGCGCTTGAACTTGTGATATAGTTACAGAAGCATAATTATAGTACATTGGACATCAGTGCTTTTCGACCATTGGTTACAGGTTGGTTGACTTGCAAAATAACACAGAGAAGTGCATTGGAGCATCGCCAGCGGTTACATTTTGGTGGACAGTGCAAGGGAAAAAAAGTTGAAACAGTGTGATTTTGTTATGGTACATAGAAACATAGGTACAAAGACTTCAGCAGCGGAGGATCGTGGTTAAACCTGGGCCTGTTAGTGTTGTTTGTCTGAAAGCCAGCTCTTCACTTTGGCTCTGAAGGGCCAGAATGAGGGTTCAGCTCTGATCGTGAGAGGGAGAAGTTCCAGCATTTGGTGGCCAGTACTGGGAATCTGGCTCCACCTGCCGTTTTTAGATTGTACCATGGGATGTTGAGGCAATGCGAGTAGAAAGATCTAGTCGGTCTGGCTGGTTGGTGTCTAGAGAATTTGTCAGACAGGTATTTTGCAGAAGAGTTTGAAAGATAATTATGCACGATCACTAAGGTGCAAAGCGAGATTCTATCGTGCACCGGGAGCCAGTGGGCATCCCGTCTGTGGCTAGATATGTGGTTAGACATAGGGATGTTTAACGCTGATCTCAAGGCGTTATTCTGAAGGACTTGTAGTCTATTGAGGTTCCATTCTGATGAGCCTGGGAAGAGTGTGTTATGATAGTCTATCTTTGATAAGACTAGAGCCCTAGGATTTGCACGTGTTGATCAGCTTATTGGTATAAGCAGTTGTTGAGGCAGTGGTGCTCACTTGTTTCTTGAGAGAAAGAGTGGAGTCCAGATATACTCCCAGGGTCTTGACCTCTTTTGCAAGTTTGATGGTGTGTTTGGACGAGCTTGGGAACCAATGATCAGGAGCTCCGTCTTATCATTGTTAAGGCTCAAGCAGATAGATATCGTTTATCAGTTTGGTATCATCTTCATAGCACCCAGTCAACGTAATGAGAATCTGGGTGTTGTCTGCGTAATTTGTATAGGTGACACCCATGTTATCAAGACGATCAAAAAGGAGCTTTGTGAAGATGTTATAAAGTGTCAGTGAGCCGCAAGAGCCCTGTGGAACTCTGCAGTGTATGGGGACTGGATCAGCTGATGCTGAGGGGTCGAAGACCCTGGTGGTTCGATTAGAGAGGATGATTGGATCCAGTTTGAGGTGTTTGTGGAGAAGGAGCCCATGTGTGGAGCCCACTGCCTTTCAGTCATCTTCCCTGCTCTCTGGCACACTGCCTCCATTACATGCAAAGCGAGAATGGAATTCACTGCATTTGTTGTTGGGGAGCCAAAGCTGTGAAGTCTATTTTTACTTTCTGCTGCATAGAGAGTGCTGCAGATGACTCATGAAGCGGCAGTGGGAGGACAGAGTGGCAGGTGAGGACAATGACATGGGAAGAGGTAAGTGCCAGAGGGGTGCGAAAGTAGGGGGACAAATAGGGCAGCAGGAAAAATGTTGGAATCCTGACAAGCCCCAGGATCCATGTCTCCGCCGAAGATATTTTCCAAAGCTTGATTTCCTGATTGGATGTCAGAAAAGATTGCAGGTGGCTACAAAGAAGAACCAATCTACATTTCAGGCTGTGCATTGCACACAGTGGAATTCAAAAGGACATCTGCACAGGCTATAGTGTGCTGCTCAAGCAAAGAGTGTTCTTCCTAGGATAGATTCAACAACACAAGTTATGTCCCAATTTGCAGTCCTATTCTGAGGAACACGTACTGTGCATAAGGGAACAACTTGGGTAGGAGGTCAAGACAGAACATCTGTGGTGAATTGGCAGAACTCCCCATCCTTCTATGTGTGTGAGTGTGAGACACAAGGAACTTGGTTGGTTCGGGCACTACCCTATGTGTCTCCCGGAGGGTGGATGGAGTATGATGATGAGTATGATGCTGCAGGCTTGACACCCCTCTCAGATATGGTTAAACCCACCATAGCCATTCCTCTTTCTAACTCCCAGCTCAGACTGTGGCCTTAACACCCCTTATGGCCATGCCTAAACACTTTGGGGAACAAAACAGAGGATTACAACTAAGACTGCCCTGTTCATTCGCATTTTTGCTATACACATAGCTTGAAAAGGCACAAGGAAAACACTCTTCAAGATGGCAGCCCCTTGTGCATGGCATTGATCCGAATTCATCCCTGACCGTGATCATGTGACTACACGGATCACATGACCCGACACAATTGGAACGTAAACGTGGAGAGGCAGTCTCCCACAAAATGGAAGTCTACCATATTCACTGGTTACCACACGGAGAACCAGCCCTTGTGCAGACTGAAGAGCCCGCACTTGGTCAGCCAAGATAAGAATTGACTCCCCAGAGACCTGCACAGATACTATGGTATTTAAAGTATGTAGCTATTGCAATTTGCAGCAAAAATGAAAAAGATGGTTAAGTGCTGAGAGCTTTTTAATGCAGAATACCTATGTAGGCTAAGAATGTCTCCCCATATTAGGAAATGGGCATTTGCATGACTGTTGAATTTGGCGTAATACAACGGGGCGCTCCCAACGCAAAACCTGTTAGCTAAGCCACCACAAGAAGAAGGCGCAGCGCGAACTAGCATGTATACTAGTTTATGCCAAATGCGACTAAAGTCTCATAAAACGATGTAATTTCCCAGTACAATTAAGTACAGCCATCAATGGAATCTGTAAATACTATGAATATGCCCGCTCAAACTAAACCAGTGTCATACGGAGTACAAGACCCACGCTCCATGTATAAGCAGAGAAGCAAGTAATTTTTGTTCTTCACTCCTAGATTACTAGTAGTTTAAACAAACAGCAGAATTAAAAAAACTTTTAGCAACTAGACCAGTGAACCACTGACTTTAAAGAACAGAATCCTGCAACTATCTAAACCAATAAACAACCAGTTATCCAACTGGTAAGTAGTATCATTAATTCTTAAATAGAACCTTCAGCTAATTGAGAGCAGACCTCCGGAACGGACCGGTTCCTCCCATATATAATCTTTTTTAGTTCATTTTTTTCTTCTCCCAGAATTTTGCTCGTCTAAACCTTGTACCAAACCATGTTTACCCACAAACCATCTAACCAACCCCAAGCGGGGGACCACATATTGAATCCAACTTGGTAAGATAAGACAAGACCCCCCCTTTCTGCACCTCCATCTCCAGCCTAGCAAATCACCAAGTTCAACCCCACAGGAATGATCCAGCCCAGAGCCATTACTCACTGCCCAATCTATGCCCAATCTATTCCATTCTGCACAAGGGATGCAAAATGCGAATACATTATTCCTCTGTGGAGAGCACCCTTTCTTTTGTTCAACAATCGAAGAAATATCACATATATGCCCACACATATGTGGACCACTATTGCACCATTGTATGCTAGGCACCACACGACACCACCACCCGCTCACCAGTAACATAACAGGCATACAGAAACCTAAAATACTATTTTCTAATCCTGTTTTTCTCCCTGTTTTCCTCTCTCCCTCTCTCTCCTCCTTCTGCTTTTTCTACTACTACACCAATTGGCCTCAATCAATGTCGCTTGTATGTATGTATGTATATATGCCCATGAATCATGGAATCCAATAACATGTATCTATCAACATTTTGAACAATGATCTACACTAAATAATGTAACCATATGTATTAACACCCAAACTATGCTCTGGAATCAATGAATGTGAATTTCCTTTGTCACACTAACTGACACAGCCTTGATAAAGACCCTTAGGTCGAAACACGTGCTGGCTGTTCTGTTCCTTCGCAAATGCAATACTGCATCTATGATTATAATTGTAACCTGTCACAAGGACAAGTCAGACACTGATGCAGCGCTACTTATATTTACTGAATGTGCCGTCACATTACCAACAAATAAAATATAGTAAATAACTCCTTGGCAAAAAATGAAAGTGCAAAGTTGCCTTTGGTCCTACTTTTCTCCATTTCCAATACCCAACACAACATCATAGCTGCAACAGAAAATCCTAAGGTCTGGCCTACATACACATACAATTAAGTTACTATAAAAGAGGCTATGTAAGTGCAGCAGAGGCAACAGCAACCTGGGAGAAGAAGGACATGAAGATGTTATTTGGTACAAGTTGGCCATTTTGCTGGGGTCCCTGCTTCCTATTTAGCCACTGGTCCAAGAGTGTGATTCCTGCCAGAAGTCCATGATAGACCTTATTATGAATGCTGAGAAATCCAGAGGTCCATGAGAGACCTGGATCTGAATGTTTAGAAGCCCTGAGATCAATGAAAGCCCTGCACATGCGAATGCTGGGAAACCAGATGTGTGAGAAGGACCTCTATGCGTGATACTGTGAAATTCAGGGTCTAGAAGTGACCTTACTGTATTGTGGAGCACCAGACATTGGGGAGAGACCAAACAATGCAATGCAAAGCTCTGAAGGAACTTTCCGAACAAGCTGGAAAATAAGAAGTTGGGAAGAAGCCTGGACATAAAAGTCTGTGACCCCAAGTCCTGGCTGAGTTCTAAATGTGCATTTTGAAAGCATGAAGACCAAAGGAGAGTCCAGACAGTGAGAACAACGTGGAAGAGCACTCCCTAATTGTAAGCTTTAAGAATATGATTTGTGAACTCTTGAGTTGGCCAAGCATTAGAACATTTAGTGTAGAGGCGGCCAGGAGGCTAAGCACATGCAAAAGACAGGTTTTGGATCTTTGTGTTTGCCACCTATTTGATCATTGGTATGCAGACTAGGATGTCCCTGGTTGCACAAAGACTCTTTATGACTAGGTTATAAACATCATGAGTTTGGGAGAGATCCACTCGAGGTGTTGGATACACTCAAAATAGTTCACTTTGTTTTATCCCATCCCTGACACTGTTTCATATGGAACATCCTTATTATTTATAGCTCCCACCCTAGTTCATAAAGGCATTAGTTCCACCCCCATCCCTAAATTAACGCAAAATAAATGTGCTTGTAAGAACACACCTATTCGTCCACAAGTATCATTGCTCAATCTTCTACATATCCTAGTTCTTTCTTTGAGAAGCCATAAAAGCTCTGAAGCTTAAAGCACATGATCATTCGGAAGAAACAGGAACTATTCAAGTCAGGCACAAATTGAGGAAGTATAGGGCTGAGTATTGTATCGTATAGGGCTGAGCTGTCCAAATGTTTGGCAGAGATTTCTTCAAAGGAATCATAAAGCCAATTGATTCAACAAACTATGGCCCTCATCACGAGTGGGCGGTTTCCCGGAGGTAAATCCTCCGGGATACTGCCCAACACAAATCGTGTTACCGCAACTTAGTCTGGCGCTATAAATGCCGGATTCCGAGATGCGGTGAGGCAGTAAGACCCCATTTATATTAGACCCAATGGGTCATTTTCGGCACAATTACCACGGTGCAAATATCGCTTGGGTAATTGCACTGAAAATAGGTGGAAATTCTGTAGATTTACCCCCAGCTCAGAGCTGAGGTGCATCCCCAACTTTCCACCCAACTCATAGTTGGGCGGAGCAGTAATGCAACAGTAATAGCATTACCACCGCATTTTTACTGCTCCGCCCAACTTGTGATGAGGCCCAATTTGTCTACCATTGTGCTCATTAATAAATGTGGTTGAACTTAGAGATTGTGCATCAATCTCAGGAGTTGAAATAAAAACATTCTAATGTGCTGCCATCAGGTGCCACATCATCATAAATGTGTTGCTTCTTTAGGGGGAAGCTGAGGTGTTTTCAGCACTGGATTTGTCCAGTACCTATCATCAATTAGTTCTACAAGAAAGCTCTATTAACTGCACAACATTCCTAAAGCCAGACAGTTTGCAGCAGCAGCAACATAAAAGAATGTTATTCGGATTGGCAAGCTCATCGTTGGTTTTACAGATGGCTATCTTTAATTTATTTAAGTGTCCAGAAGGTACTACTGTCAACATTTCATTTTATTTTTATTTGATTGTTTAAAGTGCAAATTTAGCTCGAGAGCAGCAGAGCGCTGTACAAATTGTGAGTAATCTGGGTTTGGTGCTGTTGAAAAAGCTACGTTTTGAGAGATTTGCAGAATTGCAGAACTGTGGAGGCATTTGGAGCCGATACCGGGAATGAGTTCCAGAGGGTGGGTGTATCACAAGATAAGGATTTTTTGCGGGGCCTCTATTTCAGGCTAGTTGGGATCAAGCAAGTTGGTCGATTTGCTGCACAGGGAGCATAAACCACCAGATATGTGGAGTTTAGCTGTTAGTTATGCTAGTGTGCCACTTGTAACTGCTTTGTATATTATGCTTGCAGTCTTGAACAGTATCCTGGCCTGGAGAGTCAGACAATGTTGTTTGCGTTGGACGGAGGTGATTCGGTCAAATGTCTGCACACATGTAATAAGACGTGCTGCAGTGTGGTGGACTGCTTTTGGGGGAGCTAAGTGAGTGGCTGGGATCCCTGACGGGATGGACTTTCCCTCATCAATGTTTGAGACCTCAAGGCCCTGCACAACAGAACGGAAGTCCTTTGGTGGCATAAAGGGTTTGATTTTGCAAAGGGTGGAGATTTGGAACCAGGCTGATTGGGCCTTCTTGGTTATGTATTTCTGGAAGGACAGGAATACATATCAGAGAAGTTAAATATAGCAAATAGTAATTAATTATCTTACCAAATACATCCACCAGCAGTGAGAAACATATGAGAGCACTGTCTGGCAAGTAAAACTGCCGAGGGGAGACTTGGTGATGAGATATTCTGCCAACACAATCCAATTACTTGGCTGAAAGTAGGGATGATGCAACCTGCTGTATTCTCGAAGATGTCCACAATATTTGCCAAGGCCTTAGGTATTCTGTACACAATTGCTAAGCCATAGGACACACATGAAGAAACCAAGCAAAAAGATAGTGTGATGCTTTGGGTGGATTTGTTGATAAATGCAGCCATTCCATCTGGTCAGTCAACTCAGTGGCAAGCAAAGAATCTGAGAGTTGTCAGTCACATTTTTCGAGGTGCATATGATTAAGCCATTGTTGGACAAGTTGTTGTTCCATGGTGGGACTGAAGAGGACAAACTCAGTCTTGGCTACGTTTGAGGTAGGCATTCAAAATCCATGACTGGACGATGGCTAGGTAAACATAGAGACAACTTATATCCTCTCTGCTTTTTACTCTCAAGTACAACTGAGTTTTTGAGGAGTATTTGAGGAGTGTACCCACAGGCGTGGTTAAGACGAATTGGTGAGACGATAGAGCCTTGGCCAAAAACACAGGAGACTGCCCGAGAGGTAGGAAGTAAACCAATTCAGGACAGTGCCAGAGAATCCTAGTCTGTCAGCGAGGAGGGAGAGGGGGATGATGTGGTTGCCTGTGTCAAATGCAGCCGATACGTCAAGGAGGATGAGATGGCACGAGTCGCTGTATCCATGATTTGGAAGGCATCATCCACCACTTGGATGGTGGCCGCCTTGATGGCACACTTGGGATGGAACGCTGACTGATGTTCGTTTCGTAGATGTAGTTGTTCGCTTCTGGAGACAATTTGTTCCAAGATTGATCCAATAAACGGGAGGTTCATAATGGGCCAGGAGTTGGCCAGGTAACCGGGGTACAAGATTGCTTTTTTCAAAAGAGTTCATATGCAACTAGCCTTGCGGGTGGCTGGGAATGACCTCCTGTGAGAGAGCCATTAATGATGCTGAGGAGTGTACTGAATGCCAGGCCCATCAATTGTTTAATGATGGAGGCCGGGATGATATCATTAGAGTAGGAAGTAGTTAGGAAGCAGGTCATCCTGATTTTCAGAGATAATATGAAGCAGCATAATGAAAGGCAGTATACTGAGATTTTTATACAGGTTGATAAGGATCTCACATTTAAAGGGGACAAGTGCATTTCCGCTAAGTCTGAGGTCATATTATTAGGCCATTCCATTTTCATTAAAGGTATGACACGCACAGCTGATGGGGTTCAGGTGATTAGAAGGAGACACTCAGGCCTGTGGACAAAAGAACAGCTAATGTCCTTTTCTTGACTTGCAGAAGTGTATTTCTAATTTGTAGAGGGTTGTGCTGACAAAATCAAACCAGTGAAGCCACTATTAAGGGAAAATGCTACGTATGATTGTAATGATGAAAGACAGAAGACGTTAGAAAGTATAAAAAAGAAAATTATACAATCAGTCAGTCTGTTTAGTTTGATGTGGGAATGGAATAGATAGTTACTGTTGAAGCATTGCATATAGGGATAGCATTTGCCTGACATAGGCTTAATGGATCCGAGGAGCATTATTCCATAAGTGAATAGAAAGCACATGCCTGTATGTAGATCATTGCCCATTCTAAAATGTATATGTGGGTGGGAAATTTGAAATATATACTGTTCACAACCCCTTAGTCATTACTGTAAAGTCATGTAGTGGAATGAATGCCACTGAGAAAATATCTAGTCTGGATTCAAAAATGCAGTCAGAGCAATACATAATGCAGCATGTCACTGGTAATAAAAATGTTGAGGCAGATATTTTAGGGGTGTAAGGGCAAAGTGCTGGGGAAATGTGAGGTTGCATAGGCTAATTGGTTGGAAGAAGCCATGCAGGATCGACTCTAGATGCAGACAATGTGTGTGTTGAAAGAGTGTTTGATTTCCAAACACAATGCAGAAATTGTCACAGAAGTGCATAACGCATGGGGAGTTCTCCAGCCTGAATGATGTCTTGATGGGGCTTTGCAAACGTATTGTAAACTGTCTAATTCATTGCCCATGGTAGTGGGCATAGTTCTTCAGGGTTGGAAAATGTTCTCTCTCTCTCCAGTAATTTAAGAAAGACCTGATGCTGCCCATCATGGTAAACCACGGCCTTTTATAGACCATGAGACTTCCATGGACAAGAAATCTTCACTGTGGATGAGGGAAAGCATATTGGTTAAAGCAGTGACAAAGGATGCATAACCAGTGGAAAATCCATGTTCCTCTGCCCTGAGGTGGTCTTCCTAAATTCCTGGGAGGTAGACTCTGCACATCCCCAAGGAAGTACTTATACATTCCCATTGCCTTTAGGGGATACTTGCAGCAATAACCAGCCGGAATGGATTCCCCCTTAGCAGGGTGCTTTTCAGATTGAAATTATTTTCACACACCAGCCAAGAATCGCCCTCTATTGGAATTGAGCCTGCAACAGGCCCTGGGTGTCCCCGTCTTCTTTTGATCTTCTCGCTCTGTTCCTGCCCCGGGCTTTAGCACAAACGGGTTTGTGAACCACTCATCTGCTCCAAGGACCCTCTTCTGCTTTGTCTGGCTTTTGGCAGGATCTTGGTTAGAGCTTTAATGCATACATTAAAAGAGGGCATTCATGCAGTCGCTCCCGTGATGGCCTCCGTGGAACGCCCGTTGCATCACAGCTTTCTATGGCTCCTATGCTGCGTTTTTCGAACCCAACTAGATGAGAGGGTGTGAGAGGGTGTGGAGCCCGGCCGGCGTGCTGCTGGAACCCAGAATCGCCAAGATGAAGATAATCGGGCTCTTTTTATCCCGCGGCCCCTCCGCCGCGTAATCCAAGATGGCGGACGGGACCCAGCGACAACGACCGAGACGCGGCCTCGCCGTCGAAGCTCCCCCTATGAACCCTGGAATCGATCTAGACCCATGTGTCTCTCGCCTCATATGATCAGAGGGACCCGAGCCACACGTCTATGCTCCAGTTGATACTCCCGGCGGCGCTTCGGGCAGCACCCTCGGAGGAGCACGGACGGCGGAGGACGCGGTGGGTGCCCCCGACACCTCTGCGGGAGTGGACCCACTGGCTCGTGGCTCCGGTCAGCGGCGCCATGCTCTGTCGCCCTCTTTACTGAGCAATCCACTTTGATATAGTTCGTCTATGGCCACCACCACCAACAGTCTCGCTAACACCCGTGGCGATCGGGGTCCTCACCATCCACCCCAAAAGACCACCCTGGACTGGTGTGCTCCGGTATTAAAATCGCTCCCTCTCATCTTCCCGCTATTTCCTGGGGCGCCCCGGCCCACATTCACCTTCCCCTTGGCCGTCTTGGTACCAGGGAGACCGGGACGACACAGCAACCTTCCTCCTCTTCACTCGCACCGAAGTCTCCTTCACTAACTAAAAGCCCAACCAAGACATCGGGATCCTTATCCCAACTCTTTGAGAGACCTCCAACTATCGCCACCATTGCGACTGAGCCACCTTCAGCCGTTAACCCTCTCCTGTCGGACCACACGATGTCTAAGCAATCGAAATCCACCAAGTCGTCAGACATAGCAACAATGCTAATGTCAGCCGACAAAGCGAAGAAACTGGACAATCCCCCCTCCATCTCACGAGAATCCCTGGACAACAAGGGACCTCTAGCAACCAAGGAGGATATTCGGGAATTCATGGCTGACATTAAAACTGAATTTCGATCATGTATGTCTGAGCTTACTGCCAAGCTGGAAAATACTGATAAGAGGGTTTCGGAGGTGGAACAGAGAGTGAGTGAGATTGAGGATCGCGCCCAAGACCACGCGTCCTCCCTGACTGAGATCCAGCGTTCGTTGGGCTTCTGCAGGACAAGGTCGAAATCTCGGAATACAAGCAGGAGGACATGGAGAACAGAGCCCGGCGCAACAACCTCCGCATTCGGGGGGTTCCCACATCAGTCTCAGACCAAGGGCTAGCCGAATATGTAGGCCTTTTCTTTCAATCTCTTCTCCCCGATTTGGAGGACTCACTATTGCTACTGGATTGCACTCACAGGCTAAATCCCCGTCGTGGAGTGGAGTCAGACGGCCCGCCTGATGTTATCACCAGGGTGCATTTCTATACGACAAAGGAAGCCATTTCGGCAATAAGTCGCTCCAACGACGAAATCACCTTCCCGGGGACCCCCCTTCAGATCTATCAAGACCTATCTCCGTTGACCCTTCAGAAAAGGCGAGCCCTTCGCCCACTGACTACCTTCCTCCAAGCCCAAAAAATTTGCTACAGATGGCTCTTTCCTACAGCTTTGCAATTCTCCTATAAGGGTACCATGCGTAGGATCAAACATCTGGGCGATGCTGAAAGTATATTGCATCCGGACTCCGCTAACACCTCGTCCCAACAGGCCTCTGAAGCGGCGGCTGACCCGGACCCTATAGCCTCCCCTAGGCCCATACAAAACACATGGTCGAGGGTTCCGAGATTTAGGAGGAGGAAATGACCCGGAGCTACCCCACGAGAGACTCTTCGGCGCCCTGAGACCCGGCTTAGTGAACCCGGCGCTGTGGAGCCGACCGCCACCTCTGAAAACATGGATGATCTCCACCCCCGATGCAACGGGCTTCCCCCCACGGCCCATGCCCAACTCCAAGGTACGTTCCACCTATGAGTCCTTGGAGCATTTCACTCAGACTATTCATACCTTTAGCCATGTTGGCTATTTGCTGTTTCACGGCCCCGTTGGCCAGGGGAGGGCCTGACCCCATAACGGGTCCCCCTCCCCCAGTTAAACCTCGGACTGCCCGTTGGCGGTCCGAGAAAAAAACCCAAAAGCAGGATAACAGATGGTCACATCTCCCACGACATAATGGCTGATTCTCCAGTAGCCCCCCCCCCTCCACAGGTCTCATCAGCGACCCCGGGTCACGCCCCGGCCCAGCAGTTCTGGAAGTTTGTCTCTCTGAACGTCAGGGGATTGAACTCACCGCCTAAACGCAAATCAATTCTACAAAAACTTCAGAATGACTCTGCCGATGTGGCCATGCTACAGGAAACTCACCTGCTCCCGGCAGACTTCAGCCGCCTACACTCTCGCGACTTTCCAAAGCAACTCTTCGCATCTGGAAGCTCCAAGCGGGGCGGTACAGCAATCTTGTTCCGGAGGGGACTGAATCCCCAGATTCTGGACTCCATAAGCTGCCCGGAGGGACGCTACATTGCAGTGAAATGCCTCCTATCGGGACAGCTGTTCTCCTTGGTCTCCGTGTACGCACCGAATTCTGGCCAAGCACCCTTCTATGATTCTTTAACCGCAACCCTCTCTCCCTTTTTGGAGGGCCAGATAGTGATCGGTGCGGACTTTAATGGGGTCCCAGACCCCGTAAAAGACAAATCGCATCCACCCTCCGCCGGGGACTTCACCACGGCTTTAGCCCTTTTGCGATTATTTAGAACCCTTGGAGTGGTGGACTCATGGAGGGTACTCCACCCATCTGAAAAAGATTTCTCCTTCTATTCTTATGTTCACCGGACATTCTCCAGGATAGATCTTCTACTGATATCTCCGCAGATCTTCGCTTTCACTGAAGAGGTAACTATAGGCTCCAGAATCCTATCCAACCACGCCCCGGTAACCTTGAAAATCCGAGTCCAGGGACCCCCGGAGCCCCAGAGGCGTAGATGGACTCTATATGATCCCATCCTTAATGAGATGCCACTCAGAGACGCAATCGCAACCGCGATCAACAACTTCTTTAAAGAAAACTCTAGCGGAGATACTTCCTTAGCCAACAATTGGGATGCAATGAAGGCAGTGGTGCGGGGAGAACTGATTGCCAAAGGGGTAGCCTATCATAGGCATAAACGACAGATTCGTCAGGATCTTGAAGAGGAACTCGAGAGGGCGGAGAGGATCCATAAGGAGAAGGGCTGGACCCCTAAAACGCAGCGAGCCCTCCGAATAGCAAAAAAGAAAATTGAAGCACACTACGCTGAACATACCGCCCATCAAATGACGAAGGCTAAACAGTTCTACTATGCCAAAAACAACAAAGCAAACAAGCTACTGGTGGCTAAACTTGCCAAGACAAGAAGGAACAACACAATTGTGGGCCTTCGGGATCAGCAGGGCAAGACTCAATACTTGGATCACGACAAGCTTCAAATCGCATCGACCCACCTGACCCAAGTGATGACCGCCCCGGCCCGAGACGTCAAAGAACAGAGGGAATACTTGCAAAAGGCGGCGCTCCCCTGACTGAAAAACGTAGCTCGGGACTCGCTGGAAGCCCCAATCACCACTGAGGAAGTCGATGAGGCGATAAAATCCCTTAAATCCCGAGCCCCAGGCCCAGACGGCTATACGTCGAAGTTTTATAAAGTCTTCAAACCCCAACTCCTGCCACCTCTGGTACAGCTGTTTAATTCATTCAGGAACACAGGCACTATAACCCTGTCGATGCAAGAATCTATCACAGTTTTGCTGCCCAAACCTGGCGGTGACCCGAAGAATCCTACGTCCTACAGACCGATTGCTTTGCTCAATATAGATGCCAACATTTACTCCAAAATTTTAGCAACCCGCCTGTCCCGGATTTTGCCAGAGATAATCGACGCCGACCAGAGTGGCTTCATCACACACCGCTCTACCGCTGATAACATTCGTAGAGCTCTGAACCTGGTGGAGCTTGCCTCCCGAGACTCCCAGGAGCTGGTGCTTCTGGCCCTGGATGCAGTTAAGGCCTTTGACAAGGTGGACTGGAACTTCATGAGGCTTACCCTCGAGGCCTTTGGCTTTGGTCCGGAGTTCTGCGCCATGACGTTGGCTAACTATACAGCGCCCAAGACCCTTCTCAGAGTCAATGGCATCCTCTCCCCCCCTATCGACCTGACCTGTGGAACCAGACAGGGCTGTCCGTTATCGCCACTGCTTTTCGCACTAATTATGGAACCATTCGCCCAACGGATCAGGCGAAACCCGGCGATTAAGGGCTTCCAATCGAATGCAACACACCACAAGCTGGCCCTCTACGCAGATGACGTCCTACTAACCATCACGGAGCCTCATACTTCCCTCCCTCAGGCCCTAGCTGAGATAGAGAGCTATGGAAAGGTCACGGGCTTTGCTATCAACTTCCAGAAGTCAGCTGCCATGGGGGTGGGCCTGTCCCGAGAGATCCGGGAGGATCTGGCCCCACTATGTCCGATACAATGGACGACTAAGAGCATCAGTTATTTGGGTGTCCAGATCCCAGCGGACCCTGGGGAAGTCTATCGAGCAAACTTTCCCCCACTGTTCACGGACCTCGGGGCAGACTTAAAGCGGTGGGCGGCACAAGAGATTTCACTGATGGGCCGCATCACGGCCTGTAAAATGAACTTGCTACCAAGGTTCCTGTATGCCTGCGCTTCGCTTCCAGTACCAATTCCGGCACCTGCTCTTCAGAAGCTACAAAAGGAAATGACACGGTTTATCTGGAAAGGGAAGAAGCCCAGAATCCCCAGGTCCACGATGTTGGGCAACGCTAGACTGGGTGGCCTCGGAGTTCCAGATTTACAAAAATATCAAATGGCGGCCCAACTCGCCTGCATCCGATCATGGCAGATGCTTACCAACCGCCCGAGATGGGTGGACCTCGAACAGGCGCAACTACCGCTCCCGCTACGCTTTCTTCCGCACATCAATCCCTCCGAGCGCCGACTGTGGCAGAACCTCCTGAGGACCACCAAACACACTATTGCTGTCTGGGATAAAGCGCTGAAACAAAAGAAAACACCAGTGGGACTTAGCCCTTTCTCCCCGGTGTTCCTGAACCCAGCTTTCTCCCCTGGCTGGTCCACCCGGAACTTCGGAGCCTGGATTGCGGGAGGCCTGGAGACCCTGGGGCAACTATTCGAAGGGGGACAACCCTGCACCTTTGGGCGTTGTAAAGAACTCTTCCAGCTTCAGGAACAAGATAGATTTACGTATATTCAGCTGCGCCACTGGTGCTCCCATCCACAGACCTGCCAAGCCGCCACCCGCTCTCCCACGGCTATTGAACTGACCCTGAATGACCTCCCAACCAGGGGGAGAATTTCCACTCTATACAAACGCCTCCAAAATGACTTCCTAACCTCTAAAACCCGATACCTGGCCCAATGGGAGGCGGACCTAGGCCACCCAATCGAGGACCAGCTATGGGTTGACATTTGGTCGCGGGCACACACTTCTTCATCCTGCATTACGAACAGAGAGGGCGCATACAAAATCCTTCTTCGCTGGTATTATCCTCCCCTGAGACTACACCATATGAACCCCACACTTAACCCGAACTGTTGGAGGCAATGCGGCCAAGTAGGGTCTTTCTTTCATATGTGGTGGTCCTGCCCGAGGGCCCAGACCTTTTGGAAACAATGCCTAGCAACAATCGCAGACATCACTCAGATACGACTTCCCCTGGAGCCCGAGCCCATCCTTCTGGGAGCCCCGGTCCCCGGGATCTACCCTAGATCTGGCCCTACGGCCAAACTACTGTCCCAATGTCTACTGGCAGGCAGAAATGTAATAGTCCGCACTTGGAAAACCGCAGAAGGACCACTAATGCCTTTTTGGTGGATTAAAATTTGGGACATCTTAATCGCGGAAAAGGTGACGGCTGCTGGGGCAGGCCGCCTACATCGCTTCGAGAATATCTGGGGCCCGATCCTGGACTTTGATCAGAATTATCCAGCTCTGACATACAAGCCCCAATTAGCCAGGAGAACCTTACGGAACGATAATTCGCAGCTGGGCCAGGTAGAGGAACATTGAGATCATGGGAAGGGGAGGGAAGAGCAACCAACTGTATTGTTTCTGTACCATATGTCGTGATTGATTAAGCTTTGTATCATTTTATCCTGTTTGTTTAAAATAAATATTTTGAAAAAAAAAAGAGGGCATTCAATGTTTCTCATTTTATCTGGGGGGGGGGACTGAGTCCACCCTCTGAAAAAAGTGGGGGGACTCTGTCCCCCCACGTGTACTCTCGACCTGAGCCCTGCTGACACTGCAGTAATCTTATGCCGACCACCCGGCTTCAACATGGCTACCTTCAAATGGTCCTTTATTCGTTCTGACTTATCTGGCACTTTCTCCCTTGATCCCATTGCAACCGTTTGCAGCCCGTTAGTTTCTTCCAATGCCTCGCCCTTTCTCTGGATGCTATGCTTTGTTTGTTGGTGATATTTTGTTTTCTCTGGTTGCCTTGTTTTGACTGTGGTTGTTTTTAGTGCAGTCAAACTATGCTTTATATAACGTTGCAATGCATACATTACACAACTATCTGTTAAGGGAACTTCAGATCCAATCCAAAGCATTACTGTAAAAGAATGTTAAGTTTGAAACATACTAGAATAATTATGGGAATGTGTAATGGCCAGAACCCCGTGTGATACAAGCAGCATCTACACAGCAATGGGCTCGATTTCCATTGCACCGCTTTGATGTCAGGAACCCTTCCATGCGTTTTGTCTCGGCATTCCTCGGTTTGACCTCCCTTCATGCCTGCTGACCCTCTCTTTTCAAGTCTGCATCTAAAGCAGAAGACCAGTTATGGCATGTGCACCGACAGACACTAGAAGCGTTGTTTCACCGCAATTACAAGCATCAAATGTAATGGCGTCGCAACGCTCCTTTGCGTCTTCCTCATGTTACCGGATTCATGTAATGGCGCCTTTTCGTCCATGAAATATCTGACCTTCCTCGTTCAATAAATTTCCCGTCTTTCATGGTCTTCGGTGCCAGTGTTAATATCTCTCTTTTCAGGGTAATTTATTGGACCGTTTTTTTAAGAAGTAAATTGCCTACATTATTAGAATTATCTTGTCTCGTGCCTACCATTGTGCGTCACACCTGCCCATTATTTGAGGCCAAATCCCTTAGGTAAGTCAAAAATATCTAAAAAGCTAAATGTAGAATACAGAAATTGAGTATGAGGTGCATTTCCGACATCCTGCTATCGGGCAACTCTCTCAAAACCCCCCATGCGCTCAA
Source organism: Ambystoma mexicanum (assembly GCF_040938575.1). Taxonomy (NCBI): domain Eukaryota; kingdom Metazoa; phylum Chordata; class Amphibia; order Caudata; family Ambystomatidae; genus Ambystoma; species Ambystoma mexicanum. The sequence goes on along the minus strand of NC_090933.1, from coordinate 1,132,629,791 downwards.
AACACTCCAAAGCCATACCAACGGCAGATGCGCACTACACAAATACCTATTAACCTAGCACAACATTGGTGAGACTTGATTGGCCAATCAGAGCCCGTGAATCTATAGGGATGCTTGGTGGCCATGTAAAAGGTCTAATAATGTGTGCTTGGCTGTTACAGGGACCAATACATATGAGCAACTCTAGGAGGGAGCAGGAGACTGGGTGTCACGTGCAGGTCTTTCATGCAAGTTGATCACAAAGATACCCTCCTACTGATAGAAACAAAAAGCATACTTGCCAACCCTACTGATTTAGGCAGTAGGCTACTGCTTTGTAAGCAGCCCTACTGCCTACAGATTTGGGTGGCAGATCCTACTGCTTTTTACAGTGGCAGGTAATGTATGGGACTCTAAGGTAATCCATCTGTCTGTGGCGGGTAAGTGATACATTTGAGTGATGGGCTCAGATCAATCCAGTGACCTGACAGCTACATGACTCTGCCCTGCACTCTTGGCAGGACAGACCTTAGGTGAACCACCAGTGAAGGCAAGTGGCAGAGCGCTCCACCATCACACAGCATCTGCCTATCAGACTGAGGAGGTCATCGGTCTCCATGTTGTTCAGTGTTCAACCTGCACTGCAGGAATAAATATGTACTGCCCGGGCTGCGGCTACAGAGCAGTGGCAAACATTGCCTACGAGCTCTATGTGATTATTTTCTGTAAAGTCAGGTAACTGAATGTGTTGTTAACTTACCATTCGCAATTATACATTTCAAACATTTGAGCATCTTTCCATGTTGTGCTGTTTGATGGGTTGTTCATTTTAGAATGCTCCAGTGGTGCCAACAATGTATGTTTTGCAATTTCCTGTGATGTCATTGTTATGCTAAGTATTATTTTTGAAATTTGAAAAATCCTACATCTTTTTTGGTCACAGAATGTTGGCAAGAATGAAAAAGACGGCACGTGTGTTCACACTCAGTTCCAGCTGCTGAATGTAATAACCTGCCTATGATTGTCTCCTCCCTACTTGACAGTGAAAAGACATGTGTCATGTCCGTAGATCATGCAAGGCCATTGGTGGGTTTATCTTCTGTCTCGAGTAGCAGTCATAAGAAGAGAGGGATGCATAGCCATCGAGATCAATAGTATCTAAAATCCATACTTGCTTTCTGAGTTGTTAAACAACTTTCGAGCATGCATTTATAAGAGCCAGTAAGCTTAAAGTACATGCTATGCTTTACTCAAAGAAAACACAATTTCAAGCTATTGCTCACTTTGAAATCTAAGCAGAGATGCCGTTTACTGAATGGGCAAAGATGGGATAGGCTGAGATGCTGAAATGTCCTCCAGAGTTCAGTGTGATGTGTTGTGCTCAAGATAGAGGGAGGTTTTCAAATAATGCTCCCCCTGTCCAGCGAATAGCATTTCTCCTCCAGAAATGATTTCCATTGCACACTTATGTTTTCAGGCTGAACAGAATGCATTGCAAGGACAGGCCGAAGGCAGGCTATCACAGGGGCAACGCGCAGAGGTTCGAATCCCGGATCCGAACTTAAATTAGGCACGTTATTAAAAAACAATTAAATAAATAAATGTGTGCTTGAAAAGAATGAAGTGTGTTTGAAAAGGTGTCTGGACTGTCCCAGCTGAGGACAGCTCCTGCTGACATTCTCTCCTCTGGGATTGGGAAAGGCACATACTGCTCATAAAATTCCCATGATGCAATGTGTGGCTCAGGAGAAGAGATGAAAAAAGAACCCAAGCAGTAACTGGCATTCCTTCAGTAAACATCCGTGGTTGGGAGAGGGCTCCTCTACTTTTAAAATTGACTGTTCCCATACTTTTATTTTCAAAAGAAACCGTAAAGGAATGGTTTTGTTTTAATATATAAGTGTAGGAATAAGTTAAAAGCTGCACTTCAGTGCACTGCACTGAGCATTACCTTAAACAGCAGGTGTGTTTGGGGGTTTGGATTGCACGTGGTAGGGGTGTGGAAATGGAGTTTGTGGGTAGCTGGGGGAGGCCAGCAGGTAACATAATTCCACTACCTCTTTTCTTACACTTCGACCACTGAGTGTGACAAGTAACACAGCAGTCAGCTCTGCACTGAACTGAACAGAACACCAGCAAAGGCCTGCACGAGCCTGTCAAAAGGATAGCCTAACATAGAAGAACGTCCAAGGCCCAGACGCTGTCTCAGTCAGGAAGACACGACATATTCTATTTTTGATTTCTTTTTACAAATTCCAGCTCTGAGAACCCAGGAAGCAATGGGCTTGTCAGCACAGGGGTCAGTTGTCGATTTTCTCAACAGAGGATAAGGATGAGACCGGGCTCTGCTGGAGTGCTGAGGTGAGGAGGCAACACCAGAATGTCCAACAGCGCACAGGGATGTTTGGGGAGTAAAGACAGGAGCAACTGAGGTGGAAGGGGTTCTGTTGGAGTGAGAGGAACTTGTGGAATGGGATCCAAGATACCACGTAGGCGTACAATGAGGCTAGCAGGTCAGGGTGAAAGTGCCAAGTCAGTGGAGAGGAGAATGTGTGGGTGCCGCTGGATTCGTGGGTGCCACCGTCAAGAAAGGCCATAGTATAGAAAGATTGCTTTGCTTAGGGAAGTGCAGGCTCCTGCCCGAGTTTAAGGATGCAGGTACTTTTGCAGAGGGAAGAGAAGGCAGCCACGCTCACAATAAGTGTTAGCTGAACGAAAGAGAGGGGCTAGGGGAATAGAGTGGCAAGAAGTCAGTGGGGTATTAAGGCAGGAGTAGTAAGAGACGGGTGAACCAGGCTCAGACTATACCAGGGAGGCACTGTTTCACATAAGATCATAGATTGACAGAACTCAAGAAAAGAAGGCAAAATCAAGGATAGCAGGATCACAGAGACCCTGGGCAGAGTAGTCTGCCCTATCCCAATGATTTTAGGATGTGCAAGGGCTTGGTCATGTGGCCCTGCAGCTCCCAATGTGTAAAGACGGGCCCCAATTTACCAAATTTTATAAAATCAGAACTTTATTCAAAACACAATATATCAGCCGAGACAGCATACAAGCAGCTCTAAACATTACAATGAGTGTGAACGAATTTTGTGCAAAAAATTCATAAGCAATGACTTCATAATATGATATCAGTTACGAAACCTATAAGTGGTTAGGATTGGTTAATATCTTAAAACATACATAGAATGCATAAGTGTTAATTTCCTCATTGACTTATAGATCTTTAATGGCTCCTCCTGAGCCCAACCCATCCTACATAATAGTTTCACTATATCATTAAGTTGGACATTGCTTGGCTGGCATTATTCATCATGGGCAGTGTGGCAAGAGGGATTTCTATTGGTTGCACTTTACTTAGAAACCGTGGACACTTTGATGAGAAGTCAAAATAGAGAGAGGAAAAGGGTAGGGAGAGAGAGAAGTCCATGGTCTGCACTAATTCCAATTAAAGTACTCCCCATAATGCCAAGGTCATGTGGCCTATCTGTTCCTTTGTATTTGGCCTTAGGTATCATCTTGTCTGTGTGTGTTTGTACTAGGGAGTTGCGGTAGGTGTCTTATCTATACTTGACTCATAATGAATATCCAGCCTCCTTCAGGTCTAAATCACATGTTAGGGGACCGTACTGGATAATTAATTTCTTCCTAATTACTAGCCTTTTAGCTAATTCTAACGTGCATGTTGTACTCTTTGTGGCCACTGGAGACACACTTTGTCAATCCACTATAGGGTCCCTGGCATACTGATCTCCTGCGTCTGGACATTAATGGCTGTTTGTGTTCTTATTGTTACTTAATTAACTTAGTAGTCGACTGCTTCTCATCCTGGGAACTGTTATCGGGTCCCTGCGCTCTGCACATCCATTACTCCCGTCTGTTCAACTGACCTTGGCACTTGCAATGACCTACTGTCTAGGCAGCTTCAAAGTTTCTAAAATAAATGTGTTTCTATGAATTCAGCATCTTTTCCAAGGCCTTGCTAACTCCTAAGCCTGCTGCAGCCACTGTGCTAGGAAAATGGCTGTACCTCTGAGCTTCTCAGCTGCATATTAGCAACCTATATTAACAGGCCTGTTACTGCGCACATTTTTGGTGGAACAAGCTGGCGTGATAAATACGCAAAGTCAACTGCAAGTGGACCGCGACTGCTGACAGCTTGCTCTGCAGTGCTTATCCTTCCTTTTACCCTAGCCCCTCACGCTTGCGGTTGACTTTGTGTATTTATCACGGCAGCTTGTTCCACCAAAAATTTGTGCGGTAACAGGCCTCCTTAAGGAACGGCCACTTCCAGGACCTCGAGAATCCTCCAGTGTACTCCTGACACTGCTACTCCCTGAACCACTGCGCTCCCAAGTTCCGACCTCACAAGATACTTCCTGCTTTGGAATATCTCGTCCTGATGAAGGCCACACCATCAGAGCGCATCCTAGCTCACCTTCTGGTCGAAACACTGTTGTGTTGACTGTTATATTGTCTGTGTTGTCCTTGTTCAACCCTACATTGTTTTGATGCATATGTGCTGATTATTACATGCAATCACCTCACTAAATCCACTGGTCTCCTTCCCAAGGACCCCTTAGTGGATGTGTAAGCATTGGTAAGACGCTACAAATATTTGACATTTGTCACTTACAAATTGGTCACTATACCTGAAAAATGTGTAAATACTGTTGTATCTTGTTTAACTCCTAGTTCAGTGTATCTACAAACACGTAAACTGCAATTTTATTAAAAATCTTTCTGCAGTACTCAGAATTGTCCTGATACATTTTTGTCAGAATTCATTTACAGTAACGTGTACACACCTGCCACGGTGTAACCCCCACAGGAGTGTGTTCACCCTTCGTTCATCAGCCAGGTATCCTATGACCTTGCTCATTTTTGCTCTTTAATACGGGAGATACATTTCAGACATTTATCATAGCCATCAAATTATCATGCATCTCTTTATCAAGCAATGTTTCTGAATTCTCAGCATCTGTTTCAGCATGTGAGGGAGGAGCTATTGGGACATTCATTCTATGTCCTGTTCCAAGCTCATGCAGTGTCAGGTGGTGGCCAGAGCCTGGCTGATTGTGTAAGGCAAAAAGAGCCAAGGGTAGGCAATGCAACCAATTGTTGTGCAAAGTGTCTTTTATTTTAGTGATGCATTCCTTCAAAAGGCTGTTTAGGGGTTCACAAATTCCATTCCCTTGGGGATGATAGTCAGATGAGAATGTGTGTCGTATTCCCACTAGATATGTAATGTGTTCAAACACTTCTTTTACAAAATGAAGTCCGTTGTCAGAATGTAGCACTTTGCACACTCCCTATTTAGGAAATACCTCTCGTACGAGGAATTTTCGAGCCGTTATGGCATTTGGCTGTGTACAGGGACCTACTTCTATCCAGCGAGAAAAGGGGCATACTACCACTATCATATATTGGTAGCCATAACATGTTTGAAGCATATCCACATAATCAATATGCAAATGTCGGAATGGTCCAGTAGGACAGGGTATTGTTCCTCTCACCATTCTTAATGTATGACCAGCAGTGAACTTTTGACAAATTATGCATTTGATAATGAAATTGGGTACATGCTCGTTCAAATTTGGGATGAGCCAGTCATCCGAAATAGATGCTGAAAGACACTCCCTTGTGGCATGTGCTGGGTAGTGTAGTTGTTTCAGCGCTATTGTGAGTAACTCAATAGGCAGGACAGCTTTCCCTGTTCTATCCTGTCACCAAATTAGCTCTGCTGGGGACAATGAACACCCCCTTTTCTTCCACAATTCCTGATTTTCTTGCGGCATGTGTCCCAGCAATGCTACAATCTGTGTTACTGGCAGTGTATTAAAACGTTCTTTCAACACCATGATACTTGCATGTGTAACTTTGTTTGGGGCAGTTATAATGTCTAATATCTTGGGGAAATATACTGCCATTTTGGCTTCTGCATCTGCGGCTTCATTGACGTGGGAAATCATGTCTGCACCTTGCATGAGCACTGCGCACTTCACCACGGCGATCAAAGAGGGACATTCAAGTGTGTCTAATAACACTCTAAAAATTGTACATGCTATCCTGGTGTGCCATCTGCATGCTGGAAGACTCTACTTTCCAATGTCACAGTTCTGAGTGGACTGTTGATGTCACAAAGGCGGAGTCGGAATACACAGTTACTACCTTATGCTTATGCTCTTCAAGCGCTAAAATCATGACTTCTAATTCTGCCGCTTACGCTGAAAAATGTGCTGGTAATCTTTCACTTTTCACTATGTCAAACCTTCCACTCTCTTCTGCCTTCACCACTGCTCTCCAACTATGCCTTTCTCTGCTGCTTTGATCTATTATCAATGAACCATCAGCGAAGAGAATTATCCCCCCTCCAAGGACATTTTCGTTGACATGGGCACATTATCATAATAATCAGTGTAGCTAATGCAGTCATGTACATTATCATCCTCCTTCACTGGTGCCCTGCTTTGAACCTTGCAAGGGTTCAGGATGCAGCGCCTCACAATTGTGATTGCTGGATTAGATATTATTACCTCATAGCCTGACGCTCTCTGTTTAGTCAATGTGCTTTTGGGCTTTTCAAGGATGGACCTATAATGTAACTGAACAGCCCATTGTTATACTGGCTGTCTTCTCAATTGCAAAAGCTGCTGTAGCCAATGCTTACTCACATGCGTAATGACCTCTTATTACTGGATCTAGGACCCCGCTGTAAAATGCCAGTGGTTTGTATCCATTTGAAGTTTTTGTGCAAGAACAGCCATCATCACAACTTCATTCGAATGGAAAACAGGAAAGAATCGCCATTGTAATCTGGGATACCTAACACAGCAGCTGTGCTTATTGCTTCTTTTAATTCACCAAAGGCACTTATCTTGCCTGTCCCTGAAATGCCATCCTTGTCTTTCTGTGCTTCTTTCTGTCCTTCTCAGAGGGGCCAAAGATATGGGCTGTAGTCAAAGACCCACATGTGACAATAATTGCAGAGTCCCAAAATTGCTGTAATTCTTTTATTGTGTTTGGCCAGGGCGTGTTGGTAATAACTTCTGCTCTCTCAAGTGTCACCTTCCTCCCCTCTTTCTTTTGATATCATATGGCCTATGTACAATAATACTTCTTCTTGACAATATTGCAATTTCTCCTTGTGTACTTTGTACTCTTTTTCAGCCAGTACTGTCAATAATTTCACTGAGTCCTTCCTAAACTCTTCCTCTGTGGAGCTGCGAACTAGCAAGTCATCTGCATAATGTATGACTGTGCTGTCCATCTGTACATTTCCAATGTCCATCTGTAGCACCCTATTGAAAACACTGAGGGATTCACAGTACCCCTGTGGGAGATGACTGAGCTGTAATCTAATTCTACGATAAGTAAATGCGGTCAAATAATGTGAATCTTCATGCAGGGTAATAGAGAAAACAGCATTTTTCATGTTAATCACTGTAACATACTGAGCCTCAGGTGGTATCTCACATAATATCATTGCTGGATTTGGCACCAATTGGAATTCTGCCACAACAATATTATTCAGGGGACGTAAATCTTTAATAAATCTCCAAGACCCTCATTTTGCCTTTTTTTATTGGATACACTGCTAAATTAAATGGTGATTCTGAAGGCACCAATATGCCTTGTCACACCAAGGTGGCAATAGTTTTATGAATACTCTCATAAGCTTCTTTTGACATAGGATGCTGTTTTACTTGTGGTAAAATGGCATCTTTCTTCAGTTTTATTTTGTCAGCTCCTACCTCTTTTAGTAAACATCATATGGACAGCTGCTCCACAATAAGCTCAGCACTTTTGCCAAATCTTCCTGCACAAATAATGGTGCTTTCCTCGTCAATAATATTAGTTGAGGGACATCTCTGTGTTTCATTTGCTGTTGGTATGTGATAGAGATGTTAAAAATCGCCTTGTCGTCTGACAGTTTGCCATCAGCCAAGTCAGTGAGTCTGCGTGCTGCATCAAGCGGTTTTACTGTGCAACATGTTTCTCCTTCATCATCAACTCCATGCAGTATTACTCTATCCTCTCTCACTATTGTTGCTTCTAGGTAAATTGTAAAAATCTGTCCTTCCACTACATCTGTTGGTACCTCGAGTCTGAATAAAAATGTTGTGGGTAATCTCAACAAAGTATCCTGTATTCGTAAAAGCCATGCCACTAGCACTTGTACTCCATAAAGGAACACCTCAGGGTTTAGCGGCACCCCTCTTTGTGCCTGCTGACCATATAAAGTTCTGATAAACCCACACATATACACATAGTGAATGCCTGATGTTGGATCCCCTCTTCAGTAAAAGAGATTGTCATGTTTACCTTGCTCATCAAGTCTCTCCCCAATATGTTAACCAGTTTTTTCTGAGGATATGGTAGTAGCATAGCCATCTCATGTTTTCCTATTGTTATGGGCATTTTATCTGTAAAAGGTACCATTGTCATAGCCCCAGAGAATCCTTGTGCGGCCATCGATATTCCTGACATTGGGAACTTGAAAATTATATAACTTTAGTTTGGAAATCAGAGATGTCAACCAAGAAGGAAAGAATCTTGTTGAAAATTGAAAATTATATAACTTTAGTTTGGAAATCAGAGATGTCAACCAAGAAGGAAAGAATATTGTCATCTATGGTCACTCCCACCCTTGGTTACTCCTGTGGGTCTGGGGTAATCAATATAATTGGGCACATCAAGTCACACTGTGGGCTCTCCTATTGTGGATTCATGTTCAGTCCTGTTCCAGTAAAGGGATTCCTGTCACACCCCCTACTCCAGGTGCTGACGGTGCTTGTAGCAATATGTTTGCATCCCATTGTTCTATTGTATTCTGTGGTACTTATGGTTGCACGTGTGCTTGCTGTATCTAAGGCTGTACCGCCTGATGTGGTTGCTTTAATTTTGGCTGTACTGTTTGTTGTGTTTGCTGTATTTGCTGCCCCTGTGTCTGGGTTGGTTAATACTCTGTATAATATTGGACATTGAAATATTGCTGTGTGGCGCTATAGGGCAGTGGATATGTGGACTACCTTCCTGTGCCAAATTGCTGCCAATTGTGTTGCATCACTCTCCTACCTCTACAAACCTGTGCAATGTGTCCTATTTTTCCACATGCCCAACACTGTGCTCCAAATCCCCCAAATTGTGTCTGTCCTCCATTAAACACTCCTGCCTGTGGTGGTTGGAATCCAAACCCTCTACCTCTTGGTGCAAACCCCCTCCTCAGGGTTAATATTTATATTCTCCTCTTCCTGCTCAATTTACATTCAAACCTTGTTGCATTTGTTATACTTCCTGCACACAGTGGTTCTCCTCAACATTTGTTAATACTGCTCCTTCTACTGCCGATTTTGACAATTTCTTTTGTACCAGCTTCACTTTCTCTATCTTTCTTTCCTCAACCTTCTTTCTGTCATTCTCTTGTTTTAATCGACAATGATGAACAATGTTCATTGTATCTTGGGCCATAGTTTGCATCTATCCCCATAATTTTCCTTAACTGCTTATGTACTTCTCTAGGGAGTCCCTGGCATAATATGTGATAAAGAAATGTTATATTTTTGTTGCACGCTTCCCTCATTTCTAAACACCATTTTTCTTGTATGTAAGCAGCTGGGTCATCATCTGGGCCGATTTTTTGTGTCATTATTTAACTCATGTCTGATGTGTCAGGAAATTGTATTTTGAATGCCCTCCACACATCTGCTCGACAGTTGTTAAAAGGCGCCCCCTCATGTCTCGTATTTTGGGCTGTCACACCAGAATACTTGCCGTTTTCCAAATGTTTTCTGATTGCTCACCCAATATAGCAGCAAACAATCTTCTCCTGTCTCCTACTGCCAAAGTCAGGCCTCTCATTTCCCTTTTGAACTCCTAAATCCATTTTCCTACACAACCTGTAAGCAAGAGTAATTTATAAATTACATTATTTTTATCCGTCTATGGCCAAAGTATGCATTGTGCTTATCCTCTATCTTTCTGTAATAAAGGGAGTTGTGTCAGTCTAGTTCTGTGTGCCGGTACAGCTACACCCTTTGTCTTCTTTGGCGTAATGGTCATTTATTTATTTTATTTATTTTTACATTTATAAACGCGAACTAAACCCGGGGGCATCAAGCATCAAGGCGCTATGACATTACAAGTTACAGGCATGAATTCTCAAGATGGCAGGGTGATGCGAGGGACACCCAGGTCGGGATCTCTAAGTGAAGAGCCAGGTTATTTAGGCCAGTTGGTCTTGTTGATTGGACTTTCATGATTTTATGTGCAAGGTAAGTGGGAGCAGAGTTAGAGAGGTAACTGTGTGTGATAAACAGAGTTTTGAATGAGATCCATTATCATATCCGGAGCCAATGTACATTTATTCTTGCTGTAGAGATGTTTTTTTGTCTGGGGATGTTGAGGGCTGCTTGGAAAGAGCATTGTTCTGGATGACCTGCATCTTATGGATGTTGCACAAGGTTGTGCCCACGAAGAGTGCATTGCAATAATCAAGCCTGGAGCCAATGACGGCTTGTCGGACAATGGTAAGGCAGCTGTCCGGAGATAAGAATGGTCTACAGGCGTTAATCAGTTTCAAAGTGTGGGCAGAAGATGAGGCAATGGCATTCACTTGCTTGTAAGGGAAAGTGTGGCATCAAGGTAGACTACCAACGTCTTCACTGTCGGGGAGACGGGTATCACGATACTGTGTATAGTGAAGGAGGCAGTTTGAGCTTCTTAATCATCGCCGAAGGTCCCCCAAGGAGGATTTTGGTCTTTTGATCATTGAGACAAATACATTGGACCTCATTACGAGTCCGGCGGTAACCGAAGCAGTAAAACCGCCTGGTTACTGCCGGACTCGTATTACCATTCCACTTCTGTGATTCCCGGAATTACCGGGGCATTACAACCCCGGTTTCCCGGGAAACACGGAGGCGGAATGGAGTTAATCCCCATTCCCATTGAGTCCTATGGCAGTGCTATGGGACTCAATGGGAATGGGGATCATGGAAACCCCGGCAGCATCTTGTGATGCTGCCGGTGTTTCCTCGTCCGCCTGCAGGCGGGCGGTGTTAAACCCGCCAGGTCAGACCTGGCGGGAACATCACCTCCCGCCTGCAGGAGTGGGGATCAGGCGGTCCGGAAACAACAGTGGTGGCGGGTTTACCACCACCGTTATTTCCGGACCGCCTGATTTGTAATGAGGCCCATTGTGTTGCCATCCATGTCTGGATAGTCTATCAGACAGTGTTTAGTGTGTCAGAGTCTTGATGGTCGTTGCCTGAGAGGGGAAGATGAATTTGGGTGTCATCAGTGTAATTAGTATATGATATGCCAATTGAGACTAGGAGGTTGAAGAGTGGTTGGGTAAAGATGTTGAAGAGGGTGGGGGATACACAGGACCCTTGAGGGACACCACAGGAGATGGGTGCTGGGGGTACTGGCATTGTCAGCGAATACTCTAATGGATCTCTCCTCCAGAAAGGAGGCAATCTAGGTCATAGCTACCAGCGAGAAATTGGCTGCAGAGGTAAGGTATTGACAGAGGATACTGTGGTCAACCAGATCAAACACTGCAGAGAGATCTAGGAGTAGAAGTAGGGGCAGCTTTACCTCATCCTTGATGTCATCAAGCTGGTTCTTTAAGTAAAACAAGGCTTATTCTGTTCTATGACCCGGATGGAACCCAGATTGGCGCATTCCTAAAATATGGTTGGTTTCCAGGGAGTGCTAAATTTGGATATATGCTGCCCTGTCCCAGTTTTTCAGAAGGAAGGGGACTGTAGTAATGGGACAGTAGTTGCTTGGAGCAGTGGGGCCTGGAAAAGGTTTTTTGAGTAGTGGAAGAACCCATGCTTCCTTGAGGCTAGTAGGGACTAGGCCAGTAGTGAAGGAGGCATTGATAAAGGTTGTGATGAAAGAAGCCAAGACCTCAGAGCAGTCCTTAATGATGGTAGCTGGACATATGTCCCCATTACATCTCAATGGTTTCAGGCCTTTTAGGATAGCAATGACTTCAGCCACAGTGGCATTGTTGAAGCGAAACATGGGAAGGTCTTGCAGGTTGATGGGAGGCAAGACGATACAGGGATGCTGTATGATGTTTCTGAGAATGGTTTGTTTGAGGTGAATTATTTTTTGTAAGTTGTCGATTTTCTCAAGGAGGCCATTCGGTATCTTGGTGCACGAGGCCTCAACTTTGGTGATGTTGAGTGTGGGGGAAGTGGAGGCTTCCAGTTCTCTAAGGATGGGGAATATCTCTTGAGTATTGGACTTGCCGTTAGCAATTCTAGTGTTATATCAAGTGGATTTTGCAACTAGGATGGCGTGTTTGTAAAGTTTGGCTGCAGTAGTGAACAGCATCTAATGAGAACCAGAAGGTGATTTTCTCCATTTCGATTCAGCTTCAAGCTTTTTAGTTTGGAGAGCTTGGAGGTCTGGTGTGATTCAGGAGTTGAGGTGTAAGGTGGGTTTGGTTTTATGAGGCACTAGGTGGGCGATTGAGTCAATAGCTAGTGCCAGTGTTTTGGAGTAAAGGTTGGCTAGAAGGACCTGGTCAGTAATATGAACCTTTTCACAGCCGAGTAAATCTCTTAGTCTATTTACATATGTGTTCTCTCTTCTGCATTTATTGAGGCCACCTCTGGAAAGCATAGATATCTACTGAGCCCTGGCCTCATCGCCGGTTCTTCTAACTCTGTCCAATCTATCTCTCTTCCTATGTGTGTGTGCCTATAGATGGGGCTTGTGCAGCTTATTTTTCCCCACTCTCCTCATCGTCTTCCCATTCTGTCTTTCCTCTTCTTCTTCCTCATACCTTTCTTCATCTTCTAGGCTTCTAAGGCACTCTATATCGTAGGTCCCATTCATTATCACCTCCGCTCTATCTCTGCCCCCACTTTTTGGAGACTTCTCTCAACCCTCTCTTGTACAGGTGCTATCTCTTCTGTTCCTGTCTAGGGTGTCACTATATTCCCTATATATTCTATCTTTAGGCACCTTCTCATTAGAGCCAGTAATGCCCTTTCCATCGAGTTTGAGTATTATGAGCTCCTATCCATTTATCTGACACTATTGCTGTCTAGTCCCTCTCTCCCTGCATGGCTCTCTCGCCCTGCCTTTCCTCCTCTGATTCTGTTAGCTTCGATTTCAGACTGCACTGCTTATCATTTTCTACCTGGGGGTGCATCTGATGGGTAGGTATATCCTCCAGCAGCCTTTAATGGGTATAGTCCTTGCACAGTTGAGGATGGATTGCTCATCTGAAGAGGAGGAGGAGCCATGGGCTGTGTGCGCTCTTCATCATCTTGGTAAAGCATCCAGTCTGTCTTGCTAAGCTCCACCACCTCTTACTCAAACATCCACAGCTTGAGTGTACGTAGCCTGTTCTGTAATTGTTTTCCCTTATGTGCGTCATTTAAATATGTGCACATGTGGTGCAGCACCTCTTTCGAATGAGCACTGTCTTGAGGCCAAGGCATAAACATCTTGACGGCCATATCTTTAACCCACTGAACATGGTATTTGAGCATTTTGTCCTTATATCTGGGAAGTGACTTACACAAACGGACAATGGGGGTGTCCGCCATAATAATGTAAAACACAACTTACCAATAATCAATGAACACCGCTTCAAGCCTTTCTCACCTCTTCACATCTCTCTCTGCGAGACTATTGGCCTCATTACGTGTGAGCCAGTCCGGTAAAAATGGAACAGCTCACTCCAAGTCTGCCGGTTGGGGCAGTGAACTATTGACATGCCTGACCTGCCAGGAGTTCAGACCCCTACCAGCAGAGAAAGGACTGAATCACCAGCACAGTTAGCAACGGTGCCAGTGATTCAGTAGTTCCCATCCCATGGAGTCCAATGGAACTCCATGGGATGGGAATTTACCACCATTGTCGGCACTCGTAATATCCCGGTGTCCCAGAGCAGCACCACACAAATGCTGCTGACACTTTACCCCACTTTTTCTTGTTAAAAATACCAATTCTCTCTTCTACTAACACAACAAAACACCTCTATTATCCTATGCTATACCACAACAAAACAAAATGGTGCTAGCAATTGGTAACATAAATCAAAATAGAGCTGTCTTCCCATTATATGCAGGCGATCAATTCCTTTATTTCTCAGCCCGTAAAAGAGGCTTACTGCGTGGCCTTTCCAGACCTTTGTTGGAAGTTTTCAATCTCTTAATAGCTCCAATGTCTCACAAAATCAACAATACACAAAAACATTGAATCCCCAGTTTTGTTGTGCACTGTTTATACTCACATCTGCGGATCCCCTTATGCTCTTCTGCATCGAGTCTCCTCTATCTGCCTGCTCCACTCTCTGAGCTCAGCAAGGCAGCCTGTGAGAGCAGGCAGGACTTTACATCAACATGGGTATCTGACAACCTCTCTTAGTAGATGCACATTATTCTGCTCTACACAGGCCATTCTCACTGTCCACGGGGGATGGCGAGGAATCCTCAATAATCTGCAAAACTCCTAGCGAACCACCCTGTGCTACGAAATGTAGAGACGGGTCCCAATTTACCAACATTAATAAAGTCAATACTCAAGAATTGACTGCTCAAATTTCACAACAAAACCCAGCTTTATTCAAAACACAGAGGGCCTCATTACAACTTTGGAGGTAGCCATGCCTTTAATAAGGGCATGGCTGCCTCCAAACTCGGGTCCGGGTTCCGTGAATGGTGAAATACCGGGCCAATCCAACCTTGGACGGCCCAGTATTTCCCCATTCAGGGAACCTGGACCCGGACCATCCCCATTCCCATTTAAGCCCCTATAGGGCTCAATGGGAATGGGGAGCATGCTAACAACGGGCCCGTTGTTAGCATGCTGGCCCCCTCGCAGGTCCCGCAAGGGGACCTCGCAATTGGGCAGTAAAGGGTTAACGGCTCCGGTGCCTTTAACAGCGCTGTTAACCCCTTACCGCCCACCTTGTAATGAGGCTCAGAATCTCATCCAGGACGGCATACAAGCAGCTCTCCACATTACAATGAGTGTGAGCAGATTTTGTTAGTTACAAAGCATATAATAATTATGTGTTATTTCTATAGCACCTTAATCCAAAGTGCTTTACAGAACACATATTTATATACAATATTACCCAAACGAAATTGGTACTCATTTATCGACCTCGGAAGGATGAAAGGCTGCCCGGATTCGAACCTGCGACTTGCAGATCACGCTCAAACCACAGCAGCAAACCCCCCACCCGCTGAGATATTTTACCGGCATAGAAGTGGTTAGGATTGGTTAATACCTTAAGATATATATATACAGAATACATACGTGTTTATTTCCTCATTAGCTTCACACATCTCTGATGTCTCCTCCTGAGCCCAACCCATCATAGATAATAGATTCACTATATCATTACATTGGCTACTAATTTGCTGGTATTATTCATCATGGGTAGTATGGCAAGCCGGATTTCTATTGGTTGGCACTTTACTTTCCAACCTTGGACACTTTGACATGATGTCAAAATATGAGAGACACATAGGGTAGAGGGAGAAATAAGTCCATGGTCTGCATTAATTTCAATTAAAGTACTCCCCGTCATTGCCAGGCCATGTGGCCTCTCTGTTCCTTTGCATTTGGCCTTCTGTATCATCTTGTCTCTGTGTGTGTGCTAGGGAGTTTCAGCAGGTGTATTATCTGTACTTGGCTCATAATGAATAGCGTGCATCCTTCGGGACTTGATCACATGTTTAGGAACCGTGCTGGAGAATTATTTTCTCCTGATTTACTAGTCTTTAGCTAATTCTAACATGCATGTTGTACTCTTTGTGGCCAGTGGAGACGCACTTTGTCTATCCAACATAGAGTCTCTAACATGCTGATCTCATGCATCTGGACATCAATGGCTGTTTGTGTTTTTATTGTACCTTAATTAACTTGGGAGTCTAGTGCTTCTCGCGCTGGGAACTGTATCTCATCCCTGCGTTCTGCACATCCATTACACCCTTCTGTGCATCTGACCTCGGTGCTTGCAATGATGCTTGCTGTGCATCTTCAAAGCTTCTAAAATAAATGTGTTTTATGAATTCAGCATCTTGTCTGAGGCCTTGCTAACTCCCAGGCCTGCTGCGGCGCCTGTGCTAGGAAAATGGCTGTACTTCTGTGCTTCTCGTCTACATATTGGCAACCTATATTTGTCTCTGTTCATGTTACATTCACCTTGTGCATCTGACATATGTTGGTTTCCCTTCCCGTGTATGATTAATCTAACCTGCCTATATGTTCATCTGCTCTATCAGTGATTTGAGCACCTCTCATGGTATTCCAGAATCCTCCTCCCTTCTATGCTATATCCAGCACGCTATTTGTGCAAACTGCTATTTAACTGTAATCCCTACTACTGTTGCACAACCTAATACATTTGTTATGGCAGAGGTGTGTACATTGACTGCTTAAAGTATTGTTTTTGGAATCTGCCTTGGTTTGTCTCATTTCTCACCCCTAGATTATTTGGACAGTAGGGCTGCCTCAGCTGGTATTGTTTCTCACCTGTACAGTAATTGTGAGGAGTAGGGGCAGGAACGGGTACTTTCCTAGGGGCAATAGGTAATACTTGCATATTTATTTGCCCCATTACAAATGGGTGCATAGGTGTGCGCAGAGGCTGAACTGGGGCCCAGACATAACTGCCTTAAGTCATCAGGATGCTTGCTGCCCTAACAGATAACAGTTGTACAGTAAGGCTTTATGACAGTTGTTTGGGCCCTGGAACACAGTCACAGGGCGGAAGAGACCACCACAGATGGATGGTGGTCAAAGATCTGTAGAGGCTGGTTCAATGGTGGAGAAAGGCCTGTGAAAGTATTTATATTAAAGTTGGGCCAGTCATATGGTTGTACAGCCCACAATGGGTGCAGCAGGAACATGCAGAGGCCAGAACGTGGCACCCACCAATACAACATTAGGTCATTAGGGTGCCTGTGGTCATGATGGGATGGTGGGATACAAGCAGATTGCGCCTATGCACAAATGATTGGGGAAAGAGTACTTGTAACCCGGAAAATGCTCACACAGTGTAGGAGATCACCTTATCGGGAGGGAGGCCATAGGTGTACCCAGGCAGCTTCAATGGTGAAGTAACATCCACAACAAGGTCTTTAGGCACGTGTTTGAGGTAGCCATAAGGTGGGAACTCAGGCTGGATCAAACGCTCCCATGGCCTGCAATGGGCGCAGGAGGCACACAAGGATGTCAAGGGACCAGAACGGCATACACACTAACACATTCCATTAGTGTACCGAAAGCCATGATCAGGATTGTGGGCCTCTGCCAGAGAGCAGATATGCACCAATGTTTGCGATCAGAGTGTTTGACCCAGGGTCACACTCCCACGGGGAGATGAACACCGCAGAGTGTGGGTGTTCACAGGCAGCTACAATGGTTGGGAAATGCCCATAAAAATAATTCATCACACAATTTCAGCTAGGCACTAGGTGCTCACTAGGTGCTTACTTGGTGGATGCAAGAGACACACACAGACCCTAATGAGGAACACCCAAGTGCTGCCTCAAGTCATCATGGTGTTTGTAGCCCTGATGGAATGGTGACCCTCCGACAGACTGCAGCTATTCTCCAAGGCTTGGCGATAGGTTGCTTGAGCTCGGAGCATGCAACAAAGGTAGCAGGCGCACCTCTCTCAGAAGAACAAGGCATGATAACCTGTTCAGTGGTTGTTAACCACATTAAGAGTTCGCAGCCATCTGCTTTTTGCTCACTGTACCTTTCACAGATGGGAAATACCCATTTGCATATCAGTCTTTGTCCCGCCCACATGGGCAGTCCAGCACTGAAATGCTATGGCAATTGCTCTCTGAACAAGAGTACCAATAGCAACCCCATACACGCGTTTCAGCCTTGTTGGGCATCATCAGTGAGGTGAAGCTGACCTCGGAGCATGCTCACATGGGGGAAGGGACAACAGCATATGGTGGGTGATCACTGGTGTACACAAGCTTCTGAAATGGTGGAGAAAGACCCATATCAAAGTATTTAATCAAACCCTTCATCCCCCACAACAACGTATTTTAACTGGACACTCCAGTTCTCTCCTATATTGTTGGTGGTAATATCCTCCTCACAGGTACTGCCAGCTTGCCAGTTGCCTAATCTAATGTCAGGTACATTTGAACAACATCACCACGCTGCTCATGTGTGTCCTCTTGCTCCCTTGCCAAGATTACAATTAATTCAAACATTTGTGCATCATCTTCATGCCCCTCCACATTGGCAAATCAGACTGCCCAAGAGGAAAACTTCAACATACAAGGAAACCTACCTTAACAGCAGCTGGAATGACCCAGAATACCTTCAAAAGCAGGACCATGCCTTTACAAGCTATGGTTGTACATAGCAATATTTTAGAATTAACTTAAAATCCTTCTATTCATTCACCACGTTGTCATTGCCTGAACCTCCATCCGTTGATTGACAGCTTCACTTATCTGCTCTGACTGTACCTCACTATAGCTGTCATGATGCCTACCTCCAAGGAGCCAGGTCCGACCCAGCAACCCCAGAGGCAGGCATCATTCCCCCCAGGGAAGTGCCAGCGGGCCCAAGCTGGGGCCCTTTGGACACAGTCCTGGCGCCTTAGGCGCCAGGCTCATGTTGGACCCCTGAGCCTGCTATTTAAACCACGCCTGATCAGCAACTCACGCTTCGCGTTGTTCTGCTCCTCGCAGCTGGACGCTCACCGTGTCAGCTCCTGCATCTGGACTTCAGCCACGCCTGTCAGCATCCTGGGTCGCCTGCAAAGGGAGATAAGAGAGAATTGGAGAGAAAGAAGACCTTACCTGCTAAAGCTGCATCACAGGGACATCACACTGACGATCCTGAAAGGGAAGACATCATTTTAAAAGCATTTCGCTTCGATCGATGCAGCGCTGCATTTCACTCACCTTTCCTGGGCGCCTCCATCTTCAGCAGCGATCATCCGGATCCGCACCCACTTCCCAGAGCCTAGAGAGAAAAGATAAGAAAACAAGGTGAGAGAAGGAAGGGAAATAGGAAAAGCTCAGTTTCCTTCTAAGACTTACCTGTTGGGTCATTCCCATTTCATTTCGGGTCCTGCCGCTTCCTGGCATTCCGGACCCCGGCCCCAATGGGGAAAAAAGACAAAGACATTGAATGAGCGAATGCAAAGACATTACCTGAACGCTCATCCAGAACTTACACTTCGGGTCGGCGCCATATCTCCGGCATTCCGAACCCCGGCCCCTAAGGGGAAAAAGACATAAGCATTAGCGCTTGCTGCAATAAGACAATGAACATTATTATTAAGCTTGAACTTTTGAACTTGCAACAGAACTCTTACAGCGCCTCACCTGAATAGTCAAGCTTATTTTGAACTCCCATCAAACCTCAATCCAGTGAAGTAACTGGGTTTCAACGCGCCCCTGCATCAGAAGCTGGACGGAGAACTCATCCTTCCAGACCCTAAGGTGAGACTTCACGGGGAATCGTGGAAGGGTATCGAGGAGGGTTGGAAGGGAGTGGGAGGCTTGAGCATTATTCCGTCAGTAGGTAATTCTCCCTTTTCATGCACAGGGGAATATTCCTGCGAGCCAGAAAAGCCAGAGTAGAGGGGCCCTTCCTGTCCATCATCAGAGTCCTGCGCTTCACCATTGAAGAAGCATCAGCACTCGAAGCCAGACCTGCGCCTCCGTGGGAATCAGGTGAGCGTGACAGAACGTGAAGCCTTACCCACAATTTCCCACCCGGGCGCTATGGAGACTTCCGAGACAGATCAGCTGGCCCAGCTTTTGGGGGAATTACGGGCAGAAGTGCACTCAGCCCGCCAGGAGACCAACGCTCTCAAAAGAGAACTGATCCTATCCAAGGAAAGAACTGATGACCTGGCCAAAAGGTTATTGCAGGCCCAGGCAGGGCACACTCCTTTACCTAATTCCGGAGGTACTTCCACATCAATGGGTTTGAATAACCCGGTACAAATCAATCTACCTGGACACATGCCTTTGGCCCCGCCTGAACGTTTTGCGGGGGATCCCAAGAAATATGCCGTCTTTATGAACCAATGTCGTTTACACTTTCTATGCAGACCCGGGGCCTTCCCTACCGACCAGACCAAGGTAGCCTTTATACTATCTTACCTCAGTGGCAGTGCTGCCGATTGGTCTATTCCATTGGTAAATCAGGATGATCCCATTCTCCAGGATTTTCAGGGCTTCCAGGCCAGCATGGAAAGATTGTTTGCTCGACACTCTCAAGGACAGGCCCTTGATAACGAACTGCTATCCTTACGACAAGGTAATCAGGATCTCCTGTCCTACGTTGCCACCTTTAATAGACTGGTTGTGGAAACTGGATGGCCAGAAAACAAAAGGATCACATTGTTTCATCGAGGCCTGCGCGGAGAGCTTAAGGATGTTCTAGCTCAGATAGTAGATGTATCCACCCCAGGTCTGTGCAGACTACATAGACTTGGTGGTTCAACTTGATCACAGACTTCAAAATAGAAAAGCAGATCGGTTCAAGTACGAAACCCGAGTACCGATCAAAACCCACGCTAACTCCAAGAGTACCGACGTATCCAAACCTATGCAAATCGGCGGTGTTAAAGGACCATTAACGCAGAAGAAACGAGAGAGAAGGCGGCAAATGCAACTTTGTCTGTATTGCGGGACTTCCGGTCACTTTCTTCGAAATTGTCGGGTTAAACCACCTAAGAAGGTGGTTGGAGCCACTGATAACGATTTATTGACACCTGATTCGGGAAACGACCTAGCCCGACAAGGGTAGGGGTCCACTTGCCGAGCTTGAAAACAAACTCTTTGACCACGCATTTTGTCATGCCAATGGTGCTCGTGGACCCAAAACAGCCTCAGCAGTTGCATGCTGTAAAAGCATACATCGACAGTGGAGCTATTGGAAACTACATAGACCGTGAATTGGCTTCCAGGATTAAGCTCCCTCTCCGCCCGAAAGTAACCCAAGAAGTCATTACTACAGTGGATGGAACCGAAATAGCCTCAGGGCCTGTAACGCATTCCACTGTTGAAATGACACTGGTGGGTCAGGATGGACATCGGGAAGCAATCGTGTTTGATGTGATCAAGGCCCCACAATTTCAAGTAATTCTTGGAATTCCTTGGTTAGAAACACATAATCCCAGAATCGACTGGCGAGCAAAGAAGATAAGTTTTCCTGATTGTGAACCAACTTGTTATCCAAGAAATCCAGTTATGGGTCTAGCCTCAGCAACTTCCACCCCTGTACAGCTACCGTCAGAATACCAAGAATTCCAAAACGTTTTTCAGAAGGAACAGGCTAACACGTTACCTCCCCATCGGTCTTATGATTGCCAAATCGATCTGGTACCCAATGCTCAACTACCTTGTAGTAGGATTTATGCTCTTACGGAACCTGAGAACCTGCATTTGCGTCAGTATTTAGATCAGTACCTAGCCAATGGTTTTATTCGCCCGTCCAAGTCTCCTGTCTCCTCAGCTCTGTTCTTCGTGCCGAAAAAAGAGGGCGACCTTAGAACATGTATAGACTATCGCGCCCTAAATCAAATAACAATTAAGAATCGTTTTCCTCTGCCCCTGATCCCTGAGCTTATCGACCAGGTGAAAGACGCTTGTGTGTACACCAAGTTAGATCTCCGAGGAGCTTATCACCTGGTGCGTATAAAAGAAGGCGACGAATGGAAGACTGCATTCCGCACCAAATTTGGGCTCTTCGAATATCAGGTGATGCCCTTCGGTTTGTGCAATGCACCTGCTGCCTTTCAATACTTTATGAATGATGTTCTTCGGGAACTTATCGATGTCTGTGTCATTGTTTATATTGACAACATCCTGGTGTACTCTTCTTCAGAATCCGATCACAGAAAACATGTTAGGGCAGTTCTTGAGAAATTGCGCCAGCACAGACTATTTGCAAAGCTTGAAAAATGCGTTTTTCATACCACAGAAGTTGAGTTTCTCGGATTCATCCTGACACCTCAAGGAGTCCGAATGGACTCGCGAAAGGTGGACGCCATCCTCAAATGGCCATCTCCTAGCTCGGTGAAGGGAGTTCAGAGCATGCTCGGCTTCGCTAATTTCTATCGAAGATTCATTCCGGAATTTTCCCGAACAGTCCAACCCATCACAGCTCTCCTAAAGAAAAACAAACGCTTTGAATGGACTCTTGAGGCCGAACAAGCCTTTCAGGACCTGAAAACCAAATTCACCTCTGCACCTGTATTGAAGCACCCGCACCCAGATCTCCCTTACATTGTGGAAACCGACGCATCCAGTTCGGCCATGGGAGCTGTCCTGTCGCAAAGAGACCCAGAAACTAACCAACTACACCCTGTGGCCTTTTGGTCCAGGAAATTTTCTCCTCCTGAAATCAACTACGCAATTACCGACAAGGAGTTACTGGCTATTAAATCTGCTTTCAAGGCTTGGCGTCACTACCTTCTCGGGGCAAGACACACCATCACCGTAATTACGGACCACAGAAATTTACAATATTTAAAGACGGCCAAAGCTCAATCTTCACGACAACTCCGATGGGCTCTATTCTTTGCAGAATTTGATTTCGTAATTACCTATCGCCCTGGCTGCAAGAATGGTAAAGCGGACGCCTTATCCTGGATTGGCATGGAAGAACCCAATTCGAGTTTAGAACCTGTGCCAATCATACCTGAACAAAGAATCTTAGGCCTAACTTCATTGCAAACTATTGAGGCCATCCAAACGCAAGTAAAACAACTTCTAGACTCTTCAGCCTTACTGGAATGGAGTCAAAAGGGTCCTCATTACACCGTTAAGGATGATTTACCCTACTTCCAGGAGCGGTTGTTTCTGCCAAGTAAAGAATTGCAAGAACTTGTTATTGCTCATCATCATGAATCATTAATGGAAGGACACCCTGGTATCGCTAAAACGGAGGAAAAAATCAAACGCCACTTCTGGTGGCCTTCTTGGAGAAAAGACATAAAGTCTTTTGTATTGTCTTGCGGAATTTGTGCCCAAAACAAGGGTCAAAAGAAAAGGCCAACCGGCCTACTTCAACCCTTGGATATTCCACCGGCACCATGGCACACCTTGTCAATGGACTTTATAACTGACCTGCCTCCTTGTGCTGGTTACAACACTATCCTTGTAATTGTGGATCTATTCTCCAAAATGGCTCACTTTATCCATTTAAAAGGTTTGCCTTCAGCTTCCACCTTGGCCAAGGAATTTCTGGAGAATATAGTTCGCATACATGGTTTTCCTTCCATATTAGTCTCGGATCGTGGAAGTCAATTTATCTCCCATTTTTGGAAGAAATGTTGCCAACTAGCACAAATAGATTTGCGGTTATCCACCAGCCACCACCCCCAGACCGACGGACAAACCGAGAGAACCAATCAGACTCTCGAGCAATATCTTCGGTGCATGTTACACCAATCCGAGTTAAATTGGAAAGACATCCTTTGGATCACAGAATATGCATACAACAATTCAGTGCATTCTGGAACCGGACAAACTCCTTGTTATACTTTGTATGGTCACCATCCTCGGACCTCTGACCTAGATCCACCTCTGACCCTGGAAATGCCCGCAGTAAATCATCTGCATTCCACAATAACCCGAGCCTTCAAAGAAGCTGCAACTCATTTACAGCAAGCCAAGAAAAAGTATAAAGAAAATGCTGATTTGCACCGAAGTAAAACTCCTCCTTACCAAGTAGGAGACCAGGTATGGCTAGCAACGAAACATTTACCCCTCAAGGGCCCACAAACCTTCAATCCCAGATTCATAGGACCTTATCCCATCAAGGCTATAATCAATCCCGTGGCCTTTAAACTGGATTTACCGTCTAACATGCGTATTCATCCAGTTTTTCATGCATCACTTTTGAAGCCAGTACAACCAGGGACCCGACTGTCCAAGCCTCCAGACCCAGTTCAAATTGAAGGGGAATTAGAATTCGAAGTTAAAGACATTTTAGACTCCAAGGTGTTAAAGTCAAAACTCTTCTATCTAGTTGACTGGAAGGGATATGGACCTCAGGAGAGATCGTGGGAGCCTAGTAACCATGTTCACGCACCTCAATTAATACAAAGGTTCCACCGGAGATTTCCGAACAAGCCAAAACCCCCGGAGGGAACAACCTTGGGAGGGGCCTTGAGGGGGGGTACTGTCATGATGCCTACCTCCAAGGAGCCAGGTCCGACCCAGCAACCCCAGAGGCAGGCATCATTCCCCCCAGGGAAGTGCCAGCGGGCCCAAGCTGGGGCCCTTTGGACACAGTCCTGGCGCCTTAGGCGCCAGTCTCATGTTGGACCCCTGAGCCTGCTATTTAAACCACGCCCGATCAGCAACTCACGCTTCGCGTTGTTCTGCTCCTCGCAGCTGGACGCTCACCGTGTCAGCTCCTGCATCTGGACTTCAGCCATGCCTGTCAGCATCCTGGGTCGCCTGCAAAGGGAGATAAGAGAGAATTGGAGAGAAAGAAGACCTTACCTGCTAAAGCTGCATCACGGGGACATCACACCGACGATCCTGAAAGGGAAGACATCATTTTAAAAGCATTTCGCTTCGATCACTGCAGCGCTGCATTTCACTCACCTTTCCTGGGCGCCTCCATCTTCAGCAGCGATCATCCGGATCTGCACCCACTTCCCAGAGCCTAGAGAGAAAAGACAAGAAAACAAGGTGAGAGAAGGAAGGGAAATAGGAAAAGCTCAGTTTCCTTCTAAGACTTACCTGTTGGGTCATTCCCATTTCATTTCGGGTCCTGCTGCTTCCTGGCATTCCGGACCCCGGCCCCAATGGGGAAAAAAGACAAAGACATTGAATGAGCGAATGCAAAGACATTACCTGAACGCTCATCCAGAACTTACACTTCGGGTCGGCGCCATATCTCCGGCATTCCGAACCCCGGCCCCTAAGGGGAAAAAGACATAAGCATTAGCGCTTGCTGCAATAAGACAATGAACATTATTATTAAGCTTGAACTTTTGAACTTGCAACAGAACTCTTACAGCGCCTCACCTGAATAGTCAAGCTTATTTTGAACTCCCATCAAACCTCAATCCAGTGAAGTAACTGGGTTTCAACGCGCCCCTGCATCAGAAGCAGGATGGAGAACTCATCCTTCCAGACCCTAAGGTGAGACTTCACGGGAAATCGTGGAAGGGTATCGAGGAGGGTTGGAAGGGAGTGGGAGGCTTGAGCATTATTCCGTCAGTAGGTAATACTCCCTTTTCACGCACAGGGGAATATTCCTGCGAGCCAGAAAAGCCAGAGTAGAGGGGCCCTTCCTGTCCATCATCAGAGTCCTGCGCTTCACCATTGAAGAAGCATCAGCACTCGAAGCCAGACCTGCGCCTCCGTGGGAATCAGGTGAGCGTGACAATAGCTACTTAAAACCTCTTCCTTCACTTCCATTGCTCTCCCAGAAGGACATCTTAGAAAACTGTAGACTCTTCACCACAGCTGTCCCAACATTACTACTAGAAACTTCTGCCTCTACCCAAAGACCCTCACTTATAGGTTGGTTACACTGTACCCTGAACTTGTAACAGAGGACGTGCCATTGAGCATCGCACCATATCATGCACCTACCTAAGTTCAGCAATGAATCCCCAGGAAGGCAGCGACTGTCATAATATTAATGGTGTGTCCACCAATGTTCGCTCTAATTATTTTTGGTTGTGTGCGCCAAATAATGTTTGTATGCGGGCAGTTCTTTAGTCCTGTGCGCAACTGAGCAAGTGTTTAATTATCCACTGTGCAAGTGAGGAATGCGAATTTGAGGCACAACATGCTCTACTCCAAGGGACATTTGAGTGTTCTATTCTCCTCCTATGACTAAAACTCATCTGAAATTGTGTCTTTTTAAATCTCAAAACATTAGCAAGATCTTTTGTTTTATGATGGATTGGTACAGGAAGGTTGTCTGGTTCTTCTCGTGGAACACAGATTCTGCCTCACAAATTAATATTTAGAGCATTAGCACAACAGTAGCTCCTGCATTCTCATTTCTCTAAACCTATGGACTATAAAGGAAATGCATTCTATTGGTTGAAGGAAATAAGCAATGCATGTACATGATTAATGACGAAGATGACTAAAGAGAGGGGGTATGGATGGACATTGAAATAAATTCAAGTACATCATGTAATGTCAAATTGTACCGGAATTCAAACCGACAGTCTCAGAAAGTCTGCCAAGAAAAGGATGAAAACAGCATCATAACAGAGGGGGCACTTAATCACTTACTTGTATAGCCAAAGCAGAGGTCCAGCGAGAGGCAACACTCTAACAAGGAAGGGTTTAGTTTTGTATATTATTTTTACTGTTTTATTCAACATGAACAATAAATATAATTATGTTGGAAGTTGAACATGAACTTGGGAGTGGGGGTAGCACCTTTCAAAAACAATAGTTTTACAGTCAATTAAGAAAAGAAATAAAACTTATGTAAATAATACAGAAAACAAACATATTTCTCATCAGATAGGAAAGCAACAGGACAGAGAGCTCCAGGCTCCAGTTTTGCCAATAGAACAAATACAAATCTACAAAAACAATTTTAAATGAAGGGATGTGTGAATGCCATACATACCAATTGCCATTGGTTAAAGTTGAAGTACCAGCATCAACAGGTTTACATTGAAAACTTGTTTCTAATAAGCATCAATAAGCTCAAAAAGTCAGTATATGAGAAGTCAGGCCAAACAAAGTGTCAGCATTGATGGGAAGAAGTTAACTTAACACAGTGGTTGTTTTATCGCACTTCAGTGGTGCTGCCACTCTCCATTGCCGTGCCCGTGGCACTGGCACTACTAAAACTTGAGTCATTGGAGCTCTCAGACCCCACATGCTTTTCTTGTCTGTCTTTGCCACTCTTCCAGTGCACATCATCAAGATTTACTTCATTATCTAATAGACAAACACTTGTTTGCATGAGCATTTAAAGGGGACTTTCTTCCATTTGATTCCTTCTTAATGCTCTTCATGAGACTGAACCCTCGCTCACACTCTGCACTTGAGGATTGAAATGTGGCGCATATGTCCATGAGCTGCGCCACTACATTGTACTCCGTGGCATTTTGAAGTGTGAAAATCCCCATGTCTTGAACGCATTTTAAAGAACCACACTTGTTCGTCTCTGCTACCACGTACTTCAAGGCATTATATTGCAGAACAATGGAATCCACTACAAGCATGCTAGGGTCTGATTCTAAACAGTCTTTGAAATCTAAAATGTCTTAGTATTTTTCAACAAGATGCTTAACATTTTTTATTCCATACTCAAAGCTGCATTGTTAAGCAGCTAGTGAATCAAAACTGGCCCAGTCCTTCAGTTCATTTTCGGGAAAACATTTGTCCATATGCTCACACCCCAAGTCCTTCTCGTTGTCAGAGTATGTTTTGATCAGATCTCTAACTGTACTGCTCCAGAACACTTCCTGATCTGATTCCTGACCAAGGTACTGTCCCCTCATCTGGTTGATCTTGCCTCGTGCAAACTGCATGGCTTCATTCGGGGCAAGACTGCTTTTTTGGAGCAACTTGGACAAGTCTGCTAGATCGAGAAGAATATTATTTAACACTGGCTAAGAAATGTGATAAGTGGGCTAAGACAGTTTCTTGAAACAGTATTTCGCTATAGGCTCATTTTCCTCCTTCATTTCCTAATCATAGGGCCTCATTACAACCCAGGCGGAATGGGTTTAATGGTGCCGGTAATGGATCCGGTGCCATTCCGCCCTATTACGAGGGTCCTTCACGGGACCCGCTCTGGAAGTCTGGTCAAACCAGATGTCCTTTCCGGGTCACGCGAGGGGACCAGGGAGCTAACAACAGGCCTGTTATTAACAGCCCCGTTGTTAGCTCCCTCCCCATTCCCATTGAGCCCTGTTGGGGCTCAAATGGGAATGGGGATGGGTAAATTGAATGAGGAATTACCGGGTCTTCCAAGGTTGGAATGGCCCGGTAATTCCTCATTCAAGGAACCCGGACCCAGACCCGAGTTTGGAGGCAGCCATGCCGCAAGTAGCGGCATGGTTAGCTCCAAACTCCTAATGAAGCCCACAGTTTTTTAGCAGCACCTCATAATTGCGCATTAATGTATTAAAATGTGGAATAGATTGTTTAAGTCTTGTAGCAACACTGTTGTTTTTGCCAAGCATAACAGATGCACCATCTGATGTGAACATCACCATTTTCAGCAGATTCAGACCATTGGCAGAGTAAAATCCCATAATAGCTGAAGTGACAGCTTCCGCATTGCAAGAACTTTAAGTTGATTGTGCCACCAAACACAGTTTTGTGCATTGAATGTGGTGTTTCGCCGCAAGAGATCTGATCTTAAAGTAAATAACTAACATTTTACTGACTGAAATATCAGTGCTTTGATCAACAATGAGAGTGTGAAATGAAGCATTGCAAACTTCTGCCATGATTTCTGATCTGCTTATGCTGCTGATGGACTCCAGGAATTCAAACACTTACTTCTCCAGCTACATGGTATTTTGGTGTAGTGTGCTATGTGATTGTGGATGTGTTCAATTTTACAGCTAGCAATCAATACCTTGTGCAGTAGAACTTTGTCCTCTTCAGGCTTGGACCGTTGTCGCTCAACCATGGCTAATCTATTAACTCTCTCAGTAGAGGTTTGTGCCAGCATACTATGCAATCCAACTGCCAGTTTATATGCTGAATTCTTGTGCCTTAGAGCCTGTACAGCAGAGACATGGGGGGTCATTATGATCCTGGCGGCAGGGGGTTAACGGGGCCGGTAGAGCTTCTGGCCCCGTTAACCCCCTACCGCCTCATTACGAGGTCTCCTTACGGGACCCGCTAAGGACGCCTGGGTTTACCAGGTGTCCTTAGCGGGTCCCGCGAGTAGACCAGGATGCAAACAACTGGCCCGTCATTAACGGACCCATTGTTTGCATCCTCCCCATTCCCATTGAGCCCTATGGGGGCTCGAATGGGAATGGGGATGTACAGGGTCTGGGTTCCTGGAATGGGGAAATACCCGGCCCTCCAAGGTCGGAATGGTCTGGTATTTCCCATTCCAGGAACCCGGACCCGGTACACGGAATGGGGAAGCGATGCCACAAATAGCGGCATGGCTACCTCCAGGGTCATAATGACCCCCATGGACTTTTCAAGTAAATGACGTTTCAAGTAATCCAATTTCCACCCATCGGCCCAGTTCTTTCCTGTAGAAAATGTGCCAGTAACTTTAGCTTCTGCGTATACTCTGCAAATCAGGCCCACATCAGCATTGTACTCAAAAATCTCTCCAAGTTGCACATGTACCTTATCTTGGGATTTCTGGGACTCTGCTTCGACTATTTCCTTTAAGCAATCTTCTTTGAAAGCAGCACATTTCTTCTTAGGTGGTGCAGCAGCTGCAACACTCCCTTGCCCTTCCTTTGCTGAAGAAGACTTGGATCTTCTGAAGTGAAACAATTTGTCCATAATCTGGGTAAAAAAGAAATAGCAATTATTTACATGCAAATAAAGTGCTGTGCTGCTGGGCTGACTATGTGCAAGTGTCGAACTTGCATTCAGGCCAAAAGGCAGATGCCTTTTATAATTGGCTGTTGTAACTTGAAAAGTTTGCTGTGTTTAATTTCTAATGCTGTTAGGTTCCATAACCACCTGGTCCCTGACAATGTGTGGGTCCAAGCAGAGGGAGTTGGTACTAGACTGACAGTCAGTCACTCAATACTGCAGCCCCAGCTCCCTGCAATCCTGATAGGACAAGCACAATGACTGCAGTCCTCCAGACCAGCAGTGTTCAACAATCCTAGTTGCCCAAATTGATAGAATGCAGCCACAGAGCTAGCACACAAACTCTATTACATCACACATGCATCACTCACTCAGGTTTTGGGAATGATTCCATCCATCTCAAGCAGGCAGCAGGACAGACAGATATTACACATCCTCCAACTTTAACAGCACAGGGAAAAGATGGAAGAGCGCACATACGAAACAAAGCAAGAAGAAGTGATTAGTAAGACATGAATAGACAACCACATGGTTTTTAAGAGATGCTGTCATAACCAACTGAAGATGTCTGTTCCCTAACCAGCCAGAAGGAGAAGTTAATGGACACACAGTGAGGACGGACACGTCCATCAAGTGAAGCAAATTGCGAGTATGATCCAGGGAAACAAGAAAACAGCACACTAAGAACATGAGGTCAAACAAGAGGCAAGGGAGGATAGCACAGGGCAACATGCTCGCCTTGGAAGCAAAACAATGCAGAGCAACACAGGTTCAATCCCCAGGTCCGCACTTAGAAACCTCTATTGAGCATGTTATAAATAACCCATTACAATTACAAGAGCGAGACATACCGGGAATGATGACATAGCTCAGGAAGGAGGGCGTTGATAGTACATTAGCAAATTAAAGAGCCCTTTAGTTCCTCAGAAAACACACCAATAACATAAATAGCCAATAGCAGGAGAAATGGTGTCTAACCGATTGACCAAGCATAATATAACATCACAGGCTACAGAATATTGCAACAAAAATGCAAGGCAAAACATTTATTTGATGTGGGCTGGGCTGTACGATCTGTACCTGCTGTGGCAGGATGTTAAAGAGGAACAGGGGTTCAATCTATGCTGTGACAGTGGATAGAAATTGATATTGGCATGGGAATGGCAGAGATCTGTATATGCAGCGCAGGCAAGGATACTGGATATGGGGAAGTGTGCGGCACAAGCAGGACACTTGGAGGGCTGCCAGAGGGACAGAGTCTATGCTCTTCAGGGCTTGGGCTCATACATGCAATAGAATGGTGGGTGCGTGCTCTTAGGCCTCGTTGGATTTTCTCTTCTTTAGGTGATGTCTGTCACGCAACAATTCAGCAATGCCTGAAAGTGGAACAACACACAGATGGGCCCATGCGGACGATAACAGCAGGCCTATGCATGCATCCAATGCAATGACCGTCTTTTATTTCAAAGTGCTAAACGTGCACTGAAATGCAGGTGGGGCTCTCTTTGTTTTTCTTTTGCATAACTAGGTGCAAGATCGGGGAGGATAACGTGCAATGCCCAGTTGCCCACCCCATTTCTGATGATGGCTGAACTGGAGAGACAGAGGGCCTCATTACACGGTAGGCGGCAAGGGTTTACCGGTACCGGTATTTTACCGGTACCGGTAAATCCTTACCGCCTTACTACGAGGTCCCTTTGCAGGTTGGGGAATTTAACGCCTGCTTTTTGCAGGCGTTAAAAACCAACCCGCAAAGGGACCAGTGGAGCTAATTACGGTACCGCAATTTGCGATACCGTAATTAGCGCCTTCCCCATTCCCATAGAGCCCTATGAGGCAAAAATGGGAATGGGGAAGGGCAATGGTGGAAGGGGGAATTACCGCCCCGCCAACCTTGGAATGGGCCGGTAATTCCCCTTTCCACCAAGGCGGTGCCGGTATTTTACCGGCATGAACCATGGCGCTAATAGCGCCATGGTTCACCGCCTACCGTGTAATGAGGCTTAACACCACTCTACTAATGCTGATCCTTTTTGGGATATGCACACCTACCTAATACTAATTAGTTCCTATTCTCTTCTTAAAACAGATGCGTAGTTCAAACATTCAAAATAAATCAGTCTCAGCCAGTTCTCCAATATCAACAGCAGTCTTGCCCACCACGATTTTGCAAAATGACCAAGCACAGTGATAATCTCTAGACTAGAGTGTAGCCTACCTACACCAAGATCCAGAACAGCAGTTTAATAGGGAGCCTAAAGGACCTGCTGAATGACCAAGCGTTTAGGGGTACACTCCATCCTACTGACAAATACGGGTACTATAAAAGCTAAGCTTTTAGGGGTGCTCTCCACCCTACTGACAAATACAGGTCCTATGAAAGATATGTGCCAAAGAAACCATTGACGCTTTAAACCCGCTTCCTGATTAGTCTCATTCGCATACCAACGGTGCACGTGACGTGACTTGATTCCGTTCGGGCTTTCTAGGAGATTACAATTGCATGCAGTTTGCACTGCAGTGTTGCCTTTCAACTCAGACAGTAACAATTTAAAACACAATTTACCATGCAAAATTGAGGAGAAGCAATGCTTAAAGTCACAAAGAGCACAGAGTCTTTCCAAAAGCACAAAGGGAGGTTAGTGCCAGGTAGGGGTCTCTGGAGTGGCTGGACCATTGTCTGACTCCGAATCCCAAATGGTTTCCACAGAAAACAGGCAGTGCCTCAGATAATGTTAGGTAACACTCCCTTCTAATGCCAGAAGCATTACTTGATGAAAGTAAATACCCATCCAACGGCGTACAGTACGTTTTACCGTTTTCTGAATATTTGTGCCTGCGTGCGTATTTGGTGTACTGCCCTTTTACCTTTTCCCAGTCACCAAAGGCAACCTAGTAAGATCCTGCTTAATGGTGTTTCTCTCTTCCCCGCAGTATGTCACTGGCCTGGATATCCGTGCTCAGCCATACGTTTTGCTTCCTTTCCCAATACCCCCTACTTTCCATGCTGGTGGTAGCCGGGTACCCAACAATCTCACCCAGACCATTGCCAGTACCTGTGCCACCTGCCTTTTTCAAAGAAATTCGTCCGTGGCTGGGAGTCATTCCATGACGCACTTTATTTTCCCCTACATGCTGAATATTTCCTCGAGTAAATGGCCAACCCGGCAGCTTTGTTATATCCCGTATATGTCCTCCAGGTCTATGCTGGCCAGGTGTGAGTAGCCCTCGGTTTTCTTTATTGTCAATAACTCCATTAGAAGGCAAGCACACTGAATTTTTGTACATAAGGTAAACACTACCCTACACAATACTAGATGTGCTGCATTTGCCACACAGTCAAAAAAACATCAGGCAAACTGGCAATATAATTTTGATAGAGCCCTAAAACCTGGACAGAGATAGCAAGCAACACATCCCACAATGCCATCCTGCCGCTTCACCACTAGCCTGACAAGATTTCCAATGCCATATAAATATCAAGGACAGCACAGCAGCGCCAACAGGCAGCTACCACACCACCCCCCCACCAGGCCATATGGGGTGACTGGCTGACTACTATCATTGCATCCTGGACCTGGATACAGCCTGAGCTATGTCAGGTTGCTGACATCGTTGTGTGGGCAGGCCTCGGTTGGGGCCCAAAGGACATGACGTCCAGGACGTGACGTCAGGGGAAGGGGAGGGACGGGGGGTTAGGGTCGGCAGTTCCGCCGACATGTTGATTAAAGCAGGTTGACAAGTACCTCGGCTCCCTCGTCTCATTGCAAGCTGCTGCAGGGCCTGCCGCGGGTACGCTTCACAAGGAAGCGACTCCTTAACACTGGCGACGAGCGGACACGGACTCCCGCTGGCGCCGTGCCGAGGTCTGCTGTCGGGCAGTATAGCGCGTCGGCACGCCTCGGACACGGCAGATGACTCCATACGGCCCCGCCTCCCGCGTGATAAAGGCCCAGGATCGTCACACGGCACTCGCTTCCCGCGTGACAGAAGCACAGGACTGGCACACGAGCAGCCCAGGATCAGCACAAGGGCGCCCGCCTCCCGCGTGACAAGGGCACAGACCTGGCACACAGACGCCCCACGAATACGGGAGCGCTGATTTTGTGTGGCCCCGCCTCCCGCGCAGGAAGGCTCAAAGGTACCGCACGTGGGAGAAGCAGTCCTCCCGTGCCACCTCAGAAGCCTCGACCTCCCCCACTGCAACAAAAGGGTGAAGGGAGGAAGAAAGTCCTCCGCACGCAGCAGCAGCGCCGCCAGAGCTGCCAGAGCCAAGGCGCAGTAGTCATCCAAGGGCACACAGGCTCATCACGGCAACGCCACCATGTCGGACACGGCGACTACACCAGCATCCTCCTCGGGAGGGGCAGGATTGGCGGCGGCAGCGTCTGGAAACGCGGATACCGCACAAGACAACAGTCAACATGCACACCAGGAGAGTGGAGCATCCCAAGTCATGCACATGCCCAATCCCTTCGAGATCAGAGATACCTCCAATCTAGGGCCCAGATAGAATATATGGCTACGGGACTTCAAGTTCTACACAGGTGCCATAGGTTTGACGGACGACACAAGATTGAAAAACACAATGTTCATGGCAGTGGGACCGGCGGTAAGAGACATTGCAAGGGAACTGCTGAACGTAGAAACCGTCACATACGGGAAGCTACACGCCAAACTATCTGAATACTTTACGCCACACACGAACGTAGACTATGAACGCCACATGTTTCACACAACAAGACAGGAAAAAGGGGAGTCAATAGACAATTTCGTGATGCGCCTCCGCATCAAACAGAAACATTGTGAGTTCCACAGATACTCTAATGAAGAGGCACTCAGGTCCCACGTAATCGCCGGGTGCCTCTCGCAACCTTTTCGCAAGCAGCTTCTGCAGAAACAACGATCCCTAGAAGAAATCCTAGCGCTGGCCCGCATGGAAGCAGCGGTGGACTCTCAACTAGATAGCTTAGGAAAAGTATCCATACATCAACACAGTGAAAACACTGAGTCGATCAACAAACTGTATACCCACCCTGATCCAGGCAACAAACACCTCGAAGCCACATGTTATAAATGCGGCTATGAATACCCGCATACAGGAACATGCCCGGCTGTAGGGCAGAAGTGCGCCGCATGTGGGGGAATGGACCACTACAGGGCCATGTGCAAAAACGCGCCAACACACACGCCACCCAAACATCGCTACCAAGAGAGGCGCCGGCCCACCCGCCAGAGTCCATCCAGACCCGCAGGGGACAGCGACAGAAGGCGAGCCCGAAAAGAAGACAGCGACCGCAGAAGCCAGTACACGCGCGAGGATAAACGCTCATCGGAGGACATGAGACGATCACACAGACGGCGTTTTGTAAGGTATGTGGAGACCAGGTCACCCACCAGCAGCGACACCCCTTCGTCAGAGGAGGATCAAAGGAGGAAAGGTTACGTGTGGGCCCTACAGGACAACACAGCGGCCACTCAACACAGCCCCATCTTGACACTTCAAGTTAATGACACCCCACTGAACTTCCTTGTAGACACCGGGGCGACGGTCAACATTATCAGCGACAGCGCATATCAATCCCTGACCACACGGCCAAAAATTAGGAAAGCCACAGTAGACATATATCCCTATGGCTCCACGACACCCCTGCCATGCAAAGGCATGATCACAGCCTGGTGTACACATAAAGGGCACTCTGCAAAGATCCCGCTATACATCCTGGACACCGAAGCCAACAGCGGATGCATATTAAGCTTCCGGACAGCAGTAGACATGGGACTGGTACACATTTTATACCGGCTGATGGCCCATAAGTACTTTGCAAAACCGGACGCAATTGAAAACGCATTCCCAAAGCTCTTCACCGGCCTAGGCAAACTGCGAAACAGGAAAGTACACCTTCACATCAATCCCCAGGTCAGACCAGTGGCCCAACATTACCGAGGTATCCCATTCAATATCCAGAGGCAGGTGGAAGAAGAGCTGGACAAGCTCATCAAAATGAATGTCATAGAACCGGTGTCGGGCCCGACGCCATGGGTGTCACCCATCGTCCCCGTCCCCAAGAAGTCACCAGAAGGATCCATACGCTTATGCGTAGACATGCACAGAGCCAACACAGCCATTGAAAGGGAACGGCATCAGGCGCCCAGGATCACGGACATGATTCATCTTCTCCACGGAGCAAGAGTTTTCTCCAAGTTGGACCTCACGAAAGGATAACACCAAATTGAAATTGCACCGGTGTCCCGCTACATCACCACATTCGTCACTCATCTCGGCTTGTTTCAATATAAAAGACTCAGCTTCGGCATATCCTCTGCCGCCGAGATTTTTGAAGAAGAGATCCACAAGGTTATCAGGCACGTCCCCAACTGTCTGAACTACTCGGACGACGTCCTGGTCTATGGCAAATCCCAGGAAGAACACGACCTGGCACTGCACAGGGAATGCCAAGCACTGGACGACGCAGGACTCACTTTAAACAAATCTAAGTGCGAGTTCTCGAAAGGATCCTTGAGGTTTTTCGGGCACATCTTCTCTGATAAAGGCATGAGACCCGACCCGGAAAAAGTGGAAGCCCTTAACTCAGCCACGCCCCCCGTGAACACTACAGGCCTAAGGTCGTTCCTAGGATTGGCCAGCTACTGCTCCAGATACCTGAAAGACTACGCCACCGTCAGTAACCCCCTGCGTTTACTCACCCGGAAGGACACGCCATTCATATGGTCGAAAGAGTGTCAAGCAGCGTTCGAGGCGATAAGGAAGGCCATCGCACAGGCGGAAGACATGGCATATTTTGATGCCAGTCGCGACAGTGAACTTATAGTGGACGCCAGCCCAGTGGGACTCGGCGCCATATTGACCCAGAAAGACCCCAGGGAGTCACACATCACACACGTGGTAGCATATGCCAGCCGGAGCCTGACAACCACAGAACAGGCATACTCACAGGCGGAAAAAGAGAGCCTCGCTGTCGTCTGGGCCTGCGAATACTTTCATCTCTTCCTGTTTGGCAAGGAATTCACCATCATCACGGACCACCAGGCACTACTCACCATAAACGGCAGCCCGAAGGCCAGGATGCTACCGAGAATAGCCAGATGGGGCCTACGCCTACAGGATTACAGGTTCCAAATACTGCACCGGCCAGGGAAGGAAGAAAACCCAGCGGATTACCTCTCCCGGCATCCCATGTCCACGACTGCATCCCAACCGTCCGTAGCGGACGCGTACATAAATTACATCATACATCACCTACAACCACTCCCAGTAGGGTGGCAGGAACTATCGATACAATCAGAGGCAGACCCAGCGCTGCAAATCGCTCGACACTGCCTACAGATGGACAAGACGA
Organism: Ambystoma mexicanum; assembly: GCF_040938575.1. NCBI lineage: Eukaryota > Metazoa > Chordata > Amphibia > Caudata > Ambystomatidae > Ambystoma > Ambystoma mexicanum. The sequence continues at coordinate 1,132,592,941 of NC_090933.1, read as the reverse complement.
CCCTCATGAAACATCAGGCCAGAGAAGAACCGGACACTACGAAGGAAGACGTCAAGTGGCTGGACCAGGTCCGGGAAGAGCTGACCGTGGTAGAGGACAACATCATACTAAAGGGATGCAAGGTCGTCATCCCGAGAACGCTCCGGGAGAGGATAGTGCATCTAGCGCATGAAGGACACCGAGGCGTAGTCGCCACAAAGCGCCTCCTTCGCCAGAAAGTCTGGTTCCCTCAACTTGATCGCTTGGTAGAAACCGTCGTGGGAAGTTGCCACGTATGTGCACAAGTTGCGCCCCCGCCACACCCAAACCCATTACAGTCATCACCACTGCCAAGTAAAGTGTGGGAGGAGCTAGCAGTCGACCTATTCGGACCACTGAACAACGGGACACACGTGGTCGTACTCATGGACGAACACTCAAGATACCCGGACGCCCAGATAGTAGAGAGCAGCGCCACAGCGAGCGTCATTACAGCACTTGACAGGATGCTCTCTGCCTATGGCATCCCCAAGATCATAAAGTCCGACAACGGTCCTACGTTCATAAGCCAAGACTTCCAGCAATTCGCAAAATACATGGGGTTTCAACATCGACGCATAACCCCTCGATGGCCTCAGGCCAACGGCATGATCGAAAGGTTCATGGGCAATGTAAAGAGGACCCTCCAAATCGCCCATGTACAAAACAAGCCATTTGAGCAGGCCCTTAATCAATTACTACGAGAATACAGGCACACGCCCCACAGCACGACAGGAGTGTGCCCAGCGGACCTGCTATTCCGAAGACCGATTACCACGAGACTACCGGAAGACCCGAGGCCACAAGAACTGACGCCGCTAGAGCAAGAAGCGAAAGCAAATGACACCGCGAGGAAAGCAAAGACGAAAGAGATCTCGGACAGGAAAAGGAGAGCTCGTGAGAACATAATGCAACCAGGAGACGAAGTATGGCTCAGGCAACCCAAGAATCGTAAAGAAGAAGCCACCTTTGCACCCACACCCCTAGTCGTGATGCACAAGAAGGGCTCCATGGTCACAGCACAAAGGGACGACTGCTCAATGGTGACCAGGAACAGCTCGCATTTCAAACGCGTCAAACTAACTCAAGAAGGTCCATGGACATGGGACAGAGACAGCGAGGAGGACAGACCACGCGAAGAAGCGTACCAAGGAGACAGGGAAGAGTCAGAAGGCGAAGCGCACCCCCCCACACCAGCCAGGGAAGTCCCAACCCCGAATAAGGCCAAACGACCGCAGAGGAGCCGCATGAAGCCAACTCGACTCATCGAGGAGATGGGGTAAGAAGAGAGCCTTGAACTCACATGTTAAAAAGGGGGGAGATGTCAGGTTGCTCACATCGTTGTGTGGGCGGGCCTCCGTTGGGGCCCAAAGGACATGACGTCCAGGACGTGACGTCAGGGGAAGGGGAGGGACGGGGGGGGCTAGGGTCGGCAGTTCCGCCGACATGTTGATTAAAGCAGGTTGACAAGTACCTCGGCTCCCGCGTCTCATTGCAAGCTGCTGCAGGGCCTGCCGCGGGTACGCTTCACAAGGAAGCGACTCCTTAACAAGCTACTGTGATTCCAACCCTCGGCCTGCACCACCGCCACCCTTCAAACGAGTTTCGTTAATACACAGCATTCCTCCAGTCCCTAAGACTGAGGGGGACAGGAGAGGTAGTGTAAATTAAGGTGAGGGAAAAGAAAGGGGACAAATAGCGCACTACTGCGCTTCTTATTTACGAGTGATTGCCAGAGCAGCAGATAATGCGTGCGCCCAGAGCAGTCCTCACCTCACTTGTCCCAGGCAAAGGGTTATGTAAAGGGCCTGTCCTTGCCACGGCAGTGCTCACAAAAATGCTGGAGCACCAGAGATCACAGCCACCACACCAGAGAGCCTCAACCAAGGTGCCACTCTTTAGGCAATAGGTCGGACTGGGTGGGAGGGAGCAACCATTTTTGATTGGCTGTAGCAGCGCCGCGCGTACTGCCAAGCGCTGCTACAGCCAATCATATTAAAAGCATGGTGCGAGTGACTGTGCAGAGGTCCATGTCCATGTTTGATTGGCTGAAGCAGTGCCACACGTGCAGGCAAGCGCTGCTACAGCGAAATGCCAATCATATTGCAAGCATGGTGTGAGGGTGCCTGTGCAGAGGTCCATGAGATCCCTGATTGGATGAAGTATACACAAAGTATACACATGAAGTATACACATCCACATTGTAATTCAATGATGATGAAGGGACGGCAGGGCAGTTAAAAAAACGTGCGTGGCTTCAGAGTCAAAGGTGCACGTCCGCACAGCCGCGCGGTTTACAGGGAACATTGGACTGTCCACCATTTATCCCCCCTCTTCTACACATGCTCTCCACTTTTAATCCATGCTCTCAAGTGGCTCTTGGCTCGTGCACAATTGTACAAAACACCAAAAATGATATAAAATAAAATACATTGAATTAATTGATTCTTTTTAAGCCCTCGAGCTGGTAAACTACTCAACTGTAGTTGCATCTTTTTGTGATGTAAAGTGATCTGTGACCCCGGGTCAAGTTCCACGCCTCATAAATACCTACAATTAAATGGAAGACATACAAAATATTGCCTGTATTCCCATAATTTATCAGATGCTGCTAGAAAATTCCCATGCACTCACGCAATTTGGCAAGCACATCCATGCATGCCTATGTTTTGTACCCAATGCTTGGATTTCCCACCAAATTCCCTTGTGCTGACACCATGGGCCTAATTGACAGACGCGCTTTATAATGGCGCAAACCCATTGGAAAACGCTATGTGAATCAGGCCCTATGTTTCAGATATTTCCAATTGAATGTCCTAGTAGTACAATATTTTCCAGGCATTGCCACCGTCATGTATTTCCATCATTTTTCAGGAATTGTTACCAAAAGTAGGCACACTAACACCATTTCTAGGGATGCGGGTATGTGCTCCCTTTGCTCCTCCCAATGTCCTGGCATTGACGTCAGGGGTGGACTGGGAACTAGAAGAGGCCCTGGAAATAATTACTGGGGACCAAAAGAGGCCCTGGAAACAATGTTCAAAGTGGCCCCATATGACACCTTTTCAATGCTTTTCCTATGAGAACATTTGAAAATACCACACAAAAGTGGCCCAGGGTACAGAGGCCCACCGGGAAATCTCCAGAGTTCCCTATGGGCCAGTACACCCCTGATTGACGTCAAAGGCTGACAGGCCAGGAAGGGAAGCAAAGGTGAAGGATACCTGCTTCTCTCACATGGAGCAAATAGACCGCATGGAAAAGCCAGGAGCACTTCATTCCTCCCTGTTCATTGAGTGCAGCAGGAGAGAGTTTTGGCTTGGCTTCCCTCCTTTCCCTCAGATAGACATATTTTCAATGAGACAGATTCATTGAGGACTCTCTTTGCATAGTCAAAACACAATATGCCTCTGCTGAACCATCAAAGCCAAGATACAGCATGATTTGGCCACTCTACTGTAGCAAATTCTAGTAAAGAGGCAAAGCTAAAAACTGAGCTGTTAGCTGTCAAGGGTCTACAGTATATATGTTCTAAATTCAAACTATGCTCAGAGTGCGTGAGGGTGGCATACTGATCCAATTGTGATAGTGATTATTGTTATTGAGTTTCAATTAATTAGATTACCAGAGGGGAAGATTACTGTTAAATGTTGAGAGGCAAGACTGATCTCAAATGTTATATGCAGTAATTTACTATTAAAATATATATTTTCAACTATTAGTACCCAGTTTTCTTCATGCTGAATACGTTTTGTTTTCATTTGAAACCATGTTTTTTCCAATCATTTCTTTTCAATTTGCTTTAATTAGATATGCGATCGATTTTGAGTCCTCTTCAATTTCAGTCATTAGGCATCATTACGAGGTCGGCGGTAACCCGCCGGTGTGACCAACGGTTTGTCGTCAAACTCGTAAGACCGTTTCCGGCACCCAGCTTCCCGATGGCACAGGGCCATTACAAGTCCTGGTGGACCGGGAATCGAGGCGCCAGAAAATGTTAGTCCCCATTCCCATGTAGTTCCATAGGAAGCCATGGGAATGGGCTCATGGAAGCACTGGCACCATCACTAACGGTGCTGGTGCTTCCGTGATGAGTCTGCCTACTGGGGCCATTGTGCCTGCCAGGGTCAGACCTGTGGGCGCAGTGGCCCGGCAGGCAGACTCGGAGTGTGGCTGTCCGGAAAGGAGGGTGCTCGTAAGCTTACCATCACCCTTGTTTCCAGACCCCCACACTCATAATGAGGCCAATCGTCTTTAAGAGCATTTTTCTTTAGTCCGGACTATTTGATGTTGTTCCTTTTCAGTTTTGGCTGTTAGGTGGTGCTATATGTGCTGACTACAAGCTACAACTAATGCCATGGGAAGTGAAGAGAGGAAAGAGGTTTTGAGAAGGAACACACAGCCTATGGGTGTGTTTGATTGTTTACCCACCGATTGACACCCACAGCCATTTTAGTAGCCATTTCCACCCATTACCTACGTTTTACCATCAAAACATACCATTTGCATCTCTTTGAGCTACCTTGGTGCTTTCAAAGGGATCCCAGTGTTATTTCTAATGTTTTGAAATGTAATACCGAAATTGCAGCTGTAAAGCAGCTCCTAGTGTAATAGAAATGATCTCATTGCCAAATATGCCTCCAGCATCTTGAATTATTAACAATATGTTTGTTATTTCATCGCTTCCTTGTCCTGAATTCCTGTTAAAACCAAGCACTAGCGAACAGAACAATTTTGGCTCTTGTATAAGCATTTGTCAGGTGCTACCAAATTAGACCGAGTTGCTAATATTATTTGCCAGCTGCTATCATCTCATGGCCAGTTAGTGCCATTATGGCAGTGTTTGAAAAATATCTGTGCCATGCTTACAAAAAAGGCATAATTGTTGTCTTTGCCAATTTTTTGGGGGTTTTGCTGTTGACAATTCCCAACCCCCGACAGCTTCCCTTCAGTGTTGTGAAATGTACTCATGATTTAATGAAAGGCCATATGTTTGAGGAATTTTAAATAGATATATTTCTAGAAAGGCATTACTACAAATTAATGTTCATTTGTTAGGGATCACAAATTAAACTTATTTAAAGAGCTTCCAGTCTGAATCTTAATCATGAAGGTGTCAGGAATATATCATCATTTAATCTGGATTGTTCAATGGTTGTTGTTGAACCAAGCAAGGCTACTTGTTACATGTGCAGATGTTCCTGAAAATAGTGAGTGAAATGGGACTTGGCAGAAAACCTTTAAAAACTAAATTTACCTGGGGAATTGTTTAAAATGTACATTGCCTCATTATGACATCAACGGTAGCCATGCCTGTAATACCGGCACAGCTGCCGCACAGCTGCCGCCGGTGTCATTTATTTTCCGGCACCCGCGAATGCGCAATTACCAGGTAATTATGGCCCTGCCGGACCCCATAATTGCCCATTTGCGGGCGCCGGAAAAAAGATGCTCCCAATTCCCATTCGGCCCCACAGGGCGGAATGGGAATGGGAAGGTTGGATGCACCGACACTGTTTACAACGGTGCCGGTGCATCCGACATGCTGTGCTCACGGGTGCCTTCCTGCCCGCCAGGTCGAACCTGGCAGGCAGAAAGACACCCGCGAGCACAACTCGTAGTTTGCCGGTCCGGGAATGCTGAATCGATCCACGCTAGTTCCTTTGAAAAGTCATTAAGTGCGTTACCACTGAAACGTTTGACTATATTTACAGGTTCAAAGGTTTTCATGAGTGTAACATATACGGTTGTCTGTTCTAAACTGCTAAACTGGATTATTTTATTGCATATAACACCTGTTCGAAAATGAAATTGAATTGATTTTCCACCTGGTATGACATCACTACAGCCACTGCTGAGTCCATTTTTTCTTTTTTTTTTTGCAGCTTTAAAGCAAATATGTCTCACAAATATCTGCAAATCTATATAAAGTGCACAGGAAAAAATGAAAATCAAGCCTTTCAAGTTGATTGTACAAAATGCTACTGACCCTGGAAAATGTTTTTAGATTTTTTTTCTTCCTTTCTGAAGGATGTGTTCATTAAACATTTTTATGAGTTATTTACAATATAATGTTCCTTTTAAAATGTTAAAACTATCTTTAATAAAGCATTAAAAACATTTAAATGTAGCCATAAAATGGAATACTGTAAAAATGTGCCAACTGTTTGTGTGATTTGTAAAAACAAAATAAACAAGAACATAAAGACAACATAAACAGGATTTAAGTATATTTCTTAAAACGTGTGGTAGTTCTTAATATTCTCATGCATAGACTGATTCTCTTTGGGTCCTGAAAATACTATCACATTCTTTTAAATATTGGGTCTTGCAGTTCATGTTGGGAAGACTTCTACATTTTCCATTTTTTTAACCAATTTCCAAAAAAATAAAGAACATGATGCTGCAGATCATGAGTAGCTCCCTCTATGAAATTTGAGTAATCTGTGCTTTTTGCAAGCCAATCAGATTGGCATAATATCCCTGGCAGATTCTGATAATATTAGAAAATGTCCCTGAGACCTACATCTTTAGGGGAAGCGCAGTAATGGTGTATCTTCAAAGGGAGGCAGGCCTGCAGTAAGGGAGGGAAGGTGTGGGTGAAATGAAGATGAGAGGAGAGATCACCTACATTTACAAATGTTTTCTTGATATGGCAAAAGAAAGCAAAAATTGCAAGAAGGTTGCTAAATGTGTTAATCTCTTTACTTTCACATTTATATCACGCAACCGGTTACCCGTAGGCTTAAGGACGCAGCATATAACTGTTAACAAGACATTCAATTGCAATTCATGGACATTTACAGCGGTGTGTTTTTAGTTGGGATGTATTATTTGATCTGAGACTCCTGAAGTTCAGTTTCTCAACAATACATTCCACCAGGTAGGCTGGCATCAAGCCAAGGAACATTTATGAGTAATCAACAAAGTTTTGAATTGGATTCTTGCCTTTACTGTCTGCCAATGCAGGCTCCGCCTTGCCTCTGACACACAATCTCTCCGTTTAAGGTTCTTAATCACCCTAACTGCACCATTTTAGATGACCTGGAGGCGGTTGATTTCAAGTTGAGAAGTGCCAATGAGGAGGCTACAGCAATAGTCAATACTTGAACCTATTATCGCTCTCGCGAGAGTCTCAGTATTATTTTCTGTAATCAACAGGAGGAGGTGGGCAAGTAGTTTTAAATAATAGCTTTCTACGGAGACCAGGCTTCTCAAATGTGATTTCATATTTAGGTGCTGATCTAGTATCATACTAGTGTTTTTACTTTCTGCTGTACTTCTAACTTATTTGTTCCTGTGGTGAAGTTGTTAAACATACGGTCCAGCTTAGCCAGCTTATTTTCAGTGCCAACCACCATGAGCTCCGTTTTATCATTATTAAGAACCTTGTTAATACTATTCTAGTCAAAGCTGTTTGAGCCAGTGAAAGAGATGCCACACTGCATGTCATCGGCATTTTTTGCAGAGGTGATTTTGTTCAAGAAGATTGAAAAAGGGTATCATAAAAATATTATATACGATCAGAGAAACACATGCCCCCTGGGGCACGCCAAATGACAGAGGGATTGGTTTGGCCTCTGTTTCCTCACTGGCTGCTCTACATTGACTCCCACTCAAGAATGATACTATCCACTGTATCGCCTGGTCTGAGAACAGGGTCTTAACCTGGTGGAGAAGATGACATGGTCCACCAGGTCAAAAGCAGCGGAAAGATCCAAAATCATGAGTAGCAAGACTTGACCACTATTTATTCTTTCTAGTAGTTTGGACTTCAGGTCGAGGAGAGCCGTCTCAGTTCCATGGTGATGTCTGAACCCTGACTAGAACTTGTTCAGGATGGGGTAATTATTGAGGTAAAGCGAAATGTGGTTGTACACCACCCTGTCCAAGAATTTGTGGTAGTGATTGGCCTATAATTAGTTGGTGTTGCTGGGCAGAGATTATTTTTTTTAGTTTGGGTGTGATCCATGCTTGTTTTAATTCCTTGGGACATAGTTTTCCTTGAACAAAGCATTCACAAATTTAGTGAGCGCTGGTAGTATAACCTCCGAGCATTCTTTGCTAATCATTTCTGAGCACGGGTCCTCCTTGCAACTGGTAGATTTAAGTTTCTTGGTAACTTTTGCCAACTCCTCCTCAGTGATCGGAGAGAAGTGGAATTGCTGCAGGGAACTCACTTTATCTGTAAACTGAGTATGCTCTCTTTCTGGTTGCTTATTCAGATTCCGGTTTTTTGCCTCAATGTATTTTTGATTAGTGTCAATTTGTTCACCATTGCATCCTGAATTGAGGTGCACCAGGCTTCATTTTTCAGCAATGGTTCCTTATTAGGACCCCTGGGGTGTTCGTGTTCTCTAAAGATTTTAATAAGTTCTTTACTGTCTGATGTGGAACTTGCGAGTCTGTTGTTAAGCATTTCTTTTTTTGCTTGTAGCGTTGCCATTTTATACATCCTAAGTGTTCTAAGTCTAAAGTAGCCTGACTCTTCGTCATGCATAAAAGTACTTTATTTTTTACCGTTTGAGTTCTTCGGCATTAGTCAAGAACCATTTATTAATCTTATGTCCCACCTGGCAGTATTTTCTCTTTATTGGTCCTAGTGTTTCAGTGATGTCTTCAAAGGCATTTCAAATTAGAAGTGAATTTGACATCCCCTGAAGTGTCTCCAATTGAAGGATCTCTGATGTCAAGGACATCACCCAAGGTTTAAGGGTTACAATTGTTAGCTTCTTATAGTTTCTGGCTAATTTAAGGATTTGGCCACTATCACCTTTCCTTGAGAAGCGTTCATTAGTAATATTAAGTATATGCAAGAATGGTCCAACCTGCAGGTCACAGAGAACATTGAGTCTTTATCATCCAGAAATAGACAACATGAGTAGAGTAGAGTTGAGTTGTTTTAAGGAACATAAAGGCAGTCCAAATGATCAGTGAATGGAAAAATGCTCATATTTATTTTGGAAAAAATTAAACAACTTGGGGGGAAATCTCCTGAACGGGGGTTAGAACGTACATTGATATTTGTCAGTTTGAAGTGAAAAATAAACACACAATATAAAACTGCAGTCAATTTATGTATTCGTTTTTCCACATGGCTGAGTATTTAAAACGACCAACTGTTCAACATATTCATGGGTCGTTTGCCCTAAAAAAGAGAATTCTCAATTTATAAAAGAATAATTATTCCAAGTTTATGGCACAGATGTTTCTGTTTAAGAGACACATTTCTTGGTAAGCACATACTTTCAAAATGCAGTGCAAATTTAAGATATCACCAGAAGATGTTGTCAATTGTCAACATTGCCCACAGATTTTCTTTCAATGCATTGGGAACTTCCTGCTCTACTTGTACTATTGAATGATTTTCTCAATGAGATGGCTGGATGATATGGTTAAAGATATACAAATCACAGCAGGATTAGAATATGCATTTGGTACTGTAATGTCTTGCTCTAAATACCTGTTACTTAGGAGCTTTGCATTCGCTAAATTTGCCTCCATTTTATTTCCCTATATGGTTAATATGCCTTCTATTGACATTAAACACAAATGTTTAGTGGGAATCCTCTTTATTCTTCTATTTTGGTTTCTTACACTGATATATGAGCACTGGCCGCATACCTTTCAATAAGCAATCATATTCAGACTCAGAACAAAAATATGACAGTCATGATCTATGGCTATTGAATTCAGCCACATTACGGTGGCCATTGTACTGTTAGTCAACATAGGTTTGGCAGGTAACCAGGGTTTGGATAATCCTTACAGAGTGCTTATTTTCAGTGAGAAAATTTAGAATTTGCCTCCAATTTGAAAATCTTTGTGAACTATTTATTTATTTATTTGTTATAGTTGTGTTTAGGTCCAAAGAACTTTTACAACTGTTGCATTAACATTGTACATACTAGCCATACAATTTATATATACTTACAATTAGACAATCAGTCATTCAGTATATTTCTATAGTCAATTTCACAATCTTCACAATACATAATACCATTTACTATTCATTTTCTATATATTTACATGAATTCATATCAATTCTAGCCACATACAAATAGTGATTCATCACATGTTATGCTTATCACCAGACTTCAGAAAGTGATGGGATTTAATTAGCGGATAGACAGAGTTAAACTCAATATTGCAAGGACTCCTGGATAATAGATGTTTAACGTTATTATATCTTGTGTGTTATAAAGTGCAATGTGCTTAGAGGAATCTACTATCATGGACTCATTCCGCAGTTTCAAACATATTCTCAGCTGTGGTCCACCCATTATATAGGCCATGTGTACAGATTCAGTAGGTGTATTCAGACAATAATGCCAAAAATATGCAGATGATATAAAGATATAATGATGTGCATACCGTACATATACACGTTTATATACTGATAATAGAGCAGTACACTCAGTTAGGATATGTCTAACTGTCTCTAGATTCTCTGCAACTTTACAGATCCGACAGTATTGTTGGTTTTTGGCCAGTTGCCATTGAGAACCATATGTTGCCCTGACCGGCAATTGATTGGTTCTCATGAATAGGCGAAATCTGCGGACTTCAGGATTAGGGTAGATTCCCTTTAGACAGTAGCTGCTTGGAGATTTAGAAAAGCTAATATTCTGCACTTATGTGTGCCAAAGCTTTCCCTAATTATTGTAAAGCAAATCTCCTTATACTCTCTCCTTCCCTATCGTTTCCTTTTCTCATTCAAGTATCAAACAGTGTGCTGTTTCTGGCCTCTGGCTTGGTCCTCACTTCATTACTATGCTGATGTTTATTTGGTGGGAGACAGTAAATTCATTCTCAGATTGCAAAAACGCCTCCACACTCTAAGGGAACATTTGAACACATCTTCAATCTTTAATGCAGCCACAATAAGATGTATAGTTTTTTCTACTAAATTCTATTAAATCTGTCCACAGTTATATTTCATTTCCTCTGCACCTCTAAATTCTGCATTTTGCCTTCTGCCCAACTCTGTCACGCTCCAATCTTATTTGAGCATCACACACCCCAGTCACAAAACAATAAGTATTTATTTTTTATCACAAGCACAAACGCATTGTAAACTGGATGGACTGCAAAATGTGAGACTTCTTCCAATGTCCTGCTTTGTCATGAACCCAGAGTGTCTGGCTCCACAAAACAAATGGCCACTTTTTGAACCATAAAGAAAGGGTCTTTGGGCTGCATCATGAGCATCAAATATCAGTAACTTTGGTGGGTGTGCACATCCACTAGGGCAATTTAACAACCTACCCTTAAATCAATGTATTCCAGGTCCTTTAATGGATCAGAATTACACCGGTTTAGTGATGTTTCTGAGATAATCCCACCCTGGAATTCGTGACAGGAAACAGACTGTTTTGGATTAGAATATTGTGTTTTTATTTCAAAAGAATACATTAATTTAAATGCAGGCGGTTTCCACTTTACAGCAGGGGAAGCCACCAAAAACACTAAAAATGCATTGTGCTATTTATTTATAGGGTTATCAGGTTTTCAACAAAGAAAAACACAGATACTGTAGTGGTGGTGTTTGTGACTCTAAGGATAATAAACAGAAGGGAGCTCCCAAGCCATCTCTGTGGCACAATTGGTTAGAGCATATGACTGTAAATGGAAAGGTCAGTGGTTACTCTCAGAACATTTATTTGGTGTCTAGAAAGTAGATTTCATAGTTAAATCAATGCATTTGCAGCTACACCCAACCCACTTTCCAAAATGTGATTGGGTTATTGAAGTTAAAAAAAACTCTGGACAAGGGGACAGACTGGTCGATTCTAGGATCGTCCTGACAAAAATGGGATGTCTGGTCACACTAGGTATATATCATCATAATACAACATGCTAATTTCTGCTCTCCCTAATGAAAATTAACCATGGAATACTGAAATTATATTTCTCATGCAAATAGATATACACCCATAAATTATCAGCCGTGAATGGCTATTATAATTACTTAATGACTATGGCCCTCATTACGACCCTGGCGGAGATCGTGGTGCAATATGCACCATGGAGCACGGCGGAAAGCTGCCGATACCGCCATGGGGGTTGGCGGATTTACCGCCCCATTCCGACCTTGGCGGGGCGGTAAATCCCCATTCCCCATTTTACCCTTCCCCATTCCCATTTTTGCCCCATAGGGTATAATGGGAGTGGGGAAGGCGTTAATTACGCCACCGTAAAATACGGTGGCGTAATTAACAACAAGGTCCCGTAGCGCCATGGATTTCTCCGCCCGGAAAAACCAGGCGGAAACCGCTCCATGGCGCTACGGGAACTCGTAGTAGGGCGGACGGGTCCGCCGCGAATACCGTTGGCGTAAACCCACTCCGCCAGGGTCGTAATGAGGCCCTATATCTTTAATGACAACCATGAAATTAGCGAAGCATTGACATGTTAGTTAGTGAATCCTGGAGGAGGCATGGTCAATTTACTTCAGCAAATAATGCTAATCATAAAATAAATGCCATCAGAATCCGAAACATAATCACATCAGTACTTCTTGCTGAAGAAATACCTCACTGTCCTACTGCACATTAGTTTTTTTATGGCAAATCAGATTTCGAATATTTTGTGGGCATAAGTTGTATTAATTCAGTGGAAAGTATTGAAATTTTATAGAAATGTCTATCTCTGATTACGGACAAAGAAAAAGAACATTCTAAATGGTTTTGGCTTTGAGGTGAAGGGCAAGTAGGAAAGGGAATAGATGTGAGCCACCGGTTCATTTAAATCCTATTTCCTGAACAAAGCCATTACATCAAATGTTTTTAATATTAGAAAAAATGAATTTATTTGGGACATTTATTGACTTTGGCTGCTACAGCGCACCATCTTTTCATTCATTTCAGAAATCTGTGATTCCTTATTTATAGGATGCCACTGATTTCAGAAGGCCCTTTTTTAAAAAAGAACCAGGGAAATTAAATTATATTCTTTTCTGGAGAAGAAAATAGACTACAATATTCCAAATATTCAATTTGTTGGGGAATACTATGTCTCAAAACACAAATGTGGAATTGGTCTACCTACATTTTCAGTCAAAAAAGCTATCTCTTTGGACAGGAATCAGGAATCCTCAGGTTGGTAGTGTTCCTCTTTTTTTCTCAAATTGAGCAGAAAATCCCTGAACACTGAAAAACAGGGCATCTGTTTCCCCTTCCCAGCCCTTTGTTCCAGGGATCACATTATCCCAAGCTCTGTCACCCTTCTGGTTTTGTGAGTGAATTCTCCTGTGCCCTGGAACAACATGCCTCAGCTCCTGGCCAGAGGATTTGCATGGATTTCCTTAACCAAATAGTCTTTGTTGTCAGTTTGTAGGAATTAAGAGATGTCTATCTATCCCCCTCTCTTTCTCTCTCTGTCTCTTTCTCTCTCTCTCTCTCTCCCTCTCTTTCTCTCTCTCGCTCTCTCTTTCCCCTCTCTCCCACTCTCTCTCCCTCCCTCTCTCTCTCTCTCTCCTTCCCCACAGGGGTTTGGTATTTTGTTCTTCTTTCACTTGCCATATCAGTGTAACCTGACAGAGCATTATTCTATCAGCTGGACTCTCTGACTGGCTTGATGTCAATAAGGCATACCTAAAGAATACACCACCCTTGATCCTATTTTTCCCACAGTTCAGAATACCATAATGCAAGATTCCAGAATTCTATTTCATCCCATTTTCTAAACAAATACTTATATTCCTTTAGTCAAGTATGTTATTACAAATCAGAAGATCTATGGCATAAATCTATAGCACATATGGTATTGAAGTTATGCATATTTTTCAAATGAAGTGTACCTTTGAAATGGAAACCTACAGAAATATAGCAAACAATTCCCTCTAGCATTTAAAGCAAAAATAATATTCCCTTTTTCTTTGAATTTCCATGAACAAATACGCACCTTTTGAATTATTCGAATGGCATATGCACAGTAATCATTTGATGTCACGTGATTTGGTGTAGAACTCTGATTGGCATAGACCGTTTTCTCCTTGGCAATGCAATGGGATTCAAACTGTCACTGTTCTTAATTTGTCTGCACACATATGTTATAACAAAATGGTGTATTTTTTAAAAGAAATATGCAACACTAGTTTGCAGTGCGGTAAGAAAAGTTGCTAAATCTGTTTCATATATGTTTATATTGGTAATTAATTTATTGCCACTTTTAAAACACAGCAACATTTCTGAGGTTAGATTTAAAATGAAGGAGCTACCTCCAGCATATAGCTGTTGATAGCTCCTCCACATTACCTCCAAAATGTGGAGGATTTACCATGGGCAGTATAACCACCTGTGGTAAATCTTCAATCCCCCTCACACTCTTGCAGTATGTTTGACACCAAATACCACCAAGCATGTAATTAAACCCTTTGTCCCCCAACACTATTCTCATGTTTGCCTCTTTGTATGCATCTTTGTCTCTTGCTTTGTAACACTGTTTCCTTCTGCCATGGTCTCTGTGCCCCACACGCACACCTTTTCCCATCCATCATCCTCCAGAGCATGCACGCTCATAACAAACTCAGTCATTCAGTTAGACATTTTGTGGAACTGCAACAAATCTACCTCAGGGGGGGTGTGGATCACTATGCCCTCCCTTGCTCTTGTATCTCAGGGCGATTGTGCACTGTGTTACTCCTAGATTACTCCTGTCTTACTCCTATGGACACACTAACATAAGACACAAAGAAAACACATGAATCAATTCAACAATAGAAACACTTTTATTCATACATAGCAATGCATGATGCAAACACTACTATAAATCTCGAATGTGCACCTTTTATGCTTTTGGTGCAAATCTACCATGCAATGCAATAACTGTAAGCCTTACAGGCTTCTAATGCAAGCAATCTAATAGGAAATCCAATCCACACCATTCCTCTCCAATCCACACCATACTTCACACTCTCTCTCTAAGACAAACCCTGTCTGATGATTAACCCATCTATCATGTCAGCCAAAGCTCTGTGTGAGTGTCTGTTCTAATTCCCCATGATGCACGTGTCTTATTCAGCAATACCCCCCTTTTTCTCTGTGTTGCTCTGTCACTCCTCTCCAGCTAACTTCTGCAACCAGCCAGTCAGTCAGGGCCAGGCCTCTCTCTGCCAGATCTCATCAGCTCTGCTGCACCCAAAACCGCTTCCCAAAGTACATCAAATCACTCCCAAACGCCTCTATAAATCCTCTCTGGATTTCTCAGAGTGTCAGTGTGCCATCTCCAACTCCAACTAGCATCTCGAACTACCAACTCCCTCTCTCCTCAGAGAGCAGACTAGCAGAGAGCAGCCACTCAAATCTCACAGAACAGCTCCATCCAAAACTCCATCTCCAACAACTAGAAACTACCAAAGCCTCACCTCTCATTATATTGTTCAATGATGTATACATATCCATGGTTACACTCGTGCTCTCTAAGCTAAAATGGCTCTCTTTCTGTCTGTCAGCGTTTCTAAATGTGAACAGTGCCTAAAAGTCTGTGATGCATATCTTGTACTTTTCAATCACTGTGTGTTCTTGTCATCGTGGCATTTGTCATCATATCTATACCATATCTTCTTCTGTCTGCGGTCACCATTTTACCATCTCCTTATATTTCTCCATTCACTTGCTCTCTGTTTCTCCGTGAAAAGCTCCTCCCCCTCCATGGTGCTGTCTACCCCCACCTTCTCTCTGTCTGCGAAGCACCAGCCAGGGCTGATAAGGCCCAATGCCCTCTCCACTTGTCAAGAGTCGCGTTATCTCTGTCTGCCAAGCAAACTGTTTATGCATACTTTGTTCACACTAACTCATAACAATCTTTCCCGTGGAACAAACAGCTACTGAATGGCTTCAGAGCCAGCTAAATGCATTCTCTATAGTGCTTAGCACATTCATTCATACCAAGCACTATACTCAAATCTCAATACATATTCTAAGTGCACACTCATACGTGTCTCTCTACAATGTATACATAATACATGACAACATATCTCTACATGTGTCTACATGTCTCTACCAAGGCACTTCAAATATAACAGGCCTCATTCTATAGCAAATCGCATGCACAGTGGCAGAATAATGTGGATAGTCTAATGTCACTACTTCATGTCAATACTAATCAGTACTAATCAGAATGTATGATGGATAACTACTCAGGATGAAATGATGGATAACTAATCCCTAAATGGGTAATGATTCCCTAATAATGGGTTTTGATCTGGTCCTCGTACTACATGGCAATGAGGGGTGGAAGTATCAGTAAGTGTACAATGTCTGTGATCTTCTCCTGTTTTACGGCACATCATCCATTTTTGCTTTGTTGTACACCTCATCAAGACATAGTGACATGCACTACTATTGCAGTGTATGAATATAAATTTCCATCTGCTCCCCCACCCACAACCAGTTTATCATCTACGAAATAGAGCATCCAGCAATGGGACTGCTATTTCAGCCACCCATATGCCATTTGTAAAGTGCTTCTTTCAAAAGCATGTGTAATTGATTTTTTTAATGAATTTAAGTTAATTTAATTCATTTATGTCTAATCTTGAAACCCAACGGCAAGAAACATAAATACATGTGGTTGCTACAAAATGTTTATATGACAATTATGGAATTTGGGACTAGCTCAGTGATGATGTACCGATTGAAACAATGTAGTACTACTGTTACTTGGGTGTCACCTTCAATAAGAGCACATCTGAAAGGAAATTAGTAGAAAATAGGCACAGAATTGGGGAGAGTTTAGCCGCAGGGTTAAGAAAATTATGGAGACGGCTCAGTGATTTCTCCCTTAGACCTGCCATAGCATTATATAAACATATGTTTATTCCTGACATGCTATATGGACTGGAGACCACAGCAATCGATATGAGTAAGTGGCTTGACAGGCTGGAAGGGACATTCTGGAGGAAACGCCTATGTTTAACCAGCTATGCCCGGCTGAGCCTTATCAGGAGTGAATGGGGACTGATCTTTCTGAGCACTCCCACTAACATCAGAAAATGGGCTTTCTTTCTGAACATTTTCTTAGCACAAACAAATACGGTCTCTGAAACATTGATAACAGGGTAGAATAAGGGGGCTCATGGCCATCTACTAAAATATAGGGTAGCAATTGAAAATTCTTGAATGAAATTGAGTTTACCTGGAATTACCAGTACCCGTGACGGTTTAGCTAAAACTAATGGAAAAAATAGTAATTATGGGATTAGAGACAACATTCCCTACTATATCAATGTTGGCACATGCCAAGGAATAATATAAGTATTTTCCAGCATTGGTATACACTCATCCCTATGTAAATCTGTTCCTGGACAGGGAGGTGTGGCTAACACTCAATAGGTTTAGGCCAGTTGGAAACTCTGGGCATTTCGGGGGCCCACAAACAAACTGAATCGATGCCCCCCTCTCAAAAATCTGAGGCAAAACTTTTTGGGGAAATTTGTATACAGGCCTCAGGATCTAGAGGAGGAGTTATGTTGGGCAATATGCACTTAGCAATTGTAGCATATTGGGAGGAAAAAGAGAAGTTGCTATCGAAAGCACCATAAGAGATGGTACAATATGTTAAAATTAATTTCTGGTGTCAATTTGAAATGGATTACAATTTCATGATTGTTGCTGATGGCAAGTATGTACAGTCTTCTAAGAATGTATTTTAACGGATTACGCTTTTATGATTTAGTGTATAAGGTTTCATGTAAACCAAAAAAGCATGTTAAATTAAATACAACAATTAATAATTTTAATTCATGTCAACCTTTACTTTTTCCATACTACAATAAAGTTATTTTTGACTGATGTTAAATATGAACCTCTACCTCATCCTAGCAGCACCCTTACAACGCTGTATATACCTTCCATGTAGCACACACCCTCTCCTCGTTCCCCGCTCTCTCTTCCCCCTTGCTCCCAGTCACCTGCTTCTGTACTGTTATGCAACGTTCTCACGTTCAGACAGATGGCTCGTTGGGTTTGAGATGATGGCTAAAGAGAGAGATAGGGACAGCAGTGGCTTAGAACCCACAGGGCTGTCTATGCAGCCTTACACTTGGTTAGCAGAAAACGCATCTCCTTAACCCCAGTCCCCCTTCATTAACTGCACTAATATTTCATATCAACGGTGCTTTGAGAGCAATTATTGGGTCAGTGATTTGATGTCTAGTTTTTGCTTGTCACTAAAATTAACCTAGATTCAATGTTTGTTATTTCACTTTTGCATTTTGGGTGTTATATGGCTTTTGTTACAATCTTAAAATGGAAACTGCAAGTTCCCTAAAAGACACTAGAGTAAGCTGTAGCCTGTGAAAAAGAGTGTAAAGTGTAAATGTACTGAAATTCTATCCAATCACCCAGGTATTAGCGCCAGCCAACGATACATATGTGATCGTGCCCACTGTTTTTCTTTTCTGTGGCTTGACTGCAGCAAACTGCCATTATACATTTTCAAATTAAGCTTGAATTTCTCTTATAACCTAAAATGAGCACTGCAGGCACAACAATAATAGTTCTATATTATTCTGGTATTGACCTTTACTTCTTCATCAAGCTTAAACACACTTCTTTTAAAAAGCTCCTTGCAAAAAATCCTGGGGTCTCTTGGGATCATAAATACGCTAGGGGGCTGCAGTCCTATTTAACTCACTATATTATAACTTTGAGATGGTGGCCTCTATATAATCTGCTGAACTACAGACAAATGATTGCAGTGTATATTTTCAATTCAAGACAGGTGCTGCCACTAGAGATATATTGTGCATGTAACACTTTTTTTTATTTTATTTATGTTATTTAGATAAAACGCTCTTGAATGAAATTCAAGCCCACTTTATCAATGTAAAGTAAATTGGGTGAATGGGAAACGAGGAAAGAAAAAAGGCAGGGACCTGTTCAGCCCAACATTAATAGGTGAAAAACTGGCCTCTCCTGAAATTCAGATGGTTTGATACGAGGCCGAAGTGAGGTGGAAGGGTGCTTTCCATTAGCCCTTGCACTTCTACTGTCAGATGGCTATCAGGCTTGGGAGCACTAAGGCGGCATGTAGGGCGTTAAAAAAGTCTTTGAGTCTGATTTACAAAAGCGTTTTACAATGTTGCATTCCCATTGAAAAACGCTTTTTGAATCAGGCCCTTTGTTTCTCGTCTGGCATCTGATGTGTGTGTGGGTAACCCTGATGCCATGTAAAATGTAGCATCTTGGTGGGAAGGGGATTCGAAAGAGTACAGTTAAGATTGAAGGAGAAGGGAAGGAGCAGTAGAAGGTCTACAGGTCTCTTGTTATAGATAATAAGGCTTAACCCACAAGCAAATTGTAGTGGCATCCTTCTCACCACATTTGGCGATGAGCGGCAAACCTTAAAGAAGACACAAGAGACCCCAGTCAGTCCGCGGTGAATTCAGAAGTTGATGTGGACGGCACGGGGCATTCGTGTGTTGCTGGAAATTAATACTTTAGGCAGGCCAAACGACTGATTGTGCAGTCAACCCCACACAATAAGGAGAGGGGTAGAGGAGGTGAGATGTGCACTGCGAGCGCAGACACAATTAGCAGACGCGAGACATTGATCGTGACACGAGAAGGAGCCTTTAAAAAAGCACCTCTCAGCATATAGAACATGCCGGACATTTTTTTTTTTAAAGGCTAAGAAAAAATCACCCATTGGCGTGCACTATGCGGTGGCCATTTTAATATAAGAGAAGTTCAAGATGGTGGAAAATACAGCTGGCATTTTAGAAAGGTGTTAGAACAAAGAGATACTGTACTTCTACACAAAATTGAGCACAGAGGAGGAACATTGTTGTAATGCAGATAAATGATTAAGATGCCAACTACTGTACATCCATCAGAAGGCTTTCTACCAAGTCCAGGAGCACCCTTGATACCTTGCATAGATTGGAAACAATATTCAAATGCAATAGAACATGAAGATCTCAGCCCTGAGAAGAAGAAATCTTTACGATTGCATTCATTATTCCCAGGAGGACAGAATAAATATAAGGAGATACCTCCTATCACAGAAGACTAAGGTGGAGGAGACATGAATACACACGAACAAGCACTCAAACAATTGGATAGCTATTAGACACCAAAAAACAAACATAGTTATTAACAAATACAATTTCTATACCAGAAGGCATGAACAAAATGAAGCGGTGGAAGAGTATGTGAGTGCTCTACGAAACCTCTGTCATGTGACTTTAATGGTAGGATGCGAATGGATGAACTCATCAAAGATCTAATCATAATACACACCAGTAACCCAATTACTCAAGAGGGACAATGGATGTGGGAAAACCCCACATTAGCAAAGAAAGTGGAGCACACGTAACTGTGCTCAAAAACCATCAAAGAAAAAATAAGGGCAGATGTGACTGAAGTGAAGCATAAGGCGTGGGATCAATGAAAAACCAGTGGTGATGGAGAGTGAAGTAAAAGGAGAATAGAAAATATATAATGTATCTTTGAATTTGAGAAGAACAAATGTTATCTCTGAGGGACACCAGGATATTTTGCTAACTCCAAAATGTGCCCTGCATTGAACCAAAGATGTTTGAACTGTGGCATGTGACTTTAATGGTAGGATGCGAATGGATGAACTCATCAAAGATCTAATCATAATACACACCAGTAACCCAATTACTCAAGAGAGACAATGGATGTGGGAAAACCCCACATTAGCAAAGAAAGTGGAGCACACGTAACTGTGCTCAAAAACCATCAAAGAAAAAATAAGGGCAGATGTGACTGAAGTGAAGCATAAGGCGTGGGATCAATGAAAAACCAGTGGTGATGGAGAGTGAAGTAAAAGGAGAATAGAAAATATATAATGTATCTTTGAATTTGAGAAGAACAAATGTTATCTCTGAGGGACACCAGGATATTTTGCTAACTCCAAAATGTGCCCTGCATTGAACCAAAGATGTTTGAACTGTGGCATGAAAGGACACTTGGCAGCCACATGCCAAAGGAAAAAGAGAGTCGCCTATGTACAGGAAGACAAAGAAAGTAGTTCCGACGATGAGCGTGTGGTAACAGTAATGACAGCCACAACAAATTATTCAAGCATTCAATTTCCCAGTTGCGTCATAAGTATTGGCAACTGTCCAATTAAAGTGATGGTGGACAGCTGTTCACCGTACTCCATCAGAACAGAAAAAAGATGGAGAAAGTTTAAAAGAGAGCCTATGGAAGTTGGACATCAAAGATTCAGGAGGTTTTGAGGGATCTCAAATCAACATGATCCGGATCAGTAGTGGAGTTCGAAGGCAGAATGAAAACAGCGACAATATATGTGGCGAAGAAGAGTGTAGGAGTCTTATAATGGCTGGATCAAGCAACTTTAGGGATTCGTGTGGACCCATATCTTGAGGAACGTGTCATGCCTGTGAAAGGGAACAGCACTGAGAGGAACGGTTTTTCAGAATTGTTCACAAAGAAAGTTGGTTATTTCAGAGGATATGCACATAAAAAAATATTGAAGGATGGAACAGATACTGCAGGATGCCATTTGTATTGGATTTGGTGGCAGCGCTCTTCCAGAGAGTAATGAGTCATATGCTAAAAGGGTTGCTGGTAGTTTAGTTCACCAAGATGATATATTGGTGCATGGGAGGGATGTGATGGAACATGGCAAATGCTAACATGAAGTACAGAGTAGGTTGCAGAATAAATGTTTAACAATAAAGGCGAGCAAATGTAAATTTAGAGCGAAAGAGGTGGAATTCCTTGGCCATGTGATTAGTGGAGAATGGTAAAAGCCAGGGAGGATATTATGAAAGCCATTAAGAAAGTACTTGCACCAACAAATAAAGATGAAACACAAGCATTATTGGGGAATGGCAGAGTTCTACAATACGTTTGCGAAGAATTTTGCAGGAAAAAGCCAACCGATCAGGAACTTGTTGAAGAAAGCAGTGGAATTTATCTGGAGTGAGGCCTGTCAAAGAGCAGCAGAAGCTGGAATATGTGTAACACAGCACTTAGGGGGGTTTGATGTGGACAGGATGTCAGTGATTATTGTGGATGCCAGTGTGAAAGGAATGGGTGCATTATTATCCCAGGGTAAAGAAAGCAAAAAAAAACGTACTTGCCATGCATCCAGGGCGGTAACTAGTTCTGTGTGGGGGAGTCATTTTATGTTACACACAGATTACAAACTGTTAGTAGAGGTGGTTAACAGTGAATGGAATAATGAGGGCGACATCAAGAATTGCCAGGATATGTAAACGTATGCAGGAATATCATTTTCATGTGGAGTATGCGTCTGGAGTTTAGAATATACTGGCAGATTTATTTTCAATATTACCTTTGAAATCAGAAAGAGTAGAGGATGGAAAGGAACAGGAGGAAGACGAAGTAGTAGATTTTGAGCCAACTGGCAATAATCACTAGGAAAGAATGGGAAGAGAGTTTAATGTCTGATTGCTTGTTAGTGGAAGTGATGAAATGGACGCAGGAAGGGTGGCCTCTGAAGAAAATATAAGGGAAGAACAGAGTGCATTTTGGGAAGTGAAGGAACAATTGTCTTCACAAGAAGGATTACTTTTGAGAGGGCATGTTTTAGTAGCACCAGTGAGTATCAGAGAAATATTAATTGATCAAGATCATGAGACTCATCCATGAATGACTGGTCCAAAGAGGGTACTGCGAGAGAAGTATTGGTGGCCTAGAATTGATAAGAAGGTGAAAAGAAAAGTAAGGAAGTGTTGGCTATGTCAGAAATCAGATAAAAGTATGACAACACAGAAACAAGAACTTACAACTATGATGCTGCCGGAATGTGTGTGGGTACAGGTAGGAATAGACATATTAGTTCCATATCATATTCTTGGGAGTGAGATGAAGTTTATGATAGTGATGGTAGATTATTTCTCAAAATGGCTAAAAGTCAAGTTTGTGAAGCAAATATATAGTAATGAGATCAGGAGCTTTGTGGAGCATGTGTTTAAACAAAAGGCGTATCCGTCGGATTTCATAAGTGACAATGGAGTACAATTTAGAAGTAATGAGATGGCAGAATATGCTAGAAATAGATGAAGTGGACATTTACATCAAGTTACCATCCAGGGGCCAATAGACTCATGGAACGGGTTAACAGAGTTATGATAGGGGTGATTGGACAAGCTGTGAGGAATGCAGCTTGTGTGAGGGAGACGTTGAAAACATTGTTATGGAACACTAGAGTGGCACCTAATGGAGTTACTGGATGTTCACCATTCCAATTGATGTGAGGGAGGGAAGTCAATACTTACCTTAATCCTAGTTGGATGAATGAATTACTCTGAAAAAAGAGGGAGCAAGAGGTAGTAGATGGTAGTAATGAGATCCAAAATTTAAAAGATTGAGTCAAAGAAAGTTTGTCGAGAGCTCAAATTAAAAATAAAGAGGACTATGACAAAAGATTACAAAAGGCAAAGATGACAGTTGTGTAGTTATTTCCAGGATCCTGCCGGGGATTAAAAAAGGCATACATATTATTAAGGGAAGATCGACATTTACTGGCCCTAAAAGAGTAATAGATGTGTTTTCTAATGCTGTATGATTGGAAGATGTGTTTATATGGAATATAGAAAAAGTTGTGTTGATGAGAAACAGTGATGAGAAGAGAATGCTGGAAGGTCATAAAGAGGAGATTATTTAGGATGTGTATGGTGATTTTGGTGGCGATTGTGAAAATGCAGTGGGTGTTAATGAGCTGTATGACGTATGTAGGAGTGCAGAGAGAGGGGTTTAGGAGAATCAGAGCGAGAAAAAGTAGGAACTATGAGAACAAGATGCATCAGAAGGAGTCCTGTTAGATTTAAGGACTTGGTTAGGCAGTAAAATGAGAGTATGGGGGTCATTACGACCCAGGCGGTAATTACGCCAACTTTACCACCATGGTGTAAACTGCATTTACACCATGGTGGATGGCGGATTTACCGCCCCATTCCAAGGTGAGTGGGGCGGTAAATCCCCATTTCCCATTTTCCCTTCCCCATTCCCATTTTTGCCCCATAGGGCATAATGGGAGTGGGGAAGGCGCTAATTATGCCACCGTAAATAACGGTGGCGTAATTAGCATCATGGCGGGTTAGCGCCATGGATTTTAACGGCTGCTAAAAACAGCCGTTAAAATCGGAATCAGGCGTTAAGGGTTAACGACGGCGTTAACCCCTAACGCCTGAGTTGTAATGTTTTAAGCCATTCATTACGTGAGTGTAAATAAGTTATGGACCAAAAATGTAAAATAGTTCAAATGCCAAAACAATAATTAATGTAAGGTTGCTATAATAATGTTACATTGGTTTTCACAAGTTATGTATAGTCTTGGGTTTTACTATAATTATAAGGGGAAATGTGTGTGGCATCTGCTAAATGTGTGGGTAACCCTGATGTCATGCAGAATGTAGCAGCTTGGTGGGAAAGGAATTCGAAAGAGGACAGTTAAGACTGATATTGAAGATTAGGAGCAGCAGAGGGTCTGCATGGTGCCTTGTTATAAATAAAGACGACTTGCCCACGATCATATTGTAGTGGCATAATTCACACCACTGAAATCAATTAAAAATATCAATATAATGTTGGCATTTCAGGCAAGAGAAGTGAATACTAGGCGTCTTGAACAGGCATTCAGTTTGTGTTACCAGATCAAATGGAAGCTAAACCCCATTACACTGTTGGCAAACACTGGAATACCCCATGCCACAGGATTTGTGTAATTAAAAGGTTGTAGGTTGGGATGCTTGCCAAAACCTATGCAGTGGATTTAGAATGATCACAATACAAATCATCCATACAACTCTCCATAATGTATCTGACTCAGAATGCTCCACAACTCCCACTGGGGGGTCTATGTAGGTTTACAGCTTTTTTTCCCAAATGGCTTTTCGCAGAATTTCTTTTTGCTGATGTTACCACAATTTTACTGCAAAAAGTGGGGGGGGTGACGCACACACCTTCCCTTCCACCCTCCAGCCCCTTCACCTCTATATAACTTACCTAAAACTACCAAAAAAGTGGTAAAAAATGCAGCAAAAAATATTTCAGTGAAACTGTCATTCGGCAAAAGTGGGCAATACCACACTGGGATGGAAGATCTTTCATTCCACTCCAAACACTAATGTAGCGTATGCACCTCAAAGGAGAATTGCTAAAGTGGTTGTAGTCCTTCCTGAATGTTTTAACTCAAGCACATACATGATCTACATCGATCTTTAAAAGCTAGAGGTTCTGAGGGAACATTGGAAGTTGTATAATATACCACTGATGTTGTCAATGGCCGCGTTCACTCTTTCACTCTTCACGATATGGTGTGTTGGAGCCAGAGCCCCCCCCCCCCCCCGATTAGCCAACCCGCATGGAGATTCGAACCCAGTATGGTCCTGTCTGGGCCGTCCCCATTGGCTAGTGTGCGTCTTTTGTGCACCACTGCGACGGGAGCCGGATGGCGCAGCTGGTGTGGCCTCACAGTGAAGGCCCACATAAAAGGCCAGTATGCCTGCATGGGCCTGTCTGGGGCTTACAACAGCGGAGCCTGATATGTTGTCTCACATTTCATTGTTAGGCATTTCAAAGCCTACAATTTAAATGTGTTTGACAGTTCATCGAATGTTTTTCCCCCCACCCAATCCCCCGCTCCTGCACCTATTTCTACCTATACCCAACACCCCAACCACTTATCTGCTCTTTCCCGCCCCCACCAAAAAAATTAGATGAACTGTCTAACACGTTCAAACTCCAGGCTTTGAAATGCCTGACAATGAAAGAACGTCGTACCCTACACTGGACCTCACCTTTGTCTCTTCCCAGCACAAATAGAACGGCGTTCTCTTCATCTCCGCAAAAGCAAGGCAAGGAAGGCTGATTCTCCTTCCCTCTAGTTTTTTTCACTATGC
The DNA here is from genome assembly GCF_040938575.1 of Ambystoma mexicanum. Lineage (NCBI taxonomy): Eukaryota > Metazoa > Chordata > Amphibia > Caudata > Ambystomatidae > Ambystoma > Ambystoma mexicanum. The sequence continues at coordinate 1,132,567,053 of NC_090933.1, read as the reverse complement.
TGCCTCTCGCCTTACCTGTCATACTACCTTTTGGGTTTGTCTCATGGTTCTATTTACTCGCAGCCTGCACTGCACCTGTTTTGACCTTCATGAAACTAATGGATTTGTATCTCGCAGCCTGTGCTGCACGTGTATTAGACCCACATGTAATTATTGAATGTGTCCTTCGTAGCCTGCGCTGCACTTTTATTTGACCCACATGTAACTACTGGATTTGACTCTCACAGCCTGCGCTGCACTTGTATTTGACCGATATGTTACTATTGAATTTTACTCTCACAGCCTGCGCTGCACTTGTATTTGACCCACATGTGACCAATGGAGTTGACTCTCGCAGCCTGCGCTGCACTTGTTGTATTTGACCCACATGTAATTATTGAATTTGTCCTTTGCAGCCTGCACAATACTCATTTTTGACCCCTATGTAACCATCAAATTTGATTCTGGCAGCCTGAGCAGTATTTTTTCAGTTGTCATTCTACTGATTTTACGCTCTGTAATGTCAGCTGCACCAGCATTTAACATATGTACAACCACCTGGTGTGACCAATAGCCTTATCTGAATTATGGCAGTAGGACCTGTAACATGAGGCTCAGCTCTGCCTTACTGTAACTTAAGCACTAAGAGTAACATTTATGTAACAGCGCCCTGATGCCTGTGGTGCGCTTTCTAAGTGTTAAAATAAATAAATGGGCATAGTAAATCCTTGTGCTAGCCTGGATGTAGGGTTGACACTCCTTTGATAGCACCAAGCCTTCTAGGAGTTATGTCAGCAGAGAAACCAAAAGGATTGGTGCCAAGAGCGCAAGAGGTAACCTGCAGTAAAAAACTCTCCACATGGACGATACAAGGAAAAATAATCAGGAGAGAGGATTGAGGAAATTGGATGCAGGTTTTGATCTCAAAGAGGTCAAGACAGGATCTAAAAAAGAAAGCTGGAATAGTTAAGACAAGGTGACATTTGAAGGTAAGAAAAAGCAAAAAAGGCTATAGGGAAAAGGGCAAAAGAAAGCTGTTAAGGATTTTAATCAGGCATCACACTCCAGATCAGGACTCTTGCCCTTCGCCTAGGATGTAGCGCTCTATTAGAATACTTTTTCTTTTATTTCCTAGAATTCAGACTGAGCTGGCACCCAACCCGTCTCATACCCCTATTTAAAAAAAACGGGACACAATTGACCACGAACCAGGCCGGTGGGTGGAAATACGATATTTATTTATTTTAAATTCAAAGAAAATCACACAATTTTGATATTGGGCAGCAATCACCAATGGGCTGATAATTACAATGTAGACTGATGAAATACACTTGGTTGACCTTCTACTAGAACACATCCGAAGCACAGATGAATAGGAGCAAGTATACTGTTCGGGCAGATAGCACCCGAGTTAAGATATCCCCCTGCAATGCTCCCTCAAACCCCATCCAATCGAATTTGAGTGGATAGAAAGCAGCAGCAAGGAGTCAGGGATACTAGGCAGCAAACAGAATTAAAGTCCAACCTTCTCTCACTAAATGGGAGGCAAAATCGGGTTTGAAAACCTTTGCAATTGTGTAAATGACACTTGGAATTGCTAAATAATTAATTTATATGTGCAGTTAAATAAATGGGGTAAATATGATTTCTAACAGTGTCAGCAATGTAAGAACACTAGCAACTATAAGGCAAGGTATGAACAAAGGGCAAACAGTTCAAAAATCAACTTGAATGTAAGAACACAGAGCAGACAAAATTACACGTTGGAAAGTTGCATTTTCTACTTTTTACAGTTTTAAATGTCAAAACGATTTTGGAAAGAAACGGGTGAAATTGACAGAATCAGAATGCGGTTTTTAGGCTGGGTGGTTGATGCACATCACAGGGATAATATAGACGTGAAAGAGTGACTCTAGCTGAATGACTGGATGAGATTTTTATTGTGAAAGGAGATTCGGTTTTGGGAAAATAAAAGCAGTTAACAGAGAAAATCGGTTGGGAAAGAAAAGTGACAAGTGCTACTACAACTATATCTTTGTAACTAGATTATCAAGAAGATAATGCTGTCCATGAAACAGGTTAAGCGGCCGTCTTAACCACTTCACGCCGCATGTCTCTTTATGTGGAAATTACTTAATTTACTCCGAATATGACTAAGAACTTACAAATGACAGAAATTAATGGAAGAATTGAGCTAACACTAGAAAGCCAAGGAAGAGAATACACAGAGGATTCAGACTATCTTCAACAAGTTATCAGGGTATGGATGGGATTACTTAGAAGGTTGAACAAAGACAATGTATCAAGTTGGGGTATACTATGTGTTGCTATGGGATGGAGTAATACTCACAATCAGCACTTGAGTTTGGGATTTTGGGACAGCCAACCAGGTTTCTGGACTCAAGGGATATGGTCACAGTACCATGGCGGGACTCTCCTAGCAGAAAACAGCTGGGCCTGTCTGGTCAAAGCACAGCGGCATGCAGGTAGAGGGGCAAAAAGCCGCTCTGGTCACAGGATACTCTCCAAAAGGATACCACAGCTTCTCCCCCATCTCCCAGAGTTAGTGGGATTCGGTTATTGGGTTTAGTTCTGAAGGGTGGTTCTGCCTGGATAGGAGGGCCTGGATCAACTATCCCTTTCCTGGCAGTTGAGTCTGGAATCTTGCAGGATGAATATAAAATGTCTGGATATGCAGGCGCTGGAAAATTCAGAAGATAGTGTCCTTTTGTCTCTGTGAGCTCCCACTTTTTATAAGACGGGTGACATCACAGAATTTATTGTTGGGCAGAACTAAGCTAGACCTACCCCTAAGAATCGGATAGGTCAGCCTATGTTATGTCGCCTCCTCCTTAGGGGCAGATTGAACTGAAGGAGGGGACTGAATTTTATGGGGTGTGTTTTTATGAGGTACAAAGCCACCCACAGTCATTTTTCCAAAAACCAGTACTGACATAAATTGCACCTTTTTACAGTTGTGTTGATTTCACAAATCATACAGGCAAATTGCATATTCTGCACAGAGCATAATACTCCCACTCCCAAGTGTGTAGGACTTTGTTACATCTGTCTAATAATTTTTCGTCATTTTCAGTGAGAAATATTTTACCTAAAATTCTATAACCTTATACATGTGTACATATTATCATTAGGCATGTTAGCATTGAATTTCAAAGTAGCACCATATACACTTTCCTCAGAATATCCAATTTTCTGCCATTTCTGTCCCGAACATGCTAGAGAAGGCTACCACGTCTTAATTTAAAGCCACAAAAATTGCATTTAATCTATAAAACCCTTGCATTACTGTGTTGTCCGATAGCAGAAATAACAGTCTTAAAGTTTATTAATTAAAATAGTTTTTGAGCCAGATGGCCAGCATTGTCTCCCAGATAAGGGCATAACTTCCAAGGCTGCTCTGGAGTTGGCTTTGAAGCCCATCAGTTGAAGTTGAGGGAGGTGTTATTTGCAATTTCACATCTAAGTGTCCTGGTACTCTATTGTAGATACTCTATTGTAATAGTCCCAAGCCCAGACACAAAGTATGATAAGCGTGTGATATGCTTCCTCTTCGTCCATTCAGAGTTTCCAAGGGGTGGCCCCTTTTGTGGGAAGGCAACTCCTATTCCCAGCAAACAAATGTTATTTGAAGCCAAGCAGGAAAACCTGTTTTGCTGGTTCCCCAGTACAGCAAATGCATTTGTCATGATCTCTGCTTCCAAAAGGTCAGGGTTTTCCCAACTCCCTTGGAAGCAGATCCATAACCCAGGTTCTGAGTGCCAACCAGTCCCAATTGGGACCTTTTGGACCCAGTCCTGGCGCCAGTGGCACCAGGCTCATAAATATGCCCAGTCCCAGCGCTGGAAGCGCCGGGCTCATAATGCTTGGGTGGACTTACCTTCAGCAGACCATGCTGCTTACTTGCCTGCCAGTTGAGCCTCTGATCCTCTTCTGTTTGGAACTACTTTTCCTGTTGGGTGGGGCTGGAGCCACTCCCTAGATTCAGAACACTGGAACTCTTCTGGAAGGCAGGAACTCTTTTCTTACCAGGAACTCTTTTCTTACTTAGGCGTGGCTGTGGAAGGAGGAACCTAAGCACTACAGGAGGCTATTTAAACCACACCCGGTGGATGAATCTTGCTTTGCATTATTCTGCAACCTCTGCAGCAGAACGCTCATCGTGTCTTCTGTATCCGGTCCTGGGCCTAAGGAAAAAGGCTTACCATCCTGAATCCAGTCTTCAGCAACACCTATAAAGACAAGAAAGAACAGGTTAGTATTCCGGCATCTGAAAGGCAAAGGCTTACCATTCTGAATCCAGTCTTCAGCAACACCTATAAAGACAAGAAAGAACAGGTTAGCATTCCGGCATCTGAAAGACAAAAGTTTACCAACTCTTCGGCGCTGCATCCCGCATCTGAAAGACACAACAAGGTGCGTTTAAAGACATAGGGGAACTTTAATACTCACGTGCCATTACTCCTTTCCACATCTAATCCAGTGGGTATTCCGGCACCCTGCAGCCGCTCCGAACTCGTACCTGCAAAATAAAAAGACAGTTAGAGCGCATAGTGAAGCAGGCAACAAGCGCTTACTTACGTGCTTCCAGGCGCTTCTATTCATCACACGGGCTCCATCTTCAACTCACTTCAGCCCGTCATCCGCCATCGCCGGAACCCTGCAAAACAAGAGACATCATTACTAAAGACTTTAAAGACATTTGAGTGACTCGAAGCTTGCCGTTCGTGCAGTAGACGACGGACAGCAGTCCTCTGAAGTCAAGAGGCCTGCGCTACCTATCCAGTGAAGAAACTGGTTACAGCACCCTGCCCCGAGGCAGATGGAGAGCTCGGCATTCACTTACCTAGGGTGAGAGCGTTAACCTTTGGGGGTCTACAGGAGAGGAGAAGAGGAAAGAGATAGGGACACCCCAATAACCCCAGTTCATTAACCCCATATTTTCTATCTGCAGACATCTTACTCTACACGTCAGGCATGCAGTGCACAGAGGTCCAGCCCAAAGAGCCAACCGGGTGCTACACATCACCTTTGAAGATACGGTAGTCGCCCAGTCAAGACCGGTGCCTCTGCGAGAATCAGGTGAGCGTAACAGAACGCAAAGCCTACCGCAAAACTCTCGCCCAGGCGCTATGGAAACCTCGGATACTGACCCCCTAGCCCGGTTACTTGGGGAACTAAGGGCAGAAGTGCATGCAGCTCGTCAGGAAACGAATGCTCTAAGAAGGGAACTAATTATTTCCAAGGAGAGAACAGACAATCTTGCTAGACAAGTGCTACAGTCACAAGCCGGACAGACCCCGTTACCCGCATCAGGGGCAAATCTTCCTTCAACATCCTCTATGAATCCAGTGCAGATCAACCTACCTGGGAATGTACCTCTGGCTCCGCCCGAACGATTTTCTGGTGACCCAAAGAGGTTTGCAGTATTTATCAATCAGTGCCGGTTGCACTTCTTATGCCGGCCAGCAGCCTTTCCAACTGATCAAGCAAAAGTAGCTTTTGTACTTTCGTACCTTAGTGGCAATGCGGCAGACTGGTCGATCCCTCTAGTTAATCAAGATGATCCGGTTCTCCATGATTTTCAAGCCTTTCAGCTTAGTATGGAAAAACTGTTCGCAAGACATTCACAGGGGCAGGCCTTGGACAATGAGCTTCTTTCGTTGCGACAGGGTAATCAAGACCTTTTGGCTTATATTGCATCTTTCAATAGACTAATAGTGGAAACTCAATGGCCTGAGGACAAAAGGATTACGCTGTTTTATAGAGGTCTACGTGGAGAGCTCAAAGACGTTTTAGCCCAAGTAGTGAATCCCCCACAAGACTGTTCGGATTATATAGACTTGGTCGTTCAAATAGATCACAGGCTGCAGAACAGGAAGGCCGATCGTTCCAAGTTTGATGCTCGAGTATTTTCCAAACCGCCAACTCCTTCCAAAGGAGTAGACTCCGGGGAACCCATGCAAATAGGGGGTCTGAAAGGTCCTCTAACACAAAGGGAGCGGGAAAGGAGGAAACAGTTACAATTATGCCTATATTGCGGAAACTCAGGGCACTTTCTTCGAGACTGTCCGGTGAAACCTGCCAAGAAGGCAGTAGGAGCTGCAGTTACCAAAGTTACAAACTCTGAGCAGGGAAACGACCTCGCCCGACAAGAATAGAGGTCCTCTTGCCGAGCGTGAAAACCAGTTCCGTGACCTCGCATTTCGTGATACCTATGGTCCTCATTAGCCCTGATAATCCGGATCGATTACATGCAATTGAAGCTTACGTCGACAGCGGTGCCATCGGCAATTATGTGGATCATGAAATGGTTTTGAGGATGAATCTAACTCTTTGTCCCAAGGCTGTAAAGGACGTCATTACTACGGTGGATGGTACTGGGATAGCCTCCGGGCCAGTAACGCATACCACTCAAGAGGTGACGCTAGTAAGTCAAGATGGACACCATGAGAAGATCGTGTTCGATGTGATCAAGGCCCCTCAGTTTCAGATTATTCTAGGAATACCTTGGTTAGAGAAACACAATCCTCTGATCGATTGGCGAGCAAGAACGGTCCAGTTTCCAGAATGTGTCTCTACTTGCCACCCTCCACCTGGTGTTGCACTGGCCGCAATTTCTTCAGAGACTCCCCAGTTACCTCCCGAATACCTAGAATACCAAGATGTTTTCCGGAAGGATCAGGCTAACTCTCTACCTCCTCATAGGTCTTATGACTGCCAGATAGACCTGATACCTGGATCTACTCCTCCTTGTAGTAGAATTTATGCCCTCACCGAGCCTGAGAATCTTCACCTTCGACAATACCTGGATCAATACCTGGCAAATGGGTTTATTCGTCCTTCCAAGTCCCCTGCTTCTTCAGCTTTGTTCTTCGTTCCAAAAAAGGAAGGAGACCTTAGAACTTGTATCGATTATCGCTCCCTGAACCAGATCACCGTTAAGAATAGATATCCATTACCTTTGATCCCTGAACTCCTGGACCAAGTCAGAAAAGCATGCATATATACAAAGCTGGATCTTAGAGGAGCTTACCACTTGGTACGAGTAAAAGAGGGCGATGAATGGAAGACGGCCTTCCGCACCAAGTATGGGCTATTTGAATATCAGGTCATGCCCTTCGGACTTTGCAATGCCCCGGCCGCCTTTCAATATTTTATGAACGATGTCCTCAGAGAGCTCATAGATGTATGTGTTGTTGTTTACATTGACAACATCCTCGTTTATTCTTCATCGGAATCTGAACATCGGAAACACGTGAAAATGGTCCTCGAAAGATTGCGTCAACACAAACTTTTCGCTAAGTTGGAAAAATGTGTTTTCAACGTGACTGAAGTTGAATTCTTGGGATTCATATTATCACCTGGCGGAGTGCGTATGGATTCAAAGAAGGTCGATGCAGTTCTCAAATGGCCATCACCATCCTCTGTAAAAGGTGTGCAAAGCGTGTTAGGCTTCGCTAACTTTTACCGCAGGTTTATCCCCGAATTCTCTCGAATAGTCCAGCCCATCACTGCCTTGTTAAAGAAAAACAAACGTTTTGAATGGTCTACCGAGGCGGAACAAGCTTTCCAGGATTTGAAGACTAAATTTATCTCTGCACCAATCTTAAAACACCCTCGCCCCGAACTCCCCTACATCGTGGAAACTGATGCTTCAAGCCTTGCCATGGGGGCAGTTCTATCACAAAAGGACCCGGTAACCAATCAGTTGCATCCCGTGGCATTTTGGTCCCGCAAATTCTCGCCTCCTGAAATCAATTACACGATTACTGACAAGGAACTTCTGGCTATCAAGTCTGCCTTTAAGGCTTGGCGGCATTATCTGCTGGGGGCCCGACACACCGTTACTGTGATTACGGATCACCGAAACCTGCAATATTTGAAGACCGCAAAAGCCCAATCCTCTAGACAACTCCGTTGGGCATTATTCTTTGCCGAGTTTGACTTCATAATTACCTATCGACCTGGTACAAAGAACGGTAAAGCCGATGCCCTTTCTCGGATGGGAGTGGAAGAACACTTGGTCAACCCTAAACCTGTACCAATCATTCCCGAACAAAGAATTCTGGGTGTAATCGCCACAGAATCCATAGAGGAAGTTAAGGATAAAGCCAGGCAACTTGTAACTCCAGCAGACATACAGAATTGGCATCTGCAGGGAAAGGACTTTGCAGTAAAGGACAACTTATTGTATTTCCAAGAACGATTATACCTACCCAGCACAGATTTACAGAAAAAAGTAATCTCTTGTTATCACGACTCTTTAATGGAAGGTCATCCCGGTATAGCCAAGACCTCAGAAAAGATCAAGCGCTACTTCTGGTGGCCGTCTTGGAAAAAAGATATCAGAGACTTTATAATGTCCTGTGGAGTATGCGCCCAAAACAAGAGTCAAAAGGAAAGACCAGCAGGCCTCTTACGCCCTATTGACATCCCACCTCGCCCTTGGCATACGCTTTCTATGGACTTCATCACCGATCTACCTCCATGCTCCGGATACAATACGATTCTAGTAATCATGGACTTATTCTCCAAGATGGCGCATTTCATTCCGCTCAAAGGCTTGCCAACAGCAGCAACTCTGGCCCGAGAATTTCTCGAAAACATCGTCCGACCGCACGGTTTTCCTTCGGTTCTAATTTCGGATCGAGGTAGTCAATTTATTTCTCATTTTTGGCGAAGTTGCTGTCGGTCGGCTCAAATTGATGTGAGACTATCGACCAGTCACCACCCTCAGACCGACGGACAAACTGAGAGGACCAATCAAACTCTGGAACAGTATTTACGCTGCATGCTGCAACAAACTGAAAAAACTTGGAAAGATATCCTTTGGATAGCCGAGTATGCCTACAATAACTCTGTCCATTCGGGAACTGGGAAAACCCCGTTTTTTCTTTTGTACGGCAGTCACCCTCGAACCTCGGAGTTGGATCCCCTCCAAGATCTTGAAACACCAGCAGTAGACTACCTGCATTCTACAATCACCCAAGCCTTTAAGGAAGCTGTTTCTCACCTTCAAAGGGCTAAAGAACAATACAAGAAAGGAGCAGATCAACATCGGAAGGAAGCCCCTCACTATCAAGTAGCGGATCAAGTCTGGTTATCCACCAAATATCTATCTCTAAAGGGGCCACGCACATTCAACCCAAGATACCTTGGTCCCTATTCCATCACTACCATAGTAAACCCAGTAGCGGTCAAGTTGGACTTGCCCCCGCACATGAAGATACATCCGGTCTTCCACGTCTCTCTATTAAAACCCGTGCAACCTCAAACCCGACTAACCAAATTTCCAAAACCTATCCTAGTGGATGGAGAACTCGAGTTTGAAGTCAAAAGCATTCTGGACTCCAAGATCTCCAAATCTAAACTATTCTACCTAATTGACTGGAAAGGCTACGGCCCCCAAGAGAGACCCTGGGAACCTGCTGAATATGTCCACGCTCCTCGCCTAATCAAAAGATTTCACCGAACATTTCCTGACAAGCCAAAACCCCCGGAGAAGCCCGGTTTGGGAGGGGCCTTGAGGGGGGGTACTGTCATGATCTCTGCTTCCAAAAGGTCAGGGTTTTCCCAACTCCCTTGGAAGCAGATCCATAACCCAGGTTCCGAGTGCCAACCAGTCCCAATTGGGACCTTTTGGACCCAGTCCTGGCGCCAGTGGCACCAGGCTCATAAATATGCCCAGTCCCAGCGCTGGAAGCGCCGGGCTCATAATGCTTGGGTGGACTTACCTTCAGCAGACCATGCTGCTTACTTGCCTGCCAGTTGAGCCTCTGATCCTCTTCTGTTTGGAACTACTTTTCCTGTTGGGTGGGGCTGGAGCCACTCCCTAGATTCAGAACACTGGAACTCTTCTGGAAGGCAGGAACTCTTTTCTTACCAGGAACTCTTTTCTTACTTAGGCGTGGCTGTGGAAGGAGACACCTAAGCACTACAGGAGGCTATTTAAACCACACCCGGTGGATGAATCTTGCTTTGCGTTATTCTGCAACCTCTGCAGCAGAACGCTCATCGTGTCTTCTGCATCCGGTCCTGGGCCTAAGGAAAAAGGCTTACCATCCTGAATCCAGTCTTCAGCAACACCTATAAAGACAAGAAAGAACAGGTTAGCATTCCGGCATCTGAAAGGCAAAGGCTTACCATTCTGAATCCAGTCTTCAGCAACACCTATAAAGACAAGAAAGAACAGGTTAGCATTCCGGCATCTGAAAGACAAAAGTTTACCAACTCTTCGGCGCTGCATCCCGCATCTGAAAGACAAAACAAGGTGCGTTTAAAGACATTGGGGAACTTTAATACTCATGTGCCATTACTCCTTTCCACATCTAATCCAGTGGGTATTCCGGCACCCTGCAGCCGCTCCGAACTCGTACCTGCAAAATAAAAAGACAGTTAGAGCGCATAGTGAAGCAGGCAACAAGCGCTTACTTACGTGCTTCCAGGCGCTTCTATTCATCACACGGGCTCCATCTTCAACTCACTTCAGCCCGTCATCCGCCATCGCCGGAACCCTGCAAAACAAGAGACATCATTACTAAAGACTTTAAAGACATTTGAGTGACTCGAAGCTTGCCGTTCGTGCAGTAGACGACGGACAGCAGTCCTCTGAAGTCAAGAGGCCTGCGCTACCTATCCAGTGAAGAAACTGGTTACAGCACCCTGCCCCGAGGCAGATGGAGAGCTCGGCATTCACTTACCTAGGGTGAGAGCGTTAACCTTTGGGGGTCTACAGGAGAGGAGAAGAGGAAAGAGATAGGGACACCCCAATAACCCCAGTTCATTAACCCCATATTTTCTATCTGCAGACATCTTACTCTACACGTCAGGCATGCAGTGCACAGAGGTCCAGCCCAAAGAGCCAACCGGGTGCTACACATCACCTTTGAAGATACGGTAGTCGCCCAGTCAAGACCGGTGCCTCTGCGAGAATCAGGTGAGCGTTACAGCATTTACTTATTTATTTATTTATATATTTTTTCTGGGCCAAAAGCAAGGCTGTTGGAATAAATCATTATATTAGATTTCAAATAAAAAAGTGAGGACGTCGAGTGTTGCAGTCTGTGCAGTCAAACCTATCAGCAAAAGTCTTTCTGCTGTTTTCTGCTTTGGAGGAGGAGTTTCCATACCAACATATACACCTGCACACCGCGGAGCGGGTCGCAGAGTGAGGACGCCGAGTGTTGCAATCTGTGCAGTCAAACCTATCTGCACAAGTCTTTCTGCTGTTTTCTGCTTTGGAGGAGGAGTTTCCATACCAACCTATATGCTGGCACACCACGGAGCAGTCAGCGGAGTGAGGACTTTGAGTGTTGCAGTCTGTGAAGTCAAACCTATCTGCACAAGTCTTTCTGCTGTTTTCTGCTTTGAAGGAGGAGTTTCCATACCAACACATACGCCGGCACACCGCGGAGCGGGCCACGGAGTGAGGACGCCTATTGTTGCCTGCTCGCATGCTGCCCGATGCCCATCCAGCTATTCCCGATGATATTTCTCCTCTGACATTGTGAGTACGGTGCATGGGCTATTAAAACGCCATGCGTAAGCCAGTAGCCTCCCCTGCTCTTTTGCTTTGCTTCCTTGCTGGCTGGAAGCCCACTTTTGTTGCGAATAGCGGGGGTGGGAGGAATTGTATCCCAAATCCTCTGGCAGTTGAATGCCTTGATCAAGTACGGCTGCGGCAAGGTGTATCTATAGCTGCTCTGATTCCCTTGAATTATGGAGTGTTCTGTTGGACGGTGACTACTTATTGAGATCCCTGCTCCCAGGTATCTAGGTGTGCAGCCATACGGTGCAAAATTATTCTTACATAGACTACCTAACACTGATAAACTGGGTGATTAAGAGAAGCTCGGGGGTGTCTACCGTGGGACGGACTGTGACTGCGGGCTATGTGCCTTGGAGCTGTTCCTGACTTTGCCCACCGATAGGCAATTTATCTCACGGTGGAGGATTCTGTATGTTACTGTTTTCCAATTTGATGTAAACTGGTCCAACTTGATGTAAACTGGTCTACGGAAGTGACTTTTTTCTTTCTGCGTTCTCTCTCGCCCTCCACACGGGGGCGGTTTGTTATTTAAAAACCCTTTAAGAAAACTAAGCATGGCTAAGGCCTATAATCTTAGAAGTTCAGTGACGAATGAATCCTTAACTATAAAGTTAAATCCCCTATACTTCCAATGACTTCTTGGGTATCACAGAGGGAGGTTCATCTTTCGGAACATACAAAAATTGGGGAGGGTGTTTCTTTCCATCCTCGAGTGTATTTGCTAGTGATCTCGAGATTCTAACAACTTCTGGCTTGTCCATAAATGATTGATGTCCTCTAAATAATGCTAACGTCTCCACCCCTGCCAATCCCCCTCTGAAAGTTTTGTTGTGTCCCGATCGAACCCACGACCATGAAGACAACAATTGGAAAATTCTTCCCTGGTGCCACAAATCCAGCACACAACTCCCCGCTGGAACGACTACCCGAGGAAACCACTAGGATGGCAGAAATAGAGAAAGCTCCAGTAATTGAAAAAGACCCATCTTATGAGTTGAATGAATTTTCAGCCCTCTGGGAAGAAGTTCAAGGTGCCAAAAAAGGATTGGTTGAAAATGTAGGCTCTCAAGAGGACGTTCTAACTAAACTCAGTTCACCAGTACTAACAAATGATCAGGGATTGGGCTCCAACTCAAAAGTAGCTCTTAATTTTGTATTGAGCTCGTTGATGAAAGTTTTTGAAAGTATAAAATCAGAGGTCCAGCAACACTCTGGAATTCTTCTCGAGGTCACAAAAGAATTGGAAGTAAGTGAATCGTCACTGGTCACCCTAAAACGGCAGTGAACAAATCTAAGCTTGAACTTCATCATTACTTTCCATTCTGTTGCAGTCCCAATCAGGAAAAATTGACTTGCTGGCCAATCAATTCTCCGCTCTGCAAGGGTAAATGGAGACCCGGAAAAATAAATTGGAAGAAGCAATTAAGCTGAATGCTCAGTTTAGATGCTCCATCTGTAATCCTGGTTTGGTTCCGCTCATTCCAACGTCTGTGGTAGATGATACACCGCTTTCTACCTCCATGATGGAAGAATTTGTCCGGCTAGCTCAGCTAGCGCAGGGTGAATTATCTGCCGGTCATGACATTGAAAGTGTAATAAAGGTGGCACCTCAGTCTAATAATAAAACTCTAAAGAAAAAGTCCAAGAAAACTCATGGAAAAACAAAGAAACAAAGGAAAAGACAGCATAAAGCTGAGATTGATGCTTCCAAGGAAACAGCGCAAGAATGGATTGATCCGTGGAAACAAAAAAATATCAGCCCTAAAACGATCCCTCCTACTAAAGGCCAGATATGAAACAATCCAACGCCTTCCAATAAGGGGCATATTAAAGGCTTGAAGCCATCCGGGAGGAAAAAATCAAAAGAAATTGGTACCCACATAAGATTTAATACCTGAGTATAGTGGGACACCTCCTCTCAAAAAGAGTGTTACAGTGCGAAGCCAAACAGACACTATAGGTCCACATAGAAAAATTGCCCCGATTTTTAAAAAAAATGAAAAAACAAGAAAAGGTAAGTGTGCCGAAAGTGAAAATTGCCCTGATTTTTCTTAAAAAATTGATTGGTACAAAAGCTTTTCTTCCGTCCCAGGGCTGCATGCTTTACCTCAAACTGTGGGTCTTGCTAGTCTTCAGTTACCCCAGATGGTCGCACACACCGATCTATTAAGACAAATACTAAGGGAGGGAGATCACAATAGGGGGAAAAAATCTTTCTACCCTCCCTCAAACATACTTGGCAACTGATGGGGCTGCTATTCAACTTGTGAACAATGGACCTCTGCCTAATCATTTAGGGCTTACAATCTTTCTTTCAAACCTATCGAAGTCTTTGAATGATCTCCAGCCAGTAAATCGGTCAAGAGTTTTTAAGGAAATGAATAATATACCGGCCTGAGTTTCATGTCTACTGTGAATATCAAGCAACTGAGCTTTCCTTATTACCCAGATGTTAACATCGCGGAACAACAAATTAATTCTAAATTGGCTTTTGAAACAATGCTGGGGGCGGAAGCAAATAGGTCAACAGGTGGTTTCCTCATGTCAACGATGGCACCGTAGATGGTTAGAGCGAAGGTAGTCCAGGGGCCTCTGGATCAGCCCTCCAGTGTACAGCCGAACTATGAAAATTCAACTTTGGTAGGCTCTAAAATCTGGGAATTTGTCCCAGAAATCATCTCCCAAGTCCTCTCTAAACTAGGCTTACCCCAACAGAAACTCTAACACTGGAGGTTGTTAGATGTTTATCATGGAATATGAGAGGCAGTGGATCTTTTTTGGCGGAGAGTAAAAAACATTATATTTCCCAGAATGTCCATATAATTGCTTTTCAGGAGACCTTGGGCCTCATTAGGACCCAGGCGGTAAGGGGTTTACGGCGGCGTAAACAGCGCCGACCCTTACCGCCTGATTCCGAGGTCCCTTAGCGCCATGGAGGTTTTAACACCTGCTTTTAGCAGGTGTTAAAATCCATGGCGCTAAGGGACCTTGTTGTTAATTACGCCACCGTAATTTACGGTGGCGTAATTAACGCCTTCCCCACTCCCATTATGCCCTATGGGGCAAAAATGGGAATGGGGAAGGGCAAATGGGTTAATGGGGACTTACCGCCCCACTCACCTCGGAATGGGGCGGTAAGTCCGCCAACCACCATGGCGTAAACGTAGTTTATGCCATGGTGGTAAAGGTACGACCCAGGCGGTAACTTACCGCCTGGGTCGTAATGAGGCCCCTTATGTTCAGATACTCTGATTCTAGAGGGGTTTTCTTCTTATCAGCAAAAGGGCAGTAAGGGGTCAGAGGGGGTGCCTACGGGTGGTTTGATTGTTCTGTGTAGCAATGAGGTTTTCACTGCATCTAGCCTTCTCTCTAATGAGGTAAATGGTATTTTTGTTGTTTGAATGGAAAAAAGGGATTAGCAATCGACTTGGATTTTGTTTAATCTTTATTGGAACCCGATGTCCTCCAAGTTGGCAGATTTTCTGGGAGCTTTGTCGGACCTTCTGGTAGATTTCTCTTTTTAGTTTCCTGACAATCATATTATTGTAATGGGTGATTTCAATTCCCAATGTGTTGACAGGAAATTGACACCATACCCATTTAAAAAAAAAACTCTAATGGCCATGCTTGGTGTAATTTCATGTCATCTAGGGATTTGTTTATGTTGAATGGTAATATTAGGGGTGATATTCCAAGTAGACATACTTGGCAGCGAGACTCTAAATTTTCCACCATCGATTATATTTTTCTCTGCAAATCACTTTTTATGCCTGTTCTGATTTTCAGATCACAGAAGATAACTCTGATGACCAAAATATTTTAGAAGCAACCATCAAGCTGCCACAAAAAATACAGGGGTATGTCTACTCAGAAGTTCTGACTGTAAATAATGCAGGTAATCGTGCGGTTAAGTTTGAGATAGGTGGTCGTACTCTCAAAGACGAACTGCAGATAACTTACAATTACCTCTCTCTTGCACATTTGGAGAGGGCCCCTAAGGTTTTGCGATTTTCTTTGGGAGCTGAACCCCCCTTACCTGGACAGAGCAGTAATATAAGGCCCCACAAATATTCCTTTGACATTAAAACTTATAAAAGTGAAAATTCATCAGGTGGCAAAGACGTTTAAAAAAAGAAATGTAGGGGATCCCGATCTTTTGGATTCCGAAATAAAAGCATTAAATAACTATCAAAGAAATTGGTTACATTCAGAGAAATGTATGAGAGAACAAAGAAAAGGGGAGGAAATGTTAAGTGCTCTCTGTGCCAAAAACTCTAGAAATTTCTGGTCGATTGTGGGTCCACTGAAGGGGCACTATTCGGATCAGCAAGAAACGGTCATAGAGGAGTCTACCTGGATCAATAATTTCTCTGCTCTCTAAGGCTCACTAGGTTCCCAGGCGCCCAAGTCAGTTTGAACTACTGAGTGGTCCTTAAATTACACCAGTGAGGACATTGAAACTTTAATAAAAAAATCTTCCTCCTCATGGGCTGCCGGGCCTAATGGCTTGAGTAATGCGGTTTTAAATCTGAACCCTGTACTATGGTCTGAAGATCCTATTTGACAATGTGCTACTGACAAGACTCCCTACCGACTCATGGAGAAGATCTATTGTCATGCCCACCTATAAAAAGGGTGATAGATTAATTACCTCAAATTATCGGCCTATTTCCATCCTAGATGCTGATGGGAAGATTTTCTCTGGCCTCATACTGGCAGAATTAGTGAAATGGGCAGAGGCCAAAGGCATCACAACAAATCAGCAGACTGGTTTTAGGAGGGGATCGTCCACCTCCTTGAACACATTAATGTTGGGTTGCTTGTGTTTTGACTCTTTTGAAAAGGGTGGCCGCCCCATGTTCGGAGCCTGGGTTGATCTCTCACAGGCTTTTGATTCCATTAATAGAAATAGACTGTGGAAAACATTAAAGCTGAGGGGGATCCCAGACTCGCTACTTTTCATCTTAGTGGAATTACATGAAGGATCCTCGCTAAGAGTGTGGTTGTCTAAACTGGGGGTTTTGTCCCAATCTATTCGGATAGAGAGGGGTGTCCGTCAAGGTTGCCTGTTAGCACCACTTATCTTTTTTCTTTATCTTATCGGACTTAGAGGATTGGTTGGGGATTTCTGGCTTTGCGGCTCCTAGACTTGGTAATCGGAAGATTAATTGGTTAGCATATGCTGACGACATTGTCGTCTTTGATCAGACGCAAGTCAGACTGCAGCATTTATGGATGCATTGGTGGAGTATGCAAAAGTCAATGAATTAAAAATTAACCCCGAAAAATCAAAGATTATTATCTTCAAACAACCATTAAGGAAGATTAAACGCTTTGTATGGCAATTAGATAACCTGATAATTCCTCCTTCCAAGGAGGTGATTTATCTGGGCTCTAAAATCAATACTTTTCCAACTAGGCATGATCTTCTATCTGCAGTAGACCTCAAGGTAGTTAATTCGGTCTCTCAGATGAAGAAAATGTGCCTTCAGTACTGCAGATTTTCACTTTTGCCACTCATAAAATGTTATGTTCGGAAAATTGTACCAGTTCTTACATTTGCTATGGAATGTAATTTGCTGGCCTATCATGTGGATTGGGACACGATTGAAAGTAAAATCTGGAAGTAGTCCTTGGGTCTCCCAAATTGTGTCCCGATCTCCTGCTTAAGATTTGAGCTTGGTCTTATCTCCCTGAAAAATTGGTTGGAGTGGAAATGGTACTCTTGCCACCTATTGATCCTGGCCCACCCAAATCATCATTTTATTAGCTGTTGCCATGTTGAAATCCTCTAATATTTTATTAAACAACCTGAGAGCCAGATGTGTTGAACTGCTTAACCTTTCTGACTCAGATGCTGATACACTCACTCACAACCCTTCAAAAACAAAGGAAAGTTTACACCGGATGGACTGGATAAGAACTACAGATAAAATGAAGAGTCCCAAACTCTCTGCATCACCCTCGCCAATAGAAAAACCAAGGTCCCCCTTGCTGCAATATCTGACGAAATCGGCAGATGCAAGAATACGGATGGATTTTCTAAGACTAAGACTTAATTCACTGATCACCATGGAAATCCTCCATATTTTTTTTAATGATCTCTATCCCACTAACCTGTGTGATAAGTACAGTGCTAATGTAATCCAGACAACTCGTCATCTTTTGACTGAATGTGCCAGGACTTTGCACGTGAGAGTTTCTAAATTCAAACATTTTGTGTATGACTCTGACTCTCTCCTTTCAGATATGTTTTGTGATAGATAATGTCTGGCAATGAAATGTTTCTTACGTTTGAAGTGGTTTTAGTTTTAAAAGAGCTTAACTTGTTAGGTAATGGGGGAATGGCGAATACTTTGCCAAGAATTTGAGGACCATTGTCTTGGTTTTATTAATACATTGCCTTCCTTTTTATTTCTTTTGCACTGTTTATCTATGTTAAACTGATGTATTGGTTTTTGATTTTTTTTCTTATGCTGTGAAAAAAAAAATGAAATTTCAAACAAAATTCCCCTTACATTTCTAGGCAAGGACAGGGCCTCTTTCAGCATAGCACTTTTAAACAGACATTTTTGTGTTTGCAAAAGCAACCATTTTTACACATGGTTAATTCTGCTGGGATGTCACTTTCAAATGCGGCCTTCTTACACCCATTTTCAGAATCTTTCCAAAGCCTCAGTCATGTTTCCAATGCACAAACATCTGTCAAAATAAAGATCCATTGAAACTGACACATGCACAGAGAGAAAGGGTTTCTTTTGAAGAGTTTATCTGGGATATTTTGTAGCAAAAAGTCAAGCATTTTTCCGTATAGCTGGGAGTAAAGTTATTTGTGATTTCACTGATTTTTCCTGACACAGCCTGTCATTCAGTGAGAAATGCTATCTTTAGCTCGGGCACAACCTAAATATGACTGGGCATATCTGGGTCTCACTGCATCAGGACTGTCTATTGTTGAACAGATGAAAAAGGGCATCAGAACGGCATCATTGTAAATGTAAAATATTTCCTTTTTCAATGCGAAATTCTGAGCTAGCAGCAAAGCAGCGCTGCATTTCAACTCTCTTCTTTAGTGCACATCAGGAAACACACTGGCAGCCTTTCTTCGTGTGTTCCTGGTTCCATCGTGCCCCATATGTGCTTGGCTAAGACAGCATAGCCATTATTTTGGTGACTGCAAAACGCAGTTTAAAGGCAAGGCGATAGTGCTCAACAGTGCCAGCGCAACCTTTTTGCTTGTAACTGCTGAAGTGCAGATTGGTGATGGAGGGGGGTTCTGCTGGGTGGGTAAATGTACCCCACAAAACCGAGTGGTGATCAGCCTTAAGTAATAATGGTGGTGCTGATTATTACAGTGTTTACAGTCTGGAAGAATGTGTTATGAAGTGCTAAGTTAAATTATTATCATTATTATTATTATAATTATTATTATTATTATTATTATTATTAGTATATTATTATTATTATTATTATTATTATTATTATTATTATTACTACTATTATTATAAACCACAGATAAGTTGATATATGATGGAGTCCCTTCACCAGCTCCTGTCATACCATCAGAGGTAGTGCTGGAAATCAAAAGAAAGTGGATCCATCTTAGGTTGGGATAGATGAGGTCCATAGTCAGACCCCCTCCGCCCCACAGCTTGGAAACAAAGCATGGCCCGCGCCACACTATGGGCAGACGTAGACCCCCAAACATGTGCAAGGTGCATGATGATCATGCTGCTGCTGCAGGGACATGCCGTGCATTGCACCAGGTGAAAGATGGAATTAAGCATGTTCATGCTGGCTCTACCAGTATATGCCAGTATCCCCATGCACAGACATTCTTTTGTTGGATTTGCCCTTAGTTCCAGTAAATCTCTCCTGCCACATGAAGAAACCATGTTATTGCTGTTTCACAAATGGTTGCCCAACCCCTGCACCACGGTGTAAGGATGCTCATGTTGACTTTGCCCTGATTGCCAGTAAAACCTGCATTGGCACCATAAGAAAATACTTACTTGTTGACTGCGCAAGTGCACACACCATCCTCTTGTAAGGGTACACATCAGACTGGCCTTTTCCCTTATGTAAGCAAAAAAAGTCATGCCAAAGAAAGAAGATTCCCAGTCTGACTGCCCCTTTTTTCTATAAACCCCACTCCAAACCTTACTCCATGTAATAAAATTCATCAAGTTGGCTTTGCCCAAAATACCATCAATACATGTAAGAAAGCATCCATGCTCCAATGCCCATTGCATTGGCTCCAACCTTGCACACACACACTCATACCCAATCACCCAGCAGCCACTCACCCACTAGAGACTGGTGAATTCTTTTACTAGAGGGGTGTAAACATTTCCCATAAATATGCCAGACCATGTGAGCACGGCAAGGAAGCCTGAACCAACCAAAGGTGGTTCTGGAGTGTGGGGGGTTTTCCTTCCTCCCCGAAAAATATATTTGAATAAGGGGTTAAAATAGTGCATTATACTGTGAAAAAGTGGGTACAGAGCCAGACAGTTTGCAATTGGTTTTGTATAGGATTCTCCCTCCTGAACTCTTAGGCCCTCATATCACCCCCATGCCACCACACTCGCTAGACACCTCCCGTCCCTATCCTCACCGCCACCTTGAACAGCTTTACCCCTACTCTGTGCCCCTCTGTGTCCTTCCCCTGCTGCATATCTGTTCTGTTACCACTGAAAGCACTTTTTTGTGTATCTGTATTGTTATATACCTCTGTATATCACTCTGTGTCTTCTCAAAGCTAGATCGAGGTTCAATAAATACAACAACAATAATAATAGGGTAACTCTAATCGAAAAATCCCATAGATGCAATTCACCAACAGTGCACATGAGCATTTCCCAACAGCATTTGTTTATGCCTTTGCCCGCAATATATGCAAGTATAACAAAAACATTTAAAAACGTGATGTGCCCATGCATGTCCATGATGGCTGCACCTATATATGACAGTATTCCCACACAAGAACATACTCCTTTTTGCTTTGTGCATAATGCCAGTAATAATACTGTCCAGACTTGTTTTGTCAATATATGGCTTTTCCCCCCCAAGTAAGGATACACTTCTGCTGGCTTTGCCATTCAAAATGCAATGCCACAATAAGAAAACCTGCCCAAAGTGGTTCATCAAAATGCCAGTCTAGCCACGTAATAACACATACCAAGCTTGGTTTATCATAGATGCCCAGTAGTAAATGGCATGCCACAGTAAGAAAGGGCTAGACTGGCTGCCCCAAAATCCCAGTCTAGCCAAGTAATAACATGTTATGCTGCAGTAAGAAAGGGCTAGACTGGCTGCACCAAAATGCCACTAATAACACATAGCATAACTACTTTATCATGGATGCCCATTAAAATCATTTTTAGTGCACACCTCTAGGCCCCCATACATCCCCTCTCCCTCCCATCCCTCAATCCCCAAATTCAGCTTCTCATCCCAGCATTAAACAAAAGCACACACACATGCATTCATCATGCACCATCCACCCAGACAGATGCACACCCAGCCACCCATACATCATATACTCACATTAAATAATATACATATGCCTCCCACACATCCCCTTTCCCTCCTAATTATCTCCCCAACCCCAAAAATCAGCTCCTCAGCCCAGCATTAAACACAAGCACATAAACATATACACACACATGCACACCCAGCCACCCATGCATCATACGCTCCCTCATACACACACATAATATCCCCTCGCCATCCCACCTCTCTACCCCAACCCCAAATCAACCTTTCAGCCCATCAGTAAACACAAGCACACACACATTCACACATCATACATATGCTCACTTACATGTGCACCCATTCATCATACACTCACACATACACACACCAAGACATTCCTACATCATACACTCACATTTGATAAGGAGTATGGGTACTCCATTTGGGCATATGTGTAAGACACTCCTGCAGTATAAGGACAAAATCCTGAACCATCCCCGAGGAGGACACTCATGATAATGCTATACTAGAACATATGTATACACATTTGTTATCAACTTATAAAGGGAAAAAGTTGAAAAGCAGACTGAGCATACTTGAATTGTGGAAAATGTTGGAAGACGTAGGGAACCCCCTGATGTCAGCACATAGGGAACCAATCAGACACCTGCACAGGCCACCACCCCGTCCGCCTCCTTATGGGTCCTTTCCTTTACAGCCCGGTGCAGGGTACACCAACCCATAGTATTCACCCCCTCCCCCCCACTGAGCTCAAAAAGGAAACAGCAGAAGAACTGAAAGATAAAGCACAAGCCCCATTGATTCTGGAAATAGAACCAATCACTTGCAGAGAGTTAGAAGCAGAGCTAAAGAGAGTAGAGAAGGGGTTGGTGAGAGCAGTGCAGGGACAAGATGAGTCTGTGATGGATCTAGTGTGATAGGACTCTTCTCATGTGTCCAGTTGAAGGCAGCTGCTACCTGATGCTGACCCTAAGGGCAGTATTACGAGGGAGAATCACATGGGAGGAAACTCATATCAAGGGGAATTGGTGACCTCTTTGACTCATGATTACCCTATTCTCCCTGAAGCATTGATGGCATATTGTAAAGTAGTGGGACATTTAAATATGAAAGTAGAACACTGTTCTGTAGTGGAGGTGGAGGGAAAGGAGCAGGAGAGACTTCCAGGCTTCCAGGCTTTGGCATGGGGTTATAGCATGTGCAGAGCAGCAGGTATGCAGAGAGGCGAGGAAGCAGATGGGGCAGCGTCAGCAAAGAGGTTTGGAGGTCGGGTGAGCCATGGTCACTGAAGGTGAACCAGCAGAGGCTCCCAGAGAGTGAGACCCAGGTGGCAAAAGAACCAAAGAGGTATCAGAGATGCCAAAAAGAAGAACTGCTGTGCTGCGAAGCACATGAGGAGGACACTGAAGCCGCCAACAGTAACCAGTGAACCTCAGAAGAGACACAGGGCACCGGGGAGCTTTGTAGATTTAACAGCACCTGCAATTAAGTTATGGGACATCTGAGAGCAAAGTGACGCAAAGAGGGAGATAGAGTTAAATGAATGCCTAATCAAACCACTTAATTGGCAAGATATGAAAGTGCAAGAAGGGTGCAATTCTCCATTTCTGAAATATCACTTTGGGGTAAACTGTAACCCACATTGCCCACAGCCAAGAGGATATGTAAGATAATTGAAAGTGTAGGAAGGGTGCAATTTATGGGAAGTCAACTTGGGTAAACCTGTAACCAACATTGCCAACAGCCAAAAGGTTATCTAATATAAGGAGCAAGAATGCAACAAGGGTGCAATTCTCCATTTATGAGATGTCAACTTAAGGAAACCTGTAACCCATATTGCCATTAAAGAGATCAACGGTAGTAGTAGGAGTTTTCTTCCTGGCAAGCGAGTAGACCAGGAAAGAAATGGTTAATTGGATGAAACATGGCTGTGGTAAAAAGGTGTTGTGGAGAGACACTGATAACTATATCATTTTTACAAACTGTTGCATCTCCAAAGGTAGTGCTTGGGCTATCCTGGCAAAAACATTACATTGGAAAACTATTTGTGATGAGTAAAGATTTACTTTGAAACCTCAGAAAGACATTGTGTGGAGGGAAACAATTGCCTTGGTTTATGAACTAGTGTTTTCTGAAAGAGACATTTGCTTTACCAAGAAGGATATTGTGGAGAAGAACTATTGGTTTACTAAGTGGAAATACGCAGTGGATGGAAAAGACATTTTTTGTTGTACTGGACAGATCCTTGTTGAATCAGAACTTGTCTAAGAGTATTCCTGAATTGATCCAGGGGAAGTGAACCCAACCCTGGTCACAAGGAGTACTTTCCAAAAACTATACATTTTAAATTTTGCATTGCTTAATTGAACTGAAGACAGACAAATATTCCTAATACATTTGTGTTGTATTTTTTTCGTGTGAGGGTCATATGCTTTTTGGATAGTAGGTCATCTTTCTTTAGTTTTAGTTTTCCAGGTAGGGAAATTTGCAGTAGGATAGGGAAAGATAGGCGTTTATCTCACCCTTTCTATTTAAATAAAATGGCAAACATTAAGAAAACTATACATTTGTGGCCGTCTCACATTTCTGACCCCTCACAAGGGCAGATAGCCACAGACAAATGGTTGGTGGGACAGATCGTTTTCAAGATTGATAGTACGGTTATACCTAAGATATCAAGGTATTCTAAGGTGAGGAATCGTATATCTACATTAAAATAACTTAACCAACAACCACGCGGCTGAATACTGTGAAGCTGAAAACTTTGCCTTCCTAAAATGCCAACTTCCCGCTTTCCCTCTACCCAACCCCTTTACCCCTATATACTTACCCTTCACCTGCAGCCCTCTCCATGCGATGGCCCTGTCCCTGCAATGTCAGTTCCTTCTCCCAATTATGGGTCAGAACTTCTGCCGTCTTTTGTGTCTGCTGCTTTCCATGTAATGAAAATGGGGGTCACCCCCACAACCCCTGAACCCATAATGCTGAACAAGGGGAGTAGGGGGAATGCACATTCAGATTTTTTCTTTCTTTTCAGGGAATACAGAGGAATCACCCAATTCAGTGGGAGCTCCAGTGGTTCTGCAGCATAAGGACGAACACCGCAATAACATAGTCTAGGACACAGTAAACATGCGAAGCAGCAGGCAAACAGGAGGCGTAGGAGACAGAGGAAGAACAGAGAAAAATCACACTATGACGCCCAAGGCTTAGACCACAGGGTAAGGATGGAAGGAAGACATCTCAGAATAGAAAAAGGGGAGCAGAGTTCTCCTTGAAACAGAAGCGAGCTGGGAGAGCAAGGAGAGCACATTATATGCCCTGGCCCCACATGGATTGGAACTACCTAATGAAGACACTGCCCTCCCTTACAGCGGGAGCAGGCAAGTAGATATATGCCCTAGAAAAACAGACAGCAAGGCTCACGTTAGCTTTAGGGGACATGAAAAGTTTGTTTGCTGCACTACTAGGGGAACAGGCAGATGAGCTAAGCTGTGGTACCCAGGGGTTAGGTCGAGCAGTGACACCCATGATGGCACACCATTTAACAACTGTCGAGAACACATATGAAAAGAATTGAGGGACACATTCCCCAGCACCTGACATAAATTCCATCATGAGCTGCACAATGAAGGTAGACAATGACCCTGAACTTTACATTCAACAGATTCAGGAGATGTGGTGTTTAGAGACAGGAGAACGATCAGAAAAGAATGCAGCTGTCCTTGATCACATGTTGCGTGGGTTTCTCCCCACAGAAGTGCAAACTGATTTAGATAAAGTAGTTGGTATCGAGGTGAAGGGATGGCCCGCAATACAGACACACATGGTGCATTCTTGTAGGAGAAGGCAACAAAAGGAGAAAGAAAAAGTGGATAAGCACACAAGGCAGAGGCTAATTTGGTCCAAAAGCCAGATGTATTCAGCATGGAAGGGGCCGTGATTACTAACACAACAGAAGGTCAGCAGGTACAGAACGCCCAGCAGGGAGGGATGGAAGAGCCAGGAGATGGCCGATGGGAAACAGGAAGTTTCCAGAGAGGACGGGGCAATTATCAACGAGGTAGAGGGAGCGGGTGGAGAGGAATGAGACACAGGTTTGGAGGACAGTGTTGGTCTTGTGGGAAGATAGGGTATTTTGCGTTAGACGGCATAAGCAGGATCACCTTTTTTTATAACAACCCTAGCAGGCAAGTGTTTCGGCTCACCAACCACCCACTGTCTTTAAATCAGCCTCCAGTTATCCCATATGCCCTTGAGCCCCATGCACGCCCCAGGCTCCATGCAGTCACAGCTGATCCAATACCCACCTTTGAATGCCATACAGACGCAAATGCAGCAGCCACTCACACAGGCCCCTACTCAGCCATGGGATGAATAAAAACTGCCACAGGTACGGTAACACTTTACACAGGAGCATCTTAGGTGGTGATCCCTTCCCGCTTCCAGGCATGAATGCTTATCCCCAAAAGGACAGCCTAAAGAGAGCTCTGATGTGCCCAGTACTGTCAATCACTTCCGACCCAGAAAAGGGAACCCTGGGTAGGAGTGAGGATAGGAGACTGAACGTTTAGTTTTTTGGGTGACAAAGGAGCAACCAAGTCCTGTATCAGGGAAGGAAAGTTTCCCTTTTCAGATAAAATAATGGACACACAGGGATTCCGTGGGGAAACTGTACTGGTTCCTTTCACTGAAGATTTACCCATCACTGTAGGCACAGAGGAGTTGTCAGCACCCTTATTGTATTAAAAAGATACCCCGGTTAACCTTCTGTGTAGGTATCTCCTAAGTAAACTGAATATGATGGTTTAATTCACTGAGGAAGGTGTAGTGTGTTCAACACCAGGCATATACTATGCTAGAGCTGCAGCAATAACACAAGCACTTTGTAGCGACAGCACCATGCAGGGGTTGCCCCAACACCCAGATTTGTTTTTCTATGGAGTAACAGTATTGTTAGGATGGGTGCCCGGGATTCAGGACAAGACACTGCTCATACCAGCTGGATTTTTGTTCAGGCCAGCTGTTCCCCAGTAAAGGGCACCAGGTACCATTATCACATTAGGTGTGGAAGCAGTGATCACAAAGGCAGACATGGTAATACTGCCTGGCATAGGCGAGAAATGGGGTGAAGGACACACAGTTTTGTGCGTAGACCTCAACCCAGCCACTGAGAGAGGTGTCTGATGAACATCTGTTTGAAGACACTGATGACACAGGAGAGATGGTGTTTGAAATGTGCATACCTTACCAGATAAAAATACGCATAGAGAACTACCGCACACCATGCTCATTGCTAAGACATTGCCATCACACTTGCCGAGAGATCTGGAGAAGGTGCCGAGCCACTTGTGGAAAAAGCAACACCCACAATGTAGGATTACTGAAGAGTGCAGGGGTGGTGTGCATTAAGTTGAAACCAGCTGCAGTGTGCCCAGAGTAAGACAGTACCCCATGTCGAGATGAAGGGATTTATTCCACCAATGCATCATTATAGCAGCAAGAAATAATACAGCCATCAGAATCACCATGTAACACGGCTGTATACTGTGAGTGGTCAGAAATGAAAGCTGGACACAAACTTATCAGGGGGGAAGGATAGCTCGGGGGCAACACGTTTGTCTTGGAAGCAAGACATTGCGGCACAAAACAGATTTGAATCATGATCCTGCACTTAGAAACCACTCGCTGGTATTAAGCGTGTCATAAATGAACAATAAATAAATGAAAATAAGTCAATAAAATGTTTGGGTTATAGACTTTTATTCATCTTAAATGGGTTGGGGAAATGCCTATATGACCCTATTCTAAAGAGGGGTTTCCCTATCTAAAAACCAAAACTAAGGATCTGTCTTTGTCTGGATGTCAGAAATCAAAAGCTGTCATTGTGTCCAAAATAATCTAACCTAACCCTCACATTAAAATAAAACAAAAAAGTGACAAGGCAAATATCTATAACCTGGTATTTGCAAAAAGTGTTCTTAAATAAAAATAGAATGACTCCAATGTAAATGTTCTCCAAAATGGAATAAAAACCTTCATTCCAGATCGCGATTCCCTTCCCCTGGATTATTCACTGGTATCACAAAATGTCTCTAGGTCTAACAGTTACTTTGTGTCTTTCTTGGCCCAGAACAATACTCTTAACCAAACACTGGGCAGCCCTGTAAATTCCTCGTTAACAAAACGTTATTTCTTGTAACACAGGTTTCTTCCTCGTTTAACAAACACTGGGCCTCACTACGAGTGTGCCGGTCTGGTAACAACGGTGCAGGAAAGCCTACTGGCACCGTTGTTACCAGACTGGCGCACTCCAAGTCTGCGGGCAGCTGCCGTCCCACCGACCAGGTCTGACATGGCAGGCAGGACGGCACCCGCCCACAGACTTTCACGGTAGCACCGGCACCGTTATTAACAGTGCCGGTGCTACAATCATCCCCATTCCCATTGAGTCCTATAGGGTTTTCATATAGGACTCAATGGGAATGGGGATTAAGTATTTTCCGGCACCTGACTTCCAGGAACATCACGGTCGTACTCCCCTGGTATTTCCGTGAAGCCATGCACTGAAAAAAATCACAACTCTGGTGGCAGCCTGCCGATTTTACTGGCACGGCTACCGCCGGAGTTGTAATGAGGCCCAATGTCTCAGCTTGACACTCCTTGTACATTTGCAGTTTGCCAGGTTTTCCAATGCACTTTCAACTGCCTGGTGTACTCTCCTGCCAGGACTTCTCTGTCACTCACAATTGCCTGGTGTACTCCCCTGACAGGACTTTTGATGCACTTTCAACTGCCTGGTGTACTCTCCTGCTAGGACTTCTCTTTCACCCACAATTGCCTGGTGTATTCCCCTGCCAGGACTTCTCTTGTGTTCACAACTGCCTGGTGTATGTAGGCTAGGAAATCTTGTGTGTTATAGTTTCTCTTATCTTCACGTAGCATATACTTTTATTGTTGGTTCGCTATATATCTACTTGAGAAACAATGACTTTACATTCAGAAATTTCGCAATGTTCAGAATCTTCTGCTCTTTGATATATAAACGATCTTCTTGTCATTTTGTTTTCTGTAACTCAACAATGTTCTATTTCACTTTGGTGCAGTCACAAAACACCCCAGGGTCCTCACTCTGCTCTGGCAGACCCACCAGTTCTTTGTAGCATTTCCAGGCTTGTGCGTACTTACGCAGTGTACTTTTGCCAACTGCTTCCCACTCTGGGAGGCTCTTATGTCTCTTAAGGCTTCCTTGCGGGTCCGCTCCTGCATGCTGGCTTCTCCAGTAAGGACAGCACTGCTTCTACTGGCGGCCCGGACGGCCAGGGTCTCTCTCACAGTTCCTGGCATCTCCACAGCATGCCTCGCTCACACCATCTTTCTATCCTTCTCTGCCAGTGAGCTCCCTCGCTCTGCCACAATGGCTAGCACCTTCAGCACCTGCACATGAACACGTGCCTCCAGCCTCAGGTTTTCTCTTGTGCTGCCTTTGCAAAAGAGAGGACAAGACCTTTCTCGCAAACAAAGTTCTTTAATCTCCTTACTATCAACTTCAATGGGTCACACCCCAGCTGGGTAAGGCAACAAACTTTCCCTGGTCTCCCCCAGTGAGAGATACTGAAGTTTCTTCTGGGCTGGGGCACTCTGCCGATGCCCAGGGGTTCCCCTTCCTCCTGGAGGAGCTAAACTGGCTTCCTTGATACCTCTAGTACTTTCCAGCTCTCCGCAGGCAGTTGGGAGGCAAAAAGTCCCCCTTTCTTATCTTGACACAGCAGTTTTCAGCCCTTCCGCAGGATTTCTGCAGCTTTGGTCAGTAGGATTTGAGGAAGGTCTAAGCTGCTGAGTGTGGGAAGTGATCATCGTTACTCCTCTTCTGTGTCCCAGTGTTGTGAGGATTGTGGGAACAGCAGTCCTTTTTTGAGAATACTGTAATAATGTTTGTGTAGGTTTTACAGGCAAACTATGTTTGGAAGGTGGAGCTGGGAAAAGTGTCTTTTATAATTTTACAGGCCCTTGTAATCTCGCACATTTATGGGGAAAGTGCCCTCCTGAAGGGGGTCCTACCTGCTCACGTGGGTCCCCTAAAGGCAGTCCACTAAGCTGCATCATGTCTTATTATGGTCCAAGGAAAGTTGACAGAATCATCCCCATCCTAAGCAAAATACATTGGCTTCCTCTCCAGTCCAGGAAACTGTTGAAGACTGCATGTATCATCTACAAACCAGTCATGAGTAGCACACCAGTGCACCTGGTGGCTAAGCTCCACATATCTGATGCCACACGCTGCTCACTCAGCAAATCACCCAACCGACTTGAATCACAACTCATCTGCAAAGAGGCGATCCACACATAATCCTTCTATTGTCACAAACCCACCCTCTGGAAATAGATCCTGGTGTCGGTTCGGAATGCCCCACAATTCCCCAATTTTGCAAATCTCTGGAAACATGGCTTCTTCGGCAACACTTGAACAAGGACTAATTCCAATGGGCATACATACCGACACACAGACCTCAACTCACAGTACTGCGCTACTGTTAAAAGATGCCAGCCCAAATGCTGGTGACGGGCACTCTATACAGTGCTCTGCTGCTCGAGCTAGGTCTGCACTTTAAACAATAAGATAAAAATAAATATAAATATAAACAGCCTGTTTATGGCTGGCCTGGCTCACAGTGATAACAAATGTATGATACAGACCAGATGTTGCTTTAATAAATATATGAAATGCCAGCTAAGACACTGCAAATTCATGTATGGCTTATGTTTAAAGATTAAACTGCCACCCGGATGTTAATTCATTATAAATGTGTTGTTTTGTGACAAAAGTGCATCTTTTAAATGTTACTTCTAAGGTGAAGTGACTTTCCTGTCACCCAAGCTGTCAAGAGGGTACCTGTGACCTGTGAACCTGCTCCATGCCACTGGGGAGTAGGTGCTGCTGGTCAGGATATTGATGCAGTAGGGCCCCGGTGTACATAATGCTTTTGCCATGGAGTTTGATAAATAGGGCCTTTGATTACCAGACCACCCTTTATTGAGACAGGATTACGTTCATCATTGTATTATTAATAAAAAGTGAAAAATCCAGGGCTGCTACACCATTGCCAGATGGCAATCCTTTACAAGTGGTGGGAGTGAAGAGTTGTACAGAGTTATGCTCAAAGGGTGAGGGAGCACTATCAGTGTGGGGGGCCAACACCACAGTCTTCTTTTTTTATAGCTAAGTGGAGTAAAAGAAATAGACCAAGTGAGTGCTAAGGATTGCCCGGGGGGCAGTATTATGAGGAGGAATCCAGGTTTTAGTGATTGTGATTAGAGAGAGTTTGGGATGAAGAGAATTGAACTAGTTAGTGAGAAAGGTGGTTTCCTTTGTAGAGGGATTGTGTTCTAGAGGCTATTTCATCATTGGGGAAAAGGCTACAATATAGCACAAGGGACATGGAATGTGTTTATCTTCAGAGTTGGTCACTCATTATTCAGATTCTGATTTTGATCCCACACGTCACTGAAATTGATTACATTACTTGTAATCCCCCTTGTAATCCCTGTTTCAAACATTAAAGAGACACAACCAAGCCTCTAAAAAGTTCAATTAATAGGGTTAGTTGGATTGATCGCTTCCTAATTTGAATTTAGATAAACACATGTATTCAATGACCCTCATACTCACATCCTCTTGAACCCCAGTAACTCTTTATTGTTGGCTTGCAATTCAGACTCATATTTTGCCCATATCACTTCTTGAACAGGTTCAATATATTCTTTTCCAGCTGAACTAATTTCCATCATGAGCAAATATCTACTTGCAAATATGCACTTGGGAGATAGGAAACCCCTAGTTTACACCTAGATGTTATATGCAAGTACTACACATGCTTGAGTTATGTGTGGGGAAATGAGGGCCTTTTTGAGATACGCATCAGGCGACACTGATAATCTTACATTACCCGTCCTGGGAAAGGTCCCCTTAAAATCAGAAAGGGGGCTGATGTTGAAGTTTAGTACACACTATCCAACAAGGTGCTGTGCTTCTGTGGGCTCTGGCAGTTTGGACCGTGACAATGCATTTGGGGGAGGCTTGTTTATTATTTTTCAAAGTATTTATAAAGTTAAATACATGGTTCTTAGTGTTTTTAGCCTGCCTCACTAGAATTAGCCAACAGCACTTTGGAAAGAGGTGGGATTGCTTAACCCACCGTGGATGACGCAGTAACAGCCGCGCTCCATCTCCTCCTTCTTTACTGGACAAAATGGCAGACAGTGCCCAAACATAAAAGCTCCACCCAAACATTTTTCCGGACGTTTCTTGAATAGCAGAGAGAGGTGGAAAGTGCATTTGCCAAAACATTTACCCACAAAACAGCTCAATAATATCGTCAAAAATCAGACAATGTTCTTCAATAATATTATAGGAAACCCTTACATCCCAGCCAGCTGGACAACAAGGAGTATTGTCTCAATTTATGGGATGGGAGACAGGACATTACGAAATGTGTACCACCCTGTCGCCCTTCTGGACGAGACATCCAAGCAACTGGCAAGGATACTACATACTAGATTTCTGAAGTGGGGTGATGAGAACCCCATCCTGATAGACGCCAGGCTGGATTTCAGGATGGGGTTGGGAGCGATCCACCAAGGTTTGAATTTGAGCTTCATTGTAGCTAACTATGCTTTGGGACTGGCTACACCTGTCTTTTGGCTTTAAATTACCTTTAATCCACATTTCACTCAATGTCATGATGCCTACCCCCAGGGACCCAGACCACGTCCAGCAACCCCGGAAGCAAGCATCAAGTTATCCTAAGCAAGCCCAACAATCCCTGCTAGGGGCTATTTGGGTCCAGTCCTGGCGCCTATGGCGCCAGGCTCATAGATTCAAACTTATGCAGACCATGCTGCAAACTTACCTGATGCAGACCATGCTGCAAGAGCTGCAAGCCAAAAGAGCCTTGGAAGGGACTACTTTACTTAGGGACTATTTTTTACTCGGGCAGGGCTGGGGAGGAATACTTACCTGGGCTTACTTTGGGGGCTATTTAAACCACGCCCGAAGAGCAGCACACGCTTTGCGTTATTCTGCATCCAGCAGCGTAACGCTCACCGTGCCTGCAAGTCTGCATCCAGCCTTCTGCCACGCCCGCCTCGAGTTTGGAGCTCCTAGAAAAAGGGAGAAAGAAGGAGAAAAGGTTAGAACAAGAGCAATACCTTTAATCCTTACCTGAATTCCCGATCCATCGCGCCTTCGAGCTGGAAGAAAGAAGTTATTTTTGCGCATCGCCGCGCCTGCTGCAGCGCCGCGCTGAACTCACCAGCCTTCGCAGCATCTTCACATTCCACCGCATCCTCCTGCATGTTCCCGATGCACTCCGGCACCTAAGGAGAAGACAAGAACAGCAAGGTGAGCTAAGGGAATACACAGAGGAATATTAGTTACCCCCCCATAGACTTACCTGATTTTACCACCGGGGGTACTACTCCTCTTCACGGGTTGGGCAGCTTCCACTGCATCTTCGCCGAACCCCGGCCCCTAAGGGGAAACAAAAGGACAGCAAGGTGAAACAAAGGAACTAACAAGGGGAACCATCCTCACCACAATAGACTTACCTGATTTTACCGCCGGAGGTATTATACCCCAAGACCTCATACTTTCTCTCAGCGCCTGAATAAGGGAGAAAGCAACAGGTTACATATTGACTTTATTTTATTGAACTGTGTTGGAAAATACAAATCCTTACCAGAATACTACCGGTTGCCACGAGGAACTCTTCATTAGGGTCAAGCGGCAACCTGCAAGGAATCGGACAAGAGTGAAAGTCAGGCATTTGAACTCTTACGAACTTTATACTTACGGCATCTTGCCGAGAATCTCTGAGTCAATATTGTTCTGGAACTCACCAATTCCTTCGAGCCAGTGAAGCAACTGGTTATCAACGCGCCCCTGCGCTCAATGCAGGATGGAGAGCTCATCTTTTCAAACCATCAGGTGAGACTATAAGAGGGGACATCAAAGGCGATCTGTGGGGAGAACAGCGGGGGTGGGGAGATTTACGCTCAACTCCACAGGTGGTTAATTCCCTTTCTCCATTTGCAGAAGAATATTCCTACGGGCCAAGCAAACGAAGCTAGGTGGGCCAGTCCAGTCCGTCATCTCGGCCCTACGCATTACATTGGTGGAGACTGCAGCTGTCTAGTTCCGATCGACGCCTCTGTGGGAGCCAGGTAAGCATAACACTCGATGGACAGGTATGCCCTGTGGTCTCCTTTGATGGGTCTGAGTATTACTGCTCCTCTGTTCTCTCTTATGATGGAAATGCATAGGAGCTCCATGGCAAAGGTGAGGTCAGAGATGAAGGGGGACCTCAGAGCAGAAATTGGTGTAGAGCAGGGTTGTGGATTGCATGTGTCCTGGCACTCCTGCTGTTCAATCTTCACACCAATTAACGGTATG
Organism: Ambystoma mexicanum; assembly: GCF_040938575.1. NCBI lineage: Eukaryota > Metazoa > Chordata > Amphibia > Caudata > Ambystomatidae > Ambystoma > Ambystoma mexicanum. Next base: position 1,132,533,556 of record NC_090933.1, on the reverse strand, counting down.
ACGTTTTACAGAACAATGACCCAGTATTGCCCCTCTCCATGGAACAGTGCAACATATGAAGACTATTTAACCATCTAAGGCAAGCTTTATGGGTTGTTATGGGGTTGCAATTTGGGGATCTGTGGATCTGGAAAACAGTCTTTCATGTCAACTGTTGGAAATACCACGCTCCACCCCTACATTTAATATATGTATATATATATATATATACATAGATAGAGAGAGAGGGAGAGAGAGAGAGAGGGAGAGAGAGAGAGAGAGAGAGAGAGAGAGAGAGAGAGTTGAAGGATACCTGACTGACCACCTGTTCTTACAGCCAGTATTGTTTTTGAGTACGGTTGGAAGAATAATACTTCACATTTGAACCTAGCAATATACAAAGACATAGGCAGAACTTCTGGAGCAATGACAATTACATGGCTGATTCATGTGAAATGGAATTTGAATTGATTTGGGCATGGGCTCTTGATTCATAAATCCAGAATTGATGCCACGTGATTCAAAGGGAATTAGTGAATGACTTATAAATTACATTACAAAATGGACGATTCTAGAGACAAATGTCCCCTAGCTGAATGAATTGTTTACATGTATGTTTGTAATGATATCATGATAACAATTATGTTATCTCATTGGCAATCCTCATATGTATGGACAACAACAATGGGACAAAGTATTAAAAAGGACAATGGCAAGTGTGCCCGGTGTGTGTTGGTTATTTAGTACAAATACTCCAATGTCAAGATGATGACTATGGTGTGCAAGTACAGGAGGAAGAGTCTGGTTTCAGAACAGCATTATGTTGGGTTTGGATCTCTACTTAGGGGTTGAGGTCAGTACAGGCTCAAGGGTTGCACAGGGCAGATTTCTGGGGACAAAGCTCGAAGATCATGGTCCACTTTAGTGCATGTCAGGAAAAGATGCAGTCTCTGAACATCATCAGAAGAGTCCATTTTCCAGCATGCAGCTGGGCAGCAGAATTATCTGGATAACAGGCCAACTATATGAGCCCTCAATTTGAGGCTCCAATTACCACAGTGTCGATACAGAGAATTCAGATTCATTAAGGACGAGAGTGGCAGCCACACGAGCAATGGGACAACAAACATCAAATATTAATGCTCATTTTCTTATTATCAGCTGAACACTATCATAGTATTTAAGGGCAAATACCACTGGATACACACATCTAGGTGAGCAAGAATGAAGTGGCAGTAGAAAGAGCGCCAAAGTCTGAGTGGACATATTTGGCTGTAATGCAAGAACAGCCCTGTCTTTCTTACATTTGTTTGTTTACATCTTTTCTTTTGTTTTGTTGAATCAGGAGAGAAGGAGATCCAATTAAAGCACGCATAATAAGGGGGTACTGTTAAGCGGTACAAAAGGGTGCAAATCCAAACAGTCGATTACCCTGTCTGTAAAGTTTGAAGACTCTAAACAAATGAAGATGGGTTATGCTCGAGCCATCTCCGGACAGGGGTGCACCAGGCAGGTAGCAATTAGTCAAAGAGCTGAGGTACATTACTGTCCTCAATTACGTCAAGGATCCTGTACTCATCACCAGCTTATTGGAGGTAACAAGGCCAGTTGTCACTTCACTTCCATACAACAAAGGCAACAAGAAGCATTGGGGCACCTCGCCTGTCAGTAAGGTAGTTGTAAGTGTTATATCAGGGAAAGGGTGGAGGATGCAGGGTTCGGGTAGAACTAGCAGAACTTAGCTCCAGGTTTTGTTGTACAGGTCTTCACCCAGCGTTGCTGTCTCTTTCCAATACAGGAGGGTCATGATGATCACATGTGCTGGGTCTTGGCTATAAGAGATGCATTGTGCTATTGCAGGAGGTGCTTGTGGGCTTTCTTTCAGATACATCATACCAATTAGGCATAGAATCACTATGAGCTGTTGTCCTGTTTAGCTCTGTTGTTGGCACAGCTCAATAGTAACATAATTAGTTGAGCACCAATTACCAATGCAATTCTTTCCCAGTGGCCCAAGTAAACATGCTGGCCCTGGCGCACTGCATCCCCATGTTGTTCCTGGCACTAAGCACTGCCATGCTGGCCCCATCCTCTGAACTGCCAAACATTACCTGGTGTAGTGGGGGGGATAAATCTATTTGCACTTGGTGGGAGACAGGTGTAGGTGGGCACAGTAATAAACATGTTAAAACGTATAAATGCTCAAGCCGTCTCTTAACTGTCTCCGGGATCCCTGGCTTAGCTGAGTTTCTGGTTCACCCTAGGTATGCCCTCTAGAAAAAGGTCTTGGTCAGGAAAGGCAATATGTTAAATGCCCCAAACTCCTAGGAGGAAACACTAGGTCATATTAAATATACAGTACAAGGAAAGGCTGATAAAGGATTGCCGGTGTACTTTTTTAGTTATTGATTGTAGTACATATAGGGATGTTGACTTTCAACTCCAGTACAACAGCAAGTTTCAAGTTCCTTATATAGAAATGGGGTAACACACACGATACACACTATCACTGTACCTAAGCAACTGCACCACAAACTGAAAAAAAGAGTCCTTCAAATATATATTTTTTTTTTTTTTTTTTTTTTTTTTAATTGTGTTACAATTTTTACAAAAAAATATGACATGAGTAGTCTTCATACATCATATATCAAGCGTCCGGATTCCTTTTAATAAGCTTAGGCTTGAGGAAATTCCTCCTGCTCGAGCTTCAAGGATTTAAGAAAGAGTGTTACTCCTATAACACATCTGATATTGTTCCCGTTCGTCAAGAGTGTCCAGAGGTTTTCCTCGTCGAGGGTGAGGTGGTTTTCCAGTGGATCTGCAAGGTATTTGTCTCTTTTTGTTTTGAGCCCGGAACATTCCATTATCAGGTGTTTTGTGCTTTCTATGGCATTTGTAGATTGGCAGAAGCGACAGGAACTCGATGGTACTTGGTTGCGAATTGCCAAAATTTCGTTGGTTTTTATTTGGTTCAGCTTGAATCTTAGAAACAGACGACTTAAGTTCTTGTCTGGAAACCTCAGTAGGTAGCCACGCGTAGCATCTAGCTTCATTGGAGCAGTTGGTAGTTTTGCTGTGATGGAATACGACCAAGCCACTTCTTGAGTGTGAATCCAGTCTGCTTCTAAAAGTTTTTGCGACACTCGATTTGGATTGTGTATGAGTGTCTCAACAGGAAGATCCAATTCTTCCAACATTTTCCGGTTGAATTGTTCCCAGTTTACAAGCGTCCGATTTTTTCCCTCGGAAAGTTCTTTCCGTATGAGGTCCAGGACTCTGGCTTCTGGATTATTTATTACCTTGCGGTATAACATCAGGGTGGCTCTCAATTTTATTGCCAACAGTGAGGAAGTACATAGTTTTCTTCTTATTAGTGCAATTGGAGTGGATTGGGCTAAACCAAGGACCCTACGCCAAAAGAAAGCTTCCAATTTCTCCCAGATGGTGTTCGGAGCTAACAGCATTGCGTCCATCCCATAGATTAGGGCCGGAACAACCTTGGCTTTGTAAAATCTCACGATAGGTACGATCGAAAAACGGCCGTGTTTCTTGTCCACGGCCTTGGCTTGAGCTGTGAGATTTTTTAGCTTTGCCCAGAGTGTTTCAAGCATAGTTTTTTCCTCTTTATCATTACTGATTGTGATCCCAAGGTATTTAAAGGCTTCCACTCTTTCCAGCTTCCTTCCGTCACAATGCCAGGTAAACTTGGAGTTCCACTTTAAGGGTCTGCCCAGGATGAGCACTTTAGTCTTTGTGGTATTTAGGCGTACGTTGTTTTCCGACATATATGTTACCATATTGTCCAATTGTCGTTGGAGGCCTATAGGAGTTAAATCCATCAGGATAATATCATCCGCGTACAGTAGTCGATCTATCTTCTCCCCTCCCATTGTCGGGGGAAAATGTCTGATCGTGAGGGTGGAATCTTCATAATCGGCGATATAAGAGTTGTACAGCGATGGGGCCAAAGGACAGCCCTGCTTGACTCCTCGTGCTGTTTCAATTTCTTCCGAGAGTCGACCATCTGCACTCAAACGAACTCGGATTGATGTCCCTTGATGTAGAGCCTTGATTGGGTTTAGAATTGACTCCGGACAACCTTTAGATTCCAATTTCACCCATAGGCGCTCCCTATCTACCTGGTCAAACGCTTGTACCAGGTCGATAAAAACGATATAGATTGGATTGCCACTTTGAAGAGCCTTTCCCTTTAGGACACTCATGAGTAGGATGTTCGTTGAAGTTCCGGAGTTTCTGATGAAACCATTCTGGAATGGGTCCATTGCTTTTGACGAACGCGTCCACTCTTGGAACGCATCTAGGGCCAGGGACGCAAAAACTTTCCCCATTACGTCCAAGAGGGCGATGGGCCTGTATTGGTTCGGGTCGTCGGTCGCACCTCTCTTGTAGATGGGCACAATATTGGCTTTTCGCCATGTTGGTGGTATAGCTCTTTTTCTGTTACAATTAGCGAAGAGCTCACTCATGATATTGGCCCAGCACTCAGGATTTTTTTTCAGTTCCAGATTACTAATCCCGTCGGGTCCAGGAGCCCTCGAGTTGTTTAATTTCTTTAATTTATCTAAGATAGACTCTTTATCATCAGGAATAGACCATGGGGTTGTCTTTTTGTGACGGTCGCTCTTAGAAATTTCAGTTACGTTCACTGCATTTATGGGTGCGAATAATTTTGAAAAATGGTCGATGCAGCGCGCCTCACCCACGTTGTTCTGGATACTCTCATTGGTGTTCTTTTGTGTTCCTTTGATCAAGTTCCAGAACTCTCTAGGCTTCTTGCCACAGATGGTTGACAGCATTTGCTGAGAGTCGTTCAGGTACAGCTGGTAACGGTGATTTTGAAGCCAGCTTCTGTAGTGCCGGGCCGATTTTAGCCACTTTTCGTTGTTCTCTGAGGATGGAGTTCTTTGTGCTAATCTTTTAAGTCTTCTGAGTTCCTTCCTTTTCACTACCAGATCTTTATTATAAGCATGGGGATAGGATTGATCTTTCTTCTCCGCCGATGCTTTTACTGGGTCCATTAGAAACCTGGTTAGTAGGGGTGTGTAGTCCAGGTCAAACTCTTTTCTTTTTGACGCTTTTGATCTTAAAATTTGAGAGCCAGCAAATTGGGCTTCCAGTTCCCGTATACCCTTTGCAGATATTTTGACTCGCTTGCCTTTTTCTGTTCTTCCAATGGCAGATTCTTCAAAGTCGTTTGGGGTTTGGCGGCCCATACTTCTGTCACCAAGAGATTATGGTCACTAAAAGTTGTTGGCCTTATTGTAAAGGAGCAGATCTCTGGCAAGATATCTCTCGAGACGAATATATGGTCTATCGTTCCTTTTTGTTCGTCTCGTTGCCATGAAGGAATTCCCAGATTTGCCTTATTTCGCTGCCAGTGCAGGTTATGCATATCTCGTTCGGCCATGAACTTATCAAGAAAAATGCCTCTCTCCCGCGCGGGAGACTTTAGGTTTGGCGATGTAGAACGGTTGCCAATTCCTTCACATATGGCATTGAAATCCCCGCCTATAATGGTACTATGGTCGTTCCATATCTTCTGTGCTTCCTCAAAAGCGTTTTGAAGTTCATTGATGAAGTCTTCGTTGGTTGTTACCTGAGGGTTCCAGTAGACGTTGACCAAAAGAATCAGACTTTCCTTTTGATTCAGTGTGTAGGGTTTTCTTGTAAGAAGCAAGGCTTGTATCCAGTAAGAAGTTTTTAGTATTTTAAAAATTTCCAGGCCTGATCCTGCTTTGATGGCGGTAATGAGGCCTGCTGATGGTCTTCCCGAATCACCTTTTCTAGCACACATGAATGCTATGTCGTAACCATCTAGTTGGGGTTTAGTAGTTAACCAGGTCTCCTGGAGGCAGAGTGCATCAAAATTTCCCAGATTAACGTCGGTTTCTCTTGTTAGATGTGCAAAGCCTCTCGTATTCCAACTGCCAAGTCTTAGTGGATGTGGCGATGGAGTTTGTGTCTTCCGTACTTTTGGCTTTCCCAAGCACATAGAGATCTTCATTCTCCTCAATCGTTGCTAGTGATTTTTTCGATTTGAAGCTTCAGCTCTATGCCATGTCCAGGATTCCACTTCATTTGAACTTAGTCTACCATCATTGTTGGGAGACCAGTTATTACCGTTAGATTGTAGGGGTCTTTTGTTTCGATGAGTGTTTTGTTCCCGGTGCGCGTCTTTTTGTGGAATTATCTTGGGTCTTTTTCTCTCTTTTTGATTATCCACTCCAGTTCTTAGATTGGATGGACTACGATTCATCCAACCTGGCTGTACGTGAGGCATTTTGCTGATGTATCTAGTGCTCATTTGCGGGGTGGCCTTTATATTTCTCTTGTCTCTTTCAGTTCATGTAGATAAATCCTTTTTTACGTGAACCTGTTTGGGGTCAGTTAGTTCAAATCCCATGGATAGTAGATTTTCGGATTCTCTCAGTATGTATCGTTTAGTATTTTCCGAGTGGAGGTGTATATAAGAATAATCAGTTCTCCCAGTGGTGCTTGGCTCTACTATCCACAGGTCTTTATTCTCAATCTGCTTCAGACTTGTGATTTGGGTCAAAATTTTTAAAATATTTGATCTATTCATAGTTATATCCTCTTGCTTTGAGTTGATGTTTTTCAGTCTTAACATATGGGCGGTTAGAATTTGTTTTGCTGCTTTTTTCCGTTCTTGGTCTTGTTCAGATGTGCTTTCTCCTTTTTTTTTCTGGTTCACCTCAGTAATATATTGGAGGTAAGAGTCTGAGGTCTTTTTTTTGTTATCATGGCTAAGTTTACGAGCCTTTTTCCGCTCTCCTTTGTCCGCCTGACCTCGAGTGTGAGCCGGGGTAGACCAGATTTTGTTTTCCTTCCATATGTTTGTAACGTGTCTACATCTCTCGTTTGATCTTTGTTCTTTCTGGATGTTAGGCCTTGAACTCGAAGTGGATGTGGAGTCAACTTTTTGCGGTCTTTGATTTTTCACTGTTACTTCTATTGGTGAGTCAGGAATTTCGTACATAAAGACCTTGTGTGGTGGTTCATTTTTGGGAGAGTCCATGATCGCTCTGTGTACCTTTCTCTTTGACGATTTTGTTGGGTAATTTTCGGATCCTGTCTCATCCACAGTCACAAGGCTCCCATCCGACTGCTCCAAAACCATAAGAACTGGCTCTTTTTCCTTTGCACAGTTAGATCGCTTTTCACTCTCATCAGTAGTTCGGGTAGCTGTTTTCTTCACTGCTTTCTTTGCAAGACCGTTTTTCCTAACGGCAACCTTTAGCTGCTTCAGAGGTATTTGAGAAACCAAAGAAGTAGTTGGTCTATTCCCTTCCTTCTTCGAAGTTTGATTAACAATTGATTTTTGTTGCGAGAATATTCCAAATGTAAAGTTCTTTGGCTTTGCAGTGGTGTCTTTACTGGGGTTCCCGACTTTGTCCCCAGTCTGGATGTAGGAAAAGGGATTAGCTGTTTCTTGGTTTGCCCCCATCGTGACTGCTTCGTTTTCCGTCACCATATGATTCTCTCCTTCGTCAAGAATCGCTATAATAGCGTCCAGTGGCTCACCGCCTTGTTCGATGTTGAAAGTGTTGGTGACTCTATCATCATGTGCCAATGACCCAGCCGTTTCGTCCTGTCTGATAGAGGGAGCTGTCTGATCTGTGTTGGGATTTTGTGATTGTTTGTTCTCTGGTTCCTCAACTGGCGGATGGGATCCAATGACTATACCGCAGCGACAGGTTTCAACCTGTCCTTTTTTTTGCGTGCTTCTTTCCATTTCAGGGTTTTGGCCCCCCATAATGTAGCCTTCCAAATATTGCAATTTAGATTGCATTACGGAAAGCATAGACATCTGGTCCCGAAGCGTGTCATTTATAGTCTCGTACATCTTTGTGAATGGCGCCATTGCTATCGTCACTGACAACATTAATGTTGATTGGTCCATACTTTGCTGCACGAGGTTGAATGAATGTGACTGTTGAGTTTCCTCGAGACTCCGCGTCACAGGTCGTGCGCGATTTAGTAGAATTGTTTTTCCCCTGTTGATCTCATGTTCCTTTGGAGAGACAATTGGGCCTCGCTCAGCTTGAGGCAGCACTGCTCCGGCGTCCATCGCTAGCTTCTCATCTGCCTGTGGTCTCTTGTTCTTAGCGCTTTTTGGGTCCGTGTCTCGTGGTTCTTTAGTAAAGCTGCCTTCTATAATTGTGGTTTCATGTGAATATGTATTAGACTCTAGGGTCAAGAACTCTTCTTCAATTCTCTCCTTTTCTGTCCTTAGTTCAGCCTCCAGTGAGGCGTGGGAGCTTGTTTCAGTGGTCTTTTCCCGTTGGTTCGCTCAATTCAGTCATCTTCTTGTGATTATTAGAGTAGTGCCATCTTAAAGGAGTAAAGGACCCTCCTTGTGCTTTGGCTGATAGACTGATCGGTGGCTCTGGACTTGCAGTGGCCTCTGCTATAAGGCACTCAGGTCTTAGTATATTTGTTTCTGCTTCATCTAGACTCTCAAGGATTTCACAGTCTGACAGCTCATGACCTTGATTTAGATTTAGCTCCAGTTTCGTTCTAAAAAAATCGTTCATGGCTGCCACTGTGCAGCCTTTGATGGGACCAGCTTTTGGCCCCCGTTTCTTTTTTAATAGAGCTTTCGGTCTTGGAGTCGTTCTGCTTCTCACTTTGTTATAATTATGTCGGTGTGGTTTACAGATCGTCGTTAAGGATATGATATCCAGGCTCTCGTTATCCGTTCCCGTTTTTTCTTGTTTCTTTTTCAATTGGGTTTTCATTTGGAAATAAGCAACGGTCGGTTTTACCAGGGTCTTAGATGAAGTACCTGATTCCGTGATGGTTTCAATATCCTCGGTATTTCTATCCACTAAGTGATCGAAAACCGCCGGGTTTCGGTGTGCAGTTTTACAATTGGATGTGTCTCTAGATTTTTCATTGGCCCCGGATAACATCAGCCGGGGTACCTTTAAATTGCACTCTTGATTTTCTGGATCTGATGCAGTATGGATTTGCGCAGCACATAAAGTTTTCGTTGCAAGCCCCAACAGCTTAGACGTAGCATCTTGGTCATTGCCTCTAGTGTTTGGGTGTTCTGAAAACTCGTCATCGGTGACCGCTGCCGTCCTTGGACGTTGTCCCACGTATGTCTCAGATTGATCTTTTTCTCCCTTGGGGCTATTGCAGTTCGCATCAGCAGTAGGCAATACGTCGCAAGCTGTACAATTACTAGCAGTCTGGTTCTCCTCCCCCTCTCGGCACGCACGTGCGGATCGGGGGGGCGACATTGTTGGTACGATAATTCTTCTCCGCTGAGTCTCGGCTAGCGAGTTGCCTCTCAAGTCCATCAAAAGCGAAGGCCTGCCTTGTTCCGTTTCCAGTGTGAGGCAGGGCACTTCGTCGCAGGAATTGTCCAGCACGAGTCTCGCGGTCTTGGGTTTAGGTGTCGCAGGAGGCTCGGCTTGATCAGACGAAATAGTGCGCTTTGGCACCCGCTTGAGAGCAGTGCTCTTCTCTCCACGCTTCCGAAGAGGTCCTCTTCCAGGACAGGTCTCCTTCAGAGGTCTAAGCACCCGATGATTTGTTGCAGTCTCCACCTCCAAAATCGAACAGGTAAGAGGAGGGGAAGACGGTGAAAGAGTAAGGGAAGTAGGTAGGGTAACGGGAAGACAGGTTTCATGAAGGGGAGACTTTTCCAGCATGGGAGGCGGGGAGGGTGGGCGGGCCGCGGGGAGGGCTAAAAAGTCACAGGCTGAAGGATCCTTTACGGGACCCTCCGCTCCCCGCAAGTGGTAAGTAGAGGGTGGCGTACCTGATTGAGGTAACTCCACCATTGTAGCTGGCTGTTCATTCACAATGTTCGTTGCGAGAGTAGTCCACTCAGGCTCACCTGTATGCGAATGTGTATCCATATCGGTAGCTTTTCCCTTAATCCACGCTCAGACCGCGGTCTGCCGCTGTCTGCAACCTCACTCTGCTGCTCACTCCGCGGCCGCTCCGCGGGTGGGAGGCCCCTTTGTAGACAGGTATGCTGGGAAAAAGTGGAGAAACAGTAGAGAGACTCCGGTCTGCCGCTGTCTGCAACCTCACTCTGCTGCTCACTATATATATAAATTCCTTTTAAAGAGTATTTCATATTAACATAACATATATACACAGTCCTTACTTGGGAGACGGCCTGGTCAGGGATATCCGTTGTGCTGCAGATAATCTGTTCTGGTGCACTTAGATGAGCAGGCAGGACAGCAACAGTGTGGACGGAGTCCCAAATGTCTTTTAATAGCTGCACATGCCAGGGGCAGCCTGCCATAGCAGCAGCGTGTCGGCCACTGGCAGGGAGTCCTAGCTGGGTCACGTATGTCAGTAGATGCCCGGCATTGATTGCAGCATCAGAAGGGCCCCTGGAAAGTCCCTTGACCTCTCTCGTCTTCTTCTTCTTGCTGGTAGGTTTTATCGATCAGCTGTGATTTTTGGATACCGAGGCTTGAGCCTCATTACTCCATCTTCTCGGGTTGAGTATGTAGTCGTGGGTTAGGATTCTTCTTTGTCTGTGTGGACTTGTCACAGTAGGGCTGGTTTCACAGGGTCTTCGTTGTGATGGGCAGATATGGGCCGGCCAGTCAATGGGGCCGCCTTCGAAATGGGGTGAGTCCAGCAACAACCATGGGGTGCTCCCCTCCTTCTCACAAGGAGCACCGCAGACAAGAAATCAGCCCGGGCAGCATGGAGCACCAAACAAGTGAGCCGGACCATAGCAGTAAAGTTCAGAGGAGATCTTTTCCAGGTAATGGGTCGCTGTGTCTATCAAATGCCCTGGCTGTGGAAGTGATTAAGGGTGCGGTGCCCCCTCTCTCAGTGGGGTGCTGCAAATGATCGGATCCCAGCAGGATCAGCCTGGTATATTTGCTTTTAATTGGCACTGAGTGGTGCGCCTTCTCAACCCTCCTAGGTGAGTGATGGGCTCTCATAAACTGCTCTAACTGCGCTCCACTCACACAGCTCACCATTCTTTTGTTTATGTTCGAAGGGTCCTACGCACGGCATGCGCGCAGGTGGACCCTCAAATAAAACGCAATACACGTGCCTTACCAGCTCCATTTACGGGTAGGGGTCTACACTGGAACCACCCACCACTGTGCAGGCTCTTGCAACCGGCACCACAAAGACATTGGAGAAGCAATCGCTTTCAAAGCCTATCAGCGTCTGTTCTCTATGTTGCACATGTCTACAGCGGGACTAACTCCATGGTCCCACTTAACTAAATGGAGGGTGAACCTCTGATTGTATTGCACATGGTCAGCATAGGAACAGAAGAAATAGACTACTTTTTTATTTTTTTATTTGTATTTGGTTTACAAAATATAAACCTTTACAAATAAAATGTTGTTCTTGGGTTCCTGTATATAAAAAAGAGAAATACCATTTAGATTTCTACAAGACTTAAATAGAGTCATATCTGAGCTTTATCTGAGCTGTATCTTTTGTATTCGAAACAGACTGTAACAGCTGAAATTCCTCCTGGCAGCCAATGTTTTCCATTAACCATGCTGTGTTATTTCTTTTCATGTATTCACTTATTTAATCAATGGTGCCACAATAGTCCTATAAACCTTAACACAATGCATGCAATGCCAGTATAGCTTAAGGAGGTGCCCAGATAAATGCAGACCTTGGGAAGCTCTCAAACCAAAACACAAAGCGTTAGTTGTTCACCTTCAGATTGAGGTTTTACCAGTTAAACGCCAATTCTACTATCTTTGAAACAAACAGGGCCCCTAAACTATATGTGTGTTTTAAACGCAAAATGCACCAAAGAAACTGGTATTCTGTGGGGGACATATGCACATGTTGTACATCTAGAGCCAGATGGGAACCCTAACTATAAAATTAGTTTCCAATGAGAAATGTCTTCTTGTACACGTTTATCTTGATCCATGGTTAAAAGGAGACACATCAAACCAACATAAGCATTCACACCTGCATACGCACATGCAAACACACACACAAAAACACTCAAACACACACACATGCACACCGGAACAGATAGGGAAATGTGGTATGTGGGCCTGATACCAACCCTCTAAGGCACCCCTTGCCCATGCTATGGGTTAGTGTATTCCTCAGATGGCAGCCATATGCCCCTTTTCGAATTTGTTCAGCACAGAATCTGCTAACCTTCCCATTCAGTCTGTGTGAAGTACTGCCATCTGGCAAGGGTGCGAAGCGCTGGCTTTTTAAACATTTTATTGAATAATAAAATTATGTGGATAATTCATTCTCGGAAAGGGTGATCAGCTTGGCCGAGTCAGACTTAGGCACCTGCCACAGAGTTCTTAGACTCAATATACAGGGGATCATTCTCCCAGTGCACCCTGAACATCCCATCGGCTTCCAACTGGGCCTGCTTCTCTGCCTGGCCACGCAAATCTGCCAAAGTTGGACAGTCGCGCTGTGCCTGGCAAAAGCCAGCCTGACTCGGATCTGAAACAACTGTGTCCTCCACCCCAGATTCAGCTTCTACAACTGTAGGCAAACCTGAGGTCACTGAGTTGGATGAATGATACTGCAGCAGGCCCTTTAGTGGCCACTGGACCTTCTCCAGCAGGAGCAGGCGTCTCCGTGAACTCTGAATTTGGACTTGCCGTTGTTTGCTGGAAGAGCCCCTGGGCTTATGGTCATCAAGGCTGCTTCCCGAGCTGCTTCATTCGCCAGAGATCGTGTGACCATGGCAATGATTTCGGCATCAGATTTATCGTTTCCTAACAGGCAATCTCCCAGAATGGCATCTTTAACAGCGACGCAGAGCTGTGAGTTTTTTTCCCCTCCAGCTGACCTCCACGATAGCCAGAGGGCATCGGGTGTTAGCATTGCACCCCTAACTAGCCGGGGAGGACCGAGGATGATCTGACCCTCTCGCACCCACTGTCATCGGACAGCGTTGATGCTAGCAGCAGTATCACAAAATGCTGGGGCTCTACTCCCGCCCAAAGAAATCTCTATGCTAGCAGGAACCGAGACCTTGATGGGAGACCCAGTACCTTTCCCACACAGCGTTACAATGGTGCATTCAGCCAGGCCGAGTGGGAATTCATTGTGTAAGATGCCCACGTTGACTATTCTTCTTCCTCTTCCTCCATGAGAGCAGTGCTAACTACTGCCAGGCTGTGTCTACTCTTGCAGGCGGAATCTCTGATGTCCACAGGCAAGGCCGCCATGAGGGAATGTGACAGTGGGCTTTCCTTGGGAGCCACAGCTGGAGACACTTCCTCCCCACTGGAACCTTTGTTGGCTTCCTTCTTGGCCTTAATCACCAGGGTGCACAAGATCATGTAGTCCTTTTGCTTTTGTACTTCCAGAGCCATCCTCCTTTTTTTTGGAGGTGTAGTCTGTCAGCGTCGAGTGCCGTGACTGTCTCTCGTGGCCTAGTTGAATCTTGGGATCTTAACCAATGAGTGTGACTTGAGGGGCACTCGCTGCCCTTGGAACACCACTGTGCCTGCCCGGTGAAAGGAATTCAGAGAAACACTATTGCTGTGGCTCTCCTAGTGGTTTATCTGCCCCCCAGTTACATGGGCAGCAGGGCTAGGGGACCAAGCTCACTGCTGGTCCCCTGAGAGCACTAGATTCTTCAAAAGCTTGGAGGTTTTTTAACCGATGCCTTAACGTTACTGCCATAAGTGAGGCCCCTCTCTCGACAGAGGTTGCGCAAGAAGCTTTCTGTCATGGTCTGCACTGTGCTCATGTCGAGTTCCATGATTCTAAACATACCTCTGCAGTGAAAACTAACATTAACTGCACACTTTTAATTTGGCTGGCTGGGCTGTAGGCACAATCTGTTTCAAATCCCACCACTGCTACCGGTGGAGTACAAGGATGAGTAGAGGTAAACTGATCCTCTCAGCCCTCACTTCGACGGTCCAAAACACAAAGCAATCATAAAGATAAAACAGGGACAGTTAAGAGGTATACATCCTTTGCCTTTTGTGGTAACGTGGGCCGAAAGGAAGGCTATGCTCTTAGAGGGGTGTGAAGGGGAACCAGTAATGACCATGCACTATGTCTGTATGCAGGCATAGCCTTGTTTTAGAGATTATCCTGCCACCATCATGGGTTACTTATGATCACTGTAGTTTTGGTTTTGTAATGCATATCTTAAATGCAGCCCCTGGACCGCAGAGCCTTGTCTGTCACTGCTGCTGTCAAATTGGCATCTGTGACCTCTGAACCTGCTTGCTGACATGGATAGAGCAGGTGCTGCGAATAAGGATACTGCTCCAGCAGAACACAGATACATGCAATGCTTTTGGCACGCCAACTCAAAGCCCTGGAGGGTCACTCATGACCTCTCCTTGCAGCTCAGCATGACTCGGTCTGGCCAACTGCAAAGCATTTCTGGGTCCACCCTGAACTGCATCCTTGAAAGTCACACTTTGCACTGCACAGTGCAACCACCTTTGCCCCTACTCCAGCAACTCGCCAGGAACTGAATGCCCGTATGGTTGACTCTGAACTGCCCCTCAGTCCACGGGGACCCTAGAGACTGGTTAGTTCATGATCGCTCCTGTTTTCATCACCAACATCCCTTGTGTGGCTAGTGATTTACGTACCACCCCTGGAACTATGCTCAGACTGCTACTTTCTCCAGTCTGTTGCATCTTCTCTGTTATTCCTTAGGGGTGGATCTTTGTACAGTGTTTTCTTTTCATTCTATTTGATTACAGTATATATAGAACCTTGATTGCATATTCCCTTTATTTTGGACTGTGATACTGTTGTCATTACTGGTACACCTTCACACCCCTCTTAAGAGCATAGCCTTCACTCACCTACATTACCACAAAAGGCAAAGGGTGGTATGTCTCTTAAACAGGGGTGGACTGGGAACGGGAACATTTGGAAATACCAGACAAAAGAGGCCCAGGGTGCAGAGGCCTACCGGGAAATCTCCAGAGTTCCCTATAGCCCAGTTCACCCCTGCTCTTAAATGTCCTCGTTTTACCATTTTGATTGTGCTGTGTTTTTATTTGAGAAGTGGGCCATTTTACCCCTACTCATCCTCGTACTCCTGCGGAGCAGAATCCAATTCATCACAGTCTGTGTGCCAAAATAGCAGTAAAGAAAGAATGTGCTGAACAAGTCCAACCAAACAGTCCTAGCCAATTAAATGTGGGATTACTCCTTTCCAAATCCACAGGCCCAAACCAATCAATCAAATGCAGCCATAGGAGCATGTGGATCTATAAAATTAGTCTAGGAGACCAAAATATCTCTGACGCTCTTTAGGTCATTTTGATGCACGTTTTTTAAAAAATAGCATCTCCTGCTTAGTGTAAACCGGTCTAATAGTTCTTGCCATAGATGAGAGCAAAAATTATTTCCGTATTGGAGTTTGAATGGGAATGGAAATTTCATGACCCCACCAACAAACTTGGCCTCTTAAATGGAATGTCACAAAACCTTCTAAACAAATTCCTTGTCAGACGTATATTGCCTTTTGTTATTATTATTATTATTATTATAATTATTATTATTATTATTATGGTATTTATTGTGCGCTGACCTAGCTTCAAGAAGCAATGGAGCATTTTACAGAGGTATACAATAATACAGATACATAATGGAGCGTTTTACAGAGGTATACAACAATACAGATACCTAACGGAGCGCTTGTCAGAGGTAACAACAGAACAGATCTACAGCGTATGTAGGATACAGAGGGGCACAGAGGAGGAGTACAGAAGGGGTACTTTGGGTTGGGAAGTTTGATACAGTTTTGTTGAATCGTGCCAAAACTATTAGTGTCTGTAAAATTGCTCTTTCTATGGGGAGTCCAACTTAACCATACCTACCACTGACTCTGTGATATGTCTGTTTTTCTCTCTTTTTCTTTGATCTGACATAAGATTGCAAAATATCATCTGTGTGTAGATAGAAGTCTCTATTCTCACACAAATAGTATGGTAAATCATTTGGCCAAGATATAGAAGAGCTTTGGGGACTGGAATTTCTACTGCAATTTCCAATGCTAATACATGAGTAAATATCCTGGGTTCTTCATTTTCTTGAACAGCATCTTTTATTGTTCTTTCACCATTGCTTGAGTGGCAGAATCTATGCCAATTTCGGACATATCATCCATTATCAGGCACACTCTGTCAACAGCTGAAATTATTGTTCTGGTGATCACACCTTATTCCTTCTTTCCTAAGTTCTTACCAACTAATGGTCACAAGAAGACTCACCCCTTCTTTGTTTGAATTTCTCAGAACGCGTAAAAAATCTTTCAAAATAGACACTCACGGCATCTGGATTTATAAATAGTTGAAAAACGTGGCTATTTGTAGATGTGTGCCATCATCACGACCTGATGATGTCATTGGTGTATGATGTAATAGTGTCATTCTGCCATATGGGCAGAGTTGGTGATACTTAATGTAAACAATCAATTAATATAAGAACATTCTGAAATAATAGTATGTAAACCAACATTTTAGGTAATTCTGAAACAAAAATGAGATTGCAGTTCCAATTTAGATTATGTATGACTGCATCTCCACATGCATAACATATTCTATGGGCACATAAACAAAACATAGTAAGTTGATCAATAACCAGTACATTGTTTTCAATAATGGCAAATGGTATATCCAAGATAGACAAAACATTATTATTATACCTACAAGGGTGTTACTAATACTGGCGGGGTTCCACCAGTCTTTCCTACATGTTTAGTTCCTGAATAGTGCACTTCAGGTCTTGTTATACACCACACCATATACAATTTACATAGAAAGGATAAATAGATTTGAATTATTGGTGGTGCCCCTCAAGCATTTGCCATTGGCAGATTTAGTAAAGCCACAGGGGAGAGGGAGACTGATAAAGGTGTTTCACAATCTCGGTTTTTAGTAGGGATCTATATAAATGTCTGCCCAACCCCATTTCCTGCAGGGCAAGGCACTCAAGGTTTGATGTGAAAAGGAAAAGTACACTTGTTAGACCACCCTGGATTGGACCCTTACAGCAGGCTTGCTTTGGGCCTATCCCCAGTGCAGTGATAATTTGCATTTATAAGGAGGAGGAACTCCCTATTTCTTTGATCATTCTTTGGACTTTCACAAGAAGAAGAAGGATTCACTGGCCCGCTGTTGGGAATACAGCCTATTCCAAAGTGCGCTGCCAGAGAGTTGCAGGCAGAAGGCAAGTTCTGCGGCCTAACTGTACAGAGGGAATAGTTAGGGTTAACTACTGTGGCACTGGAACCAGCATCCTGCATTGGAGTTCAAGGACCCCCGGTAGGTGCCATACAACCTCCTGGAGTGGAAGCACAGAACTGAAGAACTCACCTTTTCATTGAGACCCTCGAGTGGGTCTCCTTGAAACCCGGAAGTCCAGGAGCAGCTTGGATCCATTTTTATTACCTCAAGAAATCCACAAGCTGGCTTGACTGCCCTCGACACACTTAGAGCCACCACAGAACCGATGGTTCTGATGTTGGCACTCTCAAACCTTCAAACCACTTGATGCACTTCGAGCCATCCAGATGCTTGCTCGACTTGTTGCCTTTGATCGCATAGATCAACCTGACTAGACTTCACAGAGGCACCTGGGTTCCACGCTTTCTCGACAGACTTGACACCATCAACCCACCTATCTTCAACACTGACTAAATTCAGCAGACTCCTGAACCTGCTGACTCGACACAACGGAGGCAAGCACATTAAACTGACACAACAACAACACTGACCTCAGCAAAGGTGCATAGAAGCCAGACTCGACACTGCTGAGCATCCAAGAAACAAACTAAAGGCTGTAAGAGGATTCAATTCAACACTACAGCTAAGTCAACGCCTAGTCTATAATACTGAATGAAACCCTTATTGATATATCTTTATGTCCAGTTCATGCGTTCTGGATGACTACCCCTATATAACACCCCTCTCTTGGAATCCCCCTGACCCCACTGAGCCAAGAAGTAGTTCTGTTTTGCAAGTTAAAAGGTTTATTTGATAATTTAAACAAGAGATGTATATATCACACCTTATAATAAATTAATAATTGAATAGCACACTTAATCTGATATGATAAAGATTAACAACGGAGAATCTGGCACTAACACACTTCTCTATAATCAATAAGGAGTTGACATGAAATGGATAAGGTAGCACACAGGTGAATAGGAACAAAAGAAGAAGGTGGTACAAAATGCTTTATAGAGTTCAAATGGATGCAAGGTTGAATGAATGAAATGCAGTATAGAAATACTCAATATGATTTCAACAAAACAATGTAATCACTTTTCTCTGGCAATCCCCTCCCCCCCTTGATACAATGCAAGGAAATGGAAGGAAGCACACAGTTCTCAGAAATGCGATCAACTGTAATTCAGTTCACCCCAGCAAGCTTAGACTACAGAAGTTTGAAAACACAGGCCCAAATTGCTTTGATATGTGCTGGCAATGAATTAAAAAAATATGCTAAAATGCTTTTAATTCCCTTTCAGAGGTTCAGGGTGAGTGGTATCTAGTTAATAGTAGTCCCGGCTCACACTAGCAATGATGCAGGGATAGTTAGCAGGTTAAACGAATTTCTGGCAAATGGAAGGCAAGCAGCAGCTGATTTTACATGTGGAGAAATTTGCAAATCGCGGTAAAATTCGCGGATGCGTGTTCCGTGATTGCGGTAAAACTATAGGGGATAGGAATGCGGTTCTAGGTTCGTAGGAAAGCCACGATTCTAACCTTTCAGATGAAAGTTATTGCAAGTCTCTAGCACAAACGGTCGCGGAGATATGAGCGATTGAATAAAGGTCGTTTTTCAGATTTGAAATTTTAAAAGCTCAAAAAGACAAGTGCAGCTTGCAACTAGAAAATGATAAGTGACAGATTTGGAGCTATCAGGCAGTTCTACTTAGGTTAAAATAGATTGAATTATATTATTTTAACTAAGAGATTGGTTCTGCACAGTTTTGCTAGGTACTCACACTATATTCTTGAATTAAATGGGCCTCATCACGGATCTGGTCAGGGTTTTAGACTGAGCTCTGGTCTCTCTCTGGGCACAGCACTGCTTTCTCTCTGGGTACAGCACTGCTTTCTCTCTCTGGTCTGGTCTCTAGTTTGGCTTTCTGGAGGTTGATGAATTTGAAGTCTGGATCTCTGGATGTTGTATGGTCCGGCAGAGTGCGTTGCAGCAAATGGAATTGAAGGTCCCTATCTGTCCTGTCTGTCTGCTTTTATGTGTTTTGAGAGTGGGTGGGTATGTTGGTCATAACTAAACTTGCCCCTCTCACTTGTCATTGGTCAAATTTCCATTCCTCACTTGATTGGCGAAGCTAAGTTGTGTCAGAGTGATGTCATTTTATGGCTTGCAGATAGGACACTCCTCTGTCAGATTGCACACATTCTATATTTGATAACAAAAGACATATTTCACCGTTACACAGTTGCTTGAAATTACATATACATGGTGTGGCTGAATTTAGCCATGTCTCTGTCCAAATCTGTTGTTTCTAAGAGCTTGCATTCAGAAATGGCACATAATTGACTTTTTAACTGATTT
Source organism: Ambystoma mexicanum (assembly GCF_040938575.1). Lineage (NCBI taxonomy): Eukaryota > Metazoa > Chordata > Amphibia > Caudata > Ambystomatidae > Ambystoma > Ambystoma mexicanum. The sequence continues at coordinate 1,132,514,017 of NC_090933.1, read as the reverse complement.
TTCAATTTCTGACATTGACCCAACTTTACATACATGTGCGCAGGGAGTATGGACATTAACTGATGAAGTTTCAGATTTTTAACATGCATACATTTAGAGTAATATCCACTTTTCCGCTGACACCCCCCTGAACATACCACCGGTTCTAAAAACCTCTTAAACTGTGGGCACAAAAATCACAAGAATTATGGTATCATTTATAAAATTTTCACATGTCCGCTCTATGAATGATCCATCTTTTTAAAGTTATGTTCTGGCTCCAAAGGGGTGTGGTTTCCTCTCAGCACAAGGTAGAAATACTGGTTTATCCAGTTCTGCCAAGCCAGCTTCTGTCTCCAGTTTCTCCCCCTCCCAGTTTCTGCCAAGAGTAAGCCACTTTTACGACCCCTGCAATATAAGATTTGCTTGGGTCCTGAAAGGCTCATTGTTCAAGAGGAAGCCATTTATGATCCTCTCAATAAACCCTCTGCCTGGGTGAAGGGAGTTGCATTGTTCACTCTCCTGCAGAGCACAGGTAATTCAATTATCAGATAGATGGTATATTCTTAGTGTGGCCAGCAAAAAGGCAGATAGTCCTGGGAACACAGCTGTGACTCAAGTTTCACTCCTGATGGGGGTAGTTGTCAAGCAAAATCAAGTTCCTTAAGCCAGACTTTCAGCTAACTGTCCTGTTTTTTGTTGCTTTTTAAATTAACTTGCAATTTTACACATGCAGCTAGAATGCTGATTCTAAGTGCAAAACTATGACATTTCAACAGTTACAAAGGCATGTGACACCAAACATAGGTCACTCATTTAATCTAAACATTTTCGATTTTAGTGTCTTTAAATCCAGTGCAACTTAAACTGCTGACTCCATAGCTCAGCCAGTTTTGTTATAAGCATTGTTCTGGGCTCTTCATTTCCCAGATTTTGTAGGCACACAAAACTCCATTCTGCCAAATGTCTGCTGGTGTTCAGTGAATATTTTGCACATATTGTAATGTTTGAAAATAGGCATTTTGAGCCTGCCTTCAGAGAAACACAGGGTGGTTTTAAAACGCCGGCTTTTGGATAGTGGTGAGTACTGGTACTGCACCCATTTTTGGGATTTAACAAATGAATTCCCCACAATTCTAAGTTGCATTTGGCAATCAGCATTGCCATTCCCAATGGTCTCAGACTACTGTGCGGGTAGTCCAATGGTGGTTTTAAAGCGCTTTGAAGCTAACCGGCGCTACTGTTTTTCCTTTGGCAACCCATTTCCCTCATGGCAACCCGGCCTTTCATTCTCGCACTGGTGGGTGGCAAGTGAGGCAACCATTTTGGTGGGCGCACAAACTGCGCAGCTATCCTGGATTTCGGCGCACATGTGGGTTTTCCGCCATCTTGAATTTTCTAAGCCCACAGCACCAAATGTTGTGGCATGATAGCTTAAACGTGGGTCAGGACACCCAACAAGCCCCCCCACGCGACTGCACTTTGAATTTGAGTCGATGGGGAGTCGCGTGCCCAAGGGTTTTGACCCACGCACCGGTCTGTCCGCATAATCTTCTTCCTACTCTGTAGATGGCACAGTTCAGCATCTTCTTCTCCATCCGGTACTGATCGATCGGTCCTCCTCGCCAGTCCTGATGGGAGTATTGGGCGGTCCACTGGGCCCATTGGATCTTCGTTCCCGGTCTCCGGATCGTCCTCCTTGGCCCGTCTTCAGGTTTTCTTTCTCCTAGGACGACAAAGGAAGAGCGGCAATACCTACTCATAGACGTTTTTCCACCACTGTTGAGATAGTGGGGCAGCATATGCATTTCATCATAACGAAACATTACATACTTATTTTGAAAAAAAAACAGTATAACTAAGAGACAGTTTCATGCAAATCACAATATTTTAGAGACTAGATGTGGTATGTTTTATGATTGGAACTGAATTAGTCTGAGACAGTACCCGCTAGGATTCCAGAGGATTCCTCCAGTTGTTGCAGAGTGTGCCTGGGATGGCAACATTTCAACTGGTTTATGTGGACCCACTTGTCTTCTCCCTATGCCAAAGGACCTTTGGGGATGTGGATTTTGTAGGCCACAGGAGAGATCTTGTCGATGATCTCAAAGGGTCCCTTCCATGTAGGCAAGAATTTGCGCTGCTTGGCCTGGTTCCTTTGGAAGTTGTATAGATAGACCCGGTCTCCCACCTGATATTCCTTCCTGGAAGTTTTCAGGTCATAGTGGGTCTTCATGCTATCAGCTGATCTTTCTAGATTCCGCTGAGCGTAAGCAAAAGCATGTTGGAGGTGTTTCCTTAAATTCTCCACATACTCATGAGTAGTGGAGGCATTTATCAGTGTCTGCTCTTGGGTCCTGTAGAGCAAATGCTGAGGAAGCACCATCTTGCGCCCAGTCATCAACTCAAATGGTGACATTTTGGTTGCAGATGAAGGGGTAAATCTGATGGCCATTAGGACCAGAGGTAATCGGATATCCCAACTTGGCCCAGAATCTGCCACAAACTTCTTAAATATGCTCACAATTGTCCGGTTATATCTCTCTACTGCCCCAGAAGAAGCTGGTCTATAAGCAATATGCAGCTTTCTCTTGACCCCCAGTATCTCCCACATCTTTGTCATTACTTCACTGGTGAAGTGGCTACCTCTGTCTGACTCAATCCTTTGAGGTAGACCAAAACGGGAAAAGATGTGGTTAATCATCAAGGCAGCTGCAGTTTCTGTTTTGCAATTTGGGGCTGGGAGACATTCCACCCACTTGGTAAACAAGCATGTCACAGTCAACATGTACTTATTCCCCCTAGCCGAGCGAATCACAGGGCTTACAAAGTCGATTTGTAAATCTGACCATGGCAGTGTCATCCCCCTCTTTTGTAAAGGCGCCCGGTGTGTGAGGGATGTCGGCTGAAATTGTGCACACACAAGACACCCCTTCAAGTATTGGTCGAGGTCCTGCCCCATGTGTGGCCAGTATGCAACCTCTCTTAAGATTTCCAATGTTGTGTGAAACCCCCTATGACCGGCGGTGGCCGCATCATGGGCGTGACTTAACATCAGGCTTCGGAATGAGGTAGGAACCACCCACTGATCGTGGCCAGCTTTGGATTTCCTTACCAACAAACCGTCTTGGATTCGGAACATTTTTGGACATTTCATCAACACTCTTAGGTCCTCTTTCCCAATGTAATCGGTATCCGTCAGGGGAAAGTTCTCAGGGTCCTCAAGGTGCTGGTAAAATTTACCAATAATTGGATCCCCCTTCTGAGCAGTAATCAAATCAGCATCAGGGGTCTCCTTACTCCATTGTGCAATTGAAAGGTCGTTGTGAGCATTTGTCTGGGACCTAGTGATGGCAGTGACCTGGATTTCCCCCAACAGGGACTCAATCTCAATTAGATCCCCTTGGATGGCCCCGGTTTTGGCCAGTTGATCAGCTAAGTCATTTCCAGTTTTGTCTGGTCCCTCTACTTTGGAATGACCCTTGATCTTTTTCCAATAGATGGTCATCTCATTCGATGTGACCAGATCATCAATGTTTTGGATCAACTTCCCATGTTTCAAGGGTTTGTTGTTAGCACATAACATGCCTCTGGTTTTCCAATTAACCAGGTGCTCCACGAACCCGTTCCGTACATAATCCGAATCTGTGATTATGACCAGTTCGTGGAGTTGATGCTGGACAGCAGTGAGGATGGCCTGATGCACAGCCATCAATTCTGCCACCTGACTACTTCGGGGACCAATTTTGTATCCAGCGGAGGGTTCTGGGGACTCATTCACCCATGCATTCCCTACGCCGGCCACCAGTTCTTTCTCCCCGTCGTTGTCAACATGGTAAGAGCATCCATCCACATACACAGTGGGCATTCCCTCACACTTGTCTTCTTCAAAGACTTTGTGGGGGGAATTAAGGTATGCCTCCATGTTGTCCTTGATTTTTAGACTCTCGTCCTCGAGACAGTTTTCTCTGGCACAATCATGCAAGTCAGCCAGACCTTGCGCGAGGGGACTCTTCTTGTTTTGGCCATATCTGACCTCCACAGGAAAGCCTTGCATTGACAGAATCCAGGAAGTAATTCGGGAATTACTCACATTTCCGGCCCGGATTCTGTCACTTTGGAGATATTGCAGAGGCTGGTGTGGAGTCTCCACTATGATGTGTTCCCCCTGGATAAACGGGCGGTAATTCTTCAATGCCCACACCGTTGCCAGGAGTGCCTTCTCACAATCGTTGAATTTTTCCTCCACAGAGGATAAAGTTTTGCTCGCATAGGAGATTACTTTATTGACCTTGTCATGCTTTTGGTATAATACGGCCGTCAAGCACGTATTAGAGAACCCTGTCTCCAGGAAGAACTCCTTGTTTCTGACAGGGTAAGCTAGGCAAGGCGCTTGTGAGAGGCTTCTTTTGAGTTGTTTTACCGCCTCGGCTTGTTCTGGACCCCATTCCCACTTTACCCCCCCTTCAGGAGATGAATCAGGGGTCTGGTGATCTCTGCGTAGCCCTCAATGAACTTTCTGCTGTAATTAGTCAGTCCAAGGAGGCTCCTTAGTTCCCGCAGAGTTGTGGGGTCTTTCAGTTTCTGAAGTGCTTCCACTTTCTTTTCCTGGGGACAGAGGCCCTGAGGAGTAATCTCATGCCCCAAGAAATTAACACGGGTTCTACACCACTGTGCTTTCTGAAAGGAAAGTTTTGCTCCGGCGGCCCTCAACTGTGTCAGAACATAACGGATCTCCGCTATGTGTTCCTCCACAGATGAACTTTTGATGAGGACATCATCTACATAAGCCAGGTTACCCCTCGCACCCAGGTCGGGCATGGCCTTATGTAGGAAAATGTTGAATTCATTGCCGGAGTTGAGGTATCCGAAGGGATTCCGGGTCCATGTGTATTGCTGGCCCCCAAAGGTAAAAGCCAGCTTGTATTGGTCCTCCCTACTGACAGGCACGGTCCAGTATCCATTGGTCAGGTCTATGGCAGTGAATACCTGTGACCCCTGGATCTGGGCCAGCCCTTGGTCAATGTAGGGCAGAGGCCATCGGGAAGTATGGACCCGTTTGTTGAGCTCCCTAAGGTCGGCACAGAGTCTCCACTGGCCGTTTGGCTTCAATATTCCCAGCACCGGATTATTGAAGGTGCTGTGGACTGGACGGATTATTCCCCGGGACTCAAGGTTCTTAATTATTTCAGTAAGGGACTCCATGGATGCGAGAGGCAAGCGATATTGCTTCACAAACACTGGGGTCATGCCAGGGTCCGTGGGGATTGTTGTGGTGTGGATGTCGGTGCGACCACAGTCATATGAGTCTACCGCAAAGAGATCTTGGAAATCCAAGAAAACTTGTTTCAACTTTTGCTTTTGTTCCAGAGTCACATAGGCATCAGCTAGGTTGACTCTCTCTTCCACCATCTGCCTGAAGCCTGGAAAGACTTCTGGTTTGGCTATCTCCGCGGCCTCCTCCAGCTGGGTGGAGAAGTCCCTGGTCAGAGTGCTGATTTGGACCGGAGGCTTCAGGTGGGCAAGGCAGCCTTCATGAACCTGGAAAATCACCTCATCCCTCCTGAAGTCACAAGTCACATCTTCCTTACCATAGGGGCAGGAAGTGTACACCAGGAAGTTCCCCCCATGCCGGGTAAAAATCCTGTCTGGTGTTGTATTGTCCTCACTGTCACTGTCAAAACAGTCCTTGGGGATTGGTCCTAACAGTTCATTTCTAAGATCAATGGAGAAATGTCGGTCATCAACCTCCATTCCAATAATGGTGCCTGCGGCTAGAGTAATACTCTTTAAGTCGCTGTTATCCACCTCTATTGGAATGGTGTCATGTTCTATGTTGACTAATGGTGTTGGGTTTACCCCCAACCCTTGCTGTTGGAGAGAAACATTTAGATGTATGTAAGCATCAGGGTTTTTCAACTCTTGTCCCCTTTTAACTTTCACTTCCAGGGAGAATTGTCGGGTCCTTTCTGGGATGGTGACTTCCTCTTTAACCTGAATTTCAACTGCATAAGGTAGCAATTGAGCTGACCTAAATGCTTTTTCTGGATCATCAAAGCCCATGGGATTATCCGCTAATCGGGACCAAGCTTTGAAGTTTATTAGGTCCAAACTAATGGCAAAGCGATTGAGAATGTCACTGCCTAAGTAAAAGGCGGCAGGGACGTCTCGCACGACCCAACAATTGTGGACTATGCTCTTGTTGCCAATGGAGATTTTGAGCATACACCTGCTTGGCAGGAGATGTTTGGAATTAGGTGCTTCCAGGTCCATTTCCCATTTGTCTATCAGTTTGAAGGTGGGAATGGCTGGATCTTTTGGGAGTTGGCGAAACATGGCTTCGCTGATGAAGCTCTTACCGTTGTTCACACACACTCGAGCGAGAACAGAGTCCTTCCCATCATTTAACTGAACAGGGATGAACAACTGCTCTCCAATTTGCTGAATATCAGCCAGGCTCTGAGCTGATTTCACATCTTTCTGGACTATAGGAGTGGGAGTTTCAGATTGTGGATTAGTATAGAATCTCAGAGTGTTTCCTTCCAGCGTGGAGTACCACCTTAAACTGGAAGGAAGGTTGATTTTCAGAAATAGAGAGGACCCCCCATCACCAGTCTGTTGTCCTACTGCTATTACTGTCACGTCTGGAATCTGGTTGTTCTGGAAGTGAAATTCTACTTGGTCAGATTTTTGTTCAACCATGTGGCATGTGCCGTTTAAACTAACATGGTTGACACTCTGTTTTAATTTTATTGGTCGGCTAGTCTGGGTCCAGAGGACCTTGTTTACACAATCTATTAGGGGTGACAACCTTCTCAGGAGGTCATTCCCTAGTAAACAAGGGGTGCCCTCTGGAGTCACAACTATGACCGGGTGTTTCAACTTGTGTCGCCCAATTTTAATGTCCAAATCTGCCGTCCCCTCGATGGGAATTTCCTTCCCGTCAAAGTTCTGCAGTTGTCCAGGAAGAGAGGTGAGAGGAATTTGGTAATTCTCTCCCCTTCCTGCATTCAGTTCATCAAAGGCCCTTCTGGACAGAAGGGTAGCTTGAGATCCAGTGTCCACCAGTGCCAAAATTGTACCCTGTCCCTGTACTTGTACCGGGGCATAATATCTTCCCTCCTTCTCCTCAAGGGGGCACAGATAATGTACATTTTTGGACAACTGGTGGGCTAATTTTCTGGTTTTGGGCATCGCTAGCGAAGAGATTTGGGCAGAATTCTGTGGAGAGCCTTGGGAATCTGAAAGAAAAAGTTGGCAACTGGAGATCAGAGCCATTGTGGGTTCCCCTGGCTCCGGTTCTGGGCCGCCCCCCCCTTTTTGGAGGCAGTCACCAGGATGGGTTTGAACCAGGGGATTTTCTTGCGGTTGGTTCTGGGATGAGATGGTGGGCGGCGGTAGCTCAGTCTCCACATCTCCCCAGTCTGGATTTGCATCCCTAGGGACCCATTTTTCTTTGGGAGGAGTTCCCCCCTCTCTGAAGGAGAAGATCCTTTTCCCAGGATCCTCTGAGGATCCCTCTCCCTCAAATTGGAAGACCTGTACCTCCTCCTCAAACTGAGTCTGTTTGGGTCTTTTGTTTCTCCTACCCCCCCCTCTGCTCCTTAGGAGGCAGACTTTCAGGGGCAAGAGATTTTGTTTCCGGTTCCTGGGTTTCCAAGGGATGTTTACAAGTGAGGAAGGAAGCTTCCTCCAAGGCTTTACACCCCCCCTCCCTTTGTGCCTCCTCCCTGGGAACCGGTGTGTTATCGGGGTGCTGCCCCCGTCATTGTTCTGGAGCACCAGGTCCAGAGTTGGGTACGTTCTGCGCCGGCATGCCGATCTGAGGGTTCTGCTGAGCCCTCAGTATGTGACCCATATCCCGCGCCATGTTTTGAACCTGGCGCTCTAACTGGGAAACCCGCTCAGGCTGATACGGGGCCCTGTTTTCTCCCCTGGGCTGATCCCGGGAAGGGTAGCTGTCCCTCCTCTGGTAGTACCCCTGGTTGGGAAGATTTGGGTACCCCTCCACCCTTGGCCTCCCCTCTCCCGGATTCAGTGGTCTGGGCTCAGGGAATTGGGGAAAGAAGGATGGATGGTTTTGGGGCTGAAAGTCGGGTGGATATCTGGGGAAAAAGTTCTGCCCAGGGTTTAGAGAATTTCTGCCCTCCTGTGGGAAGTTTGGAGGGAAGTTCCCTGGGTTAGGTGCTTGGCTGGATCCCCCCCCTTGGGCTGGAGGAGTCCACACATAACCCAGGATGGGTTGATTTCCCTTGTAACGGGGACTTACATAATCAGGAGAGCGAGGGACCCCATTTGTGGGGCTGCCTCCTTGGCTCCCTGTCTGTGACTGACCCGAGGACCTTCTGGGCCTAGCATTATTAGGTGCAGGTAGGTTTTTAGGCCCCCCCATCTCCAAATCCAAAACGGGGGTAACCTTTACCTCTGCCACCTTGGCAGCAGCAGGGGTGCTGTTGGCTTTGGGGTTTTTCTGGGCATTACTTTTGCTATCTACCGGTTTCTGCACCTCATAGATCCGGGTAGCCTGTTCAATGACCCAGTCTAAAGATCTTTTCTCGTGAAAATCCCTCACGAGCTGGGTCATGATATATTTGGGCAAGGCATGGAAAAACGTATTAATGAACTCTCTACTATCTGTGCGCACCCTTCTGGTGGTTTGCGCAAAAGCACGCTTTAACTCCTGCACAAATTCTTGTGGGGCCTGATCCTCCCCACATTGCAAATTGTAGGCCGCCTTGCGAGCCTCTTGAGGATTTCTGTGAACAGAAAAATGTTTCAAGATGGCCGCCTTATAGGTGGACCATCTTAAATGATTTTGGTCCTCCAGCCCCGCAAAGAAACTGGAGTATTCCGGGGAGAAGGTCCACTTTACATATTGAATACAGCTTTGGCTGTCCTTCAAATGGAAAGTCTCCATCATTTGTTCAAACAACTCTAAGTGCTCCCAAACAGAATAGTTAGCGTTCTTATGGTAAGGCGTGATGACGCTCCTGATCGCCTTAATCTGCTTTAAGGGGTCCTTAAGCAAGGCCCTTTTTGCCTTATTGGCCTTTTTGGTTCGGGTAACCCTTGTCCATTCGTCCTCGGACTCAGAGGCACTGCTCCCAGAGGTTCCCGTCTGTTCTTCCAGGTTTTCCCGGATTCTGCGAGCCTGGGAATGGCTGGCAGAATGTGGGGACCTGGTCTCCTGTGTCCTGCGCAGTTCAGAGGAGTCTTCAGATTCCTCCTTGCTGCCAGGATTTGATGGGTACCCCCTCCACTGACCTAACTGGGTAGAGGTTTTCAGGATGCCCTTAATGGGCCTACTCTCCTGGGGTTCCCCATTGAACTGTACTGTACTTGGGTGCCCATACCCGGATGCCCACCCCTCCATTCCTGAGTGCTACTGGCCTATGAGCCCCATGCTTCTGGTTGGATAGTAATCTGCCATCCCTGTGGCCCTGTGCTCGTGTGCGCCAGGGGACATGGGGGTGGCAGAGTCCAGGGACTGAGAGGTATGAGGGCCTCTGGTACTAGGGCTCCTGAGGTTATGCTCCGGAGTTTCCATTTCCCAGCGAACCTCATCTCTATCCGTCCCTGCTCCCTGTTGCAATGCAAGAGCCTGCCTTTGTGCCTTCAGTTCCTCTGTTAAGGCCTTACTCGACTCTATCAGTTTCTCCTGCATCGCTACCTGTTGCTGGAGCCTCTCATTGTGCTGGCAGAGAGCCTCATTTTCCCTCTGTACTTCCTGGTTGGTCCTGGAGAACTGGGCCAGTCTTTGCTGCAGGAGGGTTACCTCCTGAGCTGTGTCCCTATTGGCCTGCTCCTTTCTTGCTAGAGCATCCTCCACCCTCCTGGTGTGCTCTAGCAAGTTCTGGTGTTCTTTTTGGAGGTCACCCAGTCCCTGGTGGGCCAGGTGATTTTCTTCCATTTTTCTTTTTAAATGGCAGACTTCCTGGCCTAAGGTATCCCTTTCCTGACTAAGAGCCTGCATCTGTGCCGCCAGGTCGTCCCTTTGCCTTTGGAAGCCACCAGCATTCTGGCGCTCCTGATCAAACTCTGCCTGGGTATCCAGGTCTTTCAGAATTAGTTTGTTGCTCTCTGCCTTCACTCTATCTAGGTGGCCTTGCAGGGTGACTACCTGCTCAGCACATACCCTGTTGAAGTCCAGTTGTTGCTCCAGCTTTTTCTGGTTTTGCAGTAGGGAGTCCAAACCTTCTTGGTATTCCTTCTGCAAGGCCAGAAATCTGGTATCCTGTTCTACCTTTTCCTGTTGCAGCACATCCATATCCTTCTTTATTTTAATGATGTGCTGCTTACTATCATCTTCTGACTCCTGGCTCCTCTGCAGCCTCTGCTCAGAAGAGACCAGGTCAGATTGGACCTTCTCTAACGCCATCTGTTGCCTATTTGCCAGATTTTGGCTTTCAGCACATCTATCCTGCATGTCTCCCATATATAGGTACAGGTATGCCGCTATCCTAACAATCTTGTCGTGTTCATCTTTGGCCTTAGGAGCCATATATAGTTCACTCAGGGCCACATGTAATGGACCCTGATCTCTCCATAAGTCTGACCCTGTTTCAGTGACCTGTCGCGTGATGGCCTGCAACCAGGCATCCTGGCCCTGTTCGGTCCATTCACCTCTCACAAATAGCTTATGCAAGAGGTGCTCTCTGGCTATTTTCATATCTACCAAGGTCGTCATTCTAGAGATTGGTCTCTGTCCTGACTTACAGAAGTTAGTATTTTATTTTTGCAGAACAGAACTTTTCTTGGAGTGTCCCTTTTGAGGAATGCTTCACAGCGTAATGCAGCGTGGTGATCCGACCGGATGTATGTATCCCGTCAGTTAGCACACTGTATTAAGCTGCACAAGTGGTATTCTAACCCAAACGTCCGGCCGAGCCCCCAATTTGTAAGAGGATTCAATTCAACACTACAGCTAAGTCAACGCCTAGTCTATAATACTGAATGAAACCCTTATTGATATATCTTTATGTCCAGTTCATGCGTTCTGGATGACTACCCCTATATAACACCCCTCTCTTGGAATCCCCCTGACCCCACTGAGCCAAGAAGTAGTTCTGTTTTGCAAGTTAAAAGGTTTATTTGATAATTTAAACAAGAGATGTATATATCACACCTTATAATAAATTAATAATTGAATAGCACACTTAATCTGATATGATAAAGATTAACAACGGAGAATCTGGCACTAACACACTTCTCTATAATCAATAAGGAGTTGACATGAAATGGATAAGGTAGCACACAGGTGAATAGGAACAAAAGAAGAAGGTGGTACAAAATGCTTTATAGAGTTCAAATGGATGCAAGGTTGAATGAATGAAATGCAGTATAGAAATACTCAATATGATTTCAACAAAACAATGTAATCACTTTTCTCTGGCAATCCCCTCCCCCCCTTGATACAATGCAAGGAAATGGAAGGAAGCACACAGTTCTCAGAAATGCGATCAACTGTAATTCAGTTCACCCCAGCAAGCTTAGACTACAGAAGTTTGAAAACACAGGCCCAAATTGCTTTGATATGTGCTGGCAATGAATTAAAAAAATATGCTAAAATGCTTTTAATTCCCTTTCAGAGGTTCAGGGTGAGTGGTATCTAGTTAATAGTAGTCCCGGCTCACACTAGCAATGATGCAGGGATAGTTAGCAGGTTAAACGAATTTCTGGCAAATGGAAGGCAAGCAGCAGCTGATTTTACATGTGGAGAAATTTGCAAATCGCGGTAAAATTCGCGGATGCGTGTTCCGCGATTGCGGTAAAACTATAGGGGGTAGGAATGCGGTTCTAGGTTCGTAGGAAAGCCACGATTCTAACCTTTCAGATGAAAGTTATTGCAAGTCTCTAGCACAAACGGTCGCGGAGATATGAGCGATTGAATAAAGGTCGTTTTTCAGATTTGAAATTTTAAAAGCTCAAAAAGACAAGTGCAGCTTGCAACTAGAAAATGACAAGTGACAGATTTGGAGCTATCAGGCAGTTCTACTTAGGTTAAAATAGATTGAATTATATTATTTTAACTAAGAGATTGGTTCTGCACAGTTTTGCTAGGTACTCACACTATATTCTTGAATTAAATGGGCCTCATCACGGATCTGGTCAGGGTTTTAGACTGGGCTCTGGTCTCTCTCTGGGCACAGCACTGCTTTCTCTCTGGGAACAGCACTGCTTTCTCTCTCTGGTCTGGTCTCTAGTTTGGCTTTCTGGAGGTTGATGAATTTGAAGTCTGGATCTCTGGATGTTGTATGGTCCGGCAGAGTGCGTTGCAGCAAATGGAATTGAAGGTCCCTATCTGTCCTGTCTGTCTGCTTTTATGTGTTTTGAGAGTGGGTGGGTATGTTGGTCATAACTAAACTTGCCCCTCTCACTTGTCATTGGTCAAATTTCCATTCCTCACTTGATTGGCGAAGCTAAGTTGTGTCAGAGTGATGTCATTTTATGGCTTGCAGATAGGACACTCCTCTGTCAGATTGCACACATTCTATATTTGATAACAAAAGACATATTTCACAGTTACACAGTTGCTTGAAATTACATATACATGGTGTGGCTGAATTTAGCCATGTCTCTGTCCAAATCTGTTGTTTCTAAGAGCTTGCATTCAGAAATGGCACATAATTGACTTTTTAACTGATTTTTCAATTTCTGACATTGACCCAACTTTACATACATGTGCGCAGGGAGTATGGACATTAACTGATGAAGTTTCAGATTTTTAACATGCATACATTTAGAGTAATATCCACTTTTCCGCTGACACCCCCCTGAACATACCACCGGTTCTAAAAACCTCTTAAACTGTGGGCAGAAAAATCACAAGAATTATGGTATCATTTATAAAATTTTCACATGTCCGCTCTATGAATGATCCATCTTTTTAAAGTTATGTTCTGGCTCCAAAGGGGTGTGGTTTCCTCTCAGCACAAGGTAGAAATACTGGTTTATCCAGTTCTGCCAAGCCAGCTTCTGTCTCCAGTTTCTCCCCCTCCCAGTTTCTGCCAAGAGTAAGACACCATTCTTTACTTTTTGAAACAAGTCTGTGAACCTTGACATTGTCTGCTTTCTCTGTGATTCTTTTATAGGGGTGGGTTTTTAGTGTTTTAATAAGTTTGTTTGCATTAAGTGTTTTATTAAATACCCCATGTTTCTAAATACTTAATTGGACAGGCTTTAACTTGGATCCATTGTACAAAAGCTGTTTGGGTTGCTACTGTTATCAGCTCACACCTCTCCTGGAGAAATTATCTGCCCACGTCCAGTGCTACCAAAAGAGCTGAAGAAGGTATGTCTGTCAGACTATGGGCCTCATTCAGTTGGGCGGTAAGGGTTAACGGTCACCGGTAAGGAACCAGGTGCCGGTAAACCCTTACCGCCCAATTCCGAGTTCCCTTAGCGGTACCCGCAAAGGACGTGTGGTCTGACCAGGGTGCTAATAACGGGCCCGCTATTTGCGGGACTGTAATTAGCGCCTTCCCCCTTCCCATTGAGCCCTATCGGGGCTCAAATGGGAATGGGGAATGGTTGGTTGAATGGGGACTTACAGGTCGGAATGTCCCGGTAAGTCCCCATTCAACCAGACCGGACCCGGACCCGGATTTGGAGGCAGCCAAGGCGCTAATAGCGCTAATAGCGCCATTTCTGCCTCCAAACTCGTAATGACCCACTATGTCTGTATCACCTTTGTGTTTGGGATCACTGCTGGTTTAGTAGGTGTGTGTGGGGCTTAGTAGGTGGTTTAGCAAATTTAAAACCCAACATTCCTGCTGATCAGTAGCCATTTCATTACACTCATATGCAGTGTATCTCAGATTGGTGGTATCTGATTTTCAGACAGCACAGGACCTTCATATTGAGGATACATGCTCGAGTAGATCCATTGCTTTAATGTGAATAACTAGGTGTGCAGTTTAGTAACATCCTGAAAGTGCTATGGGAGTACCACTTGAAAAGCAATATCCCTTTAAAATGAAAAATAATTCAAGGGTGTTAGGATGCACAAAATATAAAAGAAATGATCACGGTATATTGCCAACCGATCCTTATAGATGAAATATGCAGCAAAAATAATGACAAATTATCCAAAACAATACAGCCAGTAAAATCAAAACTACCGTTACAAATGCATTTCCCATTGATACTCCATTAATCTACCTCTGTGACATTATATCCGTCTATTTTATTCTACAGGAGCAACTCGTTGTCAAGAATGTTTGCCAAACCATACACATGGAATCCAATGACGTTGCTTATAGATATGAGGGAACGCCTCTATAGTTTCTAAGCCTTACAGATCTAAAACCACCGCTCTGAGGACTATTTCTGGGGACCTAAACTTTACACCAATTTCATAATGAAGCTGATTACAAACCCACCCTTCTCATTTTCCCAATGACGTCTTTAGTGCAACTTTGATTACAAGTAGTTCTGAATTCGAGTTAACAAGATCTAAACAGGCACCTATACCATCTGTGCTCACAAAACGGGCTAATTCAGAAGACCTATTCACAAACCTAAGTAACTGCTTGAGCTCAACTCTTTTGAATAAATGCAGCTGTTTCCCTTTATCCTATGGTATTGCCCTACATCTAAATACCCAACCCAGTGTTGTTGGGATATAACCATGCAACTAGGAAGTGTGACAAGGTCACTTGTCCCATGCAAGCAAGGGTAAGACTGGACAATTCCATGGGTCCAGGAAGCCTCCTGATCCATGTTGAGCCCTCTGGAGGCAGTACATGAGTGATCCCTCATCTCCATTACACGGTCCCCTCCCTGACTGGGGATAGGGGTGGTGAATGGAAGGTCACAGAGGTCTGGGATCACCCGATCATGTGATGCTGGGCCGAGCTGGAGTACATAGGGGATCCCGTTCCGCCTCATCTTGTACCAGGACTGAGTCACGCGACTGTCACATGTAGCCAGTCTTTTGCATTGTCAGGTCAGTAGAGTTAGCTGGTGTCCAAATGCTTCCACCCTACCCTTTTGTGACCTTCCAAATTAAGTAGAAAATATCAGGATATACAGGGGTGTCCTCTGTCACACCAGGAAGGCTCAGAGGGTGGAACAATGCGCATAACATTCAAAACTGTGGCTGAGGCTGAATTAGGTTTGTTGCAGCATTTCGCATCAGAATTGCAATGGTAACAGCTGGACCAAGTGCAGAATAATTGCTGCACCAGTCACATTTCAGATACACTTAACAGACACAAGTGTCCCCACTCTGAGATCGAGCTGCCAAATGTGAGGAGCCTGGCTCCTATAAGAGGAGTGGGCTATCTGAGCAAGGTGTGGATGATTGGCATTGGCAAGTGGGGTTCGGCAGAATTTGGTGAACAAGAGAGATGTTCGAGCAGAGGAAGAGTAACGAGATCATGATGACTAACAAGAGGAGGTTTGAGGGAGAAGTAGGGCTGATAAGAACATTGAGACAATTGCAGGGTGGAGTAGAAAGGACGGAGGAGGAAGGACCTTTACTAGGAGGGAGTGCAGCAAGATCACAGGACAGGTGGTAAGGTAGCAAAGAGAGGACGACAAAGTTATGTGGAGGAAGGTGGTTAAGGAGAACATCAGAGTGGAGGTTGGTAGGAGGTCCAAAAAGGAAGCAGATAGGAGGTTGGCAGAGGAGACCTTATAGGAGAAAGATCAGTTAAATAATTGGGAGGAGGTTATGAGACATCTCTTGGGGGAAGTTGGAGAGGATCATTTTGAAGCAAGTGGAAAGGAAGGAGGAAGTTAGTTCAACCAGAATGTGTGGACACAAGGAGCTGATGGATTCTATCCCGGATAAAAGTGAAGATGAAGGCATGAAGGTTTATGCAGGTGGCTGAGCAGTAAGAATCCCGACAAAAAGAAGCAGGCTGGAAAGAAGAGGACAGGATGTGCAGTAGAGATTCTTCTGGGTATGAGACAGCTGCAACTCATTAAGAAAGAAAGTGAGGAGTGAGGTGTGGGGAGCAAGCCCAGGACTCTGAAATGGGGAGGTGGTGACAAGGCTGTGGTGGAAAAGCTCCTCAATATGATTAGATTTTCAAACTGCTGGTGGAGACTTTGGGAGTTCACTCAACCATTTTACAGCCCATATTCTACCCTTGTTTCATCCTAACTTTGGGTGGATTTGGGACTCAGAGGCCTCCCTAAAGTATAGAATTAGAAACAGATGACTGCAGTCTGCCAAATGAGGAGTCAGTGAAGAAGTGTAGGGACACTCAAAACCCCAGGGTCACGAATGACCGTGTATTGACTGCCTGTTTTGATTTTTAATGTATTTAAAGTGCATTTGGTTACATTGCAACCTCTTCACACTGTTACAGTTACTGAATAACAAATCTAAAATTAAACTTCTAAAAACCATTAAAAACACTACACGAGACAGAGACTATCCTCACACATTACAAATAAAAATGTGTTTACAATTTTCACATCTAGCCTTCCCAAGGGTCCGTATGTTAACTATTTCCCACACATGGAAGGTAGCCGCTGAGATAACCAGAGAGTCAGCCCCAAACAGACAACTCCTGAATTGAGTAGTAGAAGGCCTCACAAATTTAGCACATGCGGGATCATAGAGACTTTCTAGGGCCTCGCATTGAGTTAAGATATGTTGGGCAGATGCAATTTCCTTTTCACATAATCTGCGTAATCTATCCTCGTTTAAAATACCAACCCAGGCCCCTGTGTTTCCAAAATCTAGGATTGGCTGAAGCTGTATCGAAAGAATGAACCTGGTCAGAACCTGGTGCCGACCATTTATTAGATAAAATTTAAGGGCACCCAAAACAAATGCCTGTTGGGAATAAACCCCAAATTTCCGTAGCATACTAAAATGGTATAGAGCCTGGTCAGCATCATGCACCCTAGCTTTCGCTGGTGTCCTGGCCATGTTATATCCCAGCCAGGAATCCGGCAGTGGGGTTACTCCAATATCGTCCAGGTAGTGCCTCACCCTTGAGTCCAGGTTGGTAAACCATTCGCTCTTCAAGGATCTCGAAGCGTGTTGGGACATGAGTGCCAGTAGGGAATCCTTCCCCCCCTAGATTGAATTTTATTCTTGTCCAGAAATTACAGGAGGGCAGTGACCACAACATAAAAAGAGAAGGAAGGCTGAGTTCCAATCTAATAACCTGTATTGGTGTACCTGATGGTAGATTCACCAAGGACCGGAGAAACGTTCCCTCCAGTTTACCTAGTGATACCACCCACATCCATGGGAAGACTTATAGGGCATAAAGCATGGTTGGCACGATTGAGGTTTTATATACCAGGATCTTGGCTTCAATACATCTCCCTCCTTGGGAGTCGATCATTTTTTTATATAAGCCTCTTTTTCCACACTTTTTGTGTAATATCCTCCAATAGGTGGGAGCCAGAGAAGGTTGTCCTAATGGTGATTCCCAGGTTTCTATACTCCTTAGTCCTTTCTAATTTTTCACCTCCTAACCACCAATTATGAGTGCTGCTAGCATGCACCCTTTTCCAAAGACCATGACTTTCATCTTTTTAATGTTTGGTCTCAGCCCTAGATTGATAGAATAATCAAATAATGCCTGAAGTGAGCGCTGTAACCCAATTTCTGTTCGGTCTAGAATAACAACAACATCAGCATAAGACATAAAAACCAAGCCCTTATACCCATACTGAGGTAGAAATGTCATCACTTCCCCCAACCTTTGTGCAAGTTGAGAAATGTATAGGTTAAAAAGCAGGGGTGCCAAGGCCACAATATAAAGAAACTTTTGCAATATAAAGAAAGGTAGGAAAATGGCGTGTCAACAGCTACTCACTTTATCAAGACCTAGATATCATTAGAAATTATATAAACTTTATTAGTGGTTTCATGGTAAAAACTCTCATAGATTAGAGAGACAAAGTACATATATAAAAAAACTACATAAAACATACATAATCAGACACTCTAAAAAGACACACAAATGTAATAATGACAAAACAGATTTAAAATCACAATTATTCTAAAAAAGTATAGCGACGTGTGCTATTACAGCCATTTGAATTCAAACCTTTGCCATAAATCCTTATCTATTTTTAGGTTTCAGATCCTCTTGGATCTCTAAATATTTTTACACAATCTGAATTTCTTTCTAGATTGTAAACGCAACATGTTTCAGTCCTCTAAAACAAGTGGTGGGACTTTCTTCAGGAGTAGTCATGTTCGTGAATAGAGTGATCAAGCAACTTGGTCTGAAATCTTCTTTTGATGAAAGATCTTTTGTTTAGAAATGTGGTAGCTGTTGACAGAACCAAAAAATTGACCAGAAACAGTATTGTTACCAATATTCTAGTAACACGATTTATAGTGTTAATGAGCGATCAGGATAGATTAATTACCTGACAGTCCTTGTGTAGTTGCTCCCTTGATGGGTAGAAAATCATCCACATTAGTTGGGCATATTTTCCTTCTGGGAAGTCAGTATTCTTCCTCAAATTCCTATGATTAGAATTATCAAATCGGGGAGTCATTAGATCTGCCTTTCTTCTGTTAGTCAGTGTTTATATACAATGCAGAGAGTTGGTATGTTCATAGGGTAGGATCTTTGATATTGTTAAATTAGCAGTGAAATACAGCTCTTTTATGTTGTTGTCCACTTAAATTTAGAAAACGGGAAATAGGTGGAAGGTTCATACCTTTTTACAAAGGTTGTGGAGGAATCGAGAGCAAAAGCAGGTATCGAGAGGACCAGTGTTCCACAGGCGCATAAGGTACTCAGGACCTTGTGTCCTCAGTTTGGGTGTATAGCCTTAATATATGTTGCAACTAGAAAAACACACAACAAAAAAAACAAACTTAGTTTACTAGTTCGCAACGATGCTATTCATGATGGTGGTCAGTAGGCTGAGTAGTATGTAATATCAATCTCGTGGCTTGTGTAATTTTGAGTTTTAGATTTTAAATGAGTCTATTTATTTTGTGTATATCTATGGAATGATCTCTAGTTTTTCGGGTAGGTTGCTCATAGAAAGCTACCCTGTGTTTTAAGAAATTTCTCACCTTTTTGTTGTAGCGGGACTCGCATTGATTGTCAATCGCTTGCGTGTTCTTCCGCTGAGATAAATCTCTTGGTTCTTCAAGCGAAGAGTCAGTCCGCGCTCTTGGTAGTGGTATGGCCGCTGAGGTCGGCTTCTGTGTTGCTAGAGATAGTCACCGGAAAACGCTGAAAAAACACCTGTTGCGGCCACCATCTTGAGTGTGTTTTTTCAGTCTAAACCGAGGTTCCTGAGTCCTTTGTTTGTGTTTACGGCTCTTGTAGTTTTTTTCGTGCTGGTATTAGTGGAAAAATATGTAAAGCTTAGTCTCGTCTTTCTGCAGAAAATTTAGAAAAACTGGTTGTTAATGTGGTAGATTTTTTGTGCATAATTCAGACCCGCAACCATTCTATAGACTCATTGAGCCCTTTCTTGTCACTCTGCGTTAGAAAGATTAGTCTTTGTTCTTTTTCGAGCAGAATTCTATTTTTGGTGCTGTGGTCGTGGCCTCTTATCATTAGGAGTATGGTCCATCTGAAATCTTCACAACCATGCTTTGCCTCAACTAAATGTTTCACAAGGGGGGCATTTGGTACTTTATTTTTCAGACAGCTTTTATGTTCCAGCATTCTGACTTTGACTTTTCTATTTTTTGTTCCTATATAGTGCTTATTACAGGGGCAGTTGATCATATATATGACGCATTCAGAATTGTAATTTGTCATTTGTTTTTGTAGCCACAGGTTGGGTAGACCGATATTCACTTCTTTGGTCTTCTGTGTTAACTTGCACATAGTGCAGTTTCCACATGGGTAATGTCCTACAATTGGACTCAGCCCCCATGTTTGGGTTAGACTAGTCATTTTGGTTGTGCTGGCTTTTAATTTGCTGCTGCTTACTCTGTTTCCTATAGTGGCTGATTTCTTGTAAGTAAACATGGGAGTGGGGATTTTAGAATTTTCATTTTCAAAGATTTTTCAAGGCACATCCCTGTTTCAATCCCTTCTTATTCGGAATGGGGCTAGATAATTCCCCATCCTGGGAGATTCGGATTCTGACCTCTGTCCCGCTGTATAGAGCTTTAATGAAATACAGCAGAGAAGGGTCAATTTGCCAACCTTCCAACATTTCCCCCAACTTGTCTCTGTCTACGCTATCAAAGGCGGGTAAGAAGTCCACAAAACAGGCACAGAGCACCGTACCAGGTTTATATTGCATATCCGATATTAAGGTCAATAGTGTCCAGATTGAGTCAGATGTTGCACACCCTTTTCTGAAACCAGTTGGATGGTAGCTTAATGTACCACTGCCCACATATTCTTCTAGAGCATGTACCTTGGAAGGTTAAAGGTGACTACTTAGGATAAAGGGCACAATGAAATGAGAGATATGAAATTCATTCTTCTGTCTTGACAAGCCAACCTCTACGCTTATAAGTTTCACTGGACAGTTACAAAGGTGATGACCAGCTGAACCACAGTAAAGACATCAATTCTGTTGTCTTCACTTCTCCCTTTCTTCCTTTGAAATGGGGCCCCGTACAACCCCCAATTGCATTGGCTCAGGATGGCTCTCAGTTAAATGGCGATTACCAATGTCTTTTGAACAGACATAGAGTGATCTATTTTCTGATCTGGAACGGTCTGTTCATTGATCTTGTAACCGATGGTCCAGTTGTATAGTGAGATCTATTAATTCCGCACAACCCGTAGGAGAGTTCACAACTTAAGCCAATAAGTCTTTGAGTTCTCCTCGTAAACCTTGATAAAAGAGTGTTGTTATATTTTCTTCTGGCCAATTAGTTTCAGCTACTAGTCGATTGAAAGAAGCTACATACGCCAGCAATTCTTGACCACCTTGACGTAAGGAGAGCAACTCATTATCCAAGGCCTGTCCCTGTACAGGACTCTCCAATTCCTGCTGAAATTCAGGAAATGTTCATAATAAAGGGTCATCCCAATTGACCATGGGAATGGACCAATCAGCAGCATGCCCACCCAAATAGGATAACACAAATGCCACCTTAGACTGATCTGAGGGAAAGACCCCTGGTTTACACAGAAAATGCGAATTACATTGATTCATAAAGACTGCAAAACGCTTCGGAACCCCCATAAATAGTTCTGGGGGGTTGAGGGGGGGGGGGGCTAATGGAATATTCCCTGGAAAAATCACTTGAAAAGGAGGACTTGAAGAGGGACCTTGAACTGATGGAAGGCCTCTGGGAAGTGGGGCTTGCCCTGCTTGCGTTTGTAATAATTGTCAACCCATTTAATCAATGTGTTTCCTATTAACCACTAACTCCCTCCTCAGGTAATTGGTTTCCGACCTTGCTGCATGGACTTCTGCCCGTAACTCCCCCAAAAGCTGGGACAAATTGTCTATATCTGTGGTTTTTCATTCTGCAACGCTTACCTGGACTCCACAGGAGCGTAATGATCCCCAGGCCTGTTGATCTGCTAAACTGGGGCTTTAAAAGGTGTTTCCTGTCAAGAAAGAAAGATAACTTGAAGGGAGGTGCTGTAACTGATACGAATGGAGAAAACTACCAGAAATCTATGTCTGTCTTTCACACAGCAGTAACTCCATCCTGCTATCACACAGGGGCGCGTTGATGTTGAGTCTCTGAAGACTAGGATTCTGTTGAACTCAGGAAGACTCTGGAGGCAAGTGTCTTTAAAAGTAAATTAGTCTCTTGACAGAACCAAAGTGAAAAAACTGTTGTTTCTGAAGAATGAACGTTCTTTCTAAATTGGAGAGATCTCTCTTGCCATCTAATTTATTCTTCTTTATCTTGCAGGTTCTCAGAGGATAATGTTTTAACGGAAGAGTTCTAAGTTTCAAGGAAAAGAACATGGAAGCATTTTCTTGTGGAAAATTGGTGTGCTTACTAAAAATGAAGCGCACAAAACATAAAGGAGTTTTCGGTATGCTGGAGTTTTGGCAGAGAACAGTTTGCTTGCGCATTTAGGAAGAAGAAACCGCACAGTTTAAGTTAGTCTACAACCTTCTACTGCCATGCGCGGGGTAAACAATAGTGAGGAAAAACTCTGTGGAGCTTCAGGTACGTATGCGCATAGGAATTATCTTCACTCTTAACGCTGTAATGTTCATTTTAAAACTAAGGTACCTTTTGTTTTGAAGGTCTTCGGATACGTAGAAATAAACCTCAGAATATGCTGCGGCTGCGACTGAGGACTGATGACCGAAGAGGAAACTGTGACGAAAGAAAATTCTTCTACTGGAAGACTGCAGCGGCTGGAACTTTGGTCAGGTAATTCTTGTCTGTGGTCAATGGATATTCTGTGAGCTATCCAAAGTATTAATATTACTTTCTCTTTGATTTCACAGGTTCTGTGAGCAGAAGTGCCGGTAGCGTTACACCGCTGTCAGCAGACCAAACGCGTGTTACTGCGGAGGCGGGGCTTAAATAACCCTTAATGTCAAATGTCTAGATCTCTGCTGATACTTCTCCATGATTCACAGTGCAGCCATCTTAAGGGTCTTCAAAAGCTATTGAATCCCTATGGGTGTCTATGGTTATTTAATGCTGTGAATTGCGAGAATGCCATGTGTGCTGGGCTAACACCCACCTTAAACCTACTGATCTATACAAAGAATGCCGCCTGGCCAGAACTCCTGAATCAAGACTATGAACCATGGATGTGGTCATGACAAGCAGCCCATTTTGTTTGGCCACTTGTCTGGATATCATGGGGGCAAAATAAGGCTTGGATCTCAGTTAGATCTAAAATGTCCTGAGGTCGGAGACCACTACCCGACAGGCCATAATTTCTAGAAGGATATTGAATTTTTCAATCCTTCTAGATGACCAGCGGAGGCAGTTTGCCCCTGAGTTGACCTCTAAATTACCACTCAATCTTTCTCTACCTACTTGTCTTAACTCCTCAATAATCATTATCAACATCGAGTGGTCGCTTGCCTTAGTACGTCTGATCTCTAGCAAAGGTTTGAAACTCCCCCCTGAGTGTTTACAAATATAAAGTTTATTCGGCTGCTAACACTGCCGTTTGACCAGGTGCTCTCCCCCTCCCATCTCCCTGCCTTAAGAGGCTAATACTCGAAAGACACACTCACTGCATAATCTGAACTCGGTCCACAGATTCCTGAGTGAAGCAGGAGTCCGTGTTCCACGTACATCAGAGTGAGAAATCACCTCTGCGTGGATCATCAGCAGGGTTGCAGAAAACAACTTACGCCAGCCACCAAAAAGGCTGAGTCGGGTACTCATGTACATCAGGCAAACCAGGATCTCCACTTTCAGTTAAATGTGTGGGTGCAGACAGAGAAGAGACAATTCACTGTGAACCATCACAAGATGTCAACATGAGACCACTGCCTGACCTGATCAGGGTGCACCAGTGCAGGCACCAGACACAAACAATACACAATTGCCCCATCTGGAGTTAAGAAGATAGAGGATGCACTGACACGCAGAGGAGGTGGCTCTACAGAGCCATGGCCAACCAAGTTCAATGGAGAGAGACAGAAGATATAGTCCAGTGAATCAGTTCTCTAATTGCCCAGGTCACGCAATTATTTACAATATAGTAGCTGTGTGAAGGTGAGGCTTGCTTTCCAGTCTAATGAGAAAAGATTCTGGAGCAGAAGGATGAGGAAAATTAGCAGGAGCTAAAGGGAGAAGTGTAAGAGGGGGAGCAGGAATAGGAGCAGGAAGGAGGAATTAGTTGACCATTGTGGTTAGATCAGGAAGGTCACATGGGAGCACCGTCTGTGAATAGGAAGTGGAGAATTCCTTAGATCTAACTAATAATGAAGCCAGAAAAAAGACTCCAGGCTAGAGCAGGAGGCCTGTTGAAGACCTGGGCACAGAAAATGGTAGGGGCCAGACAGAGACTGGTAGAGGCGGTGTTGAAGAGGGTCAGGAGATCTATATCCATAAAGGTTGGCAAAGCAAAAAGGTACTCCACCCCCTGAAACAGAAAATGAGACCAGAGAGTTGGGGTTGTGGCTCAGACAAAAGTGGCAGTGTCCATGCAGCCAAGACACTGACACCAAGTGACACCCAAGGTGCCAGAAGACCAACCCCACCGATGACTAAGTAATGCACTGGGACACTATAACTTCCACAGATGTAAATAATTTCTGGTTCATTATTGCTTCTATGCCAACTGACCTCAGCATCAATCATAACACTCAGTTTTTCTCTAATTGAGAAGACAGAGATAATGTTAATGTAGTTGGCTGATATGGTGGTTCTGCTTTGGCTAACTTAACCCAATATAGCAATGTTTTTTATAATAGTATCAGCCAGATAAGAAAGAGGCATCCACTGTTCTGAAAAATCTCAAACAAGGTAATTTTTTTATCTTTAGCATTAAAGGAAAATGTTATCTTCAGGAATAAGAATGATTATTTTATCAGAATCATACACCAAGACTTCAACAGCATGCAAGACAATAGATTCGCAGATATTGTTTGTAGTCAGATGCCGTTCAATTGTAAACATTTATAGTGGACTAATATATTTGACAAAAAGATGATCCAAAAAGTATGTTTTTTATTTTGAGAGTGCTTTTGAGAGATAATGTGTGCTGCCACTGTTGCAGACACATGAATAAAGTTAGCACTGATTCCGGTTATAGGTCAAATGTTCGAAAACAAAAGGCCCGAATGCCTTTTTTTCGACAGTAAAAGGACCGAAAAAAAGGATCAATTTTTTTTTTTTTTTTTTTTTATGGGGGGTTCCCCACCAGCCCCCCGTTTTCCTTTTATAAAAAAGTGTTTTATACATGCTAAACAAAAAAAATACATAAATACATTTTAAAAAAATTCGATCCTTTTTTTCGGTCCTTTTACTGGTGATCAAAAGGTCATTCGATCCTTTTCATTCGAACATTTGACCAGACACCACTGATTCCTACTCTTTATTGTTCCACATGAAGATGTGTAAAATGAGAGAGTGACTGGAACAAGATGCTTGTTTTTTTTAGAAAGCTCGCAACTTTCTGGCTACTTGTTATATAGTGCTTGGGATGAATGCAGAAGCTGGTGATGCAGGATGGAATGATGGGTATGACCGAGAGAGTGTTTATGTGTAAGAGAATGTGTGGTGAGAAGGTTCTAGAGGCAGGCAGTTAGAGAGCCCCTGTCTGGGTGATGGGAGCCAGTGGCTATCTGTGAGTAACTCTGTAACATCGTAATGTAACTGGCAGAATATGTAACAAAGGACATATGCTGGAATAAGGAATAAGCCATGAGCCGCGGGGGCATTACCAAGTCAGGTAATGAGCTGGGGCTTTAACAAAGGCTTCAGGGCATTACCTGACTCGGTAATGTGCCAGCAGCGAGTGGCTTAGTGCTATTAGTACCCCGGCCCGCAAGACCGGGGTACGAATAGCATTCTTTTTCTGTTCCTAAACGCTGGTGTGTTTCGGAACAGAAAAAAAAGAAAATGTAAAACAAATGCCAGCCCAGGAAGGAAAAACAGAGTCTGTTTTCCTTTTCCATGTCAGCCATCGGGAGCAGACGCACTGTGGACAGAACTGTTCCCAGCGCGTTGGCTCTCAAAAACAGAGCAAAAAGAAGGTAAGTGGGGTTGGGAGGGTGGGGAGTGGATTGTTTGGAGGGAGAAAACACTTACCTGAATCCCCAGCGGGGGTGGATGGAAGCCTCCAGCCGTGTGGTGGCCCGGAGCAGGGATTACCCTGTTCTAAGGCTCCTCATTGGCTGAGGGGCTGCCACCCCCATCCCACCAGGGTTGTGAAGGAAGCATAAGCTCCGAGGGATTCTGCGTCAGGTATGGCCTCGGCTGAAAGCCAATCAGATTGCGTGTAACAATCTGATTGTCTCTCGCCGGGTACTAATCAAATATATATCCTCAAAATCAGTGGCTTCAACAAAACAATCATTCACAGCATTTCATGTTCATAAGCATGAATTTGTGTCAGCCACAGAAAGAACAAGACCAGTTCACAGAACACGGAAGATGAAGGGATGGTAATGTAGACTTTATTGAAATGAGAAGGTCATTTGAACGTGCTCCTGCATGTTGGTAGCCATTGAAGACAGCGTGATAGGCTGTGTATTTGTATTAGTATTTGTATTTATTAACTTATTTATAAAGACCATTTGCCAAAGTGCTGTACATAGTGAAAAGGGTTTACAATAATAACGATAGGCGTAATAATATAGCAAGAAAAATAAATTACCGTAGGCTGAAGGAGAAAGTACAGAGGCTTTCAAACAAGTGAGAAAGAGTTGAATAGTGAGAGAGGAGGGAATAGAAAGTGGTAGAGAGTTCCAGCGTTTGGGAGACTGGGCACAAGCTGATATAGGGACAGCAAGAAGAAATTGTAATTAAATGGGAAGGAGCATAGGGTTACTAGAGAAGAGAGATAGGGAAGAGCTAAACCATAAAGACAATTGAGAGGAAATAAATAAGAAGACAGGACTCAAAGAAGAGCCAGGATAGAGAATAGTGAAGAAGAACTAGAGGCAAAGGAAGGCACAAGGGGGTACAGATGGCACAGTTAAACACAGAGTGGAAAGGAACACGCTGGTAAGCAGGGAACCCAATTAGTAGGATAAACCAACACTCAAGGCGGGAAAGGATAAAAGCAGAGATGACTAGTTTCATGACATTGCAGGAAAAAATTGACAGATTTTACAAATGTTCAACAAGTGAAAATGATAGGATTGATAAACATTAGAACTGCGTGAAGAAAAAGAAGATGCCAAAATTAAGGGTAGAAGTGGAAAAAAGAAAAGATGGTGGAAAGCAGAGGGCAGGGGAAAGGAGAAGGAGAAATAGAGAAATACAAATAGAACTTCTGTTTTAGAGGCAGTGAGATAAAGAAAACAGGAAAGCATCCAGGATTGTACTGGATTTCCATGTAGCAAGCAGAGTGAGAGGAGACTAAGGAGCTAGAAAAAGTAGAAAATGAAACAAAGATACAAAGATCTTAGAGTCATTGTCATTTAAGCGAAAGGAAACAAAAAAAGTGGAAACAGGAGAAGTGTAGGGAGAGAACAGGAGAGCTCAGGGAACATAACCTTGAGGGACACAGAATCAGAGAGGAAGTGAGGGAGAACGGTTGCTGGCCCAGGAGTTAGAAAATGTATAATTAGACAAAGGAACTGGAGAAACCCCAAGAAGTGAGTGTGTGAAAAACGGTGGGATAACTGACAATGTGAACTTGAATTTGAGTATTCCATAAGGAAATGATGCACAGAATGTTTTTTCTGAATCAGATCAAAAGTAAATATATATATATGGACAGACTAACATATTGGGCCTGATTCATAGAATGTTTAGCACAGTGCAAAGTGCCTTTTCACGACAAACACCCTGACTCATAGAGCAATGCAAAGTGTATTTTTGCAGTGCAAAGTCACTTTTCACTGCAAAGATACACTTTGCAATGCTACATCTTGATTCATGGAGCAGTGCAAAGTGCACTGTGCTATGAATCAGGCCCATTGTGCCATGCATCACTGTCAGAGATGGTTTTTGGGGCTGCGGTGGTGGCAGTTGCCATGCAGCTTTCTTATTCCTGTGTCAGGGACTTCCTCAGAGTGGCACATTTCTCCCTATAATGGTCTAGTTTTCCCAGAATCAACAACCGGTGCCTGGCGTCATCGCGCAATCTGCCTCTGAGGCTGTCAAAGCAGGAAGGAACTGTTTCCCATGTGTCGCTACTCTCCTGGTAGACCTGGCGCTACATCTGCAATTTGCTCGCTGCTGTCCTTACCTGTTTCTATCTACGCTGCATGACTGCCGCTGGTGCCTTAACTTCCGGAACACAGACTGAGACAGCCACTTTACTCCAGTGAATCACCATGTTCTTCACAAGGGTTTTCTCCCCATATGGTTTTCCTAGAGTCTCGTGCCTTTCTGTTTTTTTCGATTTATGGGAAGGTCAAGGGCCCTTTGGAGGTTCTCACTTTCAGCTGTTGAGGTCCATCGACTCCAGGTTAGTTCTTATGCTTGCTACATAACATATTGTTTGATTACTATTAGAAATAAAAATGGCTTAATGGCTTAAATTAAAGATGTTTCTCTTTTTTCATGTGAATGAATAAGTCTCATGTAGCATGGCATTCTATGAATTTGCAAGCTGTGAGCTTTAATGAACCTGAAACCATACATGTCTGCATATAGTAGCATATTTAGCTCTCATAACAAGAATGTACAGACCTCTATTAACATACCACTTGGATAAATGCATGGAAGATAAGCAGAACAGCTCTGTTTACTAAAGTGAATATGTTTTGGACTCAAACTACAAAATCTGTTTAAAGGCAAGTCGTTTCCCTCAGAAAATTAACTCCACTAGTCTTATTATTCCAAGGTAATCTAAAAGACAATCATTGTATTGATTAATGGCTTCTGGCTGAAAGGTTAAGTACCTTTTAGAAGAAAATGTATAAAGAGGTTCATTGACTTTCAACCTTGAAATACCCTAGGTTTTACAAAGAATGTATGCCTGGTTCATTAGGCCTTAGCTAAGGCAATGCATATTTTGATAACTCCATCATTTAAGAAACATAAATGATGCATTCAGACCCACAATACTCTTCCAAACCTCAATATTTTCTTTTCTTTAATATCATATGGTTATTTAAAGAATGATATGAAAATGAATATTTAAATTCAGCATTAGTTTTCACTCCGGGGTGGTGGGGAGGTTGTAGCTAACATGCCCCCCTTATGACACATCATTAAATTCAATGTGCCTGTAGAAGTACAAAAAAAGGAGTGATGGGTGTGAGAAACTGAAGGAAACCAAGCCCAGGGTCTGCCAATCCAAAATCTTGTGTCAAATAATGCTGCATGGGTGGAGTTTAGTATAGTATAAAAGTGATGTTTCAAGAAAAAGAAACACACTGGATAATTATTTCACTGTGTGTAGATGTACATACAATTTGTCAAAAGGAATGCATATCACAAGTTGCAGAAGGAAAAGATAACTGAGCACAGAGAGGACTTTCTATCAATGCCTGAATTGAAAACAGAGCAGAGAAGTGCCTTCTTGTTGGGATACAAAGGGGTGGGTATCACAAGACCTGGATGCATAACGCTACTCAGTTTCAACCAGTGGACAGTGCCAGCAAGAGAGGTCCTGAGAAATCCCAGATGCCTCCAATCTGTTCCAGCAGGTCAACTAAACAACTAAAACACAAAAGTTAAACATACCTCACTGTACTGAAATATAATTGCACTGAAATAAAAAAAGTAGAGTGTTTCTCTCTGAAAAGTAAGTAAAATAAATAAGTCCCAGGCTTGGTTCCAGAAAACAAAGCACCTCCTGGATCTGTGGTCCCTTGATCCATTCTCATTGAATTGACGAGAGAGTTCAAGAGGCAAGAATTAAGCTATCCTCTTTTATTATTAAATACCATGACTTAGAAAAACTCCAAAGAGTACAATAAAAGAAGATCATTTTTTATAAGGAAATGTAATCATTAGAAACTTGGTGGTCAAGAAGTTTGGTTAATTTCCTGTCAACTGTTTTACAGTTTTTAAAAGAAACACAAATTCATGTACCATTTCAAATGAAAGAAAAAGAATGTTAAAACTTCCCATTCATGTATTCATGTTTTAAACAGAAATATCAGCCCATTCCAATTCTTATGAGCAGGGATTCTGAATATAGTACAGTATATTTCGATGGCATTTGTTTTGCAAAGCCCAATAGAATATTTCAGTGTTTTGATATCATAATGCCAATTATGACTTTTATATAAAGTGATTTCCTATATTGAAAACAGCATTTAGTCTTCCACATCTGTTTTTCTATGCATGGCTCTTTTGGTGAATGTAAATGAAAATGTACGAGACAGAAATAGTCAGGCTGCAATTTGTTAATTCTCATTGTAGTCTGAAATCATGTTTACTGTCTTAAAGGACACTTCCCCCACATTATGACTTAGTGGACCACCTCACTTTTTCTGATTTTATTTTAAAGAAACCAAACAATTCTGATTAAAACAGCATGTTGTTCCTTTTCCCAGAGTGTCAGGCTGAATCAATGCAGTGTGGAGTATCAGATCAGTGATATTTCTCTGTGACAAATAATCTACTATTTAAATACATATATATTCCCTATACATTTCATTAAAATAATCAAATGACTATTTCTACATGTGCTGTTTGCCTATGCTGCCTGATTCAATACGTATAGCATTTTACATCAACAGCTGCGTTACGAAGCTGCAGCTTA
The DNA here is from genome assembly GCF_040938575.1 of Ambystoma mexicanum. Taxonomy (NCBI): domain Eukaryota; kingdom Metazoa; phylum Chordata; class Amphibia; order Caudata; family Ambystomatidae; genus Ambystoma; species Ambystoma mexicanum. The sequence continues at coordinate 1,132,483,844 of NC_090933.1, read as the reverse complement.
CACAGCCTGGCACGAAAAGCCCATAAAATGCTTTTGATTTCTGTACCATCACTAGTGAGGGTAAAATGTACCTTCAACCCCTAATTATTCAGGGCCAGAAATGATGACCTGTCAAACTGTGCAACCGCTAAAAATCGGTTTACTAGTGAAAAAAGGACCACTCTAAAATAGAATACAAACATGCACGATATATGAGACCATGGGCCTCATTACATGTATGGCAGAAACTTGGCCGGTAATTCTGCCATACGTAATTATAATTACATCTTTGGTGTCTGGAGGAATTACTACCATATTACAGGTTGGCGGGAGCATGCACAATCCATCGGTGGGAACAGTAGGCAGAATTACAGCTACAAATCAATTTAGAAAGGTAATTCCGCCAAATGTGAGCGGAATTACCATTACCGCCAGAGAAATTGAGGAATTACAGAATGGTAATTCCGCCAGTGGAGTTACAGAGTGGTATTACCGCTGGGCGGAAATAACGTCATTTGACAAATGAGCAGCTCAGCGGCGTCCATCTTTAAACGAACAATCCATCTTCAATCCACCATTTCCTTTTGACATCCAGCTACCAAACCTTGTGGAAACATGCCAGGAGACAAGGGCAAGATGAATGTGCCAAACCCAAATTCAGTGAGGCAGAGCAGCAGGTATTGGCGACTGAGGTGGTGGCCAATGCTGATGATCTGTTTGGGGTAAATCAGCTCAAAACATCTCTCCGCCGCAAGAGCACAATATGGTCCAACATAAAGGACAAGGTAGTGGTAGTGTCCACTGTGCAGCAGGATGTGGAAGACTGCAGGAAGAGGTGGAATGACCTCAAGGCATCTGTTTGCAGCCTCCTTGTCACTCATCACTGTGAGCCAACTACCACTGGAGAGGCGCATTCGAGCCCATTGTGGAGTGGGCATTTGGGTTCTCCCGACACAATTTTCGAGTGCAAAAGCACACCATGGGGGAGGAGGGATGTGAAGGCAGTTTATGTGTCCCAGTAAGCATTAGGCTAACACACAGGTGACAGTGTTGATGTTGGGTCTCTTGCTGGCTCACCGTCAACAATGCCACAGGAATACATATGACAACCCATTCCATGTGTACACCTGGATGTGGCACCATGTGGCTAAGAATCAAAAGAAATGTGATCACTGTAGGCATCGACAGACTAGTCATCTTATGCACCCTTGACAGCCAGAAAATCACGTCATAATCAGCAACCCAGAAATACACCCAGTCATGCAATATGCACCATGTCAGATGAGTGTTGTTACCAGTCCCACACACATGAGCCAACACACGTGCCATACAGCATCCAAAAAGTTTTCCGCCCCATGAGTCAGAGTACTATCACAAGCATGGCAGGACAATAGGGCGATAGACAACCTCCATAAATTCAGTCCCTGGACTGTATCCACCTGTGCCAGCAACCCAGGAGACACACCCTAGCCGTCACACCAGGGCAATGACGCACACGCACCCTGTATCTGTCATAGGCCAGCTAAGTAATGTTGAAGTTGCATAGGTATCCCACACCACAGTGCACTGTACAACATGACAGGCATGAGACACACATATGTAGATTGTTCCAGACCCCTGCCCATACCCTGTGTTCCATGCATGTACCTGTCACAGCATACATGATAAATTAATCCAGGTCTTTCCTCCCATTACAGTAACACAAGGAAGCCAGGATGAAGGTACCAGTGGCAGTGATATAGTGCCTCCACATGCCGTTCCCATCAACTCAGCAGTTAACAGCACAACCCGTTCGGAACGGGAGTCCTTATCCCCAGGGGTGGGGACTCTCTCCTGGTGAGGTCCCACTTGCCTCTACCGCTATATCGCATATGCCACTTTACAGTTGTCATATTAATTATTCGGCATGCTTTTACCAACTTTCGTGTCTCTTGGAATCAAGGGAAGACCCAAATCACATGTTCATTAATAACTTTAGTTGTGTTTATACCACCAAAATTGTGTTATCATGGTTAGAAGGGGATGACTGCCACCTTTCATAAAAGCCTGGAATTAATATTGTGACATGTACGCTGGCCCTTTTATGCGATAAAGTGTATTTCTCCCATTTAATCACCCTGCAGTTTAATATCCTCTGTCTCTCTGGCTCCCACCCTTGCGCCCAGTTTTGTTTCTCTTCAAGCATGTGACCTAAGCAGAGCTGCCTGATGGCCACACTAATGGACTTTTTATGAGACTTGTGACCTGGAGGTCACTCCTGCTGCAGAACAGACGCGATTTCATCTGGTCTTCACTGCATTTCTGATCTAAAAAGTGTTACTTCTTGTATTTTTAAGGAAGAGCAATGATGGATGAAGACAACCAGGCCTGAATCTCCAGGGCAACAGAGGGAGGTCCTGGAGGTTAGTTTCACATTTGGTAAAATGACGGTTCATGTACACTGCAGCAAACAGCCTTTAAACCAGAGGTCGTAGTGGATGGGAGTGGTCGGAAGCAATGCTCCTATACTTCTTATTTTTAGGTTTCACTACTCGTATACTTTTTTTTTAACTGTTATGTAATGGTTTAATTTTAAAATAAAAGTGTAGGATGAAGTTGAAGCTTGCACTTCACTGCACTGCACTGAACATTTCCTTAAATAGCAGGTGTGTTTGGGGTTTGGATTGTGCGTGGGAGGGGTCTGGTGATGGGGTTTGTGGAGAGGGGGGCAGGCCAGCAGGGAACATAGTTCCACTACTTCTTTTCGTACACTTGGACCACTACTTTAATCTTGCACATAATATAACTTTGCACAGCATTTTTAAGGCGTTCACAGTTTCAACATAAATGCATGTTGCTTTGACATTGTCCATATGGATAAGCTTGTGATAGGTAGAAACCATGTTCACACTTTGAAAGTCTGGTGAGCATTTCGCTGAGCATATTTGTCAATCTGGATGAGGGAAAAACAAAAATGACATTCTTTTATTTATTACACATGAAATGCTCCATTTCACTTTAGCTGCCTGGGGTACAATTCGGGTATCCCATTGAAGACACTGTGCACTGCGGTTTCCTTATATATCAGTGCAGCTCTCCTTAAATAATCAGCCACCAGTCTCCCTTTTCCTTCCCTGAAATGCATTGCGCACATCTTAGAATTTTCGGATTCAGGCCCACTTTCTTTCCTTTATGATTTAGGTTCAATAGGCCTTATGTTGGACCTCATTTCTGTGCTGGCCTTATATTTCGGTGAACACTCATAAGTGACTCTGTCCTCTTTTTTAAATTTTCTTCCAACCAAACAACAAACAACCAAACTTGCAGTACATATTGCAATATTTCCAATGTTTATGCAATTCTATCAACGTTTTACTGCATCTCCCGCTCCCTCCCTCCCCCGAGCCTACGCTGTCGCATTGTCCGCTTCTTCATCCTGCAAAGGGGTACCCTTTCCTGAGTGCTCTGCTGAATCTTGGTCGCTCGACCAATCTTTTGTGGACCAAAACAGTGTGGCTATTAAATGTTTCCAGGCTGTCAGGGCTTCTGCTTCTTCATCCCCGCCAACGTTACTAGCTTCCTGCCATACCGCAGTTTCAGCTTCCGCCCATTTCTGCAGGTCTTTCCACCATATTTCTATCCTTGGTCTATGGCATGCCTTCCATCCCATGGCGATCCTGCGCTTCGCAAGTATATACGCCAGATCTTTTAGCTTACTTACATGTTTAGTTTTACGTGGTCTAGGAACCCCCCTATCAAATATGGCCATGCTATTTCTACCGTTATCTTAATCCCTTTTTCTTCCAATTTATGGGCTACTTCTCCCCAAAATTTCTCGATTCCTGGGCATGCCCAAAACATATGCGTCATCCCTGCATTTTCCTCACCACTTTTAGGGCATGTTTGTCGTTGTGCGTTTTTAAATTTAACTATCCTCTGGGGTGTCATATAAGCCCTATGGGTTACATACAGTTGTATTTGCTGGAGCCTTGCATTCCTTGACACTTTCTTGTAGTACCCTTGGGCCCGCTTCCACATCCCATCACTCGTATGGGTGCCCACTTCTTCCTCCCAGTCGTGTCTCAATTGTACCACTTCCTTCCCCGCTTTAGATATCAGCATCTCATATATCCTGGATATCTCGTGCCCTCCTTTTGCTATATCATATATTGTTTCTATGGCGGTGTCCGGTTGCTCCTCTAGAGCTATTTCGGACCATGTCTCTTTGATTCGCCGCACCAGTCTATGACATGTAATATATTGTCCCGCATGCAGCCCTGTTTCCTCCATCCAGGGGTTATATTTCACCCCACATAGGGTGCGTGCCTCCAACTACTCAAATACCTCATTAATCTTGATACTAAAGAGGTGCAGGGCCTTCACACAGCCTTGCCTGACGCCTCTCTCTACAGCGTTTGGGTCCGTCAACCAGAGGTCGGAGTGGGCGCGAGCGGCGCTCCTATACTTTTTATTTTTTTAAGTTTCACTGTTCCTATGCTTTTATTTTAAAAATCAACCTTTTTGGAATAGTTTAGATTAAAAATAAAAGTGTAGGAAGAAGTTGAAGCTTGCACTTCAGTGCACTGCACTGAGCAGTCCCTTAAATAGCAAGTGTGTTTGTTTGGGGGTTTGGATTGTGTGTGGCAGGGGGGGCAGCAATGGCATTTGTGGAGAGCGGGGGAAGGCCAGCAGGCAACATAGTTCCACTACTTCTTTTTAACACACTTCGACCACTGCTGTCAACTCAACCCCAAGCCCCAGCGTACGGACACTTTATTGTCAGAATAAAGTTGTTGTATTGGAATTAGCAGGTTTTGGGGATGCCTTTGTTACTCAGCACTTGCCACAGTGAGTTTTGGGGGACAGTATCAAAAGCTGACTTTAAATCCACAAAGACCGCATATATCCTTTTTCTATTAAGAAAGGTGTATTTGTCCAGAATTATATGAAATCGAAAGCTCAGGTCAATTGTGCTATACCCTTTCCGAAACCCAGCTTGTAAATGGCTAATAATACCTCCTGAGTCTGCCCAGTCCTGTAATTGCTCCAGAATGACTTTGGTGAACATTTTCCCTGTCACATAGAGAAGTGATATGGGGCGGTAATTTCCTGGCTGATTCCTTTCCCCTGGTTTGATACAACTTCCCAAAATACTTGTGTCATGAGGAGGATGGTATGCTGCACTGGAGGGTGTTTGGGGCATGTAGATCTTTCCCGGCAACCAATTTCCAGAACAGGTGGGAATCACCATTTGCGCATGTGGAATGCAATTCATTCCATCTTTCGCGATTAAAGGCTACCTTTTTCTTCTGGGTCAGGGATTTATATGCAGTCCTAAGGTTGTGCAGCCTTTCTTTGTCAACCACTGCACCCTCCTTAAGGCAAAACATCAAATCACACTTTGCTGCTCTGCATTCCTCATTGCACCACACATCCTTCTTTAACTCTTTATGCTTGATCTGCTTGGCTGGCTTAGTAAATACTGCCTGAAGATCTTTTATCATAGCCTCTTAGATGTCCAGAATAGGTTTAGTGCCAGATCAAGGAACACAAATTACTTCAATTTCACACAATATAGTGTGGTAAACTTTGGGTTTTTATAGTTGTTTCTCAGAACGTCTCCTCATTTTACCCTTTGTGTTGCAAGACCGAAACCTCTTTGTCTACAGATCTGGAAGGGTTAGGTGGGTGTGCTGCCCCCAAGAGGCTAGGCGAACTGAGCTTATAAGCGGCTTGTGGTCACTTTCATTTCGGCCTAGCATGAAAAAATTAGCCATCAGGGGCCAGGCTTTGGCATTTATCCAAATAAAATAAATTCTTGAGGAGCCTTTTGGCATATTGTTTGTACCATATTTTGTAAACCTGTGCAGCGCTCTGGCAAAAGTGCTATATACAGCCATATAAAATACATATACATATAGAATTTGCCATGAATTACATATTAAAAGAGAATAACATGAGGCCACCAGGGGGCGCAGGCAAGATGGCCGCCTGAGCCGACAGCTCCGCACCCAGCCCCGGGAATTTGGCGGAGTCTAGCAGGAAGAAGGAGCCCATCTCTCACAAGCATTTCAAAAAAGGCAGTGTGAGCCCCTGCCCACCCAGGGGGTCAAAACCAGGAGACTCTATGACACCCACAGGCCGAGTTCAACCGTCCGAGGTCTCCGCAGCCCCTCCCCCCGTGGTCCCGAACAACACACAGGCGGCGCGCGCCGAGGCACGCCAAGGCCACAGCAGAGCACAGGAGCGGGGAAGCACCGCGCCCGCCTGCGGGGGGAGTACCCACTTGGAGCGAGGAGAAGCCGGAGGCGGGGGACACCAGAGGTTCCACCGCGCCCCGGGGCCCCTGGTGCCCCTTGCCCAGGTGTGGTGAGGCGGTGCAGGGCCAGCGCGAGGCCACGCTCGACATTGAACGAAGACACCTGAGGCGCTGAACGCGTACTGAATCGCCCCGACACTCCACTCAACCACAGGGTTGAACGGGCCCACCTAACCACACATCAGAACTCCCCAGCCCGGGCCGTCGCGGTAGCGCGCCCACATTATATCTGGCTGGGGACACTGGAGAAGGCACTGCAGAAGGCACACGCCAGGTGAGAGGCCCTCGGGACAGGACTTCACGAATTGGCCGCTTTCCCACTGGCGCTAAACCCCTTGAGTTATTCGGCTGCCACAACCATATACAGTCACTCCGGTGTCCCTCCCCACACACTCTGCCGCAACCAACATCCCATGAGTTGGAAGGAGGCCCTTTCCAAGTATCAGTTTGCGGCCAGAGGGGACAAAATGGCCGCAGGGTCCCCATCAGTGCCGCCTCCCGACCTGGGGGCCATCCAAAATAACATCCAGATGATCTTGGAGGAGATACGTGGAATTCAAACCGACATGGGTATTAAGTTGGCCGACCTGACCACTAAGGTCACCACCCTGGAAGACCGCGTGGAGGGAGTCGAGAACAACCAGCTCTCGCCGGCGATCTTGGAGACTCAAATGGAGGCCATGTTCCAGGAGGTACATCGAAGGGAGGAGGAATTACGGTTCAAGGTGGACGACATGAAGAACAGGGAAAGGAGGAACAACTTGCGTATTTTTGGCCTTGTGGAGTCCGAACGGGAGAGCCCGCCGGAATTGGAAGGCAAGGTCCACGATATCATAAGAATCGTCATGGGGGCGGAGGCTGGCATCGAGATTAAATTTGACAGGGTGCATCAAGCCGGCGGAGGTGGTAGAGGCCCGAGGTCGGTGCTGGCCCGACTGCATTACTATAGGGACAAAGCCAGGATTCTGGAGAAGGCGAGGAACTTTGGTGATATCCAATACGGAGACTCTAAGGTGGCAATCTACCAGGACCTCTCGGCCCTCACCCTCGCAATGAGAAAGAAATGTGGAGCCCTTACCAGATGGTTACAGGGTAAGGGGGTCAGATATAGCTGGGGCCACCCCTTCTACCTGGCATTCGAGTGGTCCGGGGAGAGACACCACCTTGTGATGGAGGAGGACATCTTGCGTACCACTGGTGACTTGGTGGGAGATTGTGCCGGTCCGTCCGGTGGATCTGGGGGTGAGGCCAGGAACACACCGCGGGGCCCCGACAGACTGGGACAACCCTGTGGCAAGACCAAGGTCAAGGGGGCGTGCAAGTTTAAAAAAACCAGGCACCCATCATCGGCCTCTGAGGATCACCTGAAGTGACTATAACTTTTCATAACGTTTGTTGTTTGGCTCGATGGACCTCCGCGTCGGGCCCGCGCCTGGGGACGCGGGGGGGAAGGCGGGGGACCGCGGGAGTAGGGTTACGTTTCACAGGTTTGGATTAAAGGTTCACACGCGTTCATTCTGATTTAATGTGAATGGGTTATCAACACGTTTACACTACCCGGGGCTGGGGTAGAGCCCTTGGTGGTTCATTGACCGTCCCCAAAGGAGATCGGGTGACATGGACGAACACCTCAAGACGGGGGGAGGGGGAGGGGAAAAGGGGCAGGGGGTAAGAGGGGAGAACGACCATCATCAAGGCCGAAATGGCAATGCTTAGAGGGGTCCATGGGGGGGGGACTAGCCAGTGCGAACAGGAATCTTCTATTTTACAACGGGTCTTACGCAAGCATTACACTACGGTGAAGCTAGAGATGGACTACCTAGATGACAATGGTTGAAGGCAAGATAGGCACACTCAATGTCAAGGGCCTCAATTCACAAGACAAGAGGTCTCTGACCAGTAATATGTTCCGCAAACAGCAGCTAATGATGCTGTTCCTCCAAGAAACCCATTACAGACAGGGGAAAGAATCACCCATTAGGGGGAAGGACATCGGTGCCAACTTCTGGGCCTCCCACAGAAGCTCGAAGAAGGAAGGCGTGGGAATTCTCTTGAGCAAAACACTCCACCTTACCAATACAGAAACCAAGAGAGGCTTTGGGGGGATGTTCTTGGGGATTAAGGGTACTTACGAAGGGGAACGCATGACTCTAGCCACCCTCTGCGCTCCCAACTCAGGCCAGATAGGTTTCCTAACCCAGATCCTATGGGGTAATGGATGAATGGGCTGAAGGGGCCATGATACTGGGAGGAGACTTTAATCTCATAATGGACCCCGGGCTGGACTGGTGGACGGCAAGGGTAACTGAACCGAAAGGGATAACTAAAGATAACCTAACGCTCCAGACCCTCCTGAGGGAACACTACTGGGAGGACGTCTGGCAAGCGGCACACCCGGAGCCCGGGGGATACACATTCTTTTCCTCCCCACACCACACCTACACCAGAATTGACTTCCTTTTGACTTCTAAAGAGGGGAGTGGGGTGGTTACAGCCCCGAGGGTTGAGGCAATAACATGGTCCGACCATGAGCTTCTTGTGGCGGACTGGTCGCTCCCCTGGTCACTCCCCTTACCCCCCAGGTCAGCCCGGTGGAGGTGTAATGACACGCTCCTGAGGGACCCGATCTTTAGGGAATTCTTGAGAGGCGAAATGGAGGCGTACTTTGAGATAAATGACGATGGGGAGACAGATATGGCGATAGTGTGGGAGGCGGCGAAGGCCACCTTTCGTGGTCTCCTTATAGCCGAGGGTTCTAGGTGTAAGCGGGAAAGAGGGCTCATTGAAGCCAAGATACGGGCTGAACTCAAGAGCCTGCGGGGTAGGCTCACCGAAGAGGGGGCTGACAAGGAGTCCCTCTTGTCGGAAATGCGTGAAAAACGCCAGGCTCAGCACACGGTCCTCATTGGGGAGGTGGTCAAGAAACTGAGATATACGCGACAAAGATACTACGAAAAGGGGGATAGGGTGGGGACCCCACTGGCACATAGAGCTAGGGGTTGTAGACTGGAGAGGAGGGTTGGACCTATTAAAGATGGGGAGGGCATGGCTCTCAATAAAAAGGCAGAGATAGTGGGCTCCTTTGCAACCTTCTACAGGGACCTGTACACAAAACAAGAGGGGGAATCGCCGGAGGAGATCCGGGCCTATCTGGAAGAACACCGGCTAACCCGTTTAACGGAGGCCGAGCTGCGGGGTTTGGAGGTGGACATAGCGGTGGAGGAGGTGGAGGCAGCTATCAAGAGACTTAAAGCAGGGAAAGCCCCCAGGGGAGATGGGTATACGGCTGATTTCTATAAACAATTCCAGCCCATGCTGACGGAACCCTCAGCCAAATTGTTCAACCAAATCCGCAACAAAGAGACGATCCCCCCCACATACCTACAGGCCCTTATTTCGGTAATCCCCAAGCCAGGAAAAGACCCCACAGAGCACAGCTCCTATAGACCCATTTCCCTTTTAAACCTTGATGCTAAAATATTTGCCAGGATCCTGGCCACTCGCCTGGAGAAATGCCTGCCCCGCCTGGTTCGCCCAGATCAGACGGGCTTCATATTAAACAGACAAGCCTCGGACAACATGCTCAAGACCCTCCATGTGCTGCACTCAAGGGAAACCCGGGACGAGGGGGTCCTCCTGCTGTCCCTGGACGCAGAAAAGGCTTTCGACCGGTTGAGTTGGACCTTCATGGGGGAGGTCCTCTAGGCAATGGGGATGGGACACAGATGGTTGGATGGATGGCGGCATTATATTCCACCCCACGACCAGGGTGACCGCCAATGGGATGGAATCAGAAGCCTTTCCCCTAGAGCGAGGTACGAGACAGCACTGTCCACTATCCCCCCTGATATATGCCCTAGAACCCTGGGTGATCTCGGTGCGTAACAACGAGGCTATCACTGGAGTACAGATGGGCGGCTCCCACTGTAAGATCAGCCTGTTCGCCGACGACGCTCTCCTCTATGTTACTAAACCAACACAGTCGATCCCTCATGTGTTGCGGGCACTGGAGCGTTATGGGAGCCTCTCGGGGTACAAGGTCAACCTGGGCAAATCTGTGGCTTTTATGGGGGCCGATTACCGGACACCAAGAGAGAGTATGTGGAGGGTCTTCCCTTCCAATTGCAGAGAGAGGGGTTCCGGCACCTGGGAATTCAAATCACACCTGACCCAAAAGACCTCTTCCCGAGCAACTTCACCCCTTTTTGGACTGAGGTCAAGAGAGATGTAGAGAGGTGGGCGGTCTCGGGGTTCTCGTGGATGGCACGACTCAACCTGATCAAAATGGTGGTACTTCCTAAATTCCTATTCCTTTTCCAGATGCTCCCCACTCAGGTCCCCGCCGCGTTCCTACAGTCAATAAAACACACCCTGCTCAGGTTCCTCTGGGGGTGGGGGGGAAACATAGGATCTCCTACGACGTCCTAACGAGACCCAAGGATGACAGAGGGGTAGGATTCCCAGATTTCGATACATACTATAGGGCCTCCCAGCTAAGGATTTTGTTCGACCATTTCAACCCTGGGTCAGAAAAGCAGTGGGTAGCACTGGATAATAGGCTACTTGCCCCGGGCACGCTTGATGAGTGGTTGTGGGTCCCCAGAGCACACATCCCCAGGCGTGTCCTGGACCACCCGGTATTGGGTGTCCTTTGGTCTGTTTGGAAGGAGGGGGGTTACTATAGATGGCTCACAACCTGGCCTTCCCCACTAAGCTGCATTTGGGCGCCACCATTCTTAGCCAAGGTGACGGAGCCGGCCGCGTATCAGAGGTGGTACGAGGCGGGCCTTGTAAGGGCATGTCACTTGTGGGTGGGTGGCTCCTTCATGCCCCTTCTTGACCTGGAGGAGGCCCTGGGGCTGGGCAAGCTTTCACCTTTCCACTACCTTCAACTGAAGGGAGTCCTCTCCAAACCCTCATGGGAGGACACACTCAGGAGGGAACTCACGGACTTCGAGAAAACAATCATCTCCACACGGGGCTCCAGTGGGGTCATATCTCGTTTGTACAAACTTCTCCTGCTCTCGATACCCAGGGATCCACCGCCAGCACGGACACAATGGGAAAAAGATTTGGCACAGCAATAGATGATAAAATATGGACTAAAATAGGCATCCGGGCCCACCGCTCAACGACCTCCCCCCAGTACAGACACCAAGCTCTCAAGGTTCTACACAGATGGCACTATCCTCCACAGTTGATAGCCAGAATGAGCCCGGGTTACGATCCACACTGCTGGAAATGCCGAAAGGAAAAAGGAGATTATATGCACATGTGGTGGTCTTGCTCGAGGGTGCAGTCATATTGGAGAGAGGTCCTATCCTGGGTCAGGGGGGTGGATGGTGTCGCTAGGCCCCTCTGTCCCTGGTTGCTTCTATTTCGGCATTGAGGTGGGTGACGACCAGGAGGACACCCAGGGCCACATGCTGCAGGTCATGCTCGTGGCGGCCAGGTGCTGTTTGGCCCAGAAGTGGAGGAATCCGCACATGCCTGATGAGAGGGAATGCGTTGCGAAGGTGCGGACGATTTACGACTTGGAATTTCTGACCCATGTCCTGGACGAATCCAGATCCAACATTGAGGAACTCTGCCTCCCCTTCTTTGAAAAGTATGAGCGGCCGACCTGAGGGGTGAGCCCATGAACTGTTGGCCTGTTTGAGTTTTGAGTCCGGAGGAAATGGGGGGACCTAATGGGCATCCGTTGCACGAGGCACGCACCCCCTCATGGGGTGCTGCTGGGTTGAGCCCCAGACTATGTGTGCACTAATCTATTTGAACGTCCGAACTGAAAAGATGCACAACGCGTCCCTGCAAGACAAGTTTGAAATTGGCACCTGTTCACTGGCTAGGGAGGTAAGGGGGGGGGTTATTGTTTGAACGTTTTTTCTGGGAATGGTACCAAATTGAAATGACATGTTTGTTGTAATAACCTTAAAAAATGCTAATAAAAACTATATTTAAAAAAAAAAGATAATAACATTAGCTCTCAAGTGCACGAAAGCACACTTGGGTAAGATGTTTTTATTACAGCCTTAACTCCTGGATCGCTGCATTACCTTTCAGACAGATGTGTTAGCATAGACTATAAGTAGCACAGAATACATTAAACAAAATGAATAACGAAGCCTGGGTGAGGCCGTCCCATGCATTCTCACACCACTCCTATTGTGGACTGACTCTAGAAGGATTTTGAAACAGCAATGCCTACAGTTATTGGATCTTGTGCCAGATTATAGGAAGCATCTCCCCTCAGCAAACTGTGCATTCTGCTGTTTTCCATGCAGGGTTGTACTCTGGTACAGAATGCACGTCTGCTACCTTCCTGGGTGCAAATCCTAAAATGGATGTTCCTTCATTTACATAAAGTCATGCCCCCTTGCAAATCGGGGGAACTCATTTGTCTATGTGCATTGAACCCTAGGGGGCCCTTTAAGATGAGGTGCCACTTTTATGGAAAGGATGGGGATGCAGTAATTACTCAAACATCAATAATAAGGTCAACTCAGGAAGTTGGTAAAAGGTATGCTGTTTTATTAGCAATTATCTAAAACAGGGAGTACAACAGACATATACGGATGTCAACAGTATCAAGCTCAATGACTTTCATAAAAAACACTCTTTTATACTAATAACTCATCATCAATGACATCATACTATATGGTAAATTGGAAAAACCTATGTGGGGCTGTGGTTGGGTAATAGGAAACATCTACAAATACTTTCTGTGGGGTTTCATGTCGTGATTGGGTCTCTACGATCAGGTGGGCAGCTAAGCCCTCCCCTAGTGCAAGTCATCTTCATTGTCACAAAATACACGATAATCTATTGGTTCACAAGCTATAGGGCTCTTAAATACATGGCCCTCTATTATTGGTTGGCACGCTTGTACCCTTCTGGAATATTCTACTCGCTAGCAGAGCACAAGCTGGTACTCCAGGTGCGGGTGGATTGGTATTGACCATACCTTCCCACTCAATTATCCCAACATCTATCATCACTCAAGCTATCTATCATGAAATTAGCCTTTGAACATGGCCTTGCAGGCTTCACAAACTCCTGGGAATAAAAAGGGAGCATAGGTATACTCGCATTATCTCGCCTCAACGTCATCTTCTCGAGTCTATTTCCATCCAGTCACATGTCTGAAGACCACGATTTGAGCTTCAATTCAATATTAAATGGTATTAAAATGCACTCATTGTCTCTCAGCTGCACCTTGGACTTAACTTGGCTCGTCTCTTGTATTAATTGTATCCCTTTGAATAGACAACAGTTTCTCGGCTGCGCTGACCTTCTTGACACTTGGCCAGACAATCCTCCTTGATTCTTTCTTGCTCGTCAGCTAATGTGTGTTAACTGCGACACACTTCAGGCTTCCTGCTCATGAGATCCCAGTTTGTTAAAACACGATGTGGAATATCCAGATTTCTTATGCTTATATATATACCTTGGCGTCATCGCCTGCAGTCTATTATAGTACAGAGCTAGCTTTCATGATCGCTTAGTCTACTTGCGTTGCTGGCTCTCTACATTTATAAAATGATTTGCATTTTCTTCTGTGCACTTCACACGTGTAGTCTTCATTTTACACATAACAGGTTACACAATTCTTCACTTTGCCATCTGATTCTATATGTTCTCTTTACGTGCTTCATCATTATCGCTTCTCAGTGCATCACGTTACATCGTGTGACATCACCAGTCTACTCTCTCATTCATTTTTCTCCCGCTCTTCGGGACAGTAGAGACTGTCAGCTCTTCGTGGATACATAAAGAATGTCTTTCTTAATGGTTACTTTGCGTAAAAGGCTGCTCGTGTCATTGGCATCATTACCGGTGCTGTCTTTGTAACTATCTCTGGTTGCCAACATATAGGCAGGTTAAGGGCGGGATTTACGGTAGAGGCTTTTGGCTCCTCCTCTACAGCATGCTTCGACACAATGTAAAATACTAACCAACTTGCCGTGGGGGTGAACTCTGCGTGAACACCACCCCGCAGTTGGCACGCATGCTGCAAGCACCACAGGTGTTGGAGCGCGTGCACACTATGTGCGCACTGAACCCCTATCCTTCAATGTCAAACAGTGTTGCGCCTATCTCCAGAGGCTACACTCCACAATGTTTTTTATAACAGCAGTCACACCACAATGGGCAGCTGGCACAGCGTGTGTGAGCTGAGTCAGATGCACACTGGAGATGTGCTCATTCAGACCAGGAAATTAGAGACCTTACTCCTAGGAAGGATCTTGGGAGTTTCTGACCTTCGCGCAGGTCAAAAGGGCCTAAGAGTGAATCATTCTTTCTCATACCTTCTAGTTCAGGCTCATTGTATTGTCTACTGTCATCTTGTAGTTGGTTTGCCTAGTGCATATTATCCTCCAACAATGTGTAACACCGTAAATTCTTTATTTACTGTCATCACTTCACTGGCCATGTCATTTCTGAAATTGATCAAGTTCAACTGGTATTGTAACTTTAGCCGCACATGTGCTCTAGTATAATACTAAGGGTCTGATTTACAAAAGCATTTTACAATGGTGCAATCCCATGGAAATCCTTTTTGTAAATCAAGCCCTGAGAGTCTTAGAGAGGCAGCTTCTGAGGCCCATTTTACCCGGCTTTATTTTGTGAGAAGTTGACATGCGACTATGGCAGTCTTGAAGGGCCTTGGCAGGGGCAAGCAAGATCATATATTAAAATGGTAGAGGTCGCCCAAAGGCAGTCGTGTCAAGGCTGGGGTCACCGAGGCCTGTGTAGATTTCACCTGTCTGTCGTCCATCAATGCTGCCCGTTAGCCTTATTAACTTGTCGTTCACATGTGCTCATGCTCCGGGACCACAATGCACCAATTGTCCTTTAATTAGCGGCTCAACATTAAGTCGCGCAGCAGTGCACTGCCTTCACGTCATGACAAGGTTCCTGGGCCTGGATGCCTCGCATGCCGTGTGCTAGGTGTATTGACCTGCATGGCAGCTCTAATTAAGAAACGTTGAAGTGTTGAAGTGGGGTGGATGAGCGAGGCGGTCACGTGGGCAGCACGCAGCAACGCCTTATAAATGACTAGGAGCTAATCGCGGGGGCAATCACTTGTCTTCCGTCCAACTGCTTTCCAGGACTATTCTTGAAGGTAAGCCACTCTTTCGTTTCTTGGAGGCTCATTAGGATTCGCCCAGCACAGGTGCATGAATGAGGCTTAACCAAAACTCTGTTCTTGTAGAGTTTTACTGATTTAGTAAACATGTGCAGGTCATTTTTTAGTTTTTTTTATTTTGTTGCAATACTTGCATCAGTTTCAGCGGGATGCATAATTGTATTTAGTGTGTTGTGTCACTTGTAAAGCATGTAGGACGCTTAGGGGTGGCACCTCATTCTAGGCAGTGGATATAATTAAAGGGTACAACTGTTAATTCCGAAATTTGCATTTTCCCATACATTAGAGGGTTAGACACAGTACTTTATCAAAATGAATCAACGGATAAGTACACAAATGTTAGTTATCCCATTTTCAAAATTTGTATTTTTATTTTTTTCATTTTAAGTGTAACTTTGTAAGTATTATGATGTACAAAAAAAAAAGTTAGCGCCTTAGGGAAACCTCTGTATTGTCTATAAGAGGGTGGGGGGGGCGTAGTTGCATGATGCACACGTGTGTTAAGGCACATATCCATCATATCACCTTGGCTTCCCTAAGTTCAATAGCCATGTTCAAATAGGAAAATGATTGCACATGTGAAATCTAAAGCAAAAATACCAACACTAACAAAGCGAGAGTTTCCTTTTTAACTGGGGTGGGTGAGTGAAGGTGTCCAGCTACAACCCTCTCATTTTAACTTTTGCATGTTTGACTAACTCAAGTACGAGTAACATTCAGGTACCCCGTCCTAAATGAAATGACTAAATGCCCGTCGTGCCTTGCTCTGTACTCATTCCGCAGGCAGGAGTCTGGGGCCTCGCATCTGCTCTGTGAGAATGATTGTGCTGCGCCTGGCCGGTGCGTTGGTGCTGCTACACTTTGGTAAGTCAGTGCATGCTCAGCCCTTATTCCCAAGGTGGCGGTGTGCCTTCTGTGTGTGTGGTGTTACCATGCACGGGGGTGGACCGGCCTCCGGGGAACTCTGGAGGTTTTCCCGGTAGGCCTCGGAATCCTGGGCCTCTTTTGTGTGATTACCTATTGTATTTCCAAATGTTCTCCTAGGAAAAGCGTTGGGATTGCTGACACTGACAATATGTAATGTGGGGCCACGTTGAAAATGATTTCCAGGGCCTCTTTTGGTTCACAGTCCACCCCTGCCCATGCAGCAAGGGCAGGGAACATATTAATGTGCCATTGCCAGAGGCTGGGCATGTTCAGTAGAAATCAGGGCAGCGCAAGAATATATACATGAGGATAAACACATGGAAGCGGTATTAGCCTAGCTTTTGAGTTGTATTGTTTTGAAACAATAATAATACTTCCAAATGAATTATCAAATCAAAGCTCAGCTTTTTTCTACAGGGAATGGTGCCTAAAAAGTGAGTGCCACATTTCATTTTTAGTAAATCACAATGAAAAATAAATACTCCTTTTATCATACTTCAACATGTTCCAATGTGTGTGCTAATAACCATCTCGAGCATATTCACCTAATTTCTGACCTTTTCATAGTTTCTTCGCATCTATCAATATTTTTATTGTGTGCCTTCTGCATCTACAGAAAGGGTTGTACGTGTGCTATTTTCTAATAGGCTGGGCACGTTGTTCTGTGCCCTGAAAAGCAAACCTGGTCTCGTGGATGTCTGTATTTCAGAGATCTGTATAGCGCCAACTTCGCTGGCAAGCAAGAGAGCGCTGTGTAGAGGGTGGGAGTAAAGTGCCTGGGGTGACTTGGAAACATGCCATCAGAGTAACATCTGGATGTTCGATATCGGGGTGGTAGGAGAGGTAGGACAAAGCACGTGGTGCCTCCTTATGCGGGTAGTAGTAACAGTAAGTACACGCAGCATTACACATAAATACTATGTTTACAGTGTCACCCAATTACTAGCCGAGATCTCATGGGATCTCACCCGCCCCTAACATAAAAAGTGCTGCATGGGGTAAACAAGTCAGACGTTCTCTAATACTTTCCCTGTACCCCACGTGAGCCCCAATCGATACCACAGATGTTCCCATCACCACCATACTCATAATGAGGCGATGGCATGTTAAATACCCCCTCCCTTTGCAATACCGCCCAATGATGAGCTAGCATCACAAGAGATATGAACAGCAGGGGGGAGGGGCGGCATATACACTGCAGCGTAAAATAAATATGGGTTATTGACCTCATGCAGTCCTTTCTTTTCACCCCCATGGCAGTGACGTCCCATGATATCCCCCATAATTAGGAGGCGTTGTAGAAATAGGATGCATTCCAAAATACCGCACACACCATCGCCTTCCTCATAAAGGTGTTCTTGGTCTGCAAGTGCGAGCAGCAGGGGGGCGGGGGGAGGAGGGGGCTTGGAGCTGCCACACAGAGTGCTCTTTGTTTTCAGATTCCCAGTCTGGTCCCCTTCCAGTCCTGTCTCTTGGACGTCTACCAGAGTTTGCAGAGCACTTGCTGGAACCAAAGATGGAAAGATCCACCCCAGCGTGGCCAGAACCTCGTGCAGATCTGCATTAATGCAACATGAGCGCTACTCTCTAGGAACTAAGCTAGAAAACGGCTCCCACTGAGGTGACTGGTCTTCTAAGTCAAGGTCCTGCCACAGTATGTATCTTGGCAAACAGCAGAGCTTGGTTTTGTACTTAGGTTTTTGTGTTAACATGGTCTGCAGGTGTGTCTTGCCGTAGCATTTCACCTGGACTCTTAACATGTTTCATTCGCATGCATTCTATAAACGTGGAGCCTCCGCGTGATGGCCCAGGGACTATAGGATCCCGCCTCCATGCCCCCAGTCGCTTCTCTTGAACCTGTCCAGTTTATTATCACCATCCCTCAAGTAGATATCACTGGGCCTGGTTTAAGAAAGGTTTTCAATGGAACTGTGTCATTGGAAACAGCTTTTGTAAATGTGTCCCCAAGTGCCTGCCTCCAAGCCTGACACTCGGCTGGATCAAATGCTTTCATTGCACCGTGGAAGAGATGCCTCCAACTGGCATTTTGCTCAGGAGCGAGTTTTAATCCCGGCATTACCACGTGATAAAAACAGTGTGATCTTGAGCAGATCGCTGTGCCATTGTTCACTTATGTGCAACAGGTGGGCGATGAAGCCCTGCTTGGGAAAATGGAATCAGAGATGAGTATAAATGATTCAATGTGTGCTCGCCTGAGTAAATAAAAAGCATAATTTAGGAAGGAACCAAAGTGTTAGTTCCAGGAAATGAATGTGAGTACCATGGAGTTCCAGGTGACTTAGAATTGCTGCAGCGCTGTGCGGATTAGGACAGATCTAGTTGAATGCCTAGGTTCGTGTTTCGTAGTGTTAAAGCGCTCCCTTGCTTCCTGAACCTAGGCCTGCGCTCGATAATAATAATAATGATAATAATAACAATCGTAATAATAATAATAATAATATTCTAGTGCTCAAAAATAACCCAAGCATGCCCCCCATGGCCACCATTCAAGTAAAGCCAACAGAACTAAAGAGACCAAAATGAAATGCAACCCCCCCCCTCCCCCCGCCTGCATGGGTGCCATGGGCGCCTCTCCCTGCAGGGCACGCTCGGGAATAGAACCCGAACCTGGTGACACCAGCTAGAGCACACATACAGAAGAGTGGTGCTTTGGTGAGATACTGTCATAGCGTATTATTCAGTGATAGAAGTGTGCCAAAAAAGTAGTGGAACTGTGACTCCGGCGGGGGACAGAGTAGGAAGGAAAGGAGCAACGCAAGAGTTGCTGTCATGCTGGCTGACAGCCAATTGGGTTGAAACAGATTTCCGTTTAGCTGTAATTAATATCTGGTGGTACAATGGAGAAGTGTGCTTCTCAAAGAACAGTTCCAAAATGGGGAAAATGCTTGCGAAATGTAGTGGATCTCTTAATAGTAAAAAAAATAAGTAGTGGAACACCGCTCCCGACCGTTCTCGCTCACTTCCACCACTGTTTTTTGATGAAAAGGAATCGCATCAGAAAACAGCTAACGGGTTCCAGTTGGACTGCTGTTCCTGGGGTAGTGCCGGATCACAGATTTAGTATTGGTGGCTACAGAAATGGTGTGGATTTAAGCAGCCGCTTGGATCGCCTGAACATTAAAGAGTCTACACGATTCACTGAACAATGCAGGCAGAAGTGCCAGGGGGAACTGCCCTTCATGCATCTGGGCCCCCAGCTCTCCCCTCTTAAATCCCGGATTCACTACAGGGGGTTGCCAGGAGTGGGAGGGACACCTCTGGGTATACATGGTCCGCACAGACTGTCCCTGCTTGAACGTGCCAGGCATGGACACATCTCCTGGGTATGCTTTGGCTGGCTGTCCCCACCAGGGTGAGCTTTGCCCCGGTGCAGTGCTATTTTTCAGAAGAGTAGAAATGCATTGAAACTATACATATTTGCGCTATGTTCGTATATGCACCTCTGCATATGCCATGCACATTTGCACCTACAATGATACAAAGATTCTATAATACGGGCCTGGGCGTCATTTAGTACATTTCCAGCAGAGGTCGAAGTGGACAGGAGCGGTTGGGAGCAGTGCTCCTCTACCTTTTTATGAGGTTTTTCTGTTCCTATACTTTTATTTCAAAATGAAACTGTCCCGGAATGGTTTTGGTTTAAAATAAAAGTGTAGGAAGAAGTTGAAACAAGCACTTCATTGAACATTCCTTTAAACATCAGGTGTGTTTGTTTGGGGGTTTGGATTGCATTTGGGACAGGGCGTGGCGATGAGGTTTGTGGGGCGTGGGGGCAGGCAAGCAGAGAACATAGTTCCACTACTTTTCATGGAAGGGGACGTGGTGATGCGGTTTGTGGGCCCAGGGGCAGGCCTGCAGGGAACATAGTTCCACTACTTTGGGTAGGAGGGGGCGTGGGGATGGGGTTTGTGGGGAATGGGGGCAGGCCAGCAGTGAACATAGTTCCACTACTTTGGGTGGGAGGGGGCGTGGGGATGGGGTTTGTGGGCCCGGGGGCAGGCCAGCAGGGAACATAGTTCCACTACTTTGGGTGGGAGGGGGCGTGGGGATGGGGTTTGTGGGCCCCGGGGGCAGGCCTGCAGGGAACATAGTTCCGCTACTTTGGGTGGGAGGGAGCGTGGCGATGGGGTTTGTGGGGAGTGGGGACAGGCCAGCAGGGAACATAGTTCCACTACTTTGGGTGGGAGGGGGCATGGCGATGGGGTTTGTGGGGAATTGGGGCAGGCCAGCAGGGAACATAGTTCCACTACTTTGGGTGGGAGGGGGCGTGGGGATGGGGTTTGTGGGCCCGGGGGCAGGCCAGCAGGGAACATAGTTCCACTACTTTGCGTGGGAGGGGGCTTGGGGGTGGGGTTTGTGGGCCCTGGGTGGAGGCCAGCAGGGAACATAGTTCCACTACTTTGGGTGGGAGGGGGCGTGGCGATGGGGTTTGTGGGCCCGGGGGCAGGCCAGCAGGGAACATAGTTCAACTACTTTGGTTGGGAGGGGGCATGGTGATGGGGTTTGTGGGCCCGGGGGCAGGCCAGCAGGGAACACAGTTCCACTACTTTGGGTGGGAGGGGGTGTGGGTATGGGGTTTGTGCGGAGTGGGCGCAGGCCAGCAGGGAACATAGTTCCACTACTTTGGGCGGGAGGGGGCGTGGTGATGGGGTTTGTGGGTCTGGGGGCAGGTCAGCAGGGAACATAGTTCCACTACTTTGCGTGGTAGGGGGCTTGGTGATGGGATTTGTGGGCCCCGGGGGCAGGCCAGCATTGAACATAGTTCCACTACTTTGGGTGGGAGGGGGCGTGGTGATGGGGTTTGTGGGCCTGGGGGCAGGCCAGCAGGGAGCATAGATCCACTACTTTGCTTGGGAGGGGGCGTGGAGATGGGGTTTGTGGGCAGTGGGGGCAGGCCAGCAGGGAACATAGTTCCACTACTTTGGGTAAGAGGGGGCGTGGTGATGGGGTTTGTGGGCCCGGGGGCAGGCCAGCAGGGAACATAGTTCCACTACTTTGCGTGTGGAGAGGGCGTGGCGATGAGGTTTGTGGGCCCGGGGCAGGCCAGCAGGGAGCATAGATCCACTACTTTGCGTGGGAGGGGGCGTGGCGATGAGGTTTGTGGGTTGCAGTGGCAGGCCAGCAGGGAACATAGTTCCACCACTTCGCGTGGGAGGGGGCGTGGTGATGGGGTTTGTGGGAGCGGGGGCAGGCCAGCAGGGAACATAGTTCCACTACTTTGGGTGAGAAGGGGCGTGGTGATGGGGTTTGATGGGCCTGGGGGCAGGCCAGCAGGGAACATAGTTCCACTACTTTGCGTCGGAGGAGGCATGGCGATGGGGTTTGTGGGCCCGGGGGCATGCCAGCAGGGAACATAGTTCCACTACTTGGCGTGGTGATGTGGTTTGTGGGAGCGGGGGCAGGCCAGCAGGGAACATAGTTCCACTACTTGGGGTGAGAGGGGGCATGGTGATGGGGTTTGTGGGCCCAAGGGCAGGCCAGCAGGGAACATAGTTCCATTACTTTGCGTCGGAGGGGGTGTGGCGATGGGGTTTGTGGGCCCAGGGGCATGCCAGCAGGGAACATAGTTCCACTACTTTGCGTGGTACGGGGCATGGCGATGGGGTTTGTGGGTTGCGGTGGCAGGCCAGCAGGGAACATAGTTCCACCACTTCGCTTGGGAGGGGGTGTGGTGATGGGTTTTGTGGGAGCGGGGGCTGGTCAGCAGGGAACACTTCTCTTGGGACGGGGCATGGCGATGGGGTTTGTGGGTTGGGGTGGCAGGCCAGCAGGGAACATAGTTCCACCACTTCGAGTGGGAGAGGGCGTGGCGATGGGGTTTTTGGGTTGCAGTGGCAGGCCAACAGGGAACATAGTTCCACCACTTCTTTTCGTACACTTCGACCACTGATTTCCAGTGATTGCGTTTAAAGGACACATGATTGCCTGTGCCACCTTTACATTTCCACCACTGATGGAGAGGCGGGAGTTTACTAAATACATGTATATACTCATGCCAGGCAGGCTGGTTCTGAGGTCGGAGCAGGGTGTTATAAGAGCCCTTGCAGCGTGGGGCTTTCCCATGTGCCTGGCCCCCAAAAGCAGAGCCAAAGAACCAGCGAACGAGTTGTGCATATCGGGATACTGCAGTGTCTCCCGACACTGGTCACTGCATCTGGACGAGCTGTGAATCGTCCCACCGGCTTCACTGAGAATACGGGATATGCAAGCGAAGAAGCCTCCTTGTGAATAGGCTGAGTAGTGTGGGCTCGCTTTGCTCTTCCTACCAGAAACCTACCTAAATAATGAATCACAGACCAATTATGTTTATGGAAAAGTTGTAGGCCGTAGGCATTTTATTTTCTTACAGAAAATACAAAACAACAAAAATCAATACACTGCCATATGCTTTTGGGCACCTTGTGTCCAGTCTCGAAGTTGGCCAAGGCTCCTCCTGAGTCCTTGTTATCCATGGGCCTTCGTTCCTGGGCACATGCCGCCTACGGCATGCTTTGGACCGTGTACCGAAAGAGTACTCAGCGTTCCGGCTCCTGCCTGCTCCCTTCTTCTTCGTTATTCTTGTAAGGTGGGTTGGGTGGCAAACGTTTTTCCCTCCCCTTATCCAGGCACTAAGAGCCTACCCAGGAGAGGTGAGCTCTTTACCTGGTTTGTGCCGCCTTTCCTTTTCCTGGCTTATTTATACACCCCAGGGCTTTTGTTCACTGTTGGGGGCCGGGATTCCCCCCTGGCCCCTTGCTGTTATATTTTGCACCTTCCCCAGGTGCTGCTTCCTGCCCTTTCCTGGGCATTTGTTTCTTGTGGCGCCGTTCAGACTCCCCTCCCTACACTTTCGCGCCGTTTCCCCCCACCCCGCGCCTAAACTCCCAGGGCCTGGGGCATAGGCTGAGTAGTGTGGGCTTGCTTTGCTCTTCCTACCAGATCCCTACCTAAATAATAAATCACAGACCAATTATGTTTATGGAAAAGTTGTAGGCCGTAGGCATTTTATTTTCTTACAGAAAATACAAAACAACAAAAATCAATACACTGCCATATGATTTTGGGCACCTTGGGTCCAGTCCCGAAGATGCCCAAGGCTCCTCCTGGGTCCTTGTTATCCCTGGGCCTTCGTTCCTGGGCACATGCCGCCTACGGCATGCTTTGGACCGTGTACCGAAAGAGTACTCGGCATTCCCACTTCTGCCTGCTCCTTCTTTTTGGACCGTGTACCGAAAGAGTACTCGGCGTTCCGGCTCCTGCCTGCTCCCTTCTTCTTCGTTATTCTTGTAGGGTGGGTTGGGTGGCAAATGTTTTTCCTTCCCCTTATCCAGGCACTAAGAGCCTACCCAAGAGAGGTGAGCTCTTTACCTGGTTTGTGCCGCCTCTGCTTTCCTGGCTTACTTATACACCCCAGGCCTTTTGTTCACTCTTGGGGGCCGGGATTCCCCCCTGGCCCCTTGCTGTTATATTTCGCACCTTCCCCAGGTGCTGCTTCCTGCCCTTTCCTGGGCTTTTGTTTCTTGTGGCGCCGTTCGGACGCCCCTCCCTACGCTTTCGCGCCTTTTCCCCCCACCCCGCGCCTAAACTCCCAGGCCCTCCATCGTCCCACATTTCATGCGGCCCGGGGCCTGGAGCATAGGCTGAGTAGTGTGGGCTTGCTTTGCTCTTCCTACCAGATCCCTACCTAAATAATAAATCACAGACCAATTATGTTTATGGAAAAGTTGTAGGCCGTAGGCATTTTATTTTCTTACAGAAAATACAAAACAACAAAAATCAATACACTGCCATATGATTTTGGGCACCTTGGATCCAGTCCCGAAGATGCCCAAGGCTCCTCCTGGGTCCTTGTTATCCCTGGGCCTTCGTTCTTGGGCACATGCCACCTACGGCATGCTTTGGACCGTGTACCGAAAGAGTACTCGGCATTCCCACTTCTGCCTCCTCCTTCTTTTTGGACCGTGTACCGAAAGAGTACTCGGCGTTCCGGCTCCTGCCTGCTCCCTTCTTCTTCGTTATTCTTGTAGGGTGGGTTGGGTGGCAAACGTTTTTCCTTCCCCTTATCCAGGCACTAAGAGCCTACCCGAGAGAGGTGAGCTCTTTACCTGGTTTGTGCCGCCTCTCCTTTTCCTGGCTTACTTATACACCCCAGGCCTTTTGTTCACTCTTGGGGGCCGGGATTCCCCCCTGGCTCCTTGCTGTTATATTTCGCACCTTCCCCAGGTGCTGCTTCCTGCCCTTTCCTGGGCTTTTGTTTCTTGTGGCGCAGTTCGGACGCCCCTCCCTACACTTTCGTGCCGTTTCCCCCCACCCCGCGCCTAAACTCCCAGGCCCTCCATCGGCCTGCATTTCATGCGGCCCGGGGCCTGGGGCATAGGCTAAGTAGTGTGGGCTCGCTTTGCTCTTCTTACCAGATCCCTACCTAATTAATAAATCACAGACCAATTATGTTTATGGAAAAGTTGTAGGCCGTAGGCATTTTATTTTCTTACAGAAAATACAAAACAACAAAAATCAATACACTGCCATATGCTTTTGGGCACCTTGTGTGCAGTCCCGAAGTTGCCCAAGGCTCCTCCTGAGTCCTTGTTATCCATGGGCCTTCGTTCCTGGGCACATGCCGCCTACGACATGCTTTGGACCGTGTACCGAAAGTGTACTCGGCATTCCCACTTCTGCCTGCTCATTCTTTTTGGACCGTGTACCGAAAGAGTACTCAGCGTTCCGGCTCCTGCCTGCTCCCTTCTTCTTCCTTTATTCTTGTAGGGTGGGTTGGGTGGCAAACGTTTTTCCTTCCCCTTATCCAGGCACTAAGAGCCTACCCGAGAGAGGTAGGCTCTTTACCTGGTTTGTGCCGCCTTTCCTTTTCCTGGCTTACTTATACACCTCAGGCCTTTTGTTCCTTCTTGGGGGCCGGTTTTCCCCCCAGCCCTTTGCTGTTATATTTCGCACCTTCCCCAGGTGCTGTTTCTTGCCCTTTCCTGGGCTTTTGTTTCTTGTGGTGCCGTTCGGACGCCCCTCCCTACTGCTTTTGCGCCGTTTCCCCCCACCCCTGAGCCTAAACTCCAAGGCCCTCCATCGGCCCGCATTTCATGCGGCCCGGGGCCTGGGGCATTAACCTCAGCTTGCGCGTCATGTTGTAAAAAGCACCAATTGATTGCAGGACGCCCCCAACTTTAGCACTTACATGCTGTTGGATTGCCTGCATGTCATCTAAAACCTTTAGAAAACAGAGTGGAGCTCATTTTTTTATAAGGGGTGTATGGTGGAGAGGAGGGGCAGAACGCCACATCCCTTCCTCTCCATCGTACAGATGCCACAGCACGTGCGCCAGCCTGCACTTTCATGCCAGTGAAAATGCTGGGGATCCCTATGGAGCCCACATAAAGCAGGCAGACTCTGTAGGCATCCAGTGTACACAAAATTGGCTGCGGGGAGCTGCCTATGCGTATGTTGACAATCAAACTCTCTCCGCTGCCCAATAGCACGCTGGAGCAAAATGAGCGCCAATGGCCTCTTGGGGAATCCACCCGATGTTAACAGATGTGAAATGAGGGCAGATTCGTAGGAATGCATCCTTTTCCCACTTGCATGAAAATCCCCTTAAGGGGAGAAATGGGAGGCATTTGAAGGAGGAATGCACAACGGAAATCCTACATCTGTATTATGCCTTTACTCCACAGTACGAACTTTCCCTGAAGTGTAAAAGCAAGGCTTGAGCCGCATATTCCTGGTTTGTGTGTATCCGGCCGTCTAAGATATGATGCGGCAAACTGCCCGAAAAAAAACAGCCCGCATGCGATCAGTTCTCAGAAGCTGAAAAGCACTCACACCAACACCCCCGGCTTCCTTCTCCACTTACCTGATTCCCGTTGCCTGGTCCACGTCAGCCCTGCAGCGTCGAATCCGTCCCTCTAACGTGGGACGGCTCCGACGCTGCAGGGGCCCTTTTTCTTTTTTGTTCCATCCCCCGCCTCCAATATAGAGGAAGCGGGGACACCCCTGCAACCCCACAAGGCCAATACACACCGATCATGGAGAGCGGGGGTCACCCCCGCAACCCCTGCTGCCCATAATCAGTGTGTATCAGCCAATTTGTTCGAATATATTCGGTCGAATGGTACAGGGCAAATTCGGTCAAATGTACCATTCGGCCAAATATATTCGAACAAATATACTAATACCATATTCCCTGCTTTCTCACTTGTGAAAGACCACTGTTGACAAGGTGCTAATAGCTCAGGGCTTTTGATTAATACTGTTGTACCTTTAGAAAAGTGGCTGATGCAAAGGCGGTGTAATATTAGGCCCTTACAAAAAAAGACAATCAAAGATTGGCAAAGCTGATAGTTTGCCAAATGGCATAGGCATTTGTGAGGATTTGGCGACATATTTATTCATTCTTTTTCTTTGTTAGGCTTTTATAATGAGCCCCATATAGAACCACATTAGAGGAAAAAATAGGGTGGGAAGAGTAGAGTGGGAGCACAGGGGGTGCAGGAGACGATGCCCATTCCAGCTACTTAAGGTCACCCGCACCCCTGAAAACGATGCACCTCTTACAATACATCTGTAATCACATGTCAGTATGAGCCGCATGAAGATATATGAGGGTCAAGGGTCATTCAGTATTACCATCCAGCTGGGCTGGTCTGTACACTCCAATCATTCTGAAGAAGGCCCCCTCTGGTCAGACATGAGAGGAATCACCCTCCTAGCTGTTTCTTTCTGCATTCGCCAATGCCAACCAGACCCTTCGATGTCAAGCAACGGTTCGTTGAAGTGACATAAGGTGTGATGGTGGATATATACTTTGGTTCAGTGCTCCAAGATGCTCTGTCACTGGTGCACAAGACTTTAAAGATGACTCCATAGTCCATGAAAAGCCAATGTAGATCCTTAAGGATTGGCAACTGTGCTCCTGAGGCCAGATTACAGAAACCTTGCACTGGTGCGAGTAATAGGTTGCACCGAAGTAGCACTAGGGCAAAGTTTGTCGTAGTGCAAAAAAAAACTGGGGCCAAATTCGAAAGCTTTTGCACAATTACAAATGTAATCTTTCATGGTTTAAGCTAGGGCAAAGATTTCCCTAGTGAAAAATACATGCCCATTCAATGCATTTTTGCACCGGGGCAAAGACTGCCGTAGTGCTAATAGCATTGCGTTATTAGCACTAGGGCAAACTTTGAAGTTTTGAATGAAATTAAGTTGTTTGAATAGATATTTGTGTACCCCTGCATAGATTGTATCGGGAAGGATAATAACATATAATAATACTTTTGATATCATTCATACTGCAAGCTGAATTGTGTCTTCATAATAGGTGTTGTTATCCCCCAGCTATCAACCTAGCAAGAGTGAAGGGCTGTGTCAGCCCTGTCAGCAGTAGGACTTGTGATTGCAGGTTTCACACAGATGTTAGAGGTGAGCATGAAACCTGCTGTGCCGTCTCTGCAATTTGCAGGATTAGGGACCAGATAGCATCCACCTTGAATTATTTATTACATGTGATTGTGATAGTTCACTGTTAGGGAGAATTCTCTGTTTAGGCTGAATTTCCTAACCTAGTGAGTCCCCCAGCGGCTTTGCTGGATTTCTGGAGTTTGTTTTTTTCCATCCTGCCAAGAGTGAGACTCTTTTCCTCCCACTCTTGGACATGAATTTGTGTAATTCCTTTGAATGTCAATGTGTTCTATGGGCTATGGGGTCTTTTACTCCATAGGGTCTCATATGTTTTTCTATGTGTGTTACACCGCACCCTACGTGCCGTAACACTGGGGCATCCTAGCGGACCTCCACCATAGACTCCATACCCGGGGACTGACTACTGTCTCCCCTGGCATGTAAAGTCACCATTGGCTTTACTAGACCTAAATTTACTAACAGAACTAGTACCAACCATCTTATTGTGGACATGCTAGTAGGGGTAATTCGATTACTCCTGGGTCTGTTACTCGAGGGGGCACTGTCCCGTCCCCCCTCGTCGAGTTTTGGCTGGTGGCAGTGGAAACTACTTGTTATGTTCGACCCCGGACATAACCCTATGGGATTAGTCCCATTGTTGGAGATTGATACTTTTCCTCGTTAATCTCTAACGTACCACCGGTCTACTTATCTTAAATAAGTTTATCGGATGGTATTTTCTGCCAGAACTCGGTTTTTAAAATGGCGTCTGTGTTCGTATCTGTGACTCCTAAACCAAAGGTTGAGCCCTTTGTTCCACTTTTGGCGGGCCTCTGTACAGAGACCCTCCAAAGTGGTGCCATTCTGTCTGGGTTACCACAGGGGTGTAGGAGGGGGTTTAGGCACCCTGGACCGAGTTGTCTTGCCAACTCCGGTCGCACTCTGGAGTGATTGGCCCAAGTGGTGAGCCTCCCCGCGCACCACTTAGCGAGTGTTGATTGACAGTTAGGCTGAATGAATGGGGGTTTTCTGCATAAAAGCAGGGCTTTTGGGACTGGATCTTCAGAAGTCGCCACAGGACCTAAGAATCCGACGAGGGTAACGCTGAGCGACCTGCACGACGACACCTCCAGTGGAGCCCTGCGGAACCGACTCACCACTTCCCGACGACAGAGGAGATCTCCCTGCCGGAGACTCTCTTCCGCTGACTGGTGGGAACAACCAGTCCCCTTTGATTTTTCTTCGCCTCAGGACGCGGTGGTCGAATTGCCCGTGCAGAAGCACCCTGGCAACCGGATAGCCACTTCCCCTGTACCGCGACCAAAAGTTGGTGCCTTGTGACGGAGCACTCCGCGGCTGATCTCTTCCCTGGTGGTGCACCGGACTTCACTTTTCTTCGACGACGAGATCATCTCTACTCTTAGCAAAGAACCGTCATGCATCCACCACCAGGAACAACTGCCCCCGCCGGAGCTGTCTCTCCACAACAAGGTACTGTGTCCGCCTGGCTTCCCTTTCGATCGGTTCAAGTGAGGTGTCTTAATCCTCGCCTTTCCGTTGGGTCGCCTCCAAGCTTTTTCTCACGTATTGTTCTGAACTGGATCAATCTGCCGATAACAATTTGCCACAAAGACTCGGACACATTTCCACTAGAGACTTTTTGCAACATATCGCCTTGCCTCTCTCCGAGTGGGCCTGGCCTCTGAACTTTATGATCTATTGTGGTTCTTGCCTTCGTGCCTTGCATTTTATCCGTGAAGTATTGAACTGTGTTGATTTCGTAACCTGCCTATTTTTCTCTCCCGTCCTAACTAATATTAGAGTGCCATCTAGGTTGAGGTATACACCTCTATCTGAAAATAAGTGATACCGGTAGAACCTAGACTTGTCGAAATATTGTTAGGGGGATTGATTGTTTTCTTCTGCGTAGAGTAATTGTAATTGAAGTGTTTGCCGTGATAGTGCCATAGTGTTTTCTATAGATGTTCCGTTATAAATAAATACCTTAATATCTTTACACTGAAGCCTTGTTGCGTGTTTGCTTGTCTTACTGTGAAGAATTGTCCTATATTGTATACTCCACATACTGCTCAACTCTTCTTGAGAGAAGTCTGACTGCTCAGCCACAGCTACCAAGTGAATCTGTGTGGTACAGACTGCTACCAAGTGGGTTCACCGCCAAACAGCTGTAGTCCTAAATCTTTTGCAGTGGTCCCAGAGGGAACTGCACAGGTTTCCGCCTAACACTGGTGTACAGCGGTGGGATTTGTATCAAGTATACAGTTTAGAGTACTTTTCGACGCTTTAGGATAACTAACCACAAAGCTTAGCACTAAAAAGCAACTTTCAAAAACATGTCTACGATGGAAACTTCGTACTACTTCAAATTAGACCTTATTCTAGCCTGCGCTCAAAACAGGAATTACAAATTTTCAAAGTTTACTCGTTGTGTATGTCCGGATAGACACAAAGAACTCTTGAATACGACAACTGTTTTGATTTTCTTAGCCTTCTCGGCCTTAATTTATTTTAAGTTGAAAGTAAGTCACTTCAATTTGAATTCAAAGGTTCATTCAAACTTGAGAAAAATAATATTAAAGTTACTGTTAACCAGCCTTGTCCCTTGTCCCGACACGTGTTTCCCCGCCTATTATATGGCGGTTCCTCAGGGGTTTTAATGGCTGAAGGTTCTTACTAAATCATATTCATTATTATCATGCATAACGGTTGATAATTGGCCATTACAATCCTAATGGAGCAAAAGAGAAATGAAAAACAAATAAATAAGAGGCTGTCAATGTTTTCAAATGTAGTCATGATGTAAACTTCACGGCTATTTTTGTAAATAGTAAAACAAACCAATTGAGCGAAAAAAGGGAAAATGGACTTACATGTGCAGTCTGTAAGTCAAAGTGTGATGCTTCTTAAATCTCATATTAGTTTCTAACACGGTGTCTCCATAACCAAGTCTAAATTGTGTAAGTAGATAGAAACAGAACATTTTCAGAATCTTCATTTACGGAAGATTAATAGTTAGTTGTCGTGCTTATCCAAGTGACTGTTTAAAAGGAAAAAAAGGGGATTTGATGCATCTTACCTATGTATTCCCAAAAACCTGCAGTGTGTGCAGAGTGAACTCCAGCGGTACGATTGCCGAGCAAACTGTGGTTCGCGCTGACGCGTTTAGATTGGATCACGTGAGAAAAATAGAACGCTCACGCATATGTCACGTGAACTCTCAACGTGCTGCAGTTAACGTGACACCATGTTGGATTGGGAAAGAGCCCAGAGCCACCTGTGTATTCAACATTATATATCGATCAAAGAGTATGTAGTGTTGAAAAATATCTAATTGTACTAAATGTGAAGACAACACGGAGGCCAAAACAAAAGCCTCCTTATGATGTGGAGTTAGAGGCGATAGGTAAATGTGGCTAAATTTGGATTTCTAAAAGCCGTGAAGATCATATCGTGACGCAGTTGGATAGGCTAAGAATTTGTCAATCTTAAAAGAAATTTGTTTGAAACGAATAGAAAAATTTCAGAAAGGAGGCATAATTAATTTTTGTACATTATTGTTCCCAGAAATAGAATTTGTTGTCAATACGTCAGATGCCATGTATTGGTTAAATGTCAGTATAATGTAATATATATGCTAGGTTCCAAAAAACAAAGCATTTTTAAAAACCTGGTTAGACAAAAATATAATAGATATACATAAAGCGAAGTAAAGAAAACATAGCAAATAAATATGGAAGATAGATCATAGTAAATAATACAGAAAGAATGGTGGCAGCACAATAACACTCAAAATGTTATTCTCATAGCACAATAAACATTGTTTACAGGAAATGGTGTAATTCCTGATCCACATTTAAACCCATGTGGATTGTGTCCATTGACCATATCCAAAACGCCTCTCTTTTGCGAAGGAGTTTTTCCATGTTACCTCCTCTTTTTGGGGTGGACAGTCTTTCAATACCATAGCATCTAATTTTGGCTAGATCTGACTCTACATGGTGTTGCTGGAAATGGAAAGCAAGCGGAGATTTCATGTCCTTGTTTTTGATTGCTCGCAAATGTTCACCTACTCTTATTTTCAATTTTCTAATTGTGCTGCCAATGTATATTTTGTCACATGAGCATGTTATGGCGTACGTCACAAATTGACTATTGCAGTTTATAAGTTGTTTAATAACAGTTTTTTTCCCATTTGGTTGTTCAAATTCTTTCTTGCCGTTACACATATATGGACAGATCTGACAATTGTTGCATTTAAAATTCCCATATGTTGGTGGTGTCAGCCATGATGTTACAATTTGGTTCTGTTGGTATTGTTCGTACTTTTTGTTGTCGAAGTAGGATGGACTTATCATTTTCTTTAAATTGTTACAGTTACGGAAAATCATGTTCGGCTTTTTTTCTAGAAAAAGATTTAGGTCTGCATCATTTGTTATGATGTTCCAATTTCTTTGTAAAATCTTTCTGATAACATGATTGTTGGTACTGAATGTCGTGATGAACCTACATTTCTCTGGTTCCATTGGTCTTCTTGGTTTGTCCTGTAATAAAAGTTGTCTTGGTTTCTCCATGCTTTTGGTTATCATGTTCTTGAGGTGTTTCGACTGATATCCACGTTTTTTGAATTTTACTATTGCCATATCTTGATGCTTTTTAAATTCCTCTGATGATGTGCAGTTCCTTTTGATTCTCAAAAGTTCACCAAATGGTATATTTCGAATGACATGATGAGGATGATTGCTGGCAGCATGTAGGATACTATTGACTGCAGTTTCCTTTGTAAATAAAGTACTGTGGATGGTTTGATCCTGTATGTACAGATGGAGATCCAAGAAATTAATGGATTGTTGGCTATAGGTAATCGTGAATTTCAAATTATAATCGTTGTCATTCAAAAATGAATGGTATGCTTGTAGTTGTGATTCTGTGCCATTCCATATAATGATAATATCATCAATGTACCTTCCCCAAAAAGCAATTCTGTTGTTGGTGGTAAAATCTGGGTGTTGCCAGGCGACCTGTGTTTCGAAATGACCCATGTAGAGATTGGCATATGAAGGTGCAAATTTGGTCCCCATGGCCGTTCCCTGGACTTGTCTGTATAATTTGTCTCCGAAGCAAAAAATGTTGTTAGTCAGCGTAAAATGAATCATTTCTGAAATCATTAGATTTTGTTCTTGTAATGATACAGATCTGCTTTTCAAAAAATAATTGACTGTTGAAATTCCTTTAGAATGAATAATGCTGGTATATAGTGCTGTAACATCAAATGTAACAAACCAAAAGTTTTCTTCCCAGTAGATGTTTTCTAATTGTTTAAGTGCATGTGTAGTGTCCTTGATAAAGGAACTTAGGCCAGATGCAAGGGGTTGCAGGTGCTGGTCAATGTACTCTGAAATTCTTTTGGTAAGTGAACCAATACTATTAATGATTGGTCTGCATTGAGGTAGAATGTTAAACGGTTTATGTATCTTAGGCATGAAGTAGATTGTTGAAAGTATTGGATGCGAGATGTTCATATATTCATATTCATCATCTGAAATTAACCCTTGTTCATGCCAATGTGAACTCATAAGCTGCCAATCTAAGTTTAGCTTTTGAATCGGATTTGTTTGCAGCAGTTGATAGCATGCTGTATCATTCAGTTGGTTCATGGCTATTTGTATATAGTCTTCCGTTTTGAGTAATACAATATTACCCCCCTTGTCAGCAGTCCTAACTGTAATATTGTAATTTTCTTTTAATCTTTTGATAGCTGTGATTTGTTCTCGTTTCAAATTCTGATTTACATGTGATTTTTTATTCTTTAGATATAGTTCTCTTAATTCTTCTTGTACTGCTTTTTGAAAAAGGTCTATTGCGTTTTCTGATGGTAGTATGGGCATGAATTTGGATTTGGATTTGTGTTTGGTGTGTTTGGCTAAGCCCAAAGTGATCTCTTGTTCTCTTGCAAAAGTGGATACGGTGTGGACATCCTCTTCTTCTGCTAAGTTGAGTAGATCAATGGTCTTTTCTACATGGTCTAATGAAAGTTCCGAACATGTATTTGTATTCATTGGTCGTTTCTGCAAAGTGTTATGTAGAAAGAATTTTTTTAGTTTAAGTTTTCTGCAAAACCGATAGAGATCTGTGATAGTTTCAAAGTAATCATAGGTGTTGGTTGGACAAAAGGTAAGACCTTTGTTCAATGCTGAAATCAAGTCTTTTGGAAGTTGTTGATTTGTGAGATTAATTACTAGGTTTTCCTCTTTGGTAGAATCATTGACCTTGTTTGTACGCCATTGTTTTTGCCTGTTTCGTTTTCTTTGTTTGTTACCTTTGCCTCTATGTCCCCTCTTTGTCTTGAGGTATTTAGTGTCGTGGTAAAGCCCCATTTTAAATTTTGTTGTAGATTTGTACGAGTTTTCTTGAAATGTCTGTATTCTTCTAAAAAAGAAGAGGACGGTATTGGGTCTTCGGGGTTATTCTCAGCTACCTCTTCCTGGATAGAATCTGTTAAATTCTGTTCAGTTTCACTCAGAGATTCAGATTCGGATGATGGTGTAGTTGGATTGGGTGATGGAATATTTGAAGATTTCTGTAGATTAAATTGTTTAAGTTGTCGTCCTGTTGGTTTGTTGAAGGTGTACACCCTCTTAAACTTATAATCTAATTCGTCTCTTAGAAACTGACGTTGTTTCTTGAGTTTGATTTCCTGAGAAAATTTTTCGATGACTTCATCCAATATTTCGTAATTTTTGAAGGTCTTTTCCGGAATGTTGAGTGTTTCAATATTTTCTTTAACTGTGTTTATGTCCTTGATTATCTTGTCGTGTTGTTTTTTAGCATTGTCAATCAATTTGTGAATCATCTGTTGTGAAGTGTTTGTAAGTAATTCCTCCCAATCTTGCAAACTTTCGATATCATTTTCATCAAATGGTGGAAAGATACAAATTCTGAGACCTCGTGGTATGCGTCCCACTTTAAGATATTGTTCCAATGTTCTAATTTCCCACCACCTAGATAATTCAGTTTTTAGAAGTTTTTCCTGTTGTTCAAATAAAATTTTTAAAGATTTAGAGTTTGTTTTTTGCTCAGACGTAGGTGTTAATTTCTGATTCGAAAATAATGATTCTGCCTCCTTATTTCTCTCAAAAAAACATTTTTGCATCTTTGTTGTGTAAAGTAACTCAAAAAGGGTATTTGAATAGAATATATATATTTTAGTTTGGTTGAGTTTGCAGCACAGTACAGCTTAAAAAATACACAAAACAAGCAGAACACAGTCTTCAGCTGATTCCGGCGCTACTTTTGAGTTAGATTTAATGTGCGTGTAGAGGCAGCAAGGCATAGGTCTAAATCTCTCAGACTGCAGAGAGAGCAAAATTCGTACTACTTCAAATTAGACCTTATTCTAGCCTGCGCTCAAAACAGGAATTACAAATTTTCAAAGTTTACTCGTTGTGTATGTCCGGATAGACACAAAGAACTCTTGAATACGACAACTGTTTTGATTTTCTTAGCCTTCTCGGCCTTAATTTATTTTAAGTTGAAAGTAAGTCACTTCAATTTGAATTCAAAGGTTCATTCAAACTTGAGAAAAATAATATTAAAGTTACTGTTAACCAGCCTTGTCCCTTGTCCCGACACGTGTTTCCCCACCTATTATATGGCGGTTCCTCAGGGGTTTTAATGGCTGAAGGTTCTTACTAAATCATATTCATTATTATCATGCATAACGGTTGATAATTGGCCATTACAATCCTAATGGAGCAAAAGAGAAATGAAAAACAAATAAATAAGAGGCTGTCAATGTTTTCAAATGTAGTCATGATGTAAACTTCACGGCTATTTTTGTAAATAGTAAAACAAACCAATTGAGCGAAAAAAGGGAAAATGGACTTACATGTGCAGTCTGTAAGTCAAAGTGTGATGCTTCTTAAATCTCATATTAGTTTCTAACACGGTGTCTCCATAACCAAGTCTAAATTGTGTAAGTAGATAGAAACAGAACATTTTCAGAATCTTCATTTACGGAAGATTAATAGTTAGTTGTCGTGCTTATCCAAGTGACTACATTTGAAAACATTGACAGCCTCTTATTTATTTGTTTTTCATTTCTCTTTTGCTCCATTAGGATTGTAATGGCCAATTATCAACCGTTATGCATGATAATAATGAATATGATTTAGTAAGAACCTTCAGCCATTAAAACCCCTGAGGAACCGCCATATAATAGGCGGGGAAACACGTGTCGGGACAAGGGACAAGGCTGGTTAACAGTAACTTTAATATTATTTTTCTCAAGTTTGAATGAACCTTTGAATTCAAATTGAAGTGACTTACTTTCAACTTAAAATAAATTAAGGCCGAGAAGGCTAAGAAAATCAAAACAGTTGTCGTATTCAAGAGTTCTTTGTGTCTATCCGGACATACACAACGAGTAAACTTTGAAAATTTGTAATTCCTGTTTTGAGCGCAGGCTAGAATAAGGTCTAATTTGAAGTAGTACGAATTTTGCTCTCTCTGCAGTCTGAGAGATTTAGACCTATGCCTTGCTGCCTCTACACGCACATTAAATCTAACTCAAAAGTAGCGCCGGAATCAGCTGAAGACTGTGTTCTGCTTGTTCTACGATGGAAACTTACAGTCAAGAATCCTTGTCATATGAAAATACTGAGAGTTTGCGAGCTCTCTGTAGGCAAGGGAATCTTTCCGTAGAGGCAAGAAGTTAGAACTAATAGAGAGATTGCTGGCGAACCAAAGTCTGGGTACTGGTTCAGAAGAACCAATTTCTCCAGCAAATGTAGATAACAGTGATGGTGTTGATCTGAATCGTAATTCTGATGATAGCGATGAAGAGGCTGACGAGGACGGAGAGGCTAACGAAACTGTCTCCCCTGCTCCTCTACCTGCCTTACCAGCTGTACCTACGGGGCCCATACCAGGTCCCACAAGTAACCCTGCTTATTTTGAACTTGAAAAAATGAAGCTCGAATTAGAATACAAACGGTTCTTGGCTCAATCTGAACGAAACCAAGAGCTCGAGTTCAGACGGATGAATGCCCAGGCTGAGCAGAAGCAAGCTGAGTTAAGACTCAGGGAAATAGAACTTAATCACGAGTTAGAGATGAAAAAGTTGTCTATGGAAAATGCTTCTCTTTCCTCTGGTTCCTCTAGGAGCTCCAGTCCCAAAAGACCCCGGATGCCGAAGGAATTAGTGGGTATGTATGAACCGAGATTGGATGTGTTGGATTGGTTAAAACTGTTTGAGTACAATCATGGGCTCCAGGACATCACCGGGAATGCTTTACTTCCCTGGTTGTTCTCTAGGCTCCCTCCTGTTGCGACTGATGTGGTAATGGAGTTGGGGGAGGCGGATAAGACGGATTACGAAAGTGTGAAACTAGCTTTGATAGCTAGATTCGTGAAGACCCCTTCCCAGTATCTTAAGAGGTTTAGAACCCTCAAAAAGCATGATGGTACCCCTTGGGCTACCTGGGTGAGTGAAGGGTTGAAAAACTTAGAGGGATGGATTAAGGGTTACAAAGTGAACACTTATGAGGGTATGAATAATCTTTTTATGTTGGAGTCAATTTATGATACCTGTTCTCCTGAGCTCAGACAGCACTTGGCTGATTCGAAGGAATTGGATTCCCGGACGCTAGCTAAGGCCGCTGACTTGTGGGTTGCCAACAGGGCCACTCATAAGGATTCTGTGGCAACTCAGAAAAAGGATGAGGGAAAACAGCCTAAAAAAGACTCAAAAGAGAATTCGAATAGCTCAAATTCCAAAGAGGGCCCCAAACAAAACCAGAAGGGTAAGCCACTGGGAAAACGACAGCAGAATAGTGTGTCTTCTGGTGCCAAACCGGAAGGAGGTCATAACAAACCACCATTCCAAAAAGCGTTCGGTAAATGCTTTGTTTGTGGCTCGACTGACCACGTGAAAGGAGATCCCAGATGTAAGGGTAAACCTTCAGGGGTCCAGCTTGTCTCCTTAGCCTTCGCTCCAGAGGAGGAAGTCCAAATGGCAACTGGAAACTTTCTACTGCTAGCTGACGAACCCATTGGAGTCTCAGCCAGCGTTTCTTTAGTATCTCTGGGGTTGTGGGACCAACAGAATTTAGATGTCTATAATGCTATCCCCGACAATACTAAAGAGTATTATAAGGACAGTGTCCAGGTGAATGGCCAGGAGACTCCTGCCATTAGGGACACTGGGGCCAGCATAACTGTGGTGGATAAATCGTTTTTTCAGGCTGAGGATGTTGCTAAGGCACCCAAACGCCTCACCAAGTTAGCTGGAGGGCCCGCGCAGATGCTTCCCCAATTACCAGTTCTCATCCAGTGCAACGACATGACTGTAAAGATACCTGTCAGCATACAGAGTGAGGTACCAGGACACGTACTGTTGGGTAACGATTTGAAAACTCTCGGAGTTGTATTGCATACTCCCAGACCTCCTAGTAAACGGTTACAGGAGCTAACCAGATCCGCAAGAGAGAGGACCATGCGCGGTACTCTCCAGGAGATGATGAAGACAGAAATCACTCCTGCTCCACTAGAATTGTCGGCAGCTGTCTCCAAGAAATCAGAAGACTTCTATCCTGAAACCAGCAGCCAGCATTTCAGTGCAGCCAACACGGACTTCCCCGCGGTTGTCCAAAAGTACACCCGTAACTCCACCTCAAGCTGAGGCTGAGAAGGAGGTACAACCCTGTGTGGTAGAATTAGACTCTGAGGAAGAGCTAATGGAAGGCCAGGAACTCATTGGAGATCTGGATCCTGTTGACCATCCTGAGCTGCAGTCTTTACTGGCAGAAGGTGGACCCAGCAGGGCAGACTTCAGTAAGGGACAGAGAGAATGTCCAACTCTGGAAGGTCTTCACCACCAGGCAGAAGCTCAGGCTGAAGGGCAAGAGCCTGGGAAATACAGGTTGCACTGGGAAGATGGCCTCTTCTACAGTGAACCGACCGAGTCTGCACCTGGAGACTACAAACGACTTGTAGTATTCCAAGAGAACAGACCACAGTTCTTGCAGTTAGCCCACGAGATACCTTTGGCTGGTCACTTGAGTTTCAAGAAGACTAAGGAAAGGCTCTCTCTCTACTTCCATTGGCCAAAGATGGGGGCCGAAGTAGAAAAACACTGCAGGAGCTGCCACACCTGCCAGACCTCTGGTAAGGTTGGCTCCAAGAATGTGGCACCTTTAGTGCCTCTCCCAGTTGTGGGAGTCCCATTTGAGAGAGTAGGGATTGACATTGTTGGTCCCCTTGATCCTCCAACCTCCTCAGGCAAGAGATTTATACTTGTTGTAGTAGACCATGCTACTAGGTATCCTGAGGCAATTCATATGAGCACTGTTACAGCTCCGGCTGTGGCTAAGGCCCTCCTTGGTATTTTTACTAGGGTCGGGTTTCCTAAGGAAGTAATCTCTGACAGGGGGTCAAACTTTATGTCCCACTACATGAAAGCCATGTGGAAAACCTGTGGAGTTACTTACAAGTTCTCAACAGCTTACCACCCCCAAACCAATGGGTTGGTAGAACGGTTCAACCGAACCATGAAGAGCATGATAGGTGCTTTAGAAGAACCCCTTAAGCGTAAGTGGGACCTTCTACTGCCATGCCTTCTCTTTGCTTATAGAGAAGTCCCTCAGGAGGGAGTAGGTTACTCTCCCTTCGAGCTTCTCTATGGTCATCCCGTCAGAGGTCCATTGGCCCTGATTAAGGAGGGGTTGGAGAGTGCTCCTTCCCCCAAGCCAGTCAGAGTGACTGACTACGTGATAGGTCTCCGGAGGAGAATGTCGCACATGATGACGGAAGCAAGCGATAACTTGAAAGCTGGACAAGCATTGGTCAAGCACTGGCACGATCAAAAGTCTAACATGGTTGAGTTCGCTCAAGACCAGCTCGTTCTCGTTATGATCCCAACAAGGCAGAGGGCCTTGCAAGATAAATGGATGGGACCCTTCAGAGTCGTGGGTAAACTCGGAGAGGTTAACTATCTGGTGGACTTGGGCAATCCCAAGGAGGCTCCGACAGTCTTCCACACCAACCGCCTTAAAGCGTATGTCTTACGACCTGATGTAGGAGCATTGCTTCTAGCATCATCCGAGGAAGAAGAAGAGAGTGAAGCTCTTCCGGATCTCCTCAGAGGCTTACCTTTAGACGAACAAATTGAAGGAGTAAATCTCTCCTCCAATCTGACACCCGAGCAACAAGAAGAGTGCAAAACCATGTTGAATCAGTTTGCCTCTCTGTTCTCGCTTTCACCAGGCTTAACCCCCTGGGGCCAGCATGACATACTCACTGGTGACTGTCTGCTAGTCAAAAGCAGAGGATACAGAATGTCAGAAAACGTACGAACCCACATCAAAGGTGAGGTCAGCAAGATGCTTGATCTCGGGGTAATAGAGCCCTCTACTAGTCCATGGTCTAGCCCAGTTGTGTTAGTACCAAAGGCCGGATCTAAAGAGCTTAGATTCTGAGTGGATTATAGAGCTCTTAATGCAGTCACCACGACTGATGCCCACCCTTTGCCAAGAACAGATGAGTTGGTGGATAAACTTGGTGCCGCCAAGTTCCTCAGCACATTTGACTTGACGTCAGGTTATTGGCAAATAGCCCTGACAGACCATGCCAAGGAGAAAACTGCATTTTCTACCCCCGTTGGCTTATACCAGTTTAAGGTAATGCCTTTCGGATTGAAGAATGCACCTGCTACGTTTCAACGGATGGTAAACCAGGTTCTGAATGGGATGGAGGACTTCTGCATGGCATACTTGGATGACATCGCAGTGTTCAGCAATTCCTGGGAATAACATGTAACCCACCTAAGAGATGTTTTGCAGGCTTTTGGACGAGCCAATCTGACCATAAAGGCGAGTAAATGCCAAATTGGACAGAGTAAGGTAGTCTATCTTGGACATGAGGTAGGAGATGGAGAAATAAGGCCTTTGCTCAGTAAGATTCAAGCTGTGCAAATTGGACAACACCTACTACTCAAACCCAAGTGAGAGCCTTCCTAGGCCTCACTGGGTACTACAGGAATTTCATAGAGAACTATGGGACCATAGCTTCTCCACTGAATGTCATCTCCTCGCTCAAATTTCCTAAAAAGGTTAAATGGAACGAGGAGTGCAATCAGGCTTTTGAAAACCTGAAAAAGGCTCTTTGCCAAGCCACAGTACTCAGAGCTCCTGATTACCGCCAACACTTCATTGTGCAGACAGATGCTTCCAATGTAGGGATAGGTGCCGTACTCAGTCAACTGGATGGGAAAGGTAGGGAGCACCCCGTTTGCTTCATCAGCCGCAAGCTGAAGGATCCTGAAACAAGGTGGGCAACAATCGAAAGAGAGTGCTTTGCTATCGTGTGGGCTCTGAAGAAGTTTAGGCCGTACTTGTATGGTTCTACTTTTGTCATTCAGAATGACCACCAACCCTTGAGATGGTTAATGCAAATGAAAGGGGAAAACCCGAAACTATTAAGATGGTCGATCTGCCTGCAAGGGTTTGATTTCACCATTGAGCACAGGTCAGGGTGTCACCACCAAAATGCTGATGGTCTCTCTAGGATGTATGTCATCGACTAGAGGTATGAGATACATCCAGGAGTGGATTAAATCCTCCTGTCCCTTAGTCAT
This sequence comes from Ambystoma mexicanum, assembly GCF_040938575.1. Taxonomy (NCBI): domain Eukaryota; kingdom Metazoa; phylum Chordata; class Amphibia; order Caudata; family Ambystomatidae; genus Ambystoma; species Ambystoma mexicanum. The sequence continues at coordinate 1,132,442,435 of NC_090933.1, read as the reverse complement.
GGCGAGTGTTAGGGAGAATTCTCTGTTTAGGCTGAATTTCCTAACCTAGTCAGTCCCCCAGCGGCTTTGCTGGATTTCTGGAGTTTGTTTTTTTCCATCCTGCCAAGAGTGAGACTCTTTTCCTCCCACTCTTGGACATTAATGTGTGTAATTCCTTTGAATGTCAATGTGTTCTATGGGCTATGGGGTCTTTAGGGTTTAGGCACCCTGGACCGAGTTGCCTTGCCAACTCCGGTCGCACTCTGGAGTGATTGGCCCAAGTGGTGAGCCTCCCCGCGCACCACTTAGCGAGTGTTGATTCACAGCTAGGCTGAATGAATGGGGGTTTTCTGCATAAAAGCAGGGCTTTTGGGACTGGATCTTCAGAAGTCGCCACAGGACCTAAGAATCCGACGAGGGTAACGCTGAGCCGACCTGCACGACGACACCTCCGGTGGAGCCCTGCGGAACAGACTCACCACTTCCTGACGACAGAGGAGATCTCCCTGCCGGATAGTCTCTTCCCCTGACTGGTGGGAACAACCAGTCCCCTTTGCTTTTTCTCCGCCTCAGGACGCGGTGGTCGAATTGCCCGTGCAGAAGCACCCTGGCAACCGGATAGCCACTTCCCCTGTACCGCGACCAAAAGGTGGTGCCTTGTGATGGAGCACTCCGCGGCTGGTCTCTTCCCTGGTGGTGCACCGGACTTCACTTTTCTTCGACGACGAGATCATCTCTACTCTTGGCAAAGACCCGTGGTGCATCCACCACCAGGAACAACTGCCCCCGCCGGAGCTGTCTCTCCACAACAAGGTACCGTGTCCACCTGGCTTCCCTTTCGATCGGTTCAAGTGAGGTGTCTTAATCCTCTCCTTTCCGTTGGGTCGCCTCCAAGGTTTTTCTCACGTATTGTTCTGGACTGGTTCAATCTGCCGATAACAATTTGCTACAAAGACTCGGACGCATTTCCACTAGAGACTTTTTGGAACATATCGCCTTGCCTCTCTCGGAGTGGGCCTGTCCTCTGAACTTTATGATCTATTGTGGTTCTTGCCTTCGTGCCTTGTATTTTATCCGTGAAGTATTAAACTGTGTTGATTTCATAACCTGCCTATTTTTCTCTCCCGTCCTAACTAATATTAGAGTGCCATCTAGGTTGAGGTATACACCTCTGTCTGAAAATAAGTGATACCGGTAGAACCTAGACTTGTCGAAATATTGTTAGGGGGATTGATTGTTTTCTTCTGCGTAGAGTAATTGTAATTGAAGTGTTTGCCGTGATAGTGCCATAGTGTTTTCTATAGATGTTCCGTTATAAATAAATACCTTAATATCTTTACACTGAAGCCTTGTTGCGTGGTTGCTTGTCTTACTGTGAAGAATTGTCCTATATGGTATACTCCACATACTGCTCAACTCTTCTTGAGAGAAGTCTGACTGCTCAGCCACAGCTACCAAGTGAATCTGTGTGGTACAGACTGCTACCAAGTGGGTTCACCGCCAAACACCTGTAGTCCTAAATATTTTGCAGTGGTCCCAGAGGGAACTGCACAGGTTTCCGCCTAACATTCACTTTCTTCACTACCATGTTGCACTGCACTTTATTTGGATGTGTGTAAATATTCCTATGATTTTGCACAAGTGACCAATCAGGCCAGTAGACCCCTCACCCATTACGACTGGTTATGAAGGATTTTCTCTTAAGAATAAAAAAGAATAATGGGTTTAAATGGTGCACCAATTGCAATCGGGTTCGCATGGTAATATATGAAAAAATGCAATGGCTGCCAATGCAGCAGAGCATTTGCAATGTATTGTATGATGTATTTGCCCACATCTATGCCAGTATTCTGCCAGCATAAGAACATACTCCTTTTTCTTTTACCTATATTACCAGTAATGAAAATAGAAGAAAATATGTTCATGCCTACTGTGCCAATGTCGACCTGTATTCAAATGTTAGAACACCCATGTAGGCTTTGTGCATAATACAGAACCAAGTGCAGTGGCCGGAGGGTTCTATACAAGACCAGATAATGCCAGTAAAAATACCATGCACTGTATGCATGTCCATGTCCATGGTGGCTTCACCAGTGCAGGCTATCATTCCCTTGTAACAACACTCAACATGTTCACTTTCACCGAGGTAGATGTAAGAACACACAAGTTGCCTTTGCCCATATTACCACAAAAACTATATGCCACTGTGCGTAAACATGTCCATACTAGTTGCAACAATGTAGCCTCAACTTCCCAATGTAAGAACACTTGTCATGTTGGCTATCCCCATGATGGCGCTAAAATTAAAACATATCCATACTAGATGCACCAATGTAGGCTCCCCACAATGTAAGAACAATCGTCATATTGGATATACTCATAATGTCCCGGGAATATAGCTCAGCGCCAACATGCTCGCCTTGGAAACAAGATGAAACGAAGCAACACAGGTTAGATCACCGGGTCCGCGCTTAGAAACCTCTGGGTATTAAGCGCATTATAAATACGCAGCTAAGACCTATTCCGGTAACAGCGCCTCGATGCCCAGGGCTGTGTGAGCGCTTTAAAAATGCAAAATAAATAAATAAAATAAATAATGTCACTACAGATGTTATGCCACTGTAAGTAAAGATGTATATAATGGATGCATCACTATAGCCCACCTGCAATGCAAAAACACTCATGTTGGCTTTGCCTATAATATCACTAAACATGCTACGCCGCTGTAAGAGAACATGTCCATACTGGCTGCACCAAGGTAGACCCCCTAAGTAAGAACACTCATGCTGGCTTTTCCCAAAATGAAACTAAAATTGCTATGCCACTGTAGGAAAACATGTCAATACTGGCGTCATCAATGAATCGCTCCAACCTCCACTTAAGAACACTCATCATATTGACTTTGCCCATAAATCCCATGAAAATGCTATGCGACTGTGAATAAGATTCCCCAATGGGCTGCATCAATGTAGCACTCACTTGCCAACATAACAACACTCATCATTTTGGCTTTCTCCATAATGTCATTAGAAATGCTATGCCACTGTAAGTAAAACTGCCCATGCTGGCAGCACCAATTTAGTCACCCCATTTAAGAACACTCATCATTCTGGCTTTGCCCATAATGACACTAAACTGCTATGCCACTACAAATACAAAGGGTGTCCTGCCCCATTCAGTATGGACAATTAACCATGCAAGGCTGGAGAATCATAACTTTCCTAGCTTTGCATAGATCATTGGGAATGTGCAACTGAGATAGTCCGCACACCTGGCCCAGAAGCACTCCTTCACTTGCTTACTTCAGATGAGGAAATGTTTTGTTTTTCACTGGACTGGCTATAGCTCATCTATAATGGGTGGCGTGTGCCCCCCCCCTCCCCCTTTATGGATGAGCTGCCCTTCGAGAAGGACAAATCTGAGTCAACAATAATGCTGAGGCTTAGCCTGTGGTTCAATGGGATTCAAAGATCCTGTTGAGGTTTCATGGGAGTCAAAAACCATGCTGGGAATTCATGTTGCGGTTACACAGGGTTGGGGAAGTTGTCCTCGGTTGGTTTTAATCTTTCCTATCTGGACGCCTGCGTCAATGGCCCCAGATTGGAGTTGACAGGTCCTCTGCACTCTCACTGGGTTGCAGGTTCTGCCTTGGATACATGTTGTCACCCATGTTGTTCAATCTTTACCTGAAGGTGCTGAGTGATCGAGTGGAGTGTAATGGTGTCTCCGCTCATCAGTATGTTGACGACAGTCAACTATATCTTCGAACGTTGCACCAGGCAGACCGTCATCACCTGAAGAGTTGCTGCTCGTGTGTTTAAGTGGGCTGCAGCAAGCCTTAAATCTAATATGTCAAAGACAGATGATCTCATTATACCGGAAAGACTGGTATTTCCACAACCATGTTTCAGTCTTGGCTTATTGGGAATTAGTACCCGGCGAGGGTCAACCAGAATGCAACATGCATTCCGATTGGCCCTCACCGGGGTATTACCCGGCCGGGAATCCCTTGCATGCTGTACGTGCCTTTGGTTCCCGGCAGGGGGCGTGGTGGCCCCGTAGCCAATGAGGAGGCTGAAAACGGGGCAATCCCCGCTCCGAGCCTCCCCATGGCTGGAGGCTGCCTTCGTCCCCCGCCGGAGACTCAGGTAAGTTTTTTTTTTCCTCCACCCCTCTCCCCTGCAAAGCCTACAACACAAAACTCCTCAACGCTAATCGCCCCTTCCTCTCCACAGACAACCACACACCAATGCCAGAACTATCATTGGAGCTAGACTCGACTACTGTAACGCACTTCTACGCTGGCACATCTATACAAAACCTCTGTAAACTACAAAATATTCAGAACAATTCCCTCTGCTCCACCATTGGCTTAGCAAAACATGACCAAATATCTGAAACCTGAACACAGGTGCACTGGTTACCAATACGTGAAAGCATCAAGTTTAAAATGATCTCCATTGCTCGCAGTTGCTTATCCAGCACAGCCCCAGCATACCTGACTCAGGCTTGAGAAACCCAGCCAACTTTGCCCCTCCCACACCATAAACGCCCATCGCCTCAGAGTTCCAAAATTCAAATGCTTAAGAGCAGGAGGATCCAGGTCCCCAGTTACCACCCCTACATAATGGAATGCCCTCCCCTCTGCTCTCCGAAAACAAAAATCACACTGGACCCTCAGAAAGCACCTCAAAACCTGCCTGTTTATCTGATGCACTTTCTTGACATTACCACAATGTAATAGCTCTGGGTACTAGTGGTACCTTGACGCCTGAGGGCTTAGTGCGGTATGTATACATGAGAAAATAAATAAGTTAAAAAAAATGCTTTCCCATTTTCAGCTATTCCTAGGTGGTGATTGGGTGTGTAGGGTTCCCCTTCCTGGCAGGGTTGCATTGTCAAGTCACCTGGTAGGAGATGAATCACTTGGGCTACACTATTCTGCGTCAATAATTGCCAAACTTGCAGCACCCCTTTCAAGAAAGGGTTTGGAATATGCAAGGATCTCAGACAGGAACCCCTTTTTCAAGCAGGACAGGTCATTAGATTCATGCATAAGAACGGCAACCTGTGCAAGTGGTACCCGCAAGAGGGTTCACCATTTCGGGTTTCCACCATCTAAAGGCAACCAAAATACAGCAGTGGTTTAGTGTGAGAGAGATCACTAGGCACCTCAGTGTGATAACGCACGGCCGTCAGGAAGATCATTTGCTGAGAATGTCAGTGGGGGTACTTGACTGATGTCAAATCCGAGATGGGTGAGGGCTGCATAGACAGGCCAATAGGTACAAAGCCGCCTAATGCAGCTCTGAAGAACCTTTCAAAATCAGGTAGAAGAAAGTTGGAAGCAGATGAGAGTGGTGCGAAGACAAGTGAAAAGCAAGAAGAGAAGGGGGAGGATAGGGTGGAAATATGTTAGAGCGCATAACAACTGAGTGGAGAAGAATAGAAGGTAAGCGGGCAGGTGAAGAGGGTCTGGTCATTGCAGGGCATTGAGAAGAGAGAGGATTAAAGACTGAGTGGAGCAGATTAGAAGCTTGTGAGGGGATTTAGGGAAGGATAGTGGATGGGGTGCCTAATCACCTTGTAATGGCAACGACTGTGGAATATTCAGGTGCCAGCATCCCGGGGCACACAACCAAAGCTCCTCGAACTCATTGAGGTCTGGAAAAGCATATGTCAGGTATGGCAGTGCCTGAAAAAAACAGGTCCTGGCCCTTTAAACACAGCAGGTGGACAGGACCATTAAAAAAAAACTCGGCATACTCACTACGACAGTGTCAGCAAAAGGAAGTGACCAAGCCCAGAGGAAGCACTCTGAGGACATTTAAATACCATAATGACAGCAAGTGATTATGCTTGATTCCAGGAGTGCGAGTCCCAGGGAATTGAAGGATGATCTGACACAAGCAAGCTAGAATGACTCCCCTTTGATTTATCTGAACACCGCTCAATCACTTAACAAGTCCATTCCAAGCTCTGAGCCTGTTTGTGTTATGAACTAGACCTGTTTGAATACTATTTTTGGAAACCTAAGTACTCTGTTGAAGTATTTACTTCAACAGCATGCAACATAGATTATGCTCTCATTATGTGGGGACTTGCACTCATGGACCATGGCAGTCTCCTAGTCCATTGCGCTGTCGATGGTTGTGTACTTGTATCAGACAGTGTGCACAGTCATGTCTACAGCGTGTCATGTTTATCCTTGTTTCTTGCTGCACAATACAGTGTTGAGAAGTGTGAAGGTCCTGTGCGGCTGCCCCCACTTGCACCGAAGGGAAGGTTTTTCAATAACTTATAAGTCGGTTTATTTTTCTTGGATCTCATGTTTAGGGGTTCTCTTCTTTAGGGGGATGTCTGTTGATATTTATGTAGAATTGGTCCATTTTTGTTTTCCAAGTGTCCATTTATTCTCTCTTAAAAACCCATAAGGTTGTAGGTGCTTCTTTTTTTATATTATCTCCATAAATGAGCAGGAGGACAGACCTTGGACCGAAATGACAGCCATTGTATCCTCAGACCTTTAATCCTGGAGCTATAAAATGTGTATAGGTGGCTCATGGTTATAAGCAGTTTAATGTTAGGGTTAGAGTGTTTTAAAAATACATTGTTCCCAAAATGCCCTTTGAGTTTATGCATGACAGCCTTCAACCCTCATTGGTGCTGGTTGACCTGTTCTCCTTTATGGTAGGGGTATTTTGAAAGAGTATAACACAAAATAAATGTTAAGGTTTTTATGATGTGGTCTGCTCAGTAAGAGAAATGTAACATTCTTATAGTGGCTACAATATGTAATGGAAGTAATTAATAGAATTTAGTTGTGTACAAATTTAAAAAGAGGTGGTTTACAATTTTATTATTTTTATTATCTTATTTTTGCCAAGAATACTCCTAATGTTGTCCTTCAAAATGTCCTTCCTTCTTGGAAAGGATCACAATCAGATTAAAATGAGGATCTGTTTCTTCTGTGAGCACCAGGACATGCTGGCCACTTATTAGTGCTTCTAAACTCACACATTGGTTACAATTTGCACACATACCACAGTAATAATTAACTCAATCTGTCAATAGCCCTCCATCCGCTTAGAACTTATCCTTGTTCTCCTCTATTCTCCTTGAATGCTGCTGTTTTCTACCCGTTTTTGGGAAAAATCAGAGGTTTTTCTATGGGCATAGTGTGTTTTTTATACTATACCCCTATTTTCATCCTTTACTTCGTTCTTTTATCATATTTGTAGAATTTTCTAGAAATGTATGTGTATTGGGGACTGAGCCCTCTTCTAAAATTATCTTGAGAAGGGGAAAAGGTATTGAAAAACAGTGAGGCTATCCAGAAAGCTACCGCTCCACTGCCCCTCTCTGCCCTTGCATCCCAGGGCACCTTCAGAAAGTGGAAGAAAGTGGGAGCTCGGCAAGGATTGTGCATTAAAGCGCAGACAGTGGGAAAGGAAGAGATAAGTGAGATAAGGACAGAAGGGGGAGCTAGAGTTCACTAGCTCCTTATCTGATAAGCCACGTACTGCAAGTTTTGAATATTTGCCTACTTTCATTATCCACTTGGAACAGTCGATTCATTTTGGGTAAGACTTTGAGGATCATTAGTATTAAGAGGAGGCTTTTGGGTCCTCATCATTTGAACAATGTTCTTGGTCAAGCATCCAGTTAAGAGATTTTAATCCCATCCACGGGGTCGCAGGGAGGTCTTGGTTCATACTTTTGTTCCCCCTGAGACAGAGTAACCCTCTCTTAAGGGGGATTAGTTAGGAGGGTTTTGGTAGCTGAGTCTGTAAAACATGACTTGGTCTTCAGTCCCCCTGGTACTGGCATACATTACCATGGGACACAGTAAGAGGAAGATTATTTTGGTAGCTGTGTCTATAAGTAGATGAATGATTTCTCTCCTATGATACATTATGAATTGGATTTACCTGGAAACCTAATACTGGGGTTTCTCCTGTGGATATCTGTAGCTCAAAATAGGCCTAAACCCCAGGTACTGGATCTGTATTGTGTGTGCCAGGTGGTGGACTAGTCCATTGTCTCGGAACAAAGCTTCTCCTCTGTCTGTTAGTATCCTTAAAAGCACAGGAGGACTTTTCTGGTCCCCTATCTTTAAGTTCAACTGTGAGTGCGCTTCACACCAGCAACCTTAATGGCAGCTGGCACACGCACTTGTTTGGCAGTGTGCTGAGTATTTATTTAGGCACATTGGGATTTTGGACTTCATAGGTTCTGGTGTCTTGAGTTATAATCCACTCTAATGTTTTAGTATTGTTAAAATCACAGGTGAGCTTCATGACTACATATTTGGGAAGTGGAAGGTAAAGGATGTATTGAAGTCCAGACTATCGGTATCAACATGGTGAGGAATCTGGGCAAATGCACACTTAAGATTCTGAGAAAAGTCTCAAGGTGACTGATGCTCAGTGCAAATTAAATTGTATGTTGCCTTTCCATCCTCTTGGGGCTTTCTATATGTTGAAAAATAGTGTAGAAACACTGCTTTATAAGAGGGCCACTCGTGATGGTTTTCATCTTCTAGTCCAGGAAAGAAACTTGAAATGCTAATTTTATGTACTCCACACTATTTGATCTCCTTTAAGTCCAAATGATGTCATCATCTATTCATACAATTCTAAGTGCTTCCCAACAGCATTTATTTACATTTTTATGGCAAAGTGTCAAATGTAGGGCTTTCTTTTCTTTTGTCTTTTTCCAACTTGCAAATAACATATCTGCCCTAACCTCTGTGATCACTCTAAGCACGCCTTTGATATGCATGATGTGAAGGGCCCTCCCTTTTGTCACTTCTCCTGTACTCTTCTGAATTGTTAATACAGAATGAGTCTTACAGTATCGGATAGCATAGCATCTCTTCCTGCTTGTGTGCATAATGTGTGTTTTCCTGCCTTCGTGTGGTCCTGAAGGTATCTCCCAGGCTCTTGGGCAGGAAGAGGTTTTTATATTCCCCTTCTTAGGCTATCTCCCTTGTCTCCCATGGTTTGCCAGATGAACTCCATCATCTTTTTGATGGAGTACGTGTTGTAGCTCTTGCTTTCTTAACTCATATAGGTACAATTCTAAACTGATTCTATGTTTGCGAATACCCCTTGGTTGCCCTCCTGCTCACCCCAGTGAAACTGAGAGGCACCCTCGCCCCACTTCATCTATCGGTCAAGATATTTCTATGTGCATAGCAGTGAAACCACCTTTTTCTTCTGTTTGTGTTTTCAGAGAGGAACCACTATACCTCATGCTCTCTATCTTGAGCAGAACCATGAATACAGATCCACTCATATTACTTAATACATATCTATATCTGGGCAGTGTGGTTGGTATCTCATGCTTGTCTTTGATTTTTTGCCATAAGATCACAAGTTAACCTGTTTTCTTTAAATTCTTGTGTTAGTTTGGACTTGTGATCTATTTGAATAATCATTTGTTGCTGTCATTTAACTAGTTAATTTCTATTCAAGATAGGACTTGCCTGCCTAAATACCTTATTTCTAGGTGACAGTGTCACATAGAGGACATTAATCGACAAAGAGGCTAGAAATGGGAATAAACTTAACTCCGGCTTTTTATCAATCAAGGTGAACAAGTGATGCCAAATAGTGTGCGACATACAATAAAAGTTGCAAGCATGGTTAGTCTCCATGGTGGGTAGTGCTCAGGGACTACTCGGCAAAATAAAGTGTCTCATGCAGAATTAAAGGGTTTCAACAAAGAATTCTCCCAGTTCTCAGTAAGGCTGGGGTTGGCTGTCTCCTGGCGAATCCACACAATAACGAGTGAGCTTACATACCTGGATTTTGAAGGGGACCAGCACCCTATTTCCCACAGTTGTCAAAGTGTCTTTTCTTTACTTCTTAGTCTCAGGGCCATGTCCTGTTCCCCAGATTTCTAGGGTCTTTTCAACTTGATTTTCAGTCTGGGGTTGTAATGATTCACAAACCTGTTTCCCACAGTTCTCTGGCTATTTTCTCCTTGGTTCCCAGACCCATTTATTAGTTTTGAACTTGGAGCCTGTGGGTGCATTCTGTAAGTGGGTTCCAAGATTGGTGAGCCTTCCAGTAAGATTTAGAGCCAGAGGATGACAGGATGCTGCCCCATAACTGGGAGAGGGCCCTTACTATCTTTCTTCTTGTCTCCCTCTCTTCAGCCCACTACCCAAATGTGTCTCTTTAACCCAATGTCTTACCTCATGTCTCACTCCTGCAAATAATTTCACAGAGTTGCCTGTCTTCCTAGGTGTACTCCTAAAAAAAAAATGTTTTATTAGCCATTGGTTTTAATCTTGAAACTTAGCTACATACAAAAGTTAAACAATCGAAACAATTGTTCCATAAATACTATGAATAAACACATAACATTTTAAGAAAAGGAGAGAAAAAAAACCTTTAAATTAAAAAAAGAATAACCTGAAACAGAACAGCAAGAAAGAAACGAAATAACGAAAAATAAATAAAGAAGGACAAAGTCCGGCCTTCTCCAGATGTCAGGAACAAAACAATTCCATACAAACAGAGCAAGGCAAACTGAAAATAACTTCTAGAGATTCTAGCTCTGCCACTTTTAGATATCAGCCCTTCTTGGGCTACTTTGTTGACAGTAGTTCAAAATGTTCTTTCACAAAGGCCAGCATGGCTAAAGTTAGTGAGGTTCGAGAGCTCGACATCAGTCTTCCCCAACATTCCTCATCAGAAAGGTTTGTACATCTGCTGTAATGTTTAGCCAGCCATTTTGAGCGAAGATCTCCAGCGCCTACACAGGTTAAGATGAGATGGTGTAACGTCTCTCGATCACAGTCGCACAGCCTACAGTGGAAGTCTCTCAAAACAGATGATTTCCTAACCTCAATGACTTCCTTGGTGGGGTATAAATTCAGTCTTACTGTTAGAAAGTTCTAGCATTTCAATTCTAAGGAAATCTGGAAATATATGGTAGTAAAGAGCCCCTTGCTCTAGTATCCTTGAAGTTGTTGCCATATATCCTCGAATTTTCTCGGGCTTCAAGCACTTAAATCCAATAAAGATTATACAGTTTTCGTTTGACGCGGTCTTGGTGTAGCCACAATGATTCCAGTGTTTCACAAAGGTCATTCAAAATATTATTACATAATGTACTCCAGGCAGACAATAAAGTCTCAGAAGGGCTCAATAATGCAGAACCAATAGCGGCAAGACCACCTTCAGTTCCTTTATCGCAGCATTTTCTGTAGAGTGAGAGAATTTTCCAGACTGTTATAGTATAGAGGGATGTCCCAATTCTACCCTGATGACATGGATGGGCACACAGTTTGGCAAGTGCAGCCCCTTCCGCCAGAATAGACCTTCCAATTTCTCCCGTACGAGGGCTGATAGTAGAAATTAAGTACCCGCCCCATAAATTAATATCGGAGACACTATGAGGCGGAAAAAGTCGATCACAGGAATCAAAGAAAACTTGCAATATCTGGTCATGATGGTATTGGCTTGTGCGGTGAGGTTTCTTGTTTTACTTCGAAAGGATCGTTCCCTCTGGGCGTCCACAGCACTGTCATTCAGGCATAGCCCCAAGTAGGTAAAGTCCGACACTTCGCCTTTGATAAACCATGCTTTACTAGCAATGCCTTTCTTTTTTTTCCTGCGACCAAAGGTTAAGATTCTTGATTTTTTTTCATTGATTCTCAATCCATTCAACTCCACATACTTGTCTAAGGAATCCAGCTGCCTTTTGTGGCCCACCTTGGTTTGATCCAACAAGATTAGGTCATCGGCGAAAAGGAGCCTTCCAATCGGGAAGCCCGCTAATGAAGGAGGAAAAAATCTGATTGCATCAAAGGCCGAATGTATGATTGACGCCATGGGTAGTTGTTGGCCCATTTTTGCCTTCACCTTAGACTTGAAGATGTTTAAGATGAAGAGATTTACTGAGGTCTCCACGTCACTTACAGAACCGGTTTGCCAGGGGTCATAGTGGTGGGTAGCTGTAGCCCAGCTGGTAAGGGCTTTAAGAAGTAGTGACCCAAACATTTTACCACTAGCATCAAGAAGGGCTATGGGCCTGTAACTGCTGGAAACCGCCCTACCAACCTTTTTGTAAATTGGTACAATCAATGAGCACGTCCATGATGGTGGACTTTTTTTGACTTTCTTAAATTGGTCCAACCAGACACCCAATTTGGCAGACCAGAAATCTGGGTTTTCTTTCAAACAGCAATTGTGCATCCCATCCGGCCCAGTCGCTCTTGAGTTACTGGCCCTCTGGATCAGATCACATATGTCGCTCTGGGTTGTTTAAAAGGTCCAAGGGCTCTCAGAGCCTGTTGTTACTTGTAAATTTGAATCTTCGCCACCCACAAAAAACTGCTCAAAATGAGACTTTCACATTTCCTCTGTAATCTGGTTAGGCAAAAGGGCTTCTTGAAGAGCCAACAAGTGGTTAAGCAGTCTCCATATTTCAGCTGTATTTTTCTGGGAAAGGTGAAATAACATATTCTCCACCTTTCGTTGGAGCATGAGGGCTTTGTGCGATTTCAGACAATTCTTAAAGGCTTACTTTAGCCATCTCCAATGGTCCGTAGCCTCTGCCGTGTAACTTTTAGAATTGAGGCAAACTTCTTTATTCATAGCTGTTTTCCACCTGGCCACTTCTGGATCGTACTTGCAGCGCAAAATAGAGCCAGGTTTGGCTGAGGCCATGTCTTTAAGATCGTAGGCTTTGAATGATTCTATAGGAGAAATTTGGTTTAAACCCAAGGTGGGTGCAGGCACTTGAATAGGTCTCGTCCTCAGGCTATTCTTTCCCAGATCGATCTCAAAGCTACAAGTTAGCTGAGGACACTCTTCAACCGGCCAATTTACCAATGATATGACTATGATGTTATGATCGTTCATAGTAGTATCCCTGACGTCCATGCCGACTATATCACAGAAAAAGGGTCCCGATGTGTAGACTTTTGCTTCCAGTCTCCTCTTCCAGGTACGAGCTGAAGGGGAATCGCTGGTAATGTGACCATTCGCCAAGAGTATGTTTCTTTCCTCCAATTTTCTCCTCCAAAGTAGGCCTTGCACCACTTTCCTTGGTGGCCATGGGAGTCATATCTGCAAAGAGAGAGTTTGTAGCATTAAAACAATGGATGTTCAAGTCATCACACACCAGCACCTCAAGATCTGCATGGATGGCCCTGGCTTCATCAATAAAAGCAAACACTGTACCAAAGGAACCTCTCACTCCAGACAGACGCCACATTCAAGTATAAGTTAACCACCATGAGCTTCCTGGAGCAACCCACTGTGAGCGAGCCCATCTGGAATATGACCGCCTGGATCAAAGGGGAAGGGCAGTTTTTGGAAATAATCTTGTATCCCCTGTCAAGATGAAGGGCCATGAGTAGGCCAGTCGTCAGGCGACCATTCCTGCCTTTCTTAGCTGGATTAAATGAAATTGAAAAAAGCCATCCAGAAGAGGAGGGGACCTCAATCACGTCTCCTGGAGACAGATTATATCAAACTCCTGGAGATTGGGGATACCCTCTCCAAACAATTGGAGGAATCCCTGAGTGTTCCAATAGCAAATTCTAATCGACCGGTTCGAGGCCCTTAACCTCTCCCCACCCCAATTGCCCCAAGCTATGCAGATTAATGCCCCCAGACAAAGAGCCAGCCAGCCAGCTCAAATCCACCTTATCCAGATCACTCACCAGCGATCACCGATCTCTCTTCTCCATTATGCCCATAGAAGTGGCGACCAGGGCCAGAGTCGAGGATTGTTTATGGGAAGACGAAAGACTCAGAGCAGAAACAGGTCTGGCTTCAACCCTCCTATTGCTTGGATAGCGGAGCAAAGAGCTTCTAGAATGGTCCACCCATCCTACCTGCGATGCATTGCAAGGTTGATTACAAAAGGCACTGAAGATCTGAGAGGTGTTATCTTCGTAGTCCTATACCCCAAATCCAAATAGTAACAACTTCTCCCCATGCTTCAGTAAGATGTCTTTCTGGCTAGCTGAAGAGAAATGTAACAGGACTTTATCCAGCAGATGGTCTTCCGGAAATTCGACCAACAGTAGATCTTTGGATTCAATAGCCTCATAACATTAGATCTAGTCAGGGTTAGATTGTCTTTAATCCGGAGGATTTGCTCCAACGAGAGTATATTGTTCCTTTGGTCCAGATTAATTATACCTTTTGGGGGATGAAGTGTGCTGCAAGCTACCTTTGCTGCCGACAGGCTCAATTTGACCTGTTGGGGCGTCAGTGTTGATATACTAGGGGACCCAGTTTAGCAAGGAAGCAGGACAAAGCTCTTTTCTCTTACAGTGTTTTGAATGGTGAAGCCACTGTCAGGCTTTCGCACACAGATTTAGTCAGATGTTAAACATCATTGGGGAGTGGCTTATCTAGTGCAGCGTCTAAGTATCTAAAGACCTCCAGTCCCTTAACTGAGAATGTAGTTTTTGTAGATCGGGTGGGAGCGGGGAGGCACGCATTGACCTTTGGGGACTCAAACCGCCTCGCACTCGACTCAGGTTGCACGCCCACCGCCATCGACACCCCCACCATTCGGACGAGGGCTCGGGCGCTACAGTGAATTTGGTCATCTGTCTTGGGGCTAGAATAATCTTGCTCATCCATAGAATAAGTAGAAAGATTTATTAAATCAATAGTAGAGTCATCACAGGAATCTTCATTGTCTTTAGCCCCTGATGTATAATGGTCTGTAGACAATGGGTCTTCCCCCCTTTCTGAAGCACAGGTTCCCACTATGCCCACCAAGTTTCTTTGCTCCCTGATCGCCACTGAAAGTATATTCCTGATGAATTGACGGGGGCTCCTGCAGCACTCAGACCTGATTGGCCTTAGGGTCCTAGCAAGTGCACCCCCTTCTTGGGCACATTTTTTCACTTAGCCAGTCTCTTCTTTAACTCCAATCTCTTGGCCTGTGGAGACAGACTGAAAGCCCTTTCCTGCGCTGACAATTTTGAAAAAATGTCATATATTTTAGGAGCTGGAAAGAGGGCTAGACCCCCCGTGGAGACTAAGTCTGCCGAGCCCTCTCCGTCATCTTCTATAGTAATCACCCAGGTGGGACCTCGGTGGGGCAAGCAAGTATTTATTATCCTCCTGTGAGCCAGGTGGCATTGAGGCAAGGGAAAGTCCCTCAGCCAAAATCTTGGTATTTTTTGCCAAATGTCTTAAGATAGGGGGTGTAAGTCCTTTGTTGGTGACTTGCTTAAGCACCTCTGGCGGGCTTCACTCCTCCTTTTGTTTTTGTCTTCTGTTGCGTTGTAATGATTGTGTGTAGAATGGTTGCCATCTCCTCCTTATTTTTATCCAGGTTTCCCTGAATACCAGTCAAGAAACCCTCCAAAAAAATCTGTTTCGTGTGGAGCATTGCTATCAGAGTAGATTGATCCCTGATATGTTGGCTCATCGTTTCATGCAATTTCATGAAGGGAGCCAAGGTCAAAGTCATTGCTGCTATCAGACCCGCATCAATAGGCAGAGGACAGGGGGCTCAATTTTCGAACTGTGCCGCCGCCAAGTCCAGCAAGAGGTCTTTGTTGCTTATTGCCAAATCCCCAATGATCGACTGGGAGGGGGAACCTATTTGCTGAGTGATCTTTGATGGAACACTGGGCCGCCAACCACAGAATACCCCAATACAGAGGGACCACTATTGTGGGTATTCTCACTAGCGGACCCCCATAAGTTTAGTTTCAATCTCTTTGTAGCGCAAGGCCCAGCCTCTTCATAAGGCACCGCTCTTCTTTTCAAACTAGGGCTCCCCTCCCTAGGGGTTTCATGGGGGCCATCGCCTCCGTTGTGGCTGTAAAATAGGCCTCTGAGGATCTCCAAATAACGAGGATTCTACCAGGCTTGCCGGGAGGCGCAAACTACTAGGAGTAGGGACTCAAGGAATCAAGACAGGAGGACTGGGAGACAAGTCTCTAAACATCCTGCGAGTCTCTGGGAGTGTCCTGTTAGGCTCTGGTTTCCTCTATGCAAAGGAGGAGATTGATGAAAAAGTTTCAGGTAAGAGCTCTCTTGGCTGCCAACATGGTTTAGGCTGAGGCAGAACCAGAATTTTCTCAGAATTGTTGCTCTTAGTCTTGGCAAATCTATGCAGTCTTGGTGGAAGTAAGTTGAGGCTAGCTCCGGGCTTTGAAGCTACACCCCCTCCCATTAAGGTCAAGGGGGTCCCATGCTCCAACTGCAAATCTGTCCCAGCCTTTGAGAGAAGAGGACTATCCACCCCGGGGCCCTTCCCCAGTTCTGCCAATGCATTCTTAGCAGAAAATCCCTCCCCAATGACCTCCACTTGAGCCGATGAACGCAGCAGGCAAGGGCTGGCTCCTGACCCTGGTTTTTCGCTGCAGAGTGGAAAATCTCAAACGAAGTGGGGGTTGGGAGAGGGTCTACAAACTCAAGAATGTTTGCAGCCGAGACCTTTTTGCTGTGACTTGAACCTGTACTTCCAGGGGAGGAACAGGTCCTCTCTGAGCAACCAAATCAACGAAGGGTTCTATATTGGAAGGTTCACATTCGCCCCTGTTCAGGACCTGTTTTGAACCTCTGGTATTTGGGGTGTATGATCGATAGACCTCGGGGGCCCAGGGGAATCAACCCCCGGACTCTGTAGCTGGAGCATCATCGTGCGTCACCGTCCCCTAAAAAAAAGAAGAGAGAAACACAGAAAGAAGATTGGCAGCTCCTTATTTCAGCTCGAGAAGGAGGAACCGAGGTTGCCTTTTCAATTTATGAGTTCAGAAAAAGTGGCCCAAATAGACTGCCCGTTCAAGATAAGAGTAACTGAACAGTTACCAGCAGCAGCAAGTGTAAATGTACAATCACCAGCAAGTGTAAATGTACAGAATAGGGGACCAGTAACGGTAATGGGTAAAGGGTAAGAACCAGTTTAGTGGTTCAGCGGTTCAGCGGTACTGTGGCTTGAATGTTATGATAAAAGGCACCCTGCACCTGCTTACCGCTTACCGCCGCTTACCGCTTATAAAATAATCGCTGGGAGCCGCTCAGCATACGGGCTTCATTCTCTGGATCTTCGGGGCTTCGGGACTCATAGCAGTAAAGCACAGCTGGGCCAGGCAAACTGCAACCCACAAGCTCATGCTTCTCTGAGCCCCACCAGTATCTCTCCCGTAGCTCTCCAAAGAACAGAGCAAAGAGAACAGTGCTGAGCCATCAGCCGCAGCCGGCAGAACTTCCTTCCTGCTAGAGGAATGGACCCAGGCTCAAACAGGACCCATCAAGCCACACTACATTGCACACATTATCACACAGTCACACAGACGCTTCCTTATTGTCTTCAGGTCTATACCTACCCCTTAACAAGATTCCACTCCACAGTTGTCTCTACTTCCTACTCTCCTAGTCCTTTACTATTCCTTGGTTTCATTTATTCATTTCTTTCTACAACCTCCTTCTCTAGTCCTTTATCAGTCCCCCACTTCACCTTGTCAGCTCCTTCTACTACTTTCTCCTTCACCTGACGAGGTTACCCAACATTTCTCCTTCACTTCTTTGTCACTATCTTTTTCAGCATCCTGAGGTTTCTCTACTCCTCTGCATTTTTCAAAAATTCCTCTAGCCACTCTTCTTCACTTTCCCCTGTCTCTATTTACTTATCCATCTCTTGTCTCTATTTTCTTGCACCAGCTGTCGATTCTTAGTCCCAACTGTCGAGATTTTTGTGGATATGTTGCTATTTTCACCAAGTGGAAATCCCTAATCTAACATTCCCTGGTATACAATTTCCTCCCACAGTTCTGGGACAGGAAAAATATGTATTTATAATTGAAACTCAACTTTATATAATTAAAAGAAAATCAAAAACGTTTCCCCTTGCTTTATGCAGGATGGAAAGGCAATATACAATTTAATTTGCACTGAGCATCAGTCACCTTGAGACTTTTCTCAGAATCTTAAGTGTGCATTTGCCCAGATTTCTCAGTATCTCCATACTGGTAGTCTGGACTTCAATACATCTTTTACCTTGCACCTCCAAAATGTACAGTCATGAAGCTCACCTGTATTGTATTGTATTGTTTATTTATTTATTTATAGAGCGCACCGGGCCGTTAAGCAACTGGGCGCTTACAAGAAATAAATCTTAGGTTACAGGTACATAAATAATTACAATTTCTTATGTTGCATGGTCACATATCAAACATTACTTATGTTGCAAAGTCACATGATTACAGTTAGGATATGTTACAGTTTTAATAATTCTACCTTAAATATACAGAGTATTTAGTAGAGCTCTGCCTTTAGCAGTCATTGGTGTGAAGCCAGAGTTTGACGTTAGCTTTGAACACATGGAAGGAAGGAGTAGCTCTAAGTGAGTCTGGGATGGAGTTCCAAAGATGAGCTGCTAGTACTGGGAAGCTGGATCCTCCAGTTCTTTTCAGTTTGAAGTTGGGGATTTTGATACTACTTGATTGGGCCTTTCTGATGGGTCGGTCAGAGGAGTACTTTGTAAATTTCTCTGTGAGGTATACAGGTGCTTTATTGTTCAGACAGTTGTGTATAATATTCAGGGTTTTAAGTTTGATACGGTCATTGATGGCCAGCCAGTTGGCGGCTCTTCTTTGATCAGATATGTGTTGCCCTTTGGGAATGCCTAATGCTGTTCTAAGGGCGTTGTTCTGCAATGTTTGGAGTTTGTTGGTGTTGTGTTTGCTGGTGCCCAGGTACAGTGCGTTGCAGTAGTCTAATTTGGAGAGTATGAGGGCTTGTGCTATTTATGTATTTATTTACATTTATAGAGCGCGCAAGCAGCCCAGGGGCATTGAGGCGCTGTTACTTGCACTAAACTTAGTTACATGGTACAGGCAGGATTGTTGACATATTGTGAATGTTACAGGGAAGCATAGTGTTGTTACAGATATTGCTTTTGGTATGGTGGTGCAGCTGTCTGTGGACAGGTATTGTTTACAGGCGTGAATAAGTTTGCAGGTGTAACTAGTTGCTGAGGCAGTCGCATTAACTTGCATGTCGAGGGTAAGGGCTGAATCATGGTAAAAACCTAGGGTTTTAACTTCCTTGGCTACCTTGATTTAAATGCCATCTATGGTAATGGATTTGTATAGATGTGATAATTTGTTAAGTTTACTTGTGGACCCGATGATTAAGAGCTTGGTCTTGTCGTCGTTAAAACATAGGCCATGTGTGGCCATCCATGTTTGGATGATTTGGTAGATTTTATTTACGAGGCTGGTGTCATTGTTGAAGTCTCCTTGGATTGGGATAAGAATTTGGGTGTCATCAGCGTAGTTGGTATATGAAACTCCTAGTTTGTCCAAAATATCAAAGAGAGGCTTTGTAAAAATGTTATACAAAGTGGGGGAGACACATGACCCTTGAGGGACTCCACAAGTGATAGGGACTGGATCCGCTGCTGATGTTGGTGAGAAGACTCTTATAGTTCTCTTATCCAAAAAAAGAGTTTATCCACTCTGTGGCTTTTGAGAAGAAGTTGGCAGCCGATTTGAGGTGGTTGCAGAGTACCTTATGATCTACCAGGTCGAATGCAGCTGATAGGTCTAAGAGTAAGAGAATAGAAATGTCTCCTCTGTCTTTGCGCTCATCTAGTTGGTTTTTGAGATCAAGGAGTGCCGTTTCGGTTCCATGTCTGGGTCTGAATCCTGACTGTCTTGACCCTAATAGGTTGTTGATCTCCAGGTAGGATTGGATCTGAAGATATGGAGCTTTATCTAGAATTTTGAGGAGGAACAGGACAATTGTTATGGGGCTATAGTTTGTTGGGACATTGGGGTCCAGGTTGGCTTTTTTTTAGGAGAGGTAATATCCAAGCATCTTTAAGGTTGGTGGGCACAGAGCATGATTTAAATGATGCGTTGATAAATGATATGACGAAGGGGGCTAGTTCGTGTGCAACTTATTTGATAATTGGGGCTGGACAGGTGTCCCCGAGACAACGCAAGGGTTTAAGAGATTTGATGATATTCTTGGTTTCCACAACAGAGATGGCTCTGAAATTGAATTGGTTAAGAGGTTTGGTTTGGTTGACAGCAAGTTCTTGAAGGATTGCTTCTTGCATGGCTTGGGCAATGTTGTGGAGGGAGGATTTTTTGGCTGATATTTTGTCTTGTAACATTGTAATTTTGTTGCATAAGGCATTTTGAATGTTAGTGCACCAGGCTTTGTCTTTGATACAAGAGTCTATGGGTGCAATTGGGGATTCTAATTCTCTCAGGATGGAGAAGATTTCCGTGGTATTGGAGTTCGCTTTTTTGATTCGGTCGTTGAATGTCTCTTTTTTTGCCTGAATGATTTGTTTTTTGTAGCTGTTAGTGAGGGCAGTAAGGAGGCTTTTATTGTGAGAAGAAGGATTTTTTCTCCAGCAGGCTTCAGCATGTCGTTTCTCTTTACGTAGGGCTTTTAGGGTAGGGGTGAACCAGGTATTAAGATGTGCAAGTGGTTTGGATTTGGTAAGCTTCAGCGGCACAATGGCGTCTATCGCTGAGTTGATGGTATTGTTATACAGGTCAGCTAGATCGTTAGGGTTAGTGATCAGGCTGGAGTGATTACTGATAGGTTGGATCAGAGGAAGGAGGTTCGATAGTATTATGTTTTTTTGCAGCGGCAGAGGGCAGGAGGAGCACGAGGTTTGGTAGATTTAGGTTGGGGCAGGTCTGAGATGGTCAAGGAGATCAGATGGTGATCAGTAAATATGCATGGTTCAATTGCCGTTATAAGTGAGACGCAAATGATGTCTGCAAACCAGTCCAGTGTGCGACCTTTAGAGTGCGTGGGGCCGTTATTCCGTATAGTGAGGCCTGCTTCCAAAATAGTGTTGACTATGGTGGAGGAATTAGTGTCTTTTGGGTCATTGTATCCTAAGTTGAAATCACCTAATAGAATTATTTGTGTTCCTGGTTTGGCATTGGTGTTTAAGAGGGTGGTTAAGTCTTCTTCAAAGGTGCCTAGTGGACCAGAGGGTCTGTAGATAAGGTGCACCGTGATGGTGCGTGAGGCAGAGATTTCTAGTTTTAAGGAGAGTAGTTCAGCCGATGGCATGGTGATACTATCTATTTCTTTGATGGTAAGGTTGGCTCTGCAAATAAAAGCTATGCCACCTCCTTTGGAAGGGTCTCTATCTTTTCTAAAGATGGTAAAGTTGGGGGGTGTGGCAAGCATTAGGGTAGGGCCAGCAACTTTGTGCAACCATGTTTCAGTGACTGCTAGGAAGTCGAGTTGGTTACAGGTGATGATGTCAGCAATTTCAGAGGTGTGGGCTATTAGAGATCTGACGTTGATGAGACCTCCCTTGAGGTTGTGTGTTGCTTTAGGACTATCGCTAGTGAGGACCTTGTTGGGCAGGGTTTCAGAGGATTTGGTACGGGGTGTTTGGTTGTGGCTGAGTTTCCTTTTATAGGTGTTACTCCTGGCATGTTTTGACTCTGTCTTGGGTAGGCCGTGAGGCGGGTGGGCATGTGGCGGTTTAGGTAGTCTAGTGCCTAGTCTATAGTTCCTTAGATCAGTAGGACAGGCCTGATTCAGTTGAGTCTGGGTGGGGGGAGCAGGCTGTTGGAGTGCCAACTGTGTGTGTCGCTTTCTAGTTGGTTCCCTATCTGTGGGCAGATTGTGGTGGGAGGCTGCCATAATCGATAAGGCAGTAAGTGTTGAGAGAATGGCTAGATAGCGTAAGGGTAAATCAAACGTGGGAGATGTCATAACGGTGTTGGTATGGGGTTAGGCTCTAGAGGGCAGGTGTTTAGCCTGAGAGTTAGTTAGTGTAGTGTGGTGAGGGTAAGCGAAGGGTCAATGCAATTTCACTGTGACACCAACAGGTTAGGGCTAGTAAAGTTTTAGTAATAGTCGGCATGAGGTTAAGTCTGAGTAGCAGCCGCTATGCAGGGGTAATGTAGCTGTTTGTGGTGCCTAAAGATACTGTATCGAGGATAATACATTCACAATCAAGTGCTGCCGGCAAACCTGCACATGTAAATTAGTTCAACGAGACGCTAAAAGAAGGTGGGGCGGTACAGTTGACAATGAGCATAGTATCAGAGCATAAAGGCATGTTGAGGCAATACAATTCAAGGTTACAGTAGTATGGGAAGGTAAGCAGTGGTGGCTAAGGCATACCAGAGTTACTGCCAGTGTTTTCAGGCTGTAAATGTTACTGGCGGCTGCGTCGGTGGGGGGGATTTCTTGCTGGGGTGTAGACAGGAGCGTGGTAGGGCTGGTTCACTCGGAGCAGAGGGACGGGCCCTGGCCTCTGGGCAGCTCTGGACAGGCTCGGGACAGGCGCCTTAGATCAACGCCTTTGTTCGCGGGCCGGCGTTCGTGCTTGCCGGCGCTCGGTGATTGGGTTATGCAGACAGACTGTAGTCAATGATATCAAGGCCAGGCAGGAAGCCAGGCAGAGAGCAAGGCAGTAGATGCTCAGTGCATCTCGGCGGCCATCTTAAGGTACACTTTGCTGGACATGGATAGGTCGGATAAAGTACACGACACGTGCAATGCACCGATCCTGATCACAGGGAGATTGTGTGTAGACACCTGTGAATTGAACAATACTAAAACATTAGAAAGGATTATGACTGAAGACACCAGAACCAATGGAGTCCAAAATCCCAATATGCCTAAAAAATACTCAGAACACTGCTAAACAAGCGCGTGTGCCAGCTGCCATTAAGGTTGTTGGAGTGAAGCACACTAACAGTTAAACTTCAAGATAGGGGATACAAGAATTCCTCCTGTGCTTTTAAGGATACTAACAGGCAGAGGGGAAGCTTTGTTCAGAGACAATGGACTAGTCCACCACCTGGCATGCAAAATCAGATACATGAATGTTGATAACTTGTATACTCAATTAGAGTCGTCCTGCCTGTGACAGTCACTAAATGTAAAACACATATTCAGTTGCCATATATCAAGTAGTCACCTGTAAGCAGCACACTTAAATCCGTGAGTATAATGCCACATATTGGCTAGTGGAATTAGAAATTCTCTTCAATTAACATTTACATAAAACTATTTTCTGTACATAAATAACAAATTCGAACTTTAATTTTCCACAATATCAAAAGCTGCATACAAAAATACATTTGTGTTAACAAATGTACATTATTTCACCCCCTGTGTGTGGGGTGAGTTTCTAGCCTATGCATGAAAGTACAATACAAAGTCTGAAAGGTTACGTTAGGAAAACTATACTATCAATTGAGAACGCACATCATTGATATATCTACTCTATGTGGCAAACCCAGATTCCGACTTTCTGAAAGGACAACAACCATGTCCCCCAGTCTCCTTAAATTACTTTGTATATTTACTGAGGGGTTCTCTAAATCCACCACAAATCACTGGTGAAATCATAGCATTTATTTGGAAGAGCATCTTTTCGATATGAATACCAATGCTAAACTCCCATCCATTCCAATCTTTTAAAAAGCAGATCTATAGCTCTCATAGGTGATGATTTATCAATTCACTATTAAGTATATGAAGCCTGGCCACCGATTCACATTCTAAAGTGTTTGACTGTACATGTGAATACCGCTGGATTCAGTTTATTTTAGCTAGCATTTACAAAATGCTACACTGTCGGCACTTGGAAGTGTTCCCTGTTTTAGATGGCACACACAGCCAATAGAAAACATTGTTGTTCCTATTTAAATGTAATCCCACTCAGCTTTAACTACAGTGAAAGTAAGATATAACTCACTTTAACAAACTGCCATATTATATTCTCCTCATATTAATAATAATTGTTCAGCCCCAGTGCTCCATAAACAGAAGAATGCTATGTTTTTTACAAGAACTCCAATTTCACTTGGCCCTAAATATAGTGAGAATGCACTTTGCATTTCCCACTATAGCAATACATTATTCTATTGGAATTTGGCATCCCCTAGTGGCATTACCACCCCATGTACCTCCAACTCCAGGGACTTAACAGGGCAATAATTCCAGGGGGCTTATCTAATTACATTTGTGGGATTTTCTATATTCATCAGTGACTCTCAGTAAGCCTTGCCTTACTTTTTAGAAAGGATATCTGCTCATGGTAATCGTCTCATGAATAGGGCCAAATCCTCCAGATAATATGCAGGCCCAGCTCTCGTCCATTTGACATAGGTGTTATCCCTTCCATGTAGCTTTTGATTCCAGATTAAGTTTCCTTATCCCTTTTTTCCATAGGTGATATTCCCACACTTTGTTATTATGTTATTACACTTTTTGATTGGTCACATTTTCCTTTAGCTTTCTCAATAGTCAGACAGTCCCAGAGAATACACACCCCAGTTATCATAGGTTCATCCTTATTTCTATGCCCATGAAAAGAAAAAAGGTAGGGAGTTGTATGCTCTTAGCAATTTTTAATGCAAAATATTAATTCATTGAAACACCATGTCACATTGATAAAATATGGATTCCTGGGATCCCCCAGCATGGACAGATGTAGGGACATGCAGCATAAATGTGTACAATACTTTTCATGAAGTTATTAAAATTCATAATTTTAAAAATTATGTAAAATGTAGGCAATTTGAACTCATATGATAGAGAAGTATGTCACAATCATAACATACTTTTCCATTGGATTCTACTTAACATGGTTGGGGTTTCATACGCATAATCGTTTTTAAATGCATGGATAAAATTGATTCAAATGCCCCATTATATTTCTGCAACAGAGTTCCAAAATTGCATTTCATTTCTTAGAATTGTGAGACCCTGCATTAATCATGATAAGTCATATGAACAACTCTCATAGTCCCCATTGTCATTTTCCATTACTGGACATCTGTTTGACTTTATTGCCTTAACTGATGTAAAAAGTAACCTTGATTTGGTGGTGCCGCCATTAGGAGACCAGGTCAGATTTTCATGTGAGCAGTCCTGGGTCTTATCAATTTAGGACCCCTGTAGATTTAGCTTTGGAGGAATGTTAAGATGTATTTATTAGAATATTCACTTGAAAAGTGTGGGGGCACATCATTAACTTATAGATACTGGTGCAGATGTCCCTATTTTCTATGAGCCCAATTTGTTTACATGATTATAGGTAAGCAGACTTTATTTAGCCCAGATGACCCTGCCAAATCACCTGGGATAAAGTGGAGTTTAACTGGTGATGAAGTCAAGCCGAAATCAGAACATCATAATTTTTTGTCCCAAAAAAGGCCTATTTTATTGTATTGACATTGTCACTTCCCTTAGAAAAATCCAATTCCCTTCTAGCTCACTCTGCATTATCCCTTTGGGCAGTTCCTGATCCTCGAGGTCAATCACCTCCCAGCCTCCTTGACTTTTAAATCCCAAAAAAGGCCTATTCTGTTGTATTGACATTCTTTCTAATGGCGTCACTCCTTTGTGCTCAACATATCATGAATAATAAACATATTTCAATTTGAATGCTATCAGATTGTACACTGTGATGCATATTTTTGAAACAAATGCTAAGATTTTGGCTTATACGAAGACAAGAGGGTTTGCTTTTACAAGTGCAATTTCATTCATGGGAGCTGGTGAGAAACAGATATCATGAATGAAGGTATACATGATGTGGGTGCCTCCTGCTTTACTTTAACGCTGTCCCCATGTCTCTTAGTGTTTTGTTTCCCTACACACTTCCTTCACCCCTTTTGTCACTTCCCTTAGAAAAATCCAATTCCCTTCTAGCTCACTCTGCATTATCCCTTTGGGCAGTTCCTGATCCTCGAGGTCAATCACCTCCCAGCCTCCTTGACTTTTAAATCCCCAGAACTCTGGCACATGCTCTTTGCAGCCCACTGGGTCTCTTGAGTCCCCACCTCAGGGCTATTTATGCAGACCCCTGGGCCCACGCAGCAACCACCTGTCTCCTGCTTTTCAAATTTTTCTGTCTCTATCCTCCAACTCCGGAACTCTGCCCCAGTCTCCTCTCTGTGACTCCTTCTCCAGCAACGTCTCCAGCTGCTTCTCCAGTTTCTTCTCTATACATCTACAGCCAGCTCCAGATGAGCTCCTCCTCTTGGTTCCACCATATACCGGCTGGGCCAATGGGGTTTTCAGGGTTTTGGCTGCTCTTTCTAGCATCCCTCTGGTCTAAAAGGACTTGAGTGTGACAGATGGGATGGGGATTGGAAGCCATGCTCAGCATGTTGAGAGGGGTTAGAGCCCTGTTATGATACTTGGGATTGGCTCATCCCTCCCCATGGGGGGTCCTCCTTCTGCCTAACAAAGCCTGGTCTGCCTGTCAGCCTCTCCAAGTAAAATCAAATGTGTTGGTTTAGTATAGGGATCTTGGGAGTCATAGTTCTTTGGGAGTGGGGGTGTCCCTATTGTCTGCTGGACCATACCACATGTGCCATATTGTTTTCCTAATTCACCTTTCTCTTTATGTGGCTGGCTTTGGGACAGGCTGACTGTCACTGGGATACCCTGGCCTTTCTCATGTCCTTTCTTTGTTGTCATATATTTAGAAGCAATTTCAAGACCCATGTATACAGGATTTGTCAGCTCCATGGGAACGCTTCCTTTTGATTCTCCTAAAATGTGACAAGCCCCTGCCTTCCATACGTGGCGTGGAGGGCA
Organism: Ambystoma mexicanum; assembly: GCF_040938575.1. Taxonomy (NCBI): domain Eukaryota; kingdom Metazoa; phylum Chordata; class Amphibia; order Caudata; family Ambystomatidae; genus Ambystoma; species Ambystoma mexicanum. The sequence continues at coordinate 1,132,415,898 of NC_090933.1, read as the reverse complement.
TAGCCCTGGGTTCTTCCCAATGCTAACCAGGGCCCAGCATCACATTGCTTGTGGTATGTCCCAGTCCCCTAGTTGACACCACCACCCAGCAAGATGATCAGGCAGGGGATATTGTCACAGTGGTAATTCTTTTCTGTTTTGTAACTCCCTCCATAGGGATTCCTTTTCATGTTGGCTAACATGTATCTAATTCATGATATCTTGATTTACAGTTTCACAGCTGGTTACTTTTTTACTCAACTGCCATTTTTGTTCAACTGATGCTGGAAGGTCATTCAATACTTTTTCAGTTTTTTATTCTCAATATCACATTTTTATATGCAGCTTTTGTCAATCTCGTGCAGACATCCTGTTTTTATCTCCTTGTGGGTGTGCTTGTGTCAATTGTAGAGTAAGTTGGTGTTTCCTTGGATAACAGTCTCTGTTTCTTTGACTATTTGGGTTCTGTTTTGCGTTAGTACATTTAAATAAGCCCTAGCTACTTCCTTATCAATGTGTTTTGAATGTTCCTCTTTACTGACTTTCAATTATGTTGTTATTGTCATCATTTTATCCAGCAAGGCATGAATCATACTTTGCATTGTATTTGTTCTCGTGTATAAGCACAGACTGCAAGTATCCTTAAGACTCAAAAACTCAGTATGCTTTCTTTTGCCTGTATTTGTGTTTTATTTCACTTTGCATCTGTTTTATGAAGATTTGTTGTTGCTATATAGAAGTCTGATCAACCTCCATTGACTCTCACCACTGTTTCTATTATTCTAATCACTGATTGGAAATGTGCTGCTATTTAGTAATGATACTGTCTTCTGGGAAGATTCTTGGTATTTTTTAATGTCGGCATCACATGCATCACTCGACCCTCCACCAATTTCAGGAGGAAGAATGCATTAGAGGAAAGATTTAGCACCATTAATTGTTCACATTTTTTGTTAGTAGTTTTAACGACAGGTCCATTTGTGCCTGTTATTCACAAATGTGGAGTGCCACATTTATTAGTGTGTCATGCAGCGGTTTCAACATTCCCAAATACTGATATCCCGATTATTCATGGAGAAATGGCCTTGATTTTTTTTAAATGTTGACGAATGTTTGAGATATTTTTTATTTGATATTTGACTATGATATTTGACTATGACTCATAACAAAAACTGATACTCTATAATCAATAGTCAAATAAACAGTCTGTCTCACTAACACCTCCTCCACAGTTTGTTCCCATTATTCTGTACCACAACAACAATTGGTCACAAACACACAAAGCCAATATTTAAATGAAATATCTGGTACAAATTAATACGTCTTTGGGCATTGTCTTTGTATGTTCATTTCAAGACTGCTTGTATCTTTTGTGCGATTGGTCCCTGAGAACAATGCATTTGCCCCAGCAAAAACACCCTCACACGTACTTGTGATCTTGTGCACAATTCAGTATTAAGAAATATGCATTTGCTGTCCCTCCCATGCTCTACTGGGCATATCATAGCAATCAAGTACTCAGTCTGTAGTCTGTTGTGAAACTCTAATGGTCTTCATAAACAGATACTGTGGATGCATATATAAGAATAATATCCCTAAAGATAACCATAATTAGTCAAAGTTGATGATTCTCGGAAAAGGGAAAGGAATGAAGGTAAAATATTAACTACCCCGAACTAGACTGCATGGTACTAGAGAAGGTTGTGAAGTTGAAATACTTGGATGTTACCATCTCTTAGAATCTACTATGGGGTGTGCACATCACCACGGGGTTGAATAAGGCGGAGAGGTTGTTAAAATCAATGTTTAATTTTTGTCATGAGATATGTGACCAAATAATTCCAAAATCTTGACTTCAGATTTCAAGCAAAAGTAGGCGAGAGCATATCCTGTGCGTGGTAACATTGGTGTAAGAAGCTCACTGCTTCCCGTCAAATCTATTGTACGTTCTTTTGTGATCAAAAGAGCATTGTTCCTCCTGTGTTTATAAATAAATAGGTATAAATACATACATTAAAATATATATATTTGCTCATCCCGCATTTCTTTCTTGGCTCCAGTGTAGGTAGATTTCCGCTCCCCTATTACAATATGGCTGCCATTGAATCCATGCCTCCATGCACCCTTCCTTCCATTGACACAGTGAAAGGACTACATGATTTTATAACTATGCTTTCGTCCTTTTTTCCTTTACGTGACCAAGCGCTCAGTCGAGCGTGAAACGCGTTGTCTGCAGGTCGTGCCTATGGGCGTCCTGCCTCTGTTTCTGCTGCTTTCCCAGCCGTGTTTTTTACACACTTTTGTGTTCGTTTCATTAAACTTTCTTATGCCTTCCTCGTGTGAGCTGCGCCTTTTTGTTTGGATTTTGCCATCTGATCCGCAGAGAGTGCGGTCTTCTCTTCCCTCTCTCCTCTCTTTTCTTCTGAATATACATATATATATATATAAATGGATGAATAGAAAAATCCATTGGAGCCAAGTCACACACTCCACAGCGCCCCTAGTAGCCATCGCTGGAAGTTCACCTCCAGTTCTGAGCCCAAAAATCAAAGCATTTTGGGTATGCAAATTATGGCTACTATGTTGGGCAAACTAGTAAACCTCTACATAAACGCATGAACCTCCATTGTCAAAGTGTGAAGCGATGTACTAACGAGAGTCCAGTAGGTGAGCATTTTTCAGAAGCTAATCATACCCTTGATGATCTCAAGATTGCTGTACCCCGGGGTAATTTAAGGACTGGCAAAGCCAGAAAGACCTATGAATTCAAATGCATTCACATTTTCAATACACTGGCAGGGGGCTTGAACAGGCATTGCATTTTGATGAGTCACTATTCCAACTAACAGACTTTCACTTTTTACACTCATTGAGATACAGGGACCACAACAACCACACTTGAGACTTTCCATCATTTTTTCCAAAGCCATTCACAGACATTCGACTGGCACTGCACCAGCCACCCAAGCATCTCTAAGGTAATGAATTGTTGTCAAACTCCCTCCAACACAGCCCCATCTGCCGAAACCTTTCCAGAAATGTGTCATGGCCCTTGTCCCTAGTCAAACGCCACCTTTTCCTCTTGATTGGGATATAACACAATCCCGATATGGTATTTGACACAAAGTTAGCAAACTAGGCTCCACGGGTCACATGCCTAACACATAAACTGGCTGTATATCCCCTCTTCCAGACCTCTAGAGGCACAAGCCTGATATGTTGATTGTGCTGCTACTGATCTTGTAAAGGGACTGGCCTGACACACCGAGATTCAACTGGATTGCACATACAATGACTGACACCAAACCAACCCCTCCTGCCTTCCTGAGAGCACACTAACAGGGTGGTCTGTTTTTTCATTTCTTTTTCCTGCTCTCCACTTTAACTGACCTTTGGCCTATTTAACACAGTGTACCATGTAGGCCATGAAGAATGCAATGTGTGAGCGAGTTGAACACCTGCATGCCTTTCTCAGCAAAAGTACAAATCCGGTACAGACAGACACAGATAACGTGGTATCTGCAGGAGGGTCTATGTAAACTGTAATGCTTTGATGTTTTTCAAATGCTTCATTTCATCTCTGCCTGAGAAAGTGGAGACATTCCACTAAAGCTTGCAAATATGCAAAATAAATGACTTTGTCAGCCTAATTAAGTTATCGACTCTTTGTTTTCATCTGGATCAACATAATATACATATATATATATTTTCATTACATGGCCACGGTAGGGGTCCCAAAACTTCTTTTTTCCCATAGACATAATAGGAAAAAACTTTGCTCATGCCTACAGCCCAAACCGCTGGACGGATTTACACCAAATTTGCGGCGGGAGTGGCGGGTTGGTCCCGAAAGCGTGCTTTTTTTATTTGGTGTAAATCCGTCCAGTAGTTTTTTAAAAAATGACAAAAATGTAAGTGAAAAAAATGAGTGATATCTGTGTCCGCTTTGCGGACACACTCCCCTGTTCGCTCCGCGGACAGGACGGGGATTGGGCAAGCGCTTGCGTGATGTCCGCGGACATCTGACGTGCTTTGCTATTGGCTGCCGTCAAGCGTGCAGTGCGTCGTATTGTGAGAGACGCCCGCCATCTTTGTTTATCAGAGCGTTGCACAGTAAGCTCTGTGTCTCCCCTGTTCCACCCCACCCCCGCTCATGCCCCGTGTCTCCCAGTGGCGTAACACAAAATGTGGGGGCCCCCCTGCGAGCCATGCTGAGGGGGCCCCCCAACTCGGCAAAAAATCACGGGTCGCGCCCCACTCTAGGCGGGCCTAGATTGTCAAGCTTGCGCACTAAGCATGAACGTGCTGCTGAAGGGGTATGCCGCACACTGCACTAGGAAAAAGATATAAATATGTGTTTTAATGCAATATACAGCACACTTTCTGAGATAAATTGGCTATAAAGCCAGAGTGTTTGCAATTGTTTTGTAGGGTAACACAATCCAATACATGCAAGTCACCAACAGTGCACAGGAACATTAATGCTTTGCTATTAAGAATGCCATGCCACATTGAAAACATATCCCACTGGCTGCACAAAGTAGACTAGTGTAAACATGTAATAACATTATAGTAAAGCATGCCAGGCAAAATGTAGACATACCTAGACTGGTTGCAGCAAAATACCAGTCAAAGCAATAACACTCATCAAGAAGAGAGCACACATTAAAGCATGTGTCTCTGCGGCCTCGAACAACACGGCCAAACTCTTTAAAATCTGCAAGGAACTGGTCAATCCTGTTGTGGTCTATACCTCTCCTGTTCCCTGCCAGGCCCTCTGTACAGCTCTGGCCTCTCATTTCTCTGCTAAATCTCAGGACATCCTGTCCTCTATGTCCTCTTCCTCTCTCGGCCCCTTTTGGCCATCGCTACCTCTCCTCCTCCTTTTTCCTCTTTCTCTCTGACAACACCTGACGAGGTTTCTAGACAAGTCCGATCTATGAAAGTGTCATCCAAACAGGTGCTCCGATGCTCCTCCAGAGCCAAAGCCCATATTGACACCCTCGCTCCAGCCTTGGACGATTTCTGTAATCACTCTTTCGCCACTGCAATGTTCCCCTCTCCCTTTAAGCACTCCCTTGTGCACCCACTCATCAAGAAGCCGTCTGCTGATCCTACCTGGCCGGAAAACTATCACTCAATCTCCATCACCCCTTTCCTGAGCAAACTCTTGGAAAAGCTTGCCATCTCCCAGCTTACTCTCCACACTGAATCTGTTGGTTGTCTCCATGACCATCAGTCTGGCTTCAGAGCTGGCAGAGGCATGGAAACTGATCTCCTTAACACCTGTGCTGCTCTCTAATCTTGATTCCAGCATTCCTTCTGTTCTCATCCTTCATCTTTCCTCTGCTTTCGACAGGGTCAATGTCGCCATCCTGATCAATCGACTCTGTGAGAGCCTGGGCATCACGGATCAGACCCTAAAGTGACTGACCTACTTCCACTTGGACCGCCACTCCGCTCCCAGGTCCATCGTGGTCCCATTCTCTCTGCCACCTCTCTCTACCTGTGGCATTCCCCAGGGCTCTATCCTCTCACGCTGGTTTTTCAACCTCTACTTGGCCACTTTTGCCTCCCTGATCTCTACCTTCTACTCTAACTTTCAATGTTATGCGGATGACTCAGCTTTCCTTCAAGCTCCCCTCAGCCTCCTCTCCTCTCTTGCTCATTCCTGACTGTCTATCCACGATTCAGGATTGGTGCACCTTCAACGATTTCTGCCTTAATGCCAGTAAGACAGAGATCCTTCTCATTGGGACCCTTACCTCTGCGTTTCCATTCTCACTATAGCAGACCACCTTGGGCCCTCTTCCTTTGCCTTCCTGCGAGGCAAAAAACATTGATGTCATCTTCAACGCCACACTCTCTTTCTCTCCTCATATCTCGGACATCACCAAGAAGTCCCACTACCAGCTGCTCCTCCTCAAAGGGACTCTTCCCTTTCTTACTCTCCACCAGAAGCTCACTGTCTCTAGGCTGGACTACTGCAACAGCCACTTTCTCAATCTGTCTTCCTCTAGTCTCCGTCATCTGCAAATAATCCCGAACAGGACGGCAAGACCTAGCCTTGGCCTCAAGCCCTGGGATTATATTTCTCTAGCCCTGAAATCTCTCCACTGGCTGCAAGGATCAAGTTCAAGAACCTTTGCATTGCCCACAAGGCTTTCTGGGGCCAGTGCCCACACTAAATTCAATGCTCTCTTCCAAAATACCTTCTTTCTCTAGCCCTTCACTCAGCTACCTCCAACTCTCTAAGGCTTAGACATTTCTCCAGGCAGAGAGTGGGGGTAGACGTCTCTCCTCTGCTGGTGCCTCCCTCTGGAATGGCCTCCCTGTCCCTCTCAAACTTGAGGCGAACAACCTGAAGTTTCGGAAGCAGCTAAAAACGTTCCTCTTCTCCGCTGCTTTCGCTCTATCTCCCCCCCTGCTGACCTACCTGTCTGCTGTACCTACTGGCTGCTTGGCTACCCTCAGAGTCTCTCTGAGTCCAGGCTCTTTCTTGATTGGTCACCCTTGCACTGCCTCCGGGCCTACCATGCACTTAGGGGCAGTAACTGTAACCCTGCAGTCCCTTGTTCTCCTTGCACAACCAATTTCTGCTCTGCCCTGGCTACACTTACTCAGAGCAGTGCTGCCCTTTTTTCCCCTCCCCTCTCACTTGCACTTCCCCCCCTCCCTTTCCCCTTGCACTTCTCGTTCTCGCAATGACACAAGGCCTAGTGAGATCATCTGTCTTGTTCTCCCTCTACCATCCCCCCCTTGTGTACACTTGTGTACAGGCGCGTTATAAATGACTTGAATCACATCATATCATTTTATCACAGATGCCCAGAAAAATATACAATGCCGCAGTAAGAAATGGCTAGACTGGCAGCACCCAAATGCCAATCTAGCCAGGTAATTAAAGTTAGCAGGACTGCTTTATCAGAAATGTTCAGTTAAAAGAAAGGCATACCAAACTGAGGAATGACTAGACTGGCTGCATCAAAATGCCTCTCTAGCCACTAATACCACATATCATGCCTGCTTAGCCTGGACATGGACAACCATTATGATTTATCACACAATCCCGCCCCCCCACACATCCCCTCTCCCTCCCACCCACTACCCCAACCTCCACAATCAGCTCCTTGGCCCAGAATTACCTCTGCGTCCCTCTTCCTTGTCCCAGAGCTTACGTATGAGGCACCTTGTCTCATAGGTAAGTACTGGGATGAGGAGCAGTGGGACTAGGAGTGATGAAGATTACAGGTAGCTAAATCAGGCATTACCTCCATGTATCTCTACCTCTTCCTAGTACTTGTGTATGAGGCAGAGTGCCTCACACACACGTACTGCCTCATACATAAGTACTGGGACGAGGAAGAATAGGTCTAGGAGTAAGCAAGGCATTAAACACAAGTAGTAGTGCAACACCATTGAGTTAACTGGGCTTCAGCACTACCCCCCTGACATTTTGGGCTATATTGACTCAACCTGGCTAACCTTTAGAGCAGTTGCCGGACCGAACAGGACACAGATGTTAAACGGCACCTGGTTTTTGCTGTTGACAAGAACCCAGCAATTACCAACGTAAAGCATTTCACGGTTAGTACCTGCATTCAAATGCCACATTGTTTAGGCAATTGAAATCGTGATGTGGGTTTAGTACTTTAATGCCAGGGGAGTGATTGGAAGGGTAGAGAGGGAACAGGAGACTTATAGGAGAGAGTTAACTTCTTGTCACATTGAATCTTCACTAGAATAGTCTCATTAAAATGCATTAATAATTTGGATGCGCCCACTAAAATACGTTTCCCCCTCCCCACCGCATGTGAAGTTAGCGCCTCTCCCAACATTTGAAGGGTTAGCCCCCCCGAAATGAAGGTTTTGTTGTGCCCCTGTACACAAGCACACACACCATTCACCATATACACACCCAGTCATCCATACATTTAAGTGTGCACCCTTTCTCCATACACTCACACAGGCAGCCACCTATACATTTAAGTGTGCACCCTTTCACCATGCAGGCACACCCACACAGCCACCCATACATTTAAGTGTGCACCCTTTCACCATACACATGCAGGCAGCCAGCTATTCATTTGAGTGTGCACCCTTTCACCATAGACTCACACATGCACATGTCATGGAGTTGAGGGGAGCCCTATTACTTCAAAAAGAAATTGGGGCTCATTACAGGTCCAGCGGTAACCATGCCAGTGCTACCGGCGGGTTGCCGCCGGACCCGTAAAAAATTACTAGCGCCTGACTTCCCGGTGCCACCGTGCTATTTCAAGTCCGGCGGCTGGGAAATCAGATGCCGGTAATTTTGTTAATCCCCAGACTCCACGGGAATGGGGACACGGAAGCACCTGCACCATTGTTAACGGTGCCGGTGCTTCCGTGACAGGTCTGCCTACTGTGGATGCTGTGCCGGCAGGGTCAGACCTGTCGGGCAAGGCAGCCCCACCAGGCAGACCTGTAATATGCCGGTCCGGAAACAACAGTACCTGTAAACTCACCAGCACCATTGTTTCCAGACCGGCATGGTCAGAATGAGCCCCATTGTTTCTTTTTTAAGTCACTATAACTTCATTAAGAAATTATTTCAGTTAAGGACCGAACCATAACCAAAATAATTTCTTTATGATGGCTGAGTGACTTCAAAAACAAACTATTTCTTTTAGAAGGCATAGGGCTCCCCCTCCACCCCATGACATGGAGGCCTCCAGCCTAGGGTCTTCCATGTCATGGGGTAGGGGGTCCCTCGGACTTCAAAAAGAAAGTTTCTTTTTGTAGTCACTCTGCCTTCATAAAGAAATGATTTCTGTTACAGAAATGTTCTTTATGAATGCAGAGTGAATTTCAAAAGAAACTTTTTTTTTTTAGTTTTTATTTTTTTTTACTGGGGCCCCCTCCTAGGACATGTGCTGGCAGGGCCCCCCACACCACGGGCCCCCCCGCACTGTGGGGGCTGCGGGGGCCCCTGTTACGCCAGTGGTGTCTCCCTCGTGTTACCCCCACCCCCCGCTCATGCCCCATGTCTCCCTTGTGTTCCCCCCAACCCCCGCTCATGTCCGTGTCTCCCTCGTGTTCCCCCCACCCCCCGCTCATGCCCCGTGTCTCCCTCATGTTCCCCCCACCCCCCGCTCATGCCCCGTGTTTCCCTTGTGTTACCCCCCACACCACCCCGCTCATGCCCCGTGTCTCCCTCATGTTTCCCCCACCCCCCGCTCATGCCCCGTGTCTCCCTCGTGTTCTCCCCACCCCCCGCACATGCCCCGTGTCTTGCTCGTGTACCCCCCCACCCCACGCTCATGCCCCGTGTGTCTCCTGTTGCCCCCCACCCCCTGCTCATGTCCCGTGTCTCCCTCGTGTTTCCCCCCACCCACCGCTCAAGCCCCGTGTTTCCCTCGTGTTACCCCCACCCCCCGCTCATGCCCCGTGTCTCCCTCCTGTCCCCCCACCCCCCGCTCATGCCCCGTGTCTCCCTCATGTTACCCCCCACCCCCCGCTCATGCCCCGTGTCTCCCCTGTTCCACCCCACCCCCCGTGTCTCCCTCATGTTACCCCCCACCCCCTGCTCATGCCCCGTGTATGCCCTGTTCCCCCCACCCCCTGCTCATGCCCCGTGTGTGCCCGGTTCCCCCACCCCCGTTCATGCCCCATGTGTGCCCTGTTCCCCCCACCCCCTGCTCATGCCCATTGCGTGCCCTGTTCCCCCCACCCAGCTCATGCCCTGTGTCTCCCTCCCGTTCCCCCCACCCCATGCTCATGCTCTGTGTCTCCCTCCTTTCCCCCCACCCTCCGCTCATGCCCCTTGTCTCCCCTGTTCCCCCCACCCGCCGCTCATGCCCGGTGTCTCCCCTGTTCCCCCCACCCCCCGCTCATGCTTCGTGTCTCCCTTGTGTTACCCCTCACCCCCCGCTCATGCCCCATGTCTCCCTCGTGTTACCCCCATCCCCCGCTCATGCCCCGTGTCTCCCCTGTTCCCCCCACCCCCTGCTCATGCCCCGTGTGTGCCCTGTTCCCCAACACCTCCTGCTCATGCCCCGTGTTCCCTGTTCCCCCCCAACCCCCGCTCATGCTTCGTGTCTCCCTTGTGTTACCCCCCACCCCCCGCTCATGCCCCATGTCTCCCTCGTGTTACCCCCATCCCCCGCTCATGCCCCGTGTCTCCCCTGTTCCCCCCACCCCCTGCTCATGCCCCGTGTGTGCCCTGTTCCCCCCACCTCCTGCTCATGCCCCGTGTCTCCCTCCCGTTCCCCCCGACCCCCCACTCATGCCTCGTGTTTTCCCTGATCCCCCCACCCCCCGGTCATGCCCCGTGTCTCCCCTGTTCCACCCCACCCCCTGCTCATGCCCCGTGTCTCCCTCCTTTCCCCCCACGCCCCATTCATGCCCCGTGTCTCCCTCCCGTTCCCCCCACCCCGCTCATGCCCGTGTGTGCCCTGTGTTTTCCCTGTTCCCCCCAGCCCCCGCTCATTCCCCGTGTCTCCCCTGTTCCACCCCACCCCCTGCTCATGCCCCGTGCCTCCCTACTTCCCCCCACCCCCTGCTCATGCCCCGTGTCTCCCCTGTTGCCCCCAACCCCCCGCTCATGCCCCGTGTTTCCTTCCTTTTCCCCCCCACACCCTGCTCATGCCCCGTGTCTACCTCCGTTCCCCCCTACCCCCCGCTCATGCCCACATGTCTCCCCTGTTCCCTCCCACCCCCCGCTCATGCCCCGTGTCTCCCTCCTTTTCCCTCCAACCGCCGCTCATGCCCACGTGTCTCCCCTGTTCCTCCCCACTCCCCGCTCATGCCCACATGTCTCCCCTGTTCCCCTCCACCCCCCGCTCATGCCCTGTGTCTCCCTACTGTTCCCCCAACCCCCGCTCATGGCCTGTGTCTCTTTCTTGTTCCCCCCGCCCCCTGCTCATGCCCTGTGTCTCCCTCCTTTCCCCCCACCCCCTGCTCATGCCCCGTGTCTCCCTCCTTTTCCCCTCCAACCCCCGCTCATGCCCACGTGTCTCCCCTGATCCCTCCCACCCCCCACTCATGCCCACGTATCTCCCCTGTTCCCCCCACCCCCGCTCATGCCCACGTGCCTCCCCTGTTCCCCTCCACCCCCCGCTCATGCCCTGTGTCTCCCTACTGTTCCCCCCACCCACCGCTCATGGCCCGTGTCTCTCTCTTGTTCCCCCCCACCCCCTGCTCATGCCCTGTGTCTCCCTCCTTTTCCCCCCACCCCCCACTCATGGCCCCTTGTCTCCTCTGTTCCCCCCACCCCCTTCTCATGCCCCGTGTGTGCCCTGTTCCCACCCACACCCCGCTCATGCCCACGTGTCTCCCCTGTTCCCCCCACCCCTCGCTCATGCCCATGTGTCTCCCCTGTGCCCCCCACCCCCCGCTCATGACCCGTGTCTCCCTACTGTTCCCCCCACGCCCCGCTCATGGCACGTGTCTCTCTCTTGTTCCCCCCACCGCCTGCTCATGCCCCGTGTCTCCCTCCTTTCTCCCCCCACCCCCTGCTCATGCCCCTTGTCTCCCCTGTTCCCCACCACCCCCGCTCGTGCCCCGTGTCTCCCTACTGTTCCCCCCACCCCCCCTCATGCCCCGTGTCTCCCTCCTTTTCCCCCCCACCCTCCGCTGATGCCCTGTTGTGTTCTCTTTATACACCCCGCCTTCCCTTTCCATGGTGGCCATCTTGGTAAAATATTTTCCTTCCTACACCGGGACGCCGCAGGCACCCCGGTTTGGGAAGAAAAATCTTTTTTTTACCACCCAGGGTTCCCACTTTAAGGACCTAAGATGCTAGTGGTCTTCATCTATTGAAAAGGATGTTATGGTGACGTTGCACTAATAAAAACCTATGAAATTCAGTAAAAAAAAAATGTGTTGCAGGGATGTTATGTTAAGTTGCACTAATAAAAACCTATGAAATTCAATGAAAAAACTTTGTTAAAGGGACGTTATGGTTAAGTTGCGCTACTAAAAACCTATGAAATTCAGTGAAAAAACTTTGTTAAAGGGACGTTATGGTTAAGTTGAGCTACTAACAACCTATGAAATTCAGTGAAAAAACTTTGTTAAAGGGACGTTATGGTTCCAAGTAAAACCGAAAAACCCTTGAAATTCACCATTTATGGTAAGCTAAGCGACCATAACTCGCGCCACCACCGTGCACTGCTAAGACTAACAACCACGACATCAAAGATGACATCACAAATGTCATTGATGACATCACTGATGACATCACATGTCTGGCTCACTCTTTTTTCTTTTGCTGACATATCTAGGCCACATGGTTTTCTTCAGTAACAGTCAGAAACTAAACATTTTATTTTGTTTGTAGACGTATCCTTCAAGTAGGTTCTTACAGTAATTTCCTTAGAGTCCAGTCACATCATATGAAACATATACATGGGGGAAGACACAAGCTTGAAAGACAGCAATCCTTTTTGTGCATAAAGATAATCAATAGACTTATCAGCACTTTCTGATAGTTCTGTTGTTTTTTATGGCTGTACTTTCCCCGTACATGGTCATATTTGTATACATTGTACTCACACTACTTTGCTTAGGGTCTAATCACATCAAGTGATACATAATCATAGGGTAAATAGCAGCTTTGAAACAGAGCAATCATTTATTTGCATGAAAATAATCAGTTAGGTTATGAATTGTTTATGCTACTTGTGCTTTTTTTGCTAACTTCACTTTCCCTTTATATACCCATATTGGTATGTGTTCTTGTCTCTTTTTGTGTTTTGTCTATAGTAATGCAATTATGTAATACATGGGTTTTATTAGCTACTTATTACATATTTCACAGCACACAAAAATCTATTAAGAAAACAATTATCATTTCATTATTCAACATACTAACATTACGAATATTATACCTTCATCTTGTACGCTGCACACAATGCTATGTTTCTGCCTGAGTAGCTTAGTATACTATATAGAACCCCATAATAGAATGCTATTTATATCAATGCATCATTTAATGCACTAATTAGGGTATGATATTTATTGCAATGATCCTTGACACTTTTTTCACAACATTATATTAAGAATCCCTTGTACACATATTTCATGAAAAGTACATACACATATGATGTCATCAGTGATGTCATCAATGACATTTGTGATGTCATCTTTGATGTCGTGGGTGTTAGTCTTAGCAGTGCAAGGTGGTGGCGCGAGTTATAGTTGTTTAGCTTACCATAACTGGCGAATTTCAAGGGTTTTTCGGTTTTACTTGGAACCATAACGTCCCTTTAACAAAGTTGTTTCACTGAATATATATATATTATATATATATATGATCTCCTGTTCGAGAGCAAGATGGGATTATCGTTGAATGAGCTACTAATAATGGAATATTTCCAATAATTCCACGGCCACACCCAATCCCACGCTGTTAATGATAGCCCCGATGCCTAATTCCCAGCTACATCGTTTGGATAGTAACTCTGACAGGAGACTATTCACCCTATCCAAGTTGAACTGCCTCACGGCTTGTTTCAACTAGTAAAGCTAAGGTGTACAGGAGGAGGGGGGGAACTGCAGAAAGCTGAGGCTGTTCAGGGTTGGCACCCACGATAACCTTCATGGCAGTACTGACAGCTAAGAGAGGTGGATTGTACAGATGTCGAATCCCCATGTGGGACTTAGTAAATGGGGAAGAAGCATGAGGACTCACTCCCTGCCCCCTCTGGGATCACACTTAGATCTTTTTTCAGTTGTTTGGCACTTAGCCTGTGTTGTATCTGAAGGAGGCCAGTGAGGTAGCTGAAAAGGAAGGGAGGAGTGATGGTGGGGTGCTTGCCAGTGCCCATTGGTGTTCCCAGGGCTGTACGCTATGGCAGGCACCAATGAGTATGCTGGAGTTCAGAGGAGTTGTGGGGGAACTTCCACCTTAGTGGATCCCAGGGATCTGTAGTCTAATGGATGAATGATGCATTGGTCTGCAATGGTTACCAGGAGACCACACAGGATTGCCTTTTACCTGCTTGCCCCATGGGGAATCTACCTATGAACTGCAGAGGTACAACTGTGATGAACTATTTTAGGTTCAGTGCGCTTCTGCTTTTGCCTGATACAATGGACTTTCTACGTTAAGAGTTGGTTAAGATTGTGTGGGAATGATGTGGATAAGTGGCTCCTTTTCTGTTGTTCTTCATTGTTCTCCATGTTACCCATGTCTCACCATACCTGCAATACCCACTCAATATGCCCTTAGCCTGCTTCTATTATATATTCACCTAACCTCTTATTGAGCTGTTTAAAAAGCATAACAGGACTTGAACAGTATGTTCTTCTGGGTTATCTTGCTTAGCCTGCCAGTCAGCTATTATTTGGAATTTTGGGGACCCTCTTATTAGGGTAAGATAAAGTGACTGAGCTGCCGCTGGCAACTCCTTTTCTACACTACACTTGTTTCCCATGCCCAGGTAGACTTTTCTTCTGATGGTGTCCCATGTGTTGTGAGGTGTAGTCACTGTGAACCCATGGCCAAGTGATGGTCGTCCCTGCTGTTTTGCTCACTCTTCATCCAGGTTTTTTGGATGACCCTAATCCCACTCCATCATCCCTCCCAGGGGCTTTTGATAGGGTCATCACTAAACCAATTGCAAGTTTTATACATAGGGCCTGGCACTAAAGAGCAAAATCCATCAGCGGTGTTTGAGTTTAAGGCACCCGAGTGTTATGCCTTCTCGGGGCTGCGAGTGAGAATGATAGATACATTGATTCATCTCTTTCACCTTGCTCTCCCCATCCGCTAAACAGCTTCTTTTGTGGATGAACAAGACGGTGATGTAATTTGTGTTTTAGTTATGGCTCTTTCAGGTTGATGGTATTTATTGTGTTCTATATCTAATACCTCATTGGACTGCTGATGTGTTTTAATCTATAATTTGTATACTACTCTGTAATACGTCATTGGATTGTTGTTGTGTTGTAATCTCTATTGTATTTAATGCTATGTGTTCCTATTTTTTGTACTTTATCTTGTCACGAATGGCCTGAAGAGCCGACAGTGTAAATAAAATCAATCAATCACTCTGCTGCTGTGATCATGATGTTTTTTTTGATCTTTCTGTCAATGTGGGTGTTTTGTCTTGCCATTACTATTTTCTCTTCTTGTATACGTTTATCATTATACATGTTTCCGAACTGTCTAAAACCGATAAGAAGCCTCCTCTGGGGCATTCATGTGCTCTTTTGAATAAGTAAACCATCAATTAATGTATCATGATACAGCATACATGTTTCTCCGGTCCATGACAGCAAAAATCAGTGGCACATCTACTCATCAGATTTCCCTTTTATAATAATAATAAGAATCGCTAATCATTCATCTTTCTAAACTCTCATGGCCTTGCCTCTTCTCTAAAACCACAAAAGCCTGGGATATCCTATCCACACTTCTATTGCTCCCTCTCCTCTTTTCTCCTCACCGTCTGGCACTCCCACCCTTCCCTCACTCACCACCTCAACTGAACTTCTACTAGTTCATGCTCTTCTCTGTGAACCTGTCCTTTGTCCCCAATCCCCCCTTTGCACTACAAACTATTAGGCAGCGTGTACCCACTCACCTCTCTTGCATCCTAATATTTCTTGATCTATATGCAGTTTTAGATACTGTGCACCACCTGTCCTTTTTGAAAGCCCTTGTTCCCTTGGATTCAAGGACACTGCGCTGAACTTTGTGGTCTCCTATCTCACTAATCATCCTTTCTCCATCTCCTGGAACTCTAGTTCCTCTTTCCCCATTCCTCTTCCAGGAGGAGTCCCCCAAAGCTCAGTACTTGGACAACTCCTTTTTATTTTATACACCTCCTCTCTTTGCCAACTCAACTCTTCCTTTGCCCTTCACTGCCACCTCTTTGTGGATCTTAGCCATATTTTTATTCCATCCCATCCTTCACTTTAGCTTTTTCAGATTGAATCCCCAGCTTCCTCAATTCAACCACCACTTGGTGGCCCTTTGCTCCCTAATTCTTCACTCCACAAAGACAGATGCTATTTATCTCCCCATCCACAATCTTCCAACCCACTCTCCTACCCATCCTACTCCTTCACTCCAACACCCAAAGCTTGGTCCTCTTTGACAGTGATATTTGACTCCAAATATCCTTATTTGCTAAAGGGGTCCTGATTAACCTGCTGAAAGCAATTATGTAGCTCTATGCTAATTCTACAGCTAGAGTAAGATGGCTGAGCATCAGAAGGTGGAGACAGCACACACGAGAGTATGGCGGATGGGACGGAGACCACCTATTGAATGAAAACCATTTGAGAAGAGCTATTTAAGCTGCTTCTTGTCCCAGTGTTAAGTGGAGAGACCAAAACAATGGGTGGTCCCGTCTACAGGAGCAAGCTAAACCAGACATCGGCCATAAAGACTGGGCCTGTTTCCTGTTGATAGCTACACAAAGACGGTGGCATCAGTGTACGTGGTGTTGACTGCAACGGTGGGTCGTTTTACTTTGGGAACGCACCTACGACAACGTGGAAAGCATAATTGATTTGCGCTACCACGGGTCACAGAGGAACATGATCACACAAAATTCGAGAAGACCATGAAAACCTGTTTGTTGAATTTCCCCTGAAGAAGTTCTGTCATTTGTCTAATATTGTTTAAAAGAACAAAACATGTCGGGCATTGAGGTTGTTTTATTGAAAGGCAACTTGTTTGAAGATTAATTAAATTAATGAGAACCTTTGTATAGGATTCGTTAAATAAGGGCACAAACGGTCTAGTGGGAGCAATTCAGATTTTGAGAGCTCTCTGTCTTGTGTATTCGACAGGTGGACTAACATCGGTATGTGAGGTATGTTAGCAGAAAGGAAGCACGTGTGCACTTTGTGAGCTTAGAGTTGTGTGGTATGAATTTTAGGTAACCACTTGTCTATGTGAAATGTTTTTTATGATTATGGAATATGGATTAATACATTTTTAAATCTATTATCTTAATACAATTATGTTTTGTAATATGCAATGTTCTTAGTGGTCTAGTGTAATTTGGTTAATAAATGTAGGCATTGTGATTCATGAGTGTCCCTTTTCCCGCCTGTGGGGCACAGCATAAAAGCAACGGGATTCCTTAGTTTGGAAGCTTGCGCAAGCCCTTTTTAGGGGGGACGGATCCCGGGGCCTTACAATAATTTTCCCCTCAATCTTCTTGATTGTATACGTGTCTTGAGGGAGAGACCACACATATTTTTGAAGTCAAGAAGGGGGTAAGACAGGGGTGCACACTTGCCCCCTTACTCTTTAATGTATTCTTCTAAGGTGTGCTAGAGGTGTTCCTGATGGATACGTCATATGCCCCTGAGTTAGCACAATTAGAATTCTGTTTTTTGATGATGACATTGTAAACTTGTCTCGCACACCAGGAGGCCTGAGCAAGCAGGTAATGTACTTGGTTAAGTTTTGTGGAACAAAAGGTTTGGAAGTCAACGCAAACAAAATTAAATTCATGAGGTGTGGTTGAAAACAGGGGTGTTGTTCTTGTTTGGAACTTGATATCGAAGGGGTAGGGATAGAAGAAGTTAGCCACTTTGATTATTTAGGAGTAAGGTTCACTAATGATGGCAAATAGCACATGATTTTGTCATTTGCCAAGGTTCAATGTGAGTTTGGGGAGAAAATGTAACAGCATTTTGGCTTTTGCCAATAGATTCAAGTGTAACTCCCTTGCCCCAGCAGTGGAAATGTATAGGCTCTGGCAGACACTCTGCAGAAATTTGGGGCTCAAACAAGTTGAATGCTTTGACCATGACAGACAATAATTTTCTGATATGGTTATTACAGCTCCCAAGTTGAACTCCAGATGTTCCTCTGCATATGGAATTAGGCCTTCTATGTATTTTAGACCCGGTAGCTCTCAGGCCGATTTAACTTTGGGTCCGTATCTGGTCTGGTGAGTTGCATATGAAGTAACATGATGCATTGAAAGATGTTTTGGTCCATATTAAAGCGAGTTCCCTCGGGTGGTTTCGACATATTAAGGAACGTCTATATAAGTAAGATCTTCAATAGCTCTGGATTAAACCTGAAACATCTAAAGAAACTGTTGTGTATACCTACACCCAGCATATTTGGGGAGAGTATGTTACAAAATATCTAAATTTGTCAATGGGCTATGAGTGTCTGCAGTGTAAAGATATGTTGGTGATGGGGGAGTACTTGTATCTTGGAGAGATCCAATGAAGCGATCTTTTTTTACAAAGATGCACCTGGGCATCCTACCCCTTGCCATGGTAAAAGCAAAGTGGAACAGTAAAAACTCTCCATGTGTCCCTTTTGTACTTTTGCCAGGGAAACCCAACAGCATGTCCTTGTCAATTGCCCCCAATATGACGATATCAGGAGAAGGAACATAAAAGCATCCATAAAATAAAGGGGTATTTTTACGGTGATTGCAGCCATCCTTTTTTTTGTAAAAGTGCTTGATCTGTTGATCTAATCTTTGCAGTTTCTACCTTTTTAATACATCCATGGAAGAGAATGCTTTATGAAGATAGTGTACTCGGTTCCATTTCTAAATGAGTTGCCAAACAGAAAAGTTGTTAACTTCAGTGAATCAAGTCATGCTGTAATGCCTGTGGGGTTTTGTAGGGGACTGTGTCCTTTGAATGATAAATCTGTTTGGTCTTTATCTTTACTGGAGAGACTTGTTAGACAATATCATGGCTCTCCTGTTGTTAATGGTTTAGGTCTACTTGGTTGACAATATTTGACCTTTTCACATTTGACCGAAATTCTTTTGGTCATTTTTTGGTTGAAAATACAGGGTGAGAACCCCCGCAAAACTCCCCTATTCCCTTACCCCACCCCATATATATATTTAATTAAATTTGACTGAATTTCAACCAAAAACATTTTCAAAAAGATTCAGTTAAAAGTAAAAGGTCAAATGTTTTTCGAACAAGTAGGATAATACCGTTGTTAAAGGGTTCCTTTGAGGGTCTGTCGAGTGAATTTTTGTTGGGGATTAGAATCTGCTAAAATTAAAACAGGCACAGTGGGGACTGGTAAGAAGCCACTTATTAGGATACCTGACCTCTCAGTGTACAGTGTCTTAAGGGGAGCATTTACTTATGACAGACATGACTCCACAATGCAGAAAGGCACCCCAGGTGGGTTAGGAGCAAATTTTTTAAGAACGGCTTGACTGGAAGCCTTGTTTCCACTGAGATTGTCTGAACTAATATATTAGAAGTACGAAGCCTCCATGAGGAGGAGCTGAACTTGTGCTGGAACAGAGCAAATATGCTTGCAATCTTCACTGGAGATAACTCATTTTATCTTAATCTCGAATAAAGATGGGCCTCATTCTGAGTATGGTGGTAGTCATGGCGATATTTGCGCCATGACTACCTCCCATACCGGTACTGACTCCGACCTGGTTCAATGGGGACTTACCGGTGTAGTTCAACCTTTCCTGGACGGTAAGTCCCCATTGAAATAGGCAATCCCCATTCCCATTTGAGCCCCCATAGGGCTCAATGGGAATGGGGAGGGAGCTAATAACGGTACCGCAATTTGCTGTACCGTTATTTGCTCCCTGCTCTCTTTTGCGGCTCCCGCTAAGGGCGCCTGGTAAAATCAGGTGCCCATAGCGGGACCCGCTAAGGGACCTCGTAGTAGGGCGGTAAGGGATTACCGGCACCGGTCTCCTTAACGGTGCCCGGTATCCCTTACCGCCCTACTCGGAATGAGGCCCACTGATAGAGTTGAGTTCTCCAGTCCAACCAGGAAGGATCAGGTTACTTTACATATTGACTCAAGGATGTATTGTGATATTATTGTAAAGGATGCTTCCTCCATGGGATGACTCAGCGTTGAAATATGAGTTTAGGGTCATGGTTGAACTTCTACCTCGAGTTTCCTGCCTTGCAATTGTAAAGTGGGCCTTGAAACCCAACATGAGTGGGGCGAGGTTCTACCTGCGGGAAACACCCAGTACAGGTGGAACCTGCCAGAAATGCTCAACTTTCCAGCGGGACACATTTTTGGACGTTCAAATACCACTAGCTGCAGAGAAGGCTTTCAAATGCATAACAATATTAAAGTACATGGTATGTATATTTGTGTTTATTAAGCAGACAGCATTAGAGTTCTTTTGGTGAATTTAGGAGAGTTTAGGGTTGTCTTTGAGGAGCGGAGCGGGTGTGAGCAGTCGCCGGTAGCCCTGATTGCCCAGACTGCAGGTTAACCCCTGCACGGTCCCGTGGGCCTCCAGTGAGTTGTGAAATTCGTTTTATTTATTTTATTTTTGTCCGCGCCCAAGCGTGTTGTACTCCCTCCTGACCCCTCCCCTTGCAGCCACTTCCTGGTCCTCCACTCCCTCCCACCTCCATGCCCACCCACAGCCCTTCCGCTCCCCTTCCTCTCCTCCTACTGGGTGCCCTCTGCCTTAAAACTGACCCTCCTGGGCAGCCCCGCTGCCCGGCAGCCCCCTCTGCTAAGGGCCCCTTAGGCAAAGGGCGGCTCCTATGGTTGCGGCTCCTGTTGTGTCTGCAGGTGTCCGCAGGGGACGCCAGGCGCCAGTAATCACCATTGTTAGCTCCACCTGTTCTCCCGGCCCATCCCTCCTACACCCGTGTTACTTAATACGCGTTGTACCAATAATTATTGTTGTTTCTTGCACTCTGGTGAACTAGGCCTTTTCCTCGCCTCTCAGGATTCTCATACTTAGCTGGCCTCTCCACCGGTTCCCAAATACGCATTTAATGTTGTTTCTTGCACTGTGGTGAACTAGGCCTTTTCCTCCCCTCTCAGGATTCTCATACCTAGGTGGCCTCTCCCTGGTTCCATATTGAGCACTGTGAGATCTTTAACCCTGAGAGTCTGTCCTACTGCACAACTGGATTGCTGCTCGCTATCTTGTCCGCTTGCTCTCGTCTGTCATCCCTCCTCCCTCCCTTCCCCGCGCCTCTTCCACCTATTCTGTGGTGCTCTCTATCTGTCCTATCTTCTCTAACTGCTTCTCCATTGACTATCCTGCTCTCCTCACTAAATCTGGTAGGAAAAAGTTTAAAAAGGACATCCTGGTCTCCAACCCAGGCCTCCCTATTGCTGACACCTACACCAGTGCCTCCTCCAAGACCTATGGACCCTTCATATGGTCTCTGTGCTCGCTCCTTTCTCCTCTTCTCCCATTAATAGTGGCACCTGTTGCAATGTCCTATTGGCCTCCTTCCACTCCTCTAAGGCCATCATTAATGTCTACTCTAATGGGACCGTCTTGGTCCAAGGCCCTCAGGCCAACCTTCACCTCTTTGATAGACGCTTCCTGTGCCTCATCAACTTCCTTTCTTCTCCTGCTGTCCCCTCTCCTCTGTCCTCAGCTACCTTGCCTTCCCCCTCCCTCTCTGCCCCTCTCGTGCTCCTTCTACACCTCTGCAGGGCGTACCTCTGATCTGTACCCCTCCCCGGAAGTCCTTCAAGGAAGGCAGCCTTCTCCACATTACCACTCTTAACTCTCGCTCTGCTGTCAAACATTCCTCTGATATCTGCCGCCTTCTTGAGTAACTGGACCTTGATGTCCTCGGTCTCACTGAGACATGGCTCACGGCCAGCTCTGTCACCAGCTTTGACATACTCCTACCTGACGGCTACAAGATCCTCTCCGTGCCCAGGCCCAACCGCGCTGGTGGGGGTGTTGCCCTTATCTTCCCTGATTCCTGCCACTGTCATTCTGTCACTCTAACGCAGACCTACTCGTCTTTTGAATACTTTGTCTGCCGACTCTCTCTCTCTCCTAGCCATTCCCTTACAGTGGCTACTATCTATCAGCCACCTGGTCAGATTTCTGCAGGGCACACTCTCGATGCTCTGATCTCCTCTGACCTTCCCTTCTCTGTCCCTCTCTCCACTCCCCTCTCCTGGAGTGATCACTTTCTCCTATCCTCCCACCTCACCCTCCCTACCCCTCAGGCCAAGCCACCTTCATCACTGCCACCCTCCTTCTCGTCATCCGACCCATGAAGCATGTGTCAGTTGTGGCTTTCGCCGCCACCTTCTCATCACCCCTCCCCCTTTGGCTGACTCTCACCCTGACACAGCCCTCTCCACTCTGCTATATCTGATACATATCCTTGCCCCTGTCATGAGAATCCGCCTGAAGCCCAAAGCCAAGTGTAACTCCTGGTATGAGTCAGATCTCGTCACCCTAAAACACAAGTGCAGGGTGGCCGAGAGGAAATGGCGTGCTTCATGTTCATCCTCTGACAAACTGTCCTGTCGCCTGCTGCAAAGGCAATACCGGCTCTCTGTTCTCACCAAGAAGAGAGCCCATATCTAAGTCCGCATCTCTGCGTCATCTAACAACCCGGCTGAACTCTTTAAAATCTGCAAGGAACTGGCCAATCCTGCCGCAGTCTCTACCTCTCTTGTTACCCTCCGAAGCCCTCTGCACGGCACTGGCTTCTCACTTCATTTCAAAAACTCAGGACATCCTGCCCTCACTCTCCTCCTATCACCTCCCTCCCTCTATTCCCTGCTCTTCCTCTGGCCCTTCTGCAGCCACCCCTCCTTCTCTGCCTTTCCCCTTTTCTCTGCTGACGAGGTTTCCAGACAAGTCTGATCTATGAACGTCTCGTCGAAACAGGTTCACCCCTGTTCCTCCAAAACTATCAAGGACCACATCGACTCCCTGGCTCCTGCCCTGGCTGCCTTCACCACTGGAGTCTTCCCATCCCCCCTTAAGCACTCCCTTGTGCACCCTCTTCTTAAGAAACCCTCTTCTGACCCCTCCTGCCTGGCAAACGATCGCCCAATCTCCATCACTCCCTTCCTGGGCAAGCTCCTGGAGAAACTGGCCATCTCCCAACTTAATCTCCATGCTGAAACTGTGGGTCGTCTTCACTACCATCAGTCTGGCTTCAGAGCTGCCAGAAGCATGGAAACTGCTCTCCTGAATATCCGTGAAGACCTGCTCTCCAACCTTGACTCTAACACTCTGTGTGTTCTCATCTTGCTTGATCTCTCTTCTGCCTTTGATGCTGTCAACCATGCCATCCTGCTCAACCATCTCCATGATAACCTGGGTATCACTGGTCAGGCTCTGGCATGGCTGACTTCTTTCCTCTCCAATCGACCTTCCCAGGTCCAACTTGGGTCCTTCCTCTCTGACATCTTTTTTTCTAACTGTGGTGTCCCCCAGGGATCTAACCACTCTCCCTGGCTGTTCAACCAATATCTGGCACTCCTTGCCCACCGCATCGCCGCTCTCTGCCCCAACTTTCAGTGCTATGCGGATGATACCCAGCTCATTTTCAGGCTACCCTCGGCCTCCTCCTCTCCTTCCCTCATCTCTGACTGTCTGTCTGCTTGCTATCCAGGAGTGGTGTGTCGCTAATGACCTCTGCCTTAATGCCAGTAAGACTGAGATTCTACTCATCGGCATACCCACTCTCTCCTTCCCTGCAGCTCTCTGGCTGGCCTCTCTTGGCCCTCTTCCTGCTCCTACCTGCAAGGCAAAAAACCTCAGGGTCATCTTCGACTCCACACTCTCCTCCTCTCCTCACATTTCAGACATCTCAAAGAAGTCACACTACCAGCTGCACCTCCTCAGAGGTATTCTTCCTTTCCTCTCCTTCCCCCAGATGCTCACTGTCTCCAGAGCCCTAGTTCTCTCTAAGCTGGACTACTGTAACAGCCTCTATCTAAATCTGCCTGCCTCTACTCTCCGCCCTCTGCAACTCATCCAGAACAGGACTGCGAGACTTGTCCTTGGCCTCAAGCCCAGGGACCGTATCTCTCCAGGACTGAAATCTCTGCACTGGCTCACAGTGGCTCCGAGGATTAAGTTCAAAACCCTCTGAATTGTCCACAAGGCCTTCTGGGGCCTGGGGCCGAAATACCTTCAACTCTCTCTTCCTAAATATCTTCCTTCTCGAGCTCTTCGCTCCTCAGCCTCCAACTCCCTCAGGGTCAGCAGCTTCTCCAAGCAACGAGTTGGGGGTAGATCTCCCTCCGCGGCAGGGGCCTCCCTCTGGAACAGCCTTCCTGCCTCCCTGAAACTTGAGGAGAATCATCTCCGGTTCCGGAAGCACCTCAAAACCGTCCTCTTTGCTTCTGCTTTCTTTCCCCCTCTCCCCTGCTAAATTCCTGATTGAAACTGCACTGAATCTGCACTGTCCCACTCTCACTGATCTCGGTCCCTGGCCCAGCCACTTGCCCCCTACACTGCCTCCCTGGCAACCCCTGCACTGCGGGACTGTCTCTGTATCCCTACAGCCCCCCTCCCAGCACTTGTCTGCATTTACCTTGCACTTGCCACCAGCTGGCCCTTTATTATTTATCTTATTATTCTACTACCCATGTACTGCACTTTCCCATCTCCCTTTCCCCTTGCACTTTCCCTTCCCCTCTTCCCATGCACTTGCGCGTGGCCTAGTGATATCGTTGTCTGTCTTCCCTTTGTCCCCCCTCCCTGCCGCGTCGTGCCTTGAAAAACCTGTGTATAGGCGCATTATAAATGCCATATCATATCATATCATATCATATCTTTGAGGTGTTCAGTTTTAGTGCTGTGTTTTGATGTTTCATATTCCCCTTTTTCCCCCTTGTGCCTGTATGTGGGTGGTTTAGTCTCCCCCTCAAATTGCCTTTTTAACCGTCACTGCCTTTAAAAAAATAAAAAGGCTTATGAATACTTTTCCTTTCCTGTGTTTGTAGATAAACCTTTGTATGGGAACTTAAGAAGCCTTCTTGTGTTGTGCTCCGTCACATTCCCTACTTTTTGCATGTTTCAAGAACCCCTTGCCTATTACATGAGTCTTGCAATAATCCCCTTTTTTGTCTTTGTCACTTGTTCTGTGTTTTGTACAGTGACACATTAGGCACCCAAGGGACATTTGAGATTTGGACATTGGGACCTTAGGCAACAAGTCCTTTTATTTGCGTGAGTGCCATATAGAGATGAGGAGCTGAACTACTTCTCTACGTCTATATCTCAAGCAGGAGGAACCAGAACCCACAGAGGAGGCATAGAGGGGGTGGGGGTTGAGACTAACAAGAAAACAACAAATAAATAAAATAAGTGTGGAGTGGGGGATACAGTGATTGAGGAGGGCAATACAGTGAATGAGGAACTTGTGGCAGCAGTAGAGGATGGGATAGAGAGCATGAGGAGGGTTAGAAGGAGCATGAGGAGGATAAGGATGTGGCTGCCAATTTGGAAGTTGTTGGGCAAGAGGAAAAGTCACAAAAAGTGCCTGCAGAAGCTGTGCGAGTACCTTTGCCTCGGAGCTGGTGGGGAGAAGGAGGTACACCAGGAGTCACAGGGAGACGAAGCTGCAGAAGTGCAGGGGATGAATGGAAGAGAAAGTGGTCCTGCAGGAGACGGAAGATCACAAGGTGAAGGAGCTCAGATGGCTGAGCGGCAGAGGACTGGGGCCATTGCAGCATTGCTTGCCCATGCAGAGGGGGCATGGCAAGCTCAGACATTCCTCAAGGGGTGAACTCAGGTCAGATGGCATCTCTACCTATGACATCACCACCCATTTAGTCATGGTTGTGGAGCTATTTCAGCTTGCCAGAGGGAGTGACTGCCAGGTAGAGGAAGGGAGTGTAATAGACAACCTCTGCAAGATGAGCATTCACCAGGGTAACCCAAGTAAGAGTGCCTCAATGTACAATTACTTAAGGCCGTGACACAATGATTTGTTCAAGTAGCAAGTAGGGCATCACCCTCTTGTAGTGGTGACCGTGGCTGCATAGTAGTGCTGAATGACACTCCGGTTCATCACTGGTCATGCTCCATCAAGCAAACTCCATTCCCCTTTGACTCTGGGCTAGCCCAACCATCTCCAGCTCATTCCATGTCTGGGCCAGCACAGCCACCAGCGACCAGCATAACCACGTTATCACCGTTAGCAGTGCAGCCTCCTGTTGGTGGTGGTAGGATTCAGGGTGTGTTGCCATTTGGCCCGAGCTGGCAAGGCAGAGTGATCTCTGTGAGTTGTTGTGAGCTGGATGATGAGCTAATTGTGACTGTCATGGTGGAGCACATGCTCCCACACCGCATTACTTCTTCTAGATGACTGGGCAAGAGGGTAGTAAAAGGCAGGACATAAGGCACTGGGACAGTGCAGAGAAAATGCATTGTTGGCTCTGCTAGTTGGTAGAACCAAACAGATTCAGGCAGAGACTCTATTTTGTGAGCATGGCTCTAGACAGTGGTTAGTTGGTAGTGTCAAATAAAATAAGACGGAACCATCACTGTATCCAATGTTGGTGTCAACCAGACAGAAGAATTCAAGAATGTAACACTTTGTAGCAGATGATGTGTGGCCCTGCTGGTTGTTAGAGCCAAACAAACTGATGCAAAACCGCCAATTTGTGAGGGTGGTACTAGCACTTGGAGAGTGGCTCCACTAGTTGGGTGGGCAAAGTATATTTAATACAAAGGAAGAACTAAGCATTTACCTTTGAAATGCACTTAACCACTATTGTCACAGTCAAGATCTGAACTAAATTTGTACATACCACTCCATGCATGTTATTATAGCTGGCTCACACATCTTAATTGTATTAGGAATCCATTGTGTAGGCTACCATGCTATGGGCCTGACATTTCCTCCTAGTGTAGATTTGAGCAATAGGATGCTTTCTTCATTTTTTATAAAACAAACCTCCCATGTCATCGGGGTGTCTCTTGTGGTCTGAGACAATAGGCCCAGCAGTGCTAAAAACCTCAATTGTTCACAATGCATTCTAGCTAGGTGTAGCTAAGGCTTTCCATAGCTAATTGAACAAGTACAGATGGTCACACAAACTGCTAGTCAAGCTAGAATTGCAGTGGATAATCATTACTAACCAGATGGCATGTGTCAAGACTACAGACAACAACCCTTTGGTCTCCAGTGGGCCCATTGAATTCTCATGTGGGCCCCATGCAAAAAGAATGCTAGACTAGTGGAGCACTGTCCCACATCCTCTTACATTTTCACACATTCCAAAACCTTCCCTTGGTGCTGCCTGAACTAGTGTCTGAAATTGTGGAGAATGAGTGTGCACTCTACGATAAATTAATTTGCTGTGGTGGAGTCCTAAACTGATCTCTTATCGCTGGCTCTCTTTACCAGCCAGGCTTTTAAATATCTCTTTAGTGAATACTCACATATGCTCTTTAAGAGTTGTCCACTTGACTTTAAACCATGGGACAAGAAAACATGGCAGGTGGTACTCCTGATTCTTTCATCTCAGCAATGTGTGGCTCTTGTTCAAAGGTTGGGAGCAGATTCACACCCGGTTTCCTTGCTTCTGCATTGCCAGATAATTCACATTCATGTTTTATATTGTATAGTTCCAATTCCAACAGGTCCACCAGTGGTAGCACCTCTCTGTGATGCAGCATACAGGCTAACCAGCTGGTAGGCCTCTTCAAATGTCGGCAGCAAAGAACAAATATTGTCCAACATTTGCTACTGCGTGGATGTTAAGCAAGCACCATCCAGTTGCCACCTCTGTCTATTTTAGAATTCTATCACTGCATTGCACATGGTGGGGATTTTCAGACAGATCTTAACTTGGCTCTGGGTTCTCTGCTTCTACAAATGCCTAACCTGGACCCCTTTGCTTTGGCCAATGTTCAGCCTATTTCCCTCTTGAGGTTTCTCATGAAAGTCCTTGAGGCCATTGTCACTCCCCAGTTGAGAGTCTTTTTAGAGGAAAATTCCATCCTTGATAACCACCAATCTGGGTTTCGCCCTTTGATGGGGACTGAATCAGTCCTGGTTTTAGATGATATCACCCTGATCAGGTATTAGGGTGGTGCAGCTCTCCTGATTATGCTCGACCTGACAGCGGCGTTCAACACGATTGACCATCTCACCCATCCTACAGTGGTGTGTTTGCTTTCTTTCTCACCACTCATGGGCTCTCTTACTTCCCCCCACAGCTCTACACCTACTGCTGTGACCTGTGGGGTCACATAGGGCTCTGCACTTTCACCTCTCTTATTCAACATCTATGTAAGGCCCCTTGCAGAGATGATCCACTCTAATGGGTGTTGTTTATACTCTTATGCGGATGACACCCAACTCATTCTGAGTGTGGACCAGGATCCAGCTTACCCTGCCAGGAGTTTGAGATTGTGCCTTGCATAAATTGGCAGCTGGATGAGTGCAAATTGGCTGAAACATAATGCCAAGAAATCTGAGGTTTTGATCATCGGCCCCCTGGCCCAGAGTCAGACGTGGACCTCGGGTTTCTGGCCTCCAAGCGTAGGGAACTTGCCAACACCTGTAGATTCCCTAAATAACCTCAGTGTTAAAATTAGCTCCACTTTATCTCCTGAGCTGCAGATCAGCGGCATCTGTAGATCTGTTTTTTTTTAAAGCTTAGAATGCTTGAAAGGGGATCCTCTTTTGACCTTGCACTTTCGGGGTCTCGTGATTGCTATGGCAATTTCAGGAGTCCTTGACTACTGTAATGCTGTTTTTCTCACCCAGCCAAAATACTACATTTGCAGGCTCCAGATCTTGCAGAATTCAGGCCCTGCTTAAATGTTCTCATGCTTTGCCTATTCTGCCCCAGCTCAACTGGCTGCCCGTTGAAACAGAAAATGCAAAGAAAACCCTACTCTACTGGGGAATTCCCTACCTAGTATAGGATCTAAGGGGAAATCTAGCATACACAAAACTAGCCCTCACACTAAACAACAAAACATTCAAAGCAAAACATATACAACATAAATAAAAGATTACCAAAACCAGTGACTTGGATAACTTCCACTTGTCCTGGGTAGGTCTCGTGCCCAGGAATTTCCAAAGTCAATTCCTCCCAAAGCAAAGTAAAGTCTTAAGTCGGTTCTTGAAAAGTTCCAAAGCAACAAAGATTTACGCAAACAAAAATCCACTGGTAATAGTTCCTTCTTTGTTAGATGAAAAAATACCTTTCCAATCTTCACAAAGGAAACAACACCAATAGTAATCCGGGACAACTTCCTTCCAGGATAGAATTGACGACAAAGCTCAGACCAAAAGTACCACTTCTGCTTCAACAACTATCCATTGTTTGTAACCTCTGCAGTGTCTTTGGTGTAATTTATCAGCATGCTTCTTCTGAGGGGGTTCCTTTCTCCTTGACAGCTGCCTCTCTTTCACCTTGGGGTCGGATCCGTGTACTTTACAGTGGATACTGAGTGGGTGTTCCTGCTTGGGGAGCCAGTGCTCTTAATGTAATTAACTAAAAAGTTGCATTATCACTCGCATATGTTTTATTCTGGCAATTTTCCGAAAAGACTGTACAATGGCACAATGTCAGTGTCTAAATCTTGCTTTCTGTGCACAGTACTTGCATTGACAATTGCATTTGTTTGTGAATGCCTGCATCCTGTCTCTTGTTCTCTTGCTCTATCTGTGGTACCATTGAAATAGGTGTCTGAGTGTCAAGCTTAAATCGGGAGATGGAGCATTATCTTTGCCATGATGTTAATCTCTTCAAAAGGAAATTGGAGCTGTGGAATTTTCAGTAATCCCCTCTTCTTCCTCTTCAGTAGATTGCTCTTTGTTGCTGAGCTGATGTCATATTGCCTCCCTCTTTGAAACTGGTTGGTGGTGGCTGAACTTCCTCCTCCTACTCCTCCTGAACTCCATCATGTTGTATTTGTATTTTTATATTTGTTTATTATTTGTATTGCGCTCCGGACCCTCAGGTAACTGGGCACTGGAAAACTTAAGTGTTACACGCATAAATAGGCGATGACATGACGGCGATGAGAAGACCAATGGTTACAGATAGGTCAGCAGACAAACATTCCAAGTTAGAGCAACATATGGGGAGACCAGTGGTTACAGTTAGGTCTGGGGACAGACATTACAAGTGAGAACATGCGATTTCGGAGATCCTAGGATGGATAACCTAGAGGAGCAAAAGCATAACGTCAAAGGATGGTAGTTTCATCGGCTAGGATTATCGTTAAGCCAGGTTTTTACCCCAGTTTAAAGGCAGGGAAAGCTGGTTCTAGCTTGTAGGAGAGATTCAGGGAATTCCAGCATTTGGCTGCTTGGGCTGGGAAACTGGCTCCTCCCACAGTTATTAGTTTGAACCTTGGTACTGATAGGCAATGGGCATGGGGCGATCTGGTGGTCCGAGATGGTTGGTATATGCTGAATGTTTCAGACTGATATTTGGGAGCTGTGTTAGACAGGCATTTGTATGTATTTACCAATGTGTGAAGAGTAATTCTGTCACGAACTGAAGCTTGAGATATGACTGGATTTGGGAAGGTTAAGTGCTGCTCTCAAGGAATTATTTTCTAGGACCTGTAGTCTACTTAGGTTCTGTTCAGTGGTTCCTAGGAAAAGTGTGTTGCAATAGTCAATTTTTGTAAATGCTAGGGCTCTGGCTAGTGTTATGCAACTGCTAGTGGAAAGATATGGGTTACAGCTGTATATTAACTTGTTGGTGTAGGCTGTATAGGACCCACGGAGCTGACTTGTTTCTTTAAGGACAAGGTCGAGTCAAGATAGACCACCAAGGTTTTTATTTCCTTGGTGACTTTGATCATGTTCCTGTCCATATTAAAGGGTTTGTACCTCTGGTCTAGTTTATTTAGTCGTGCCTGGGTGCCGACAATCAGGAGCTCTGTCTTTTCGTCATTGAGACAGAGACTTTTAGTGGCCATCCATGCCTGGATTTCTAGGTAGATTGCAGTGTTTAACTTGGAATCCTCCTCATAATGGCCAGTGAGCAGGATGAGGACCTGGGTGTCATCTGTGTAGTTGTTGTAGATGACACCCATGTTATCCAAGTGATCGAAAAGGAGCTTTGTGAATATATTGTATATCGTTGGCGACAAGCAAGATCCCTGGCGTGCCCTGCAGAGTATCGGGATCGGGTTTGCTGAGGCTGAGGGTGAGAAAACTCTAGTGGTTCGATTAGACAAGAAGGATTTGATCCAACTAGATGCGTTGGTGGAAAAGGCTGCTGCTGTGGTCAGATGTCCACTTAGGAATTGGTGGTCAACTAAATCAAATGCCGCAGACAAGTCTAACAACAGCAGAATCGCTAGGTTGCCTTTTTGCTTTGCCTCATCCATCTGGGTTTTCAAGTCCAGAAGTGCTGTCTCAGTTCTATGTCTTGGCCTACATAAAACCAGATTGTCTGAGGCCTAGTAAATTGTTCTCCCCCAGGTGCTTCTGGATTTGCAAATATGCAACTCTATCTAAGATTTTCAAGAGGAAGGGGACGTTAGTAACGGGCCTAAAGTTCGTTGGAATATTTGGGTCTAAGTTAGGTTTTTTTAAGAGAGGCATGACCCAGGCATCCTTAATAATAATAATAATAATTTGGCATTTATATAGCGCTACGAACCCTCAGGTACCTGAGCACTGCTTTTTATTACCCACGGTGCGTGGTGCTCATTTATCGACCTCGGAAGGATGAACGGCTGAGTTTGGCCTGCGTTAGCAAGCTCTGCACGGATGTCAAAGCGAGCGCTCTACTCGCTGTGCCACTTGACCGGCTAGATTGGTGGGTACATTACTAGTCTTGAAATTAAGAGTTTATCAGTGTGGCAATGAAGGGGGGTAGTTCTTTGGCTCCTTCCATAATGATGGATGCTGGACAAGTGTCACCTTGACAATGTGATGGTTTCAGACTCTTAATGATGTCTTCCACTTCTTTATGTGTCCCTTGGGAGAAAGCAAAGGGTGGGCATTGAGGGAGTCTTTGCTCAAGCGCTGGTTTGGTGGGGTAGGTACTCAAAAGGGTACTCTTTTTGGATTCTGTTTTATTTTGTTATAGCACTATTTTATCCGCTAGGGCTTGCTGGATTTTAGAGCACCAGGCTGCATCCTTAATGCACTCTTCAGTGGGAGGTGCTGGCGATTCTAGTTCCTTTAAGATGCTGAAGAGCTCCTTGGATCTTGATTTGGCATTGAGGATTCTGCTGTTGTAAGCTTCATTTTTAGTGGATAGGATAGCAGATTTGTAAGAAGCAGCCGCAGTAGCGAACAAGGCTTTGTTCTGCGTGGTGGGTGATTTTCGCCATTTCTGGTTTCCGTCATCCTTTTGGTATTCCTTAGGATCTTTAGTTCAGGAGTGAACCACTAGTTGAGATGTGCAGTAGGTTTGGCTTTTTTTAGCTTGAGTGGTGCAAAGATGTTTAAGGCTGAATCCAGTGTGTCATTGATATGTTATGTTATGTTATGTTATGTTATGTTATGTTATGTTATGTTATGTTATGTTATGGGAATTTGTGTAAGCGCACGTACACCCGAAGTCATCTTGGCGCTTAGGAGGCAAGGCGAAAGCCGGAGCGCAGCTAGAAAAGCAAGGTTTTTCAACCTCAACGAAAGGCGAGGTGATCAGAGATGTCACGCAAAGGAATAGGAAGGTTGTTCCACGATCTAGCAGAAGCAACTGAGAAAGCACGTCCACCCTTATGGACCAGCTTACACCGAGGTACGGCCACCCGCCGGGTGGTTTGGTAAGAGTAGAAGCGTAACCCATGAGATTTAATAAGAAACAGTAGATATCCTATGTAGATATTGAACAAAATAGGGGAGAGTGCCGAGCCCTGAGGGACCCCACAAGAGAGAGAGACAGGGGCAGAACAAAAAGGAGGAAGTGAAACTGATTGGGAGCGACTAGTGAGAAAAGCTATAAACCATTTGAGGACTTGGCCAGAGATTCCAGCTTCAGAGAGCCGGGGATTAGAAGAGAGTGATCGACAGTGTTGCACGCAGCCGACAGATCTAAAAGCAAGACTGCTCTGACACCGACTTGATCAACAAGACGCATAAGGTCATCCATCACCAAGTTAAGAATGGATTCGGTCCCTCTACCAGGCCGAAAGCCAGATTGAAATGAATCAAGGAACTGTGTGGATTCTAGGAATGTGGATAGCAGTGGAGATACTAGTGCCTCCAAAACCTTCATCAGGAATGGCAGGAGTGAAATAGGGCGATAATTGGCCTAGCCATCACTTCAGGGTCCAAAGAAGGCTTCTTGAGCAAAGGGATCACTAAGGCATGTTTAAGTGAGTCCGGGATCACTCCCGTAGTGAAAGAGTTATTAACTGCTGACATGAAGTGATTAATCAGATCCGCAGACGTCTCCTGCAGGAGAGCGATTGGTATGGCATCTGTAGGGGATGCAGATTTAATCTTTTGGATTGTAGATAGAACTTCTGTATTAGAAAAAAAAGGGGAAAGATAACCAGAACCCTCCCGTAGAGGGGGGTGTTGGACAAACTGGGGGAACAGCAATTGCTGCAGCCTCAGTCTTGATATTATCTCGAATGGTGGTTATTTTAGAGAGAAAGAACGTGGAAATGGAGTCACAGAGCTCTTGGGAAGGAGGAACTGCATCTTGTGCTAATTTCGGCATAGAGAGAGATTGCACAAGGTCAAATAAAGCCTTAGGTTTGTTAATAGCCTATGATATGATATGATATGATATGATATGATATGATATGATATGGCATTTAGAATGAGCCTATACACAAGTGTTTCAAGGCGCAACGAGGCAAGGGAGGGGAACAAAGGGAGGACAGACACCGATCCTACTAGGCCAGGTGTCATTCAGATCGTGCAAGTGCGTGGGAAGGGGGCAGGGACAGTGCAGTACATGGGAATAGATAAACAATAAGTAAGAAACGGCCATCATGTGGCAAGTGCATGGGTGAGTGCAGGCGTCAGGTGTCAAGGGCTGGTGGGGGACTGTAGGGATACAGAAACAGTCCCCAAGTGCGGGGGTTGCCAGGTGGGCAGTGCAGGTGTGTGGTGCTGGCGGGGGAGGGACCAAGGGTCCAGGATCAGAGGGTGTCCAGGTAGCCGGTGCAGTTCCCATAACACCCAGGAGGTCAGCAGAGGAGAGGAGGAGAAAAAGCAGAGGCAAAGAGAAAGGTTTTCAGGTGTTTCCGGAACTGGAGATGGTTCTCCTCAAGTTTAAGGGAAGCAGGGAGGCTATTCCACAGGGAGGCCCCAGCCAAAGATAGAGATCTACCACCAACTCGTTGCTTAGAGAAGCGACTGACTCTGAGGGAGTTGGAGGCCGATGAGCGGAGAGCTCACGAAGGAAGATATTTAGGGAGAGAGAGTTGAAGGTATTGACGCCCCAGGCCCCAGAAGGCCTTGTGGACGATAGAGAGGGTTTTGAACTTAATTCTTGCAGTGACTGGGATCCAGTGCAGAGATTTCAGTCCTGGAGAGATACAATCCCTGGGCTTGAGGCCAAGGACAAGTCTTGCAGTCCTGTTCTGAATAAGTTGCAGAGGGCAGAGAGTAGAAGCAGGCAGATTAAGAAAGAGGCTGTTGCAATAGTCCAGCCTAGAGAGAACCAGATCTCTGAAGACAGTGAGCTTCTGGGGGAAGGAGAGGAAAGGAAGAATACCTCTGAGGAGGTGTAGCTGGTAATGTGACTTCTTAGAGATGTCAGAGATGTGAGGGGAGAAGGAGAGTGTGGAGTCGAAGATGACCCTGAGGTTTTTAACCTTGCAGGTGTGAGCAGGAAGAGGGCCAAGTGAGGCCGGCCAGAGAGCTACAGGAAAGGAGAGAATGGATGTGCCGATGAGGGGGATCTCAGTCTTACTGGCATTAAGGCAGAGGTCATTGGCGGCACACCACTCCTGGATAGCAGACAGACAGTCAGAGATGAGGGAAGGAGAGGAGGAGGCCGTGGGTAGCCTGAAAATGAGCTGGCTGTCATCCGCATAGCACTGAAAGTTGGGGCAGAGAGCGGCGATGCGGTGGGCAAGGAGTGCCAGGTATTGGTTGAACAGCCAGGGAGAGAGGTTAGACCCCTGGGGGACACCACAAGTAGAGAAAAAGATAGCGGAGAGGAAGGAACCAAGTTGGACCTGGGAAGGTCAGTCAGAGAGGAAAGAAGTCAGCCATGCCAGAGCCTGACCAGTGATACCCAGGTTATCACGGAGACGGTTGAGCAGGATGGCATGGTTGACAGTGTCAAAGGCAGAGGAGAGATCAAGCAGGATGAGGACACAGGGGGTATTAGCGTCAAGGTTGCAGAGTAGGTCTTAACAGATGTTCAGGAGAGCATTTTCCGTGCTTATGGCTGCTCTGAAGCCCGACTGATGGTTATGAAGACAACCCACAGATTCAGAGTGGAGATTAAGCTGGGAGATGGCCAGTTTCTCCATGAGCTTGCCCAGGAAGGGAGTGATGGAGATTGGGCGATAGTTAGCTGGGCATGAGGGGTCGGCAGAGGGTTTCTTAAGAAGGGGGCGCACAAGGGAGTGCTTCAGGGGGGATGGGAAGACTCCAGTGGCGAAGGAGTGATTGCAGAAATCAGCCAGGGTCGGAGCCAGGGAGTCGATGTGGTCCTAGTTTTGGAGGAACAGGGGTGAACCTGTTTCAATGGGACATTCATAGATCAGACTTGTCTAGAAACCTCGTCTGCGGAGAAGAGGGGAAAGTCAGAGAAGGAGGGAGGAGAGGTGGCTGCAGAAGGGCCAGGGGAAGAGCAGGGAGTAGAGGGAGGGGTGGAGGGAGGAGAGTGAGGACAGGATGTCGTGAGTTTTAGAGATGAAGTGAGAAGCCAGTGCCGTGCAGATGGCCTGCAAAGGGACAGGAGAGGTAGAGACTGCGGCAGGATTGGCCAGTTCCTTGCAGATTTTAAAGAGTTCAGCCGAGTTGTTAGATGCTGCAGAGATGCGGGCTTGGGTATGAGCTCTCTTCTTGGTTAGGACAGAGAGCCGGTATTGCCTTTGGAGCATGCGGCAGGCCAGTTTGTCAGAGGGTGTACATGAAGCAAGCCATTTCCTCTCGGCGTTTTAGGGTGATGAGGTCTGAGTCATACCAGGAGTTGTGCTTGGCTTTGGGCTTCAAGCGGATTCTCATGACAGGGGCAAGGATATCAAGAGTATCAGATATAGCAGAGTGGAGCGTGGAGAGGGCTGTGTCAGGGAGAGAGCCAGCCAAAGGGGAGGGGGGAGAGAAAGTGGCGGCGAAAGCCTCAACTGACACGTGCTTCATGGGTCGGATGACAGAGAAGGTGAGTGGCAGTGATGGAGGTGGCTTGGCCTGAGGGGTAAGGAGGTTGAGGTGGGAGGAGAGTAGAAAGTGATCACTCCAGGAGAGAGGAGTGGAGAGAGGGACAGAGAGGGGAAAGCCTGAGGAGGCCAGAACATCCAGAGTGTGCCCTGCAAAGTGAGTCGGGCCAGACGGGAAAATAGTGAGTGAGAGAGAGTGACAGAGGTCGCGAAAGAATCCAGAGCGAGGACAGGAGGCATCCAGGTGGATGTTGAAGGCTCCAAGAAAGAGGAGTTGAGTGGTTGAGGCTAGGAGTGAGGAGGAGAGATCCGCCTACTCAGAGAGGAAGGAGGAGATTTGACCAGGTGGCCGATAGATAGTAGCCACAGTAAGGGAATGGCTGGGGGAGAAAGAGAGCCTGCAGATGAGGCATTCAAAAGAGGAGTAGGACTGCGTAGGAGTGACAGAGGTGGGAATCCATTCAGGGAAAATCAGGGCTACACCCCCTTCAGAACGGTTAGACCTAGGCGCGGAGAGGATCTTGTAGCCGTCAGGTAGGACCGTGTCAAAGCAAGTGACAGAGCTGGCTGTGAACCATGTCTCGGTGAGACTGAGGACATCGAGGTCAAGTTCTTCCAGAAGGCGACAGATATCAGAGGAGTGTTAGACAGCAGAGCGAGAGTTTAGAGTGGCAATATGGAGAAGGTTGCCATCCTTGAAGGACTTCCGGGGAGGGGTACAGGTCAGAGGAACGCCCTTTGGAGGTGTAGAAGGAGCCCAAGAGAGGTCAGAGAGGGAAGGAGAAGGCAAGGTAGCCAAAGAAGAGGCAGAAGGGGAAGGCGAGGTCACTGCAGAACGGGGAGAGGGGACAGCAGGAGAAGAAAGGAAATTGATGAGGCGCGGGAAGCGTCTATCAAAGAGGTGAAGGTTGGCTTGAGGGCCTTGGACCAAGACTGTCCCATTTGAGCAAATATTAATGACGACCTTAGAGGCATGGAAGGAGGCCAGGATGGCGTCCCAATGGGTGCCACCATTAATGGGAGAAGGGAAGAAAGGAGAGAGCACAGAGACCATATGAAGGGTCCATAGGTCTGGCGAAGGAACAACAAAGAGGATGTCGTGAGAGTTTCCCTAGAGGAGGAACTGGTGTAGGTGTCAGCGATAGGGAGGCCTGGGTTGGAGACCAGGATGTCCTTTTTAAGCTTCTTCCTACCAGATTTAGTGAGGAGAGCAGGATAGTCAATAGAGAAGCAGTTAGGGAAGATAAGAGAGACAGAGAGCTTTCCTTTCTCCTCTGCCTACAAAATGCACATGGGGTTCTCAGTGGTCAGGCCACCGCCTGGGCCTAGTGAATGCAATGGGGTTCTCTGTGCTTTGATATTCCACTATGTCTAGTGCATGTGAGATACTCAGTGCGTTTGCCTTCCCTACACCTAGCAAATGCACATGACGTTGTCAGTGCTTTGCCGTGTCCTCCACCTTCAAAATGCACATGGGGTTATCAGTTCTTTGGCACTCTCCTTCGACTAGTAAATATTTTTTGGGGTCTCAAGGTTTTGGCCTTCTCCTACGCCTAATAAATGCCAAAGCTTTGATCAATGTTTTATCTCCCCTCTGCTTGGCCTTCCCCTCCACCTATAACATGCACATGGGATTCACAGTGCTTTGGCCTTTGCCTATGCCTGTTGAATTTGAATTTTGAATTTTGAAACACTTATAAACGCGCACACAACAAAACAAATCATATCCTGGCGCAGATGGAACAAAACAGTGAAGCTCAGAAGGCCAAGAGGACCAACTTGGTAAAACAGTACTGTACAAACAGAGTAATCCAGAATCCCAAATGTATTTAAAGAGATGCGTTTTAAGACCTGCTCTAAAAATCATCAGGGAGTTAGCTTGTCTCAGATATAACGGGAGACTATTCCACAATCTGGGTCCGGTCACTGAAAAACACCCATCTCCTCTAGACCTGTACTTCATCCTAGGAATTACAAGGAGGAGATGGTCCTCCGACCTAAGAGAATGAGTGGGTTGGTATCGTTTCAATTTATCTGTTAAATATGCTGGTGCCATATCATGCAAGCATCGTTAAACCAGGCAACCGGTCTTAAATCTGATCTGATCTTCGACTGTCAACCAATATAGTGATCGGCGGAGACCGGATATATGAGTATTTTAGGTACACCAAACACCAGTCTGACTCCCACATTTTGTGCTTTCTGGAGACAATAGATTTGATTACTCAGTGCTCCGGCCAGAAGTCCATTGCAGTAATCAAGGTTTGAGTTGACCAGAGCCCCCACCACTACAGCACGATCTGCTTTAGGCACGTAGGGTACAGCTTGGTGCAAAAGACGGATATTATAGAATACGGACTATACCTTAGCTGAGACCTCGGCATTACATCAATGCATGTGGGGTTACTGTTCAATGCATGTGGGGTTCTCTCTGCTGCTTTGGCCTTCCCCTACACCTAGTTAATGTTTGTGGCATTCTCAATGTTGTACCTTTTTCTACAAAATGCACATCGGGGTTCTCATTTCTTTGACACTCTCCTTTGGCTAGTAAATATCTATGGGGGTCTCAGGGTTTTGGCCTTCTCCTACGCCTAGTAAATGCCCAAGCATTGATCAATGTTTTATCCCCCCCATGCCTAGTAAATGCACAGGGGGTTCTCAGTGCTTTGCCTTCCCCTCCACCTATAATATGCACATGGGATTCTCAGTGCGTTGGCCTTTGCCTATGCCTGTTCCATGCATGTGGGGTTCTCTGTGCTGCTTTGGCTTTCCCCTACACCTAGTTAATGTTTGTGGCATTCTCAATGTTGTACCTTTTTCTACAAAATGCACATTGGGGGTTCTCAGTGATTTTCCTTCTCCTCCACCAACAATATGCATGTGAGGTTTATTCTGATTTTGCTTTTCCTTTCTCCTCCACCTACAAAGTGAATGTCGGGTTCTCCGTGCTTTGGCATTCTCCTATACCTACAAAATGCATGTGGAGTTCTTAGTGGTTTGGCTTTCCCTACGCCTAATAAATGTATGTGTGGTTCTCTGCGATTTGTGTTTCTCCTATACCTATTAAATGCATATGGGGATCTGAGAGCTTTGGCTTCCCCTATGCTTAGTAAAAGCACATGGTGTTCTGAGAGTGTTGCCTTCTACACCACAAACAAAGCTCTTTTGGGATTCCATGTGCCTTGGCCTTCTCCTGCGCCTACAAAATGCATGTGGGTCTTCAATGCTTTGCTCTCCTTCTACAAATGCACATGTGGTTCCACAAACAAAATTCTTTAGGGATTCTCAGTGCTTTGTACTTCCCCTACGCCTACAAAATGTGACGTACCTCCCCACCACCCAGAATTCACAGTGCTCGCCCACTCGCAAATCACGTTCCCTCGACGCCCCCAAGAATTTAAATCTAGCTCTAACCCATGCCCTATCATTTATATACTACTAATCTGATCGAACTACCCTACACATCCCTGCACTAGCATGCCTGAGCAGCTCCTGATTCTACAAATTCAAGCATCCACTATCCTAGTTTTCTGCTCCCTGTTCTCGAGCCCAGTAGACCCAGTCTCCCAACGTTGTCTCTTCCTATTATCGTCTGCAAATTGGTATTCAGTTGAAAGACGTATCTCTCAGTTTCCGAGTGCAAATGGGGGTTACTTGTGCATCTGCAAAAGCTGAATCCCACTCCATGGCAAATCTGTAACCCTTCCCTCCAGGGCCCAAGATGCTAATGGGATGTCAATCCAGATGCCAGAGTACAGAGCCTGTCGATCTCTCTTCTGGTGAGGCCCATTTGCTATCAAGGTGCACCTGTAACCCTTCCCTCCAGGCTCCAAGATGCTAATGTGAGCGTCGCTGCAGATGCCAGAGTACAGAGCCTGTCGATCTCTCTTCTGGTGAGGCCCATTTGCTATCAAGGTGCACCTGTAACCCTTCCCTCCAGGCTCCAAGATGCTAATGTGAGCGTCGCTGCAGATGCCAGAGTACAGAGCCTGTCGCTCTCTCTTCTGGTGAGGCCCATTTGCTATCAAGGTGCACCTGTAACCCTTCCCTCCAGGCTCCAAGATGCTAATGTGAGCGTCCAGGTTCTACAGTCAAGATTACCTTGTCTCTTTTCTGATGGTGTGCGCACTTGGAAACCTTGCATGCAGGCTCCGAGGCGCTAACGTGAACCTCATTCCAGATTTCAGGGTACAGAGCATCTTGCTGTTTTTGATGCTACTGTTCATTTGCAAGCATTGTCAACTTGCACAGCTCCCCCCGGGTCACCAATCCAGTGATTGCTTCGTTTCTTGCAGTCTCATTCTTTTTCACTTTATGTCCTAGCAATGATATTGATGTCATGTTATCCTAATGTCACTAGTGTGTTTATGCACTTGAAACTTCAGTAGAGGGTCTATGGTCTCCTCTTCTCACAGTACTTATTGGCATTTGTTATGCCCTTGGAAGCTTCACTGTATGCTTCAGGTGTCAGTGCAGTTAGTCTCCTCTGCTCTCATCACAATTTGTACTGGTATTTCTCAGGCACTTCATACGTTTACAGTCCAATGGTCCTCGTCTTCAGACAAGTCTTTCTTTTGTTGTCGTGCACTAGGGAACTTCACGACATGTACAGTGACGCAGCTCTGGTCGTGCCTTTTTGTCTCTTGAGGGGTGTGTGCTGTCGCTGGCGTAGCGGGGGCCCCTGCAAACCCTGCACTATGGGGGGGACCACCAGTAGATGTCCTGTGAGTGGTGGTCCCCTCAGGAAGAAAAAGAATTCAAAAAAGAATTCGAAAAATTTAGACACATTCTTTTTTTTATTTTGAAGTCTCTCTGCCTTCAAGGCAGAGTGACTTCAAGAGGAAATTATTTTTGAAGTGTGAGAGCTGCCCACCCCATGTCATGGAAGCCTCTAAGTTGGAGGCCTCCATGTCATGGGGCGGTGGAGCCCTATTACTTCCAAAATAAATGGTTTCTTTTTGAAGTCACTCTTTCTTCATAAAGAAATTATTTCCGTTACGTTTCGGTCCTTTAACAGAAATTATTTCTTTATGAAGTGACTTAAACAAGAAACCATTTCATTTTGAAGTAATGGGCTGACCTCCACTGCATGACACAGAGGCCTCCAGATCCTCTGCAGATGACGGGAACAAGCATTTCTGGCTGCTGCAGGGAGCTGAAGGCCTCGTTAAAGGTAAGAAAATGCATTTCCTTTAAATATGATATGATATGATATGGCATTTGTAACGCGCCTATACACAAGTGTTTCACACATGTGTGTCCATGCATGCATGTGTGTGCGTGTATATGTATATAATTTAGTGTGCATAAAAGAGTGAGTGCCTGATGTAAGGGTGATTGCCTGGGTGTGCCTGTAAGAGTGTATGGTTAAAGGGCGCATACTTAAAATGAATAGGTGGCTGTTTGGTGAAAAGGTGCACACTTAAATGTATGGTTGGCGGGGAGTGCGTGTGTGCCTGTATGATGAAATGGTGCACACTTAAATGTGTGGGTTGACGTCTGGGTGTGTGTGCCTGTATGGTGATAGGGTGCACACTTAAATGTATGGGTGGCCCCCTGGGTGTCTGTGTCTGTGCCTGTATGGTGAAAGCGTGCACACTTACATGTATGGGTTGCTGCCTGGATGTGCATGTATGGTGAAAGGGTGCACACTTAAATGTATAGCTGGACGGCTGGGTGTGCCTGTATGGTGAAAGATTACACACTTAAATGTACGAGTGGCTGGGTGTGCATTTGTGTGCATGGTGATTGTGCTTGTGTTTAGGGGTGCAACAAAACCTACATTTAGGGGGGCAAACCCTTCAAGTGTTATGAGATGCGCTAACTTCACGGGCGCAGGGGGAGGGGCACATTTATTTGTGTGGGAATATATAACTTCTTTATGCATTCTAATGAGACTATTCTAGTGCAGCTTCAATGTTAGATGCAATTAACTCTCTCCTTTAAGTCTGAAAGCAGCCACTTGTGGACTGCTGCAAGACTGAGCCGTCTCTTGTCCCCTCTCTACCATTCAAATCACTCCCCTTTTATGCAAGTACTAAAACCAAATCACGATTTCAATTGCCTAAAAAATTAAGCATTTGAATTTGGGTACTGGAAGTGTAATGCTTTACATTAGTAATTGACGGTCCTTTGTTAACAGCGAAACCCAGGTG
The DNA here is from genome assembly GCF_040938575.1 of Ambystoma mexicanum. Lineage (NCBI taxonomy): Eukaryota > Metazoa > Chordata > Amphibia > Caudata > Ambystomatidae > Ambystoma > Ambystoma mexicanum. The sequence goes on along the minus strand of NC_090933.1, from coordinate 1,132,373,807 downwards.
CTGTTTAACATCTGTGTCCTGTTCTGTCAGGCAACGGCTCTGTAGGTTAGCCAGGTCGAGTCAACATAGCCAAAAATTCCAGCGGGGTGGGCGGGCGGACTGATGCCCATCAGATCAATGGTGTTCCACCATTGCTTGCGTTTAAGGCCTTCATTTCGCATTGGTAATCTTCATTATTCCTAGCCCTATTCTTCCTTGTCCCAGTACTTGTGTATGAGGCTTTTTGCCTCATACACAAGTACTGGGGTGAAGTAGAGGTACATGGAGGTAATACCTGGATTAGTTATCTGTAATCTTCTCTTTACTCCTAGAGCCACTCTTTCTCATCCCAGTATGCACATATGAGGCAAGGTGCCCCATTCGTAAGCAGTAGGACACGGAAGAGGGAGGTGGAGGTAATTCTGGGCCAAGGAGCTAATTTTGGGGTTTTGGGCAGAGGGTGAGAGGGATGGGGGTGTGTGGGGGGGTTGTGGTGGGGTGGGGACTGTGTGACAAATCCAAATGGTCATCCATGTCCAACATAAGCAGGCATGTTATGTGGCATTAGTGGTTAGAGAGGCATTTTGGTGCAGCCAGTCTAGACAGTTATTAGTTTGGCTTTACTTGAATGCCCATCTCTGATAAAGCAGTCCTGGTAAGTGTAATTAACTCGCTAGACTGGCATTTGAGTGCCACCAGTCTAGCCATTTCTTACTGTGGTATGTTTTTTGGGCATCCTTGATAGAATAACCATGCTAAGTGTTATTGCTTTTATTGGCATTTTGGTGCAACCGGTCTAGGTATGCCTAAATGTGGCCTGGCATGCTTTCCTGTAATATGTCATAACATGTCTAGACTGGTCTACATTGTGCAGCCAGTTGGACATGTTTTCACTGTGGCATGGTATTTGTAATAGCAAAGCATTACATTAATTAAAGCATTAATGTTCTTGTGCACTGTTGGTGACTTGCATGTATTGGATTTTTGGAATGGCGTTACCCCACAAAACAATTGCAAACGCTCTGGCTTTTTAGCCAATTTTTCTCTGAAAGTGTGTTGTATAATACATTAAAACACATATTTATATCTTTCTCCTAGTTCAGTGCGTGGCATACCTTTGCAGCAGCATGTTTGTGCATATTGTGCAAGCAATGTAATCTAGGCCGGGCCAGAGTGTGGTGCAACCGTGATTTGTTTCTGAGCTGGTGGGCCCCCCTTCAGCATGGCTTGCAGGTGGGCGCCCAAATGCTGTTCTAGGCCACTACGTGCTGTTAGACGTTCTCTTCTGCTCTACTAGCATTCCATCATCTGTCAGAATGCACCACTTATTAGATCTACTCCTCAGTTTCTGCAGGGATGTCCTTCTTCTGCATTAAGCATATGGCACTCACATGACCATAGATATAGTGAACAGACTTAGAGCACTCTGTTTCAAGGAGGTCACCTCTTCACACAACAAACGTTAATCTCGGAAAGTATCTATAACTGCTAAAAGATTTCCCAGAAGTAGACAAAGTCTCTTTTTTTTTTTCCTGGGTAAAGACAACAGTTACAGCAAGATTTTTTACGTTGACCTTGAACGAAGGGGCACATCTGTAAATGTAAACCTGCTCGCTCTTCCCTGTTTTGCAGCCTAGCATGCCTGCATTGGACTCCTAACCCCCTTTCACTGGCATATACTTTGGTTGTATACTAATTGACCTTTTCACAATTGACCTCGAGGGAATTAACCTCGGGAGAATTGACCTAATTTAGAAGGTCAATTAGGACATATATGCGGTGGAAACCCCCCGCAACCCTACACCCAATCCAAAAAACCCTGCAACCCCCCACCCAATCCCCTTATACTATTTATAATCCAAAACCACCCCAATACATATATAAAATAACTAAAATAATATAAAGGTCAATTGTGCAGAAGGTCAATTAGGACCACTACAATTAGGTCAATTGTGCAAAAGGTCAATTGTAAAAGGTCAATTTGGGTAATACCTATACTTTGGGTTCATACCACAATCCATTGTGTTTCGCTCCCCACTTATTAGGCAAAAAATTCCATTTGTGCGTGATCTTTACTGCATCACCCCAAACCTTTTTTTTACTTTCTTCCTTGCCATCTTATTTATTTTATCATGCTCTCTTCTCTCTACTTTTAATTTTGTGTAACAGTTCTTCATTTTCCTATTTGTTTCCTTTTTATATAACTGTGTGGGGAAACCCCAGAGTGAAAGCTTTGTATTAAGTACGATTCAGCTAAAGACCCCAGTATACAGGTATACAGTATATTCTCTCATGGAGAGACCAGCTAAAAAGAAAAATTATATTTTGACCTGCAGGTTTGCATAATTAGAACGTAAAAATGTACAGTATTTCAGCAACAAACGGAGCTTAAGAGAAGGCAGTAGAATGCAGTAGGGGTACGGGGGCAACCAGTCTCCTTCAACATTTAAAACATTTTCTTCTGATAACATCTGTCGATTCACTGCTGCTTTTTTAATCTGTTTTCATATGTGAATACTTTTGTTACTTTCTTCTCGGTGTGTGCACTGGTTGTTCTAATACTGTTTGTTGAACAATGTTTTATATTGTTTGTTTGCCATCTTGAAACTACAACATTGTGGCATTGTTTGGATTTTGTAATAATTGAATGAATGAAAATCATTTTGAAAATGTGAACAGGCAGAATATTGAGCAGACTGTTATGCCTACTTTTTTTTTTAAACACTCCCTTCCACCAAGTCACTAACAATTGCCCTGATTCATGGAATTATTTGCGTGAAAAACGCAGATTTGCGCGTCTTTCTGCCCGAAAATCCCCATACTTCAAACAGGGATTTTCGGGGAGAAAGGCGCGCAAATCTGCTTTTCTCACGCAAATAATTCCATGAATCAATGTGTTATACTATGTGTAATGGAGCATAACCAAATTATTAACTGGCTGGAACAAAAACGAATAATTGTCTATTACATATAATGTCAACCTAGACCTAACGTTCTGGGGACACATTCTCTAACATGTGTGCCCAGAAGATTAGGTCTAGGATGACATTTAGGTTTTTAGCTCTAGTGCACTAACGTTTGCACCTGTGCTAAACATGATGAACATGTATTTAGCAGCAGTTCTGCTCCTTAAGTAACACTGAATGCAACAAACAGGTTTTGTCGCAATCCCTATTCTCTGAAAACGTGTGTACTAAGGCAAAAATGAATCACACTTGTTTCCTGTATAACAGGAAAAAAATGTGTTTGCTACATTTCCATTTATGTTATGCAGCAAATGTAGTAAACAAAGCAGTTTGTTTCATGTTTGCCCTAGTGAAAACAGTCTAGATAAAAGATATGGGGAAAATCCATTTCCCCCATTTCCTATTATAAAATCAGCGAAATGGGTATTAACTCCATTTTATACAACACAGCAACATGTAATTAATCTGGCAGTCTCCCTCACCTAAGATTAGGATTATTCACTCCACAAATATTGATCTGCATTTCATCTCAAGCAGCAGTGGAGTAAGGAATAAGGAAAGGCTGGTCTAGGAAACAGAAGGAAAAAGTTCAAAAAGGATCTCCTGGTCGCCAACCCAGGCCTGCCCATCGCTGAAACCTACATCAATGCTTCTTCCAGGCAGACTCTCATTGACATCCTCTTTGTCGCTCCCTCTCTGGACCTATGGACTCCCCACATGGTCTCTGTCCTCTCCACGTTCTCTTCCTCACCTATTAATGGTGGCACCAGATGCAAAGTACTCTTGGCATTATCTAGGTCAGTGATCCCCAACGTGTAGCTCGGGAGCAACATGTTGCTCGTAGCACCCTAAATTGTTGCTCGCCAGTTGCTCTGGGCCATGGTGTGGAGGGCTAGAAGGAGGTGCTGAAGGGATGAGACCTCAGTCACAGTATGGCCTGGACAGTCCTGGACTGTGCAAGAATGTTGGGCAATGAGTCTGCTGTGGTTCCAGATGACTTATTTTTTATATATGCAAGATTTGAGTTTGTTCCCACCATGCAAATTTTTTTTCAGTAAATGTCGTTATTATAGCAGTGTCATTGTTAAAACCCTGTCCTCTTCAGATAATTTGCCCAGCTGACAAATGTATTATTGAGCAATATGATTGAAACATGTTTGGTCCCGGAGAAAATGGTCCTATCCTTTGTACAACTAGTAGGAGCATAATGGGCAAATAAGTGGCATGCATGCTCAACTTACCTTTAATAAATAATTTGCATGCAATGCAATTTGTACAAGTCAGATTTTTGTATGATGGCACCATGCATTATATTTATTGAAAAAATGTACATTTTAGTGTGACCAATATTTATTTGTACACAGTGTCCTACATAGTGTCATAGTGGACAAATGGTCATCGTTTGATACTCTGCCCACCTGGCATGTGGATAATGGGCAGATAAGGTAAATGGCATGCCACACATTTCATAATTAATTTGCCCTATATTCAAATCCAATTAAATGACTTAATAAATAAATTAACCAGCCAATTAAGTTACCACCACAACACTCCTCTATGAAGTGGTCATGAAATGCTCAAAGCTTTGTGTAAAATCCCTTTTGGGAAGAGATAAGAAGCTCCAAATCCTTCAGAAAAATATAATTTTTATTCCTACCTACTTTTTCATCAGGCCCATGAGCTTTAAAATGCACTACATGACAAAATAATTCTTAGGAGGTAACCTCCAAAGCCCCAGTGTAGTGATCTTTGAAGCCTACCATGTAGTGACCAGTATTAATCAATATTTATGTAATCGTATTTCTCCATTAATTTAGCAACATTTAAACGAAAATCCATATTTCATAAAATTCACATAGAACAAGCTGAAGGAAAAAGCAGCTTTAGCATATTCAAACAAGCTATATATAAAAACCCTCATCACAATTAATGATATAAAACATAGCTCCCATGCATGTCCACGCTTACGCAAAACAGAAACAACCACAAATTAACGGAAAATGAACCAAATCTTCATCAACTCTGATTTTGCAGGCACACTTTGTGCTTCCTCCTGCACACCTCAATTTACTGAGGGGCGGGTACATTCAATTGTACCATTAGCATCAGCCTCCAAAATTCTGGGGGCCTTCTTTCACAGATTTCTCCTTGCCATTTTATATGTGTACTAAATCTGCATTTAAAGCTAAAGAGGAAAGCCAATTGATATTTTGGACATCTGCCTCGCTCCCTGTTGGACAAGCTCTTGCTTTAAGAGATATTTTGAGTTGACTTAATAAGCCAAATTTAGTTATGTCACCCCTACCCCCATCCAAATGGACAGTGCCTTACAACACTGCGCGCCCCTGTACCACAAGTCTTTCTTTACCAGGGGAGGCTGCAATCGCACTTACATCGAAATTCCCTCTATGATTAGCAGAAAACCCCAGATATGCGTTTCAAAAAGGAGTACAAAATCTTGAGTGGCCTGACACCTTCAAACTGAACACCCCCGATTCATCTCATAAGGCGATACCAGGTGTGTCTGTCTGTATGGAGACTTGCTATTTGGCACAGGAATTTATTTTGCAACACCTCCAGGACATGACAGTTTGAACCAGCCTAGATTTTGCTTCCTTTCATAAAAATAATGGCACAGACTTTTGCAATTTATTCCTCCACGCACATGTCCAATCAGAATGCTACATACTTGAAATACAAATGTAAAAAAGCCCATTAATCCTTAATGATGCCCTTTCAACTGCCTTCTTAAAATAATTGACCCAAGCACTGCTCTTAGAGAAGAGTGGGCTCAAATAAAAATGAGATTGCCACCTCATCTCTACATTCATTTAAACACTAGCTACACGTTTTCACCCGTTTCCCAAACACCATCATTGTTGTTTTCATCATAGTTGTTTGTGACCTGCCAGTGTTAAGTCCAAAACAGCTGTGTCTTCGGCATAAAGAAGCAAGCTACAAAATGAACCCTTGAGAAAGGGTGGATTAAGAGAAGTACTAGAATCAACGTCTGAAGGAATAAATTGGGGACAGCTAATATCTCTGCTTTTCACCTTTATTGGTGGGGAAAACAATGTATAATTCTCCAATATTGCATATCGGACAGATGCTGAGATATCTGCATATGATAGTTGGATAAGATTTAATAAAACAAAAGAGACCACAATAAAAACCATTAGGGACCACAATAAAATGTAAATTGCGCCACACTATGTTTTCATCAATCAAATAAAAAATGTTTTCTCCAAATCTAAAAAAAGAAAAAATAATCTCCCTTCCTTAACCTGACTGTATTTCTCCATGATGGTGTTCAGAGTGAAGAAGTATTCCACTGTGCTAAGCCATCCCTTGAAACCCGTTTGAGAGGGCTTAAAGTAAATGTTATTTTGAGTCCACTCCTCCTGTCTGAGCAACAAACATTTTGAGAATATCTTACTGGCAATGTCCAGTAAGGAAATTGCCCTATAACTGTGTGGGGCTGATGGTCCAAGGACTACTTGTCCCAGGGGATGGCATAATGCATGTCTCGACAACTGCATTAAACACAAAACTATTTGGTGTCATTCAAAAAAGCTCCCATTATTTAACAATATAAATCCTTTTTTGTTTGTCTTTTGGCCATTTTTATATGCCATTTTGAAACGATAACTCTTCCAAGCTGTGTACACACCACTCATTAAATCATGGTTCAATTTTCTTTTCTAGATTCTACATTCTGCTTCGAACCATGGGGCATGCCTTTCTATATATAACCTGCACTCCCTGAACCTGGGGACAGATTGCCAACAGCTCTGTCCTGGATAGTTTCAACCTAAGACTAACAAACGGACACTTTCCTTTGTGGGCTCTGAACTGTTTAACAGGTTTAAGAGAATATCTTAATATCTAGTGAATTAGTAATTCCTTTCAATGCCTCCTTGTTGTGCTTTAGGCATCACCAACAAGCTGATCTTGTATGCTTAGGAATGCACAATTTGCCACTAAAGATCCCAGAAAATCCCCCAGGCAGAATCCTAAAGTACACCTGAAATTCAGTGCTCCATTTGTGACCAATTGTACTGTCCAAACATTTGCACTGTATTTTCAAAAAGTATTTCACTCAAGAACCTGAAACCCCAGGTAATGTTTTAGTCCTACTATATTTTTTAACTGGACTTGGTTTTATGTGTATAAAAATGTCCTACTGACCACTCAATTTACTCAACATTTCCTGTAAACAACCACTTAATGTCAAATGAAGTTAAAGGCCTTATTATTTCTAATTTGTGTTGCAATCATTTTTCCACCAACTAAGCGCCGACATGTTCTTTCAAAAAATGTATGTTGCTCACCATTTTATTTGATATACAAATTTTGCTCAATGCCCTCAAAAGGTTGGGGACCCCTGATCTAGGTGCATCATTAATGTCCATCAGAATGGTACTGTCATGGCCCAAGGCTCTCAGCCCAACCTCCTCCTTCTTCATTAGTGTCTTCTATCTCACATCAACCTCCTCCCTTCTCCTGCCACTTCACCTGGCTGCCACCCCTCTTGCCCCTTCCCCGTCACTGATGCACGTACCACATCCGTGTACCCCTCCTCAGAAGTCCTTCAAAGGTGGCAACTAGCTTTACCTAGCTACCCTCAACTCTTGCTCTGCTGTTAAACACTCTTCTGATATATGTCTCCTTCTTGAAGACTTTGACCTTGTCTTCTCACTCTCACTGAGATGTGGTTCACTGCCAGCTCTGTCACTGCTTTTGACACACTCCTCCCTGAGGACTACAAGATCCTCTCTAAGCCTACGGCTAACCAGTCTGGAGGTGGAGTGGCCTTGATCTTCCCTGAATGGGTCCCTACTACTATCCTCCCAACAAATGCCTCATCTGCAGGCTTGGTATCTCCCCAAACCTCTTGTTGACTATCGCCACCATCTACAGGAACCCTGGTCTGGTCTCCCTCTTCCTCTCAGAGTGGTCTGACCTCTTTTCTTCTCTTCTTGCCCCCACCTCCAAGCTTCTCCTCCTCTGAGACTCAATATTCACCTTTACTCTTCTGATTCGGCCACTGGAGTCTTCCGCAGCCTCTGTGATTCTCTCTCCCTCACCACCGGTCCGACGCACTCAGCCGGACCTACCTTGGATGCTCTCATCTCAACTGACATCCCCATCTCCAACATTCTCACTGACCATGCTCTCCTGTACTCTCACCTGGATCTCTTAGGGCCCCCGGCTAAGCCTCTACCTGTACTGCCTGTCTCCTTCTGTCATTCGACCGATGAAGTGAGTGTCAGTTGCTGCTTTTGCCGCCACTTTCATTCCCCCTCCCACTCCTGCCTTGGACTCTCACACTGACTCTGCCCTTGTGAATCTTCACCTCTCTGTCACCAACACCCTGGACATCTACGCCCCTGTGATGAGGATCCACATGAAGCCTACCTCCAAGTGCAACACTTGGTATGACTCTGACCTAGCCTCTCTGAAATGCAAGTGCAGAGTTGCTGAGCAGAAGTTGCAGGCATCAGGCACATCCTCGAAAGGCAATACAGACACGCCATCCCCTCAGAGAAGAGAGCCCATATCCAAGCCTGCATCTCTGGGGCCACTAACAACATGGGTGAAATGTTTAAAATCTGCAAGGAACTCACCAATCCTTCTCCAGTCTCCACTTCTCCCCTCCCACCCCTGGCCCTCTGTACTACACTGGCCTCCCACTTCTCAACCATAACTCAGGGCATCCTGTCCTCACTCTCCTCTACTCCCCTCCATCCCCCTTCTCCAGCTCTCAGGCCTCCTTTGCCCCCCCCACACCCTTCCCTCCTACTCTCCTTTTTCTCGTCCATAGCACCGGATGAGGACTCTAGACAAATCCTCTCTATGAAAGTCTCCTCCAAACAGGTGCTCCCCTGCTCCTCCACAACCATCAAGGACAACATTGCCTCCCTTGTGCCAGCCTTGGTCGATTTCTGTAATCACTCCTTTGCCACTGGCTCCTTCCCTCTACCCCTCAAGCACTCCACTCCCTTGGGCATCCTCTTCTCAAAAAGCCCACTGCCGACCCATCCTGCCCGGATAACTACTGCCCTATCACCATTACCCCCTTCCTGGGTAAACTCCTGGAGAAGCTGGTCATCTCCCAACTGATCCAACACGGAATCTGTTGGTTGTCTCCACGACCACCAGTCTGGCTTCAGAGCAGCCAGAGGCACAGAAACTGCTCTACTGAACACACATGATGGCTTGCTCTCAAATCCCAATTCCAACTCTCCTTCCATTCTTATCCTTCTTGATCTTTCCTCTGCCTCCAACATGGTCAATCATGCCACCCATGACAAATCGGCTCTGTGACACCCTTGGCATCACAGGCCTGTCACTTGACTGGTCCTGCCCAGGTTCAGCTGGGCCCTTTTTTTCTCCCCTATCACACTCTCTAACTATGGCGACCCTCAAGGCTTTATCCTTTTGCCGTGGCTTTTCAACATCTACATTTCCCCTCTGGCACACCTGATCTCCTCCTACTTTCCTACCTTCCAGTGTTATGCAGATGACACGCAGGTCTCCTTCAAGCTTCCTGCTACTGCCTCCTCTTCCTCCTCTCTCATCCCCGACTTTCTGACTGCTATTCAGGCATGGTGTGCTGTCAATGATCTCTGTCTTAATGCAAGTAAGACCGAGACCCTTCTCATTGGGAACCCTGCTCACTCCTACCCTCTGCCTGCCTTCTATGGGTCAACTCCGTGCTTTGACTCCTCTCTCTCTCCTTCGCTCCTCACATCATGGACCTTGCCAAGAAGACCCACTATCAGCTGCACCTCCTCAGAGGCATTCTCCCTTTCCTCACCTTCACCCAGAAGCTCAATGTCTTTAGAGCTCTGGTCTTCTCTAGGCTGGACTACGACAATAGCTTCTTCCTCGATCTCCCTGTATCCTCTCTCCACCCCCTTCAACTAATCCAGAATAGGGCTGCAAGACTTATCCTTCGCCTGAAGCCCAGGGACTACATCTCTCCAGCCCTAAAATCACTCCACTGGCTCCAGGTTCAAATTCAAGACCCTCTGCATCACCCACAAGGCTTTCTGGGGCCTGGGACCCCGCTACATTCAACTTTCTCTCCTTAAATACATCCCTTCTAGAGCCCTTTGGTCTTCTAGCTCCAACGCTCTGCAGATCAGACACTTCTCTAAGCAGAGCGTGGGGGGTACATCTCTCTCCTCCGCAGGAGCCTCCCTCTGGAATGGTCTCCCTGCCCCTCTGAGGCTTGTGCCAGATCTCCTTATGTTTCCGGAAGCATCTGAAGACCCTCCACTTCTCTTCTTCTTTCCCTCTCCCCCTCCCCTGCTAACACCCCTGTCTGCTGCAGTGACTGCCTGCCAGGTTCCCTCTGAGTTCTACAGGGCACTAGTCCCCCCCGCCCAGTTCACCCTCCTTCCGCGCACTTAGCATGTGGACCTGCACCCAATGCAATTCCCTGGCACTTGCCCTCCTGGCCTCCTGTTAGACCTCGTCTAGCTCCTTATACCCTTTTCCCTTCCCCTCCTCCACCCCCCCTGTTCACCTGCACTCTCTCCTCTCTGCCCTGCACTTCCCTTCCCACCCTAGCACTTCACATTTGCGCGACTGGCACTTCCTCAACTCCCCTCTCTCCCTCGCACTTCTTGTAACTACACTTTCACGATCCAAATGTAACAAGGCCTAGTAGGACCATTATTGTTATCTTTCTCCTTTGTCCCCCCCCCTATCCCCACCCTTTTGTCTTATCGCGCCTTGCAACTCCATTTGTTGTACAGGCGCCTTGCAAATATCCAATAAATAAAATAAATAAACGCATAATTTGAAGACAGGATGCACTCATGGCTGACTTCTTCTGTATTGCAACTTTCAGGGAAGGTCGAAGGACAGGAATCGGGAGCATCGCCATTTCTGCCAGATCTATCCACCGTGCCTCTAAGTAACATTAGTAAGTACTATTAAATGTGTTTATATATTAATAATATGCAATTAATTATCATGTGAATAAACAGTGTCCATTTGTTGGAAATGAATATTTATTTGCTCTGTGAAAGCTGGGCTAGGGGCAATAACTAGAATTATTGGCCTGATCCAAGGAAATAAATGCTAAATGAATATAAATGTTTCTGGCTTCAGACCCTCTACTCAGTGTGCTGCTTGACAGCAGTGTTGTGCCATCACCTCCATGATCACTCACCATTGACCACCCTGGTTACAGCTGATAGGAGTCATAGACCAAAACATGTTGTGATCCAAAGGTTGCAGACGGGTAAGACTGCCACCTAGTGGCCATTTAGTTCTGAGGTTCGCTTTAAATCATCCAACTCACTCGTGTGCCAATCAATGCTGTTGTCAGGGTACCAGATGGGGGACAACAGTTACAGGCTGCATTCACAGCAACATATGTGCTGTACAGGTTCAGGCCATTCGTGTGGACCTCCAAATATTTATCAGAGTACATTGTAATATTCGTAACTATTGGCCTATAGTCAGTGGTCAGTGCGTAAGAAAATAAATTAGTGGGATTATGTTCTCTGCTGGCCCGACCCCCCTCAAACCCCATCACCCACCCCCAGAGGTGTTGCTAGCTCTGGAAAGGATTGGGGGCTAGGCTAATGTTGGGACTGTCGGGACTCGGGGCTAGCTAGTCTTTTGGTTGTATCCCCTGAGCTTCTATCCCGGGCTACAGCCAAAAGACCCGGGGCTATAGCCCCCTTAGCCACCCCCTAGCAACGCCTCTGCCCACCCCCCTCCTGTGCGCAATACAAACCCCATACCAGGGTTATGCCTTTCCTCCATTCCACCACTGTCACTGTGTAAAGGCTGAAAGAAACACAGTGAAAGAAAATGCAAAATGCATTTTAAACGACCCCCATTACCTTTATTAACATCGCATTAACTGCACGTAGAGCTGCGCGTGCTGTATTTTCACATTAAATTGCTTAAATGCAAAGGAAACATTCTGATTTCTGAGGGAGCAGGGCTATGATGGGGCTTGGGAAGGGGCTCGGAAAAGGTCAGGTCACGGAAAGAACTAACAGCGACCCAGCATTTCAACGATAGCTCACTGTGATGTGAGGTTGGGCTGATCCTGCAAGTCACAGGTTCGAATCCCCAGTCAGGAAAAGCAAAGAACAACCGCGTCTATTGTTTAAGGGAACGTCGTAGCTCCGGCAGCGAGACCCCTCGCGGCGCAGTGCACTGAAGTGCAAGTATCAACTTCATAAATAAAATTAGGACACTGCTCCCGCCCACTTGTACCAATGCCTGTAGTTATCTAAACCACTCTGGTGAGCTGCAAAGGTCTGATATCAGTCATGTAGCATACTTTAAGGGAATTGGAGACCGTTTATAGCGGTGGTAGCTATGATATATGGGAAACATCAATTGAAAAGCGATAGGACCACTTATTGTGTAACCAGTCTTATGTGTTTATTTGCCATTAAACCATTCTTATCACAGTTGCTGGGGCTCACACCATTACCTGAATGCAAATGTATAAGTGACCTACTTCTCTTTAGCATCTAATTTGAGCAGTTCTTTTGTCTGCATGCTTCCATGTGTTATATAGTTTTTAACAATTTGCATTTTTTTATTTTTAGATAATTTTACATTCTTCAATGGTGTTTTTAAAAATATGGAAAGTGTGACATTATTTTTTGGTAAGTAAAAGAAATGTAAATGTCATTACAACAGAGTTTCATAGTTAACAAAGCTAAAATTGCAAGTTTAAGGTCATTTGGAAATTGTAGGTTGACATCTAGCTTGTGTACACCTCGGACTGAGAGAAAATGAGGAGCTTATCAAGTCGAAAGATCCATTTGGTTAAAAGCTGCGGAAATGGTTATTTAGCCAGAAGTGGCGTCCCTAGGGTCGGGCCAAGGGGGCACCTGCCTCTCCTACCAAATGTTGTGCCCGCCATAGTACCCCACACCCCTGGAGGCAAGTGTGAACTCGGGTTGCTGTGCTTGTGCTAGGCAGAATTGCATGGTCCCTCTGGGACCACCATATACAATTAGGACTACAGGTGTAAGATAAAACCAACCTTTGGTATAAGTCTGTACTACACAGTTTTGTGGTAGCGAGCTGAACAGCCGGGCCTATCTCAAGAGGAAATGTTTGTTTGTTTGTTTATTTTATATAGCGCTCCGGACCCAGGAGTAAAAGGGCACTTGCATTGACAGGTTACAGAGGTACAATATAAACAGTTGACTTGTTTAGAGAGGTTGGTGTTTGCATCGAGGTAGAAACCTAAAGTTTTCGCGTTTTTAACAACTGGGATGATGTTACCATTGATGATGAACTTGGAGTAGTCAGGACTGAGTTTAAGTAGGTTATTGGTAGACCCGACTAGGAGGAGCTCGGTCTTCTCATCATTCAGGCAGAGGCCGTGTGTGGCCATCCATACCTGAATGATAGAGAAGATTTCGTTGATCCTAATGGCGTCGTCGTTGTAGTTGCCAGTGATGGTGAGGAGTATCTGGGTGTCATCTGCGTAGTTGGTGTAGGTGACACCCAGATAGTCCAGTTTATCAAAGAGAGGCTTTGTAAAGATGTTATAGAGGGTGGGGGAGACACAAGATCCTTGTGGGACACCTCAGGTAATGGGGATGGGGTCTGCGGCAGCCGTAGATGAGAAGACTCTCATGGTCCTGTTGGCTAAGAAGGACTGTATCCACATGACAGCAGAGGGGGAGAAGTGGGCAGCAGATGAGAGGTGATTGCAAAGTATTTGGTGGTCAACCAAGTCGAAGGCTGCTGAGAGGTCTAGGAGGAGTAGGATAGCTGCTTTATTTTTGTCCTTGATGTCATTAATCTGACTTTTAAGGTCAACAAGGGCAGTTTCTGTACCCTGTTGAGGTCGAAAGCCAGATTGACGCAGGCCTAGCAATTGATTGGACTCTAGGTAATCTTGAATTTGCACGTAGGCGACTCTATCAAGGATTCTTAGGAGGAAGGGGACCGTGGTGATAGGCCAATACTTGGAGGGGATGGCAGGGTTAAGGGATTGATTTTTTTAGAAGAGGGAGAACCCATGACTGTTTCAAGTTGTTGGGTACCGAATTGGATAAGAAGGATAGGTTTATAAGTTTGGAGATGAAGGGGGATAGGTCCCTCACAGCATCTTTGATGATCTGGGCGGGGCAACTATCCCCTTTGCAGTTGGAGGGTTTGAGGGATGCTATAATATTTTGGACTTCGTGTATAGTGACCATTTTGAACATGAAGCTGGGTGTAGTATTGGTAGGGGTGGATGTGCTAGAGGTGGAGTCGTTATTGTAGGAGAGTTGTAGTCGTTTGGCCTCGATTTTAGTTTGAAGCCCAGTAATTTTGTTGGCCAGGGCATTTTGGATGCTAGTGCAGCATGGCTTGTCTTTCTCGCAGGTGTCGGTCGGTGGGTTGGGGTTTTCTAGCTCCTTCAAAATGGTGAAGAGCTCTTTTGCGGAGGATTGTGCATTGTTGATTCTAACATTGTAAGCTTCCTTTTTGGTGCGGATTATCTCTTTCTTGTAATGGGAGGAGATGGTCATGAGATTGGTTTTGTTTTCAGCCGAGGGAGTTGTTTTCCATAGGGTTTCCAACTTAGCCTTCTGTTTTCAGAGTATTTTGAGTTCAGGTGTGCACCAAGAGTTCAGGTGAGCTCTGGGTTTGCCTTTGCGTAGCTTTAGTGGGGCAACAGCGTCAATGGCCGTAGTCATGGCGTCATTGTAGGTGTTAACTAGGAGGTTAAGGTCAGCAGTGGCTGGGATCATGTTTAAGAGGGGGAGGACCAGTGGCGTGATGGTCTCCGCCGTAATATTTCGCTTGTTTCTAGTCGGGCAGGCTGGTGCGTGGGGGCTCTGCTTGGGTTTCGGGTTGTTGATGTTTATGTCGAATGGTATGAGGGAATGGTCAGTCCAAACCAGAGGTTGTGGGGCTTTGCAAGTGATATTGCAGTTATGGGCTGCGACCCAATCAATAGTTCTGCCTTTCTGATGGGTGGGTAGAGTGATGACTTGAGTAAAGTCATGCTCATATAAGGCATTGGCTAGGGAGGCGGCAGGGGTGTCGTTAGGGTCGTTATACCCTAGATTAAAGTCTCCTTGAATGATGTTTTGGGAGTGGAGCTTAGAGTTCTCGGCTATGAGAGAGGGAATGTCTTCTTCGAAAGTACCTGTGGGGCCTGGGGGTCTGTATATTAGTTGCATAGTGATTGAGCTCTTTGGTGTGGTTTGTATTGTAATGGTGAGGTGCTCGCATGATTTTAGTGGGAGGGATGTAATGGATCTAAGGTCGAGTGAAGATTTGAATATGAATGCTACACCTCCTCTGCGAGCATTGGGTCTGTCGGCTCTGAGGATGGAGTATTTGTCAGGAATAGCAAGGGTTAGGTAGGGTCCTGCTGCTTCATGTAACCATGTCTCTGTGGTACCGAGGAAGTCGAGGTCTGCTAAGAGGATAATGTCGGCGATTTCGGTGGGGTGAGCAGCTAGGGATCTAACATTGAGTAGTGCTCCTTTTAGGGATGCCATGTTAGTGGCATTAGCGCTCTTTTTATTGGTGGCCTTAGTCGTGGGCGTAGTGGGCACCTTCCAGGTTGTGGTGTGGAGTCTAAGGCCAAGTCTGCTGTTGTGCGCAGAGAAGGAAGGGTTAGTAGTGGGGCGGTATCCTTGTGGCTTGGGAGGGTTTGTGACAGTGTCGTCTTTTTTTAGTAGGGTTGGTAATGTTGGGTATGGTGTTAGCTGGTTTGTCGCTGACATTTGCAATGTGGTATTGGTGAGTAGTGTGTGGGAATGGTGGTAGGGTAGGCAGGAAGGGTGTGGGACAGGGGATGGGGTGTTGTCTTGGGCAGCCGAGTTTAGCTAATCCTTTATTGTATGGTATGTAGCTGTTGCTGCTACATGGTGTGTTGTTGTCCATAACACAAAAAGGGAACATGGTGAGAATGAGCCAAGGGAGCATAGTTAGGAGTGTAGCGTTAGTTGGGCTGCTTGGTTGGGGATGGATCTATTGTGCACAGGCAGGTGAGCACGGTGGACAGTAAAAATATAGCCAGTTTCAATTTTTTTAGTGCTAGGCGTAGGCTAGATTCAAATTGCTGGGATAGTACAGAAATGGGCAGTTTCAATCGGGCAACAGCAGGATAGGTATAGGCTAGAATCGAATTTGCTAATAAGTAGAAATATGGTCAATTTCAATTAGGCAACAGCAGGATAGGTATAGGCTAGATTCGAATTTGCTAATAAGTACAGAAATGGGCAATTTCAATCAGGTAACAGCAGGATAGGCAAAGGCTAGATTCGAATTTGCTAATAAGGTATAAAAATGGGCAGTTTCAATCAGGCAACAACAAAGCCAGTTAAAAGCAAGTTGCTAATATGAAGCAGGTGTGGCCTGGATACGTATGCTAGTGCAGTGCAAGAACCTGGCGCAGTGGATATTAATAAAGGTTGCGCAGGAATAGTAGTTGGTAGGTGGCTGAGTAGATACAGGTTATACATTGATACATTATGTGGCAGTTCGTGGGCACAACGGTGCAAGGTGGACAATGTTAGTAGGTGCATGTGCACCGGGTCCATGATGGCTGGGAGCAGTTCAGGTAGCTGGCTAGGGGGTAGGGAAAGTTGTGATGTGCAGCATGCTTACCCTGTAAAATTGAGGGACGGTACAGGGGGGGCAGGTACAATGTGAGCAGTACAAGAGGTTACACAAAGGTCTTACAATCACAGTGGTTCAAGTAGACATTTACACTCAAGAGTTCTTGGTAAAACACTTATTAATTTATTACACAATCATATAGAAAAAAATCACTAGAAGGAGGCAACTTAATATTATACACAAATACACTTCACTATCAACCCAATAAGTTTATGAACAAATTAGGCTCCCCTGAAATAGGAGCAAAATGGCATTTCAGTTACTTTCAATGGGAGTAAAAGGCACAAGTTAGCACAATAGATCAAAACTACTTTCTTAGGCAGTGCAAATAGCTTTAGTTCACTCGAGGACTCGAGTTCAATATGCCTAGGCTAAAGTCAATGGGCTAGTGTCTTGGATAGGAAAGAGCAGTTCTTGAAGTAAACGGTAAAGTCTTTGCCAAAGTTCTCAGAAGTAGTTTGTACGAAAAAGAATCATTTGTTAGTTCACAAGTTGATTAGGCCTGCAAGTTGGGAAAGTTCCACGAGCTTTCACTGCGAGAGTGGAGTTCTCTCAATCAGGTTGGCACAGTACCTTAATGTGAAGCAAAAGATGCAGCTAAATACGTTGGTTCCTGCAGATCTCACTGTTCCTGTGCCTCAGTCGTGTGGACAAGAGGGAGGACGTTGCTAGACTCCTACACTGCACGGGATTGTCAGAAAACGCGGGCAAAATTGAGTCACTTTAGTTCGAGTAGCTGTCGTCAAGCACACAAGCTGATGGATGTCCTTCCCCCTGGTTAATCCTAACCATATCTGAGAATGGTATCCAGGTGGTTTTCAAGTTGATTGGTCCCACCAACTCAAAGGAAGAAGTCGTCCTTGAAGGGGCTTCTCTGTCGAAAGAAGCTTTGGCGTTTCGGACCTGCAGCAGGACTTCACCGGGCAAACCAACGGTCCAGGAGTTGCAGCAGCCGTCCTCTTCTAGATCGTCTTCAGTACTTTAGTTCCAGTGATCGACTCTGCTTTCCAGTCCAGGAGACTCGCCTTTTAAACAGTTTTCTCCCATTCATTCCACCCTAGCTGCCACTCACCCAGTAGGGTGGCTGTCCTTGCCAGACAGTCAGCCAGCCAATCAGGCCAGAGTGCATTTGGGTCTCCTAGGAGACTAATCACAGGGAGGTTCGGGCACCTCCCTCCCTTCCTGCCCACCCCAGACCGTCAGTCGTCAGAGGCGGTCTTCAGACCTGAAGGCCGCCAAAGGCATGGAAACAAAGGGACCAAACCTGGTTTGGCGCACAGAGACAAACACTAGAAGGACCTTTCCAAAAAGAAATGGAGAATAAGGAAGACCAGGCCCCGTTTAAACAAAGGGGCTTCAGGCTCCATCTTGAAAAACATGGCTCCCGTAATTTTTAGCTACCGGTGTTCGCGGTCGGGAAACGTCATGGTAGTTCTTTGTAAAACCACTGCCACCAGCCATTTCGATAGAAATGGGTAACATGTGACTGCTACATGAGTTTCCAGACATATGGGGTACGAGATAACCCCTCCAGCACTCTATAGGAAGATAGTGTTTGCTGGGTCTAGGAATTTAAAAAGACTAGTAAAGTCAATTTAACCCTACATTCTCCGGGAAACAGTAGTTTATCCCAGAGAAGGTATTTAAACCTTTGGGAAGTCTAAAAAGACATCCCTGTGTCACTACACTGAGGGTGCTGTGTAACACACATGAACCGATGCCTATGGAGTTATCCTAAAACGTCATAATCAAAGAACACAAGAGTAAAACACACATCAAAATACATGAAAGAGTGGGAAAAAAAGGCTCACACTCTTTCCAGGTAAAATAATCAAATGCTCAAAATCCAGCAAAGTTGCTGGGGGTCTCTAAGGTGAAGGGTATTAGCACATTTTTGAGAATTCTCCCTAACAGCTTGTTACCTCTCTATGGAGAAAGAGGGAATAGAACAGAAGAGGAATGCTCTTCCTCGCTGACTCCTCAGGACCAGCAGGAGCCAGGTATGCCGCTTCTGCTCTGGCGGTTCGGGGTCAGGATGCCAGGAATAGGGCTTGCCGTCTTGAGGGACAGGATACCAGTTATAGTGCTTGTGCTCTGGGTTGTGGGGGTGGACAGGATGCCAGGTATTGGACTTGCACACTGGGTGTTGGGGGCAGGATTCCAGGTATTGGGTTTGTGCTCTGGGTGGTGGGGGACAGGATACAGGTATGGGGCCTGCAATCTTGTTGGTGGGGGGTCAAGATGGCAGGTATAGCATATGGTGGGGGGAGAATGGCAGGTATGGGGTTTGTGTTCTGAGTGGGAGGGCAGGAACCCAACTATTGAGTCTGTGCTTTGGGTGTTGGTTGGGCGGGAAGCCAAGTGTGGGTCTTGTAATCTTGGTTTTGGGCACAGGATGCCAGGTACAGAGCTTGCTTTCTGCGTGGTGGGCAGGTAGGATGGCAGGCATGGGCTTGTGCACTGGGTGGTGGGGCCAGGATTCCACGTATGAGGCTTGTGGCCTGGTAGGTGGTGGGCAGGATTCCCGGTATGGGGCTTGTGTTCTGAGTGGTGGGGGGCAGGTTGCCAAGTATGGGTTTTGTTCTCTGGGCTGGGTGGTTAGGAGGCAGGATTTCAGGTGTGGGTCTTGTGCTGTGGGTGGTGAGGACAGGATGCCAGGTATGGGGCTTGCAATCTTGGTGACAGGCATCAGAATGCCAGGTATATGATTTATGGTCTGAGTGGTGGGGGACAGGATGCCAGGTATGGGACTTATGATCTGGGTGGTGGGGAGGCAGGAGGGTGAGTATGGGGCTTGAGCTATGAATAGTAGGGGGCAGGATGCCAGGAATGGGGCTTGTGCTCTAGGGGGTGGGTGGGCAGGGTGCCAGGTGTGGGACTTTGCTCTTGGTGGACAGGGTGCCAAATATGGGACTTGAGGCCCTGGGTGGTGGGGGAAGAATATCAGGTAAACGACTTGTGCTCCGGGTGGTGGGGGAAATGCCAGGTATGGTTTTTGTGTTATGGGAGGGGGGCAGGATACCAAATATGGGGTCTACGCTCCGGGTACTGGTGGGACAGGATGCCAGATGCGGGGCTTGCAAACTTGGTGTTGGGGGGAAGGATGCCAAGTACAGAGTTAGTTTTCTGGGTGGTGGGCAGGCAAGAGGCCAGGTATGGGGCTTGTCCTATGGGTGGTGGGGCAGGATAGTAAAAGAAGGACCGTGGCTATGAAGCCAGCGGTGTGGGCTGCACTCCCAGTATCCACTTATGTGGCTTTCAGTTCCTTGAAACATTCAATGATTATTCCGTTCTTCAAATAATGTGTTAGTTTATTCACTAATCATATTCATAAGTAGGTAATCTTTCTCATTATCTGCGCATATGCATAATAGGGCCAATGCATTTTGGACATGAGTTTCCTTCATCAGGGCCTATTTAATCCTCTAGCAGGTCTGACAATTACAATACATTGTCTAAATACACAAATGGCAACATTCTGGTAACCAATGGTTCACAATTAAAATTGAGATTCAAATTCCACATGTTCAGAGATTATGACAATCCATAGTGATCAATAATCAACAAGATATAATGATAATGTCAGCATTCATTGGACATATGTAACATATCCACGTCATCCAACATTCAAAGCGACAATGGTTGAACATAATAAGTTGGTACGTAGGTATTGTAGAATTTCAATGTGAGAGAGTGACACAAAAACCAAAGGAAAGAGAGAATTCTCTATTAGATCCTAGATAAATTCAATCAGTCACATGGTGGAGCAGAATGCCATGCATGGGGCTTGTGCTCTCTGTGGTAGTGGAACAGGATGACTGGTATGGGGCTTATGCTCTGGGTGGTGGGGCAGGATGCCATGCATTGGGCTCGTGTTCTCTGTGGTGGGGCAGGATGCCATGCATTGGGCTTGTGCTCTCAGTTGTGGAGGGGCAGGATACCAGCTATGGAGCCCCCAATCTGGGTGGTGGGGGGGCAGGATGCCAGGTATATGGCCTGTGCTCTGTGTGGTGGGGGCAGGATGCCTGGTATGGGGCTTATGCTCTGGGCGGTCGTGGGGCAGGACTCCTGGTATGGGGTTATCAATCTTGGTGGTGGGGGGCTGGATTGAGCTTGTGCTCTGAGTGGGCAGAATACCAGGTATGGGCTTGTGGTCTGGGTGGTGGGGGCAGGTTGCCAGTATGGGGCTTGAGCTCTGGGTGGTGGGGGCTACGATGCCAGGTTTGAGACGTGTGCTCTGAGTGGTGGGGAAGCAGGGTGCCAGATGTGGGATTGGCCAGATGTGGGATTGTGCTTCGGGTAGTGGGGAGCAGGATGCCCGATATGGGGCTTGTTTTCTGGGTGGCAGAGGGACAGGATTCCAGGTAAGGGGCTTGTGCTCTGTGTGGTGTTGGGCAGGATTCCAGGTATGGGACCTATGCTCTGGATGGTGGGGTGGCAGGGTGCCGGGTGTGGGATTGTGCTTTGGGTAGTGAGGAGCAGGATCCGAGATATGTGGTTTGTTCTCTGGATGGTGGAGGGGCAGGATTCCAGGTATGGGGCTTGTTCTCTGGCTTATGGACTGGCAGGATGCTAGGTATGGGGCCTGAGCTCTCAGTGGTGATGTTGTTAAATCATTTGAGTTTGGACCTGGCATTTGAAGATGAACGTGGTATATTACTGAAGCCCTTGCAAGGCTATACATTACATATGGTGGCTGAACAGGCATATGATGAAATTATCGGTGGATTTGAGGCTGCACTTACATCAGAACATGTCATACTTGGGCAGGGTTGGGCAAGGACGGTATTACACTCTGGGAACTGGCATTGTGTTGACTGTGATTAACTAGAGTTATTTGAAACTGGCAAGGCTATTCTTAACTGGCAAGCTGGCACATTGTGCTGAACATTGCATATTTTTAAAGAGCCATAGTGTATTTAAATATTACCCCATGCAGTTAAGCACTTTTATTAGCAACTGCCTGTAATAGGGCAACACGGGTGACCTTGAAAAGACAATATCCTGCATCATTTGAGCAACACTGAGGTATATTTGAAGTAACCTGGCATTTTATCAGTAACACCTTCCAACTATTTGTTATATTCTGGTACTTCCAAACCCAAAGCTGTATATTACATGATATCTGGCACAACATTAATACTGGTGTCATTTATACTGAACTATGATGCATAATTGGCATTATCCTTATAGGTGACGCCCAGGCATCAGAAATATTCGAATATATATTTTTCCTAAAGGATTGCTTGTAAATGTCTTTTATCTAACGTTGCCCAAACACTGTGCTGTAGAAACGCACCATATTTACCTCACCATGTTCACTTTCGGCTGCTCCGCCAATGTCAATTTAGGAAAACATTTGCATCGTCCATTTTTAGGTGCCCCCTACTTTTGCCTGTAGCCCCTTCAAAGTGCCCATTAAATTTGATTCCTGAAGACGCCACTGCTAGCCAGGGTAGATTGATGTGTTACTTCTACTTTTCTAAGCCTGACGTAGCGATCTGGCGTGAACCTGAGGGCTCCACCAATAAAGAGAGGTGCAGCTCAGTGGCTGTGGCTGATCAGTTAATCAAGGTCCTTATTGAAATGAATGATAAAGTTAACACACGCAATGAGGAAGTAGCTGTTTGGAAACAAAATAATGAAAGGAAAAGCTTCTTGTGGCATTATTGCTATAGAGCGGCTGGAACAACGTGCTGGAATTGAAACTGGCAATGATTTGCTCTTAAAAAAAGATGTAAGCATAAATAATGATATACCACCGATAAGATCTCACGTGGCTAAAAGAAGAAAAATGGATTCTAGCCCGATGGCAGTGATCTGTTGCTCGCAAAAGAGAAATGGCCCAAGCGAGGTCCTAAGGTATATAAAGACAAAAAGCCTGGTACTATCAAACAAAGAGCAAAGCACTGGAATTCTGATATAGAAGTAACGACAGAAAACACCTCTTCAGATGATACATCTTCTAGCTCCCCTCACGAACAAAGAAAACATAAGCCGAGGCGACAACAGAATGCTTTTAAACTAAAGGATAATGTTAAAGACGTGGTGCAAAGAAAATTAATTCAAGAGGTGACAGAAACCATAATGAATGAATTAAGACCTAACTCAATGTCGGCAACTGCCATTGCAATAACTCCCTTGGCTAAAATCTATGAACAATTTAACGAGAGCTATAGAGACGAAAACACACTGATTGCTCTCGTCAATACCAAAATGATCAATTTGGAGATGAACCTACAAGAACTGAAACTGCAACTACAAAAAGATAAATACAAAGATGAGATGACAGCTAACATACTGTGAGATGCTCTAAGAAATGCGGGAGAAGACAAAAAATTGAAAATAGGTGTGTGCAAAGAAGTAGATACGCAATGTTCGATTGAAGATCCAAGAGATGATCGCAAGTTATCTAAAGCAAACGTGAGAACTGATCGGAGGAGCATAGATATAAGCCAAATAGCAGTTCAGGAATCTGCTAATGAGTGGCTGTTGGTCTGTGACCCCCAACACCAATGCAACTATATATGAACTGAATGCAGAAAGAAGTGTAGATGACTTGACAGTTGCCTCAACTCCCTCCAGAGATGCTGATGGAGAGATATTTGAAAATCCGATTGTGGTGGTAGAAAAAGCTGCCGAGGACGAGATAAAAAAGGGGCCTGACGTCGTAAAAGGTGCCAAGGAAACAAGAATCGGAATCTCTGATGCTTTGTCGCCAAGAAAAAGCATTATTTCACAGGAGAACGAAATTGAGCCAAATGGCACAAAAGAAAGTTATGCTATCTTTGATAAAGATAAAAAGGCATTGGAAATAACAAAAGCTTGAGAGAGTGTTCAAAGCAAGCCTTGTAAAATGAAGAGAAAAACAAAGAATCCAAATGCTAAAAATTCATGTAAATTTCTAAGAAATTTGAAGGCATTGAATGTGACAATTCAAACGAATAGTGCCACTCCATCAGCAAAAGAGCCTAATTTCATGAAAAATCCGAAGGTGCCACATGATAATAAGTCCAAGTCTCAGACAGAAAATAAGCCGCCGGACGAACAAAGACCTGAGCTTGACCTTGCCAAAAAGATCAAACCACAGGCAGAAAATAAGTTTCGCTCTGACCAAAGAGATGAGGCTGTGACGATGAAAGACCTATTAAACATGTCCAGATATGAAATAGATGATGATGTGGACGAAGGTGCTCTACCCTCTGATGATGAGGAAGAGAGGGAAACTGTATCCATTGACTCTGAGGACGATGCCGCCCTAGCTCTTTTGAAAGATCTTCCATGCGGACCTGGAAAGGCATGGAAGAGAATTGTTGCTAATGCTTCACCGGAAACGCAAATATCAACAGACGGCCGAATTGGTGCCGGAAACCCAAGTGGTGTGGTTGAGTTTGCAACTATGGAAGACAGAAGAAAAAGGGCCATAGGCAAAAAAAGGCTGCCCCATCCAAGAACGAAACAGGAAGTTGCTATTGATAACATCTTCAAGACAACTGAAAGAGAAAAGCATAAATCCGAAGAGAAAGCAACAAGACTAAATAATAAAATATTACAATCTATGGAACGAGACATTGAGGAAGCTTGGAGAGTTGATAAAAGATCAAAAAAAAACGAATAATGGAAGCAGTAGTACAAAAGCAAGAAATGGTAAGACTTCCTTGCGCTTACTTCTTGAGAGAACCGTACCTAGAGATGACGGCTTAATTCTAAATCAGTATTATGTTGTGCAGCTTTTGAATCATGTACCAGTTATGAAGGGAATATCAACTAATGACATTAAGACTGTGGAGTTTCTCGCAGATCCAACACTGGATAGAGTAGTGTTACATACACACTCGAAGATTGTTTACGATCTTATAATAGAGAATATACATAATCTCGGCACACTTGGATTTGTAATTAAAGAGATCAGCACTGAAAATATATTTGAAAGAAAGACGGAAAGAAAAACTGGCAAAGATTGTGGCCGTGAAGCCAGAGTCTGTGATTCTGTCCTACAGTTGAAAAAGATCGATGCTAACAAGACTTCTGCAGACGACGACCTGGACAAATTGGGCTTAGATCGCAAAAAACGTGTTGAGTTAGTGAAAGCACAAAAGCCGTTCAGAATTACCATAGAGGCGGAAGACAATGTGGAAGCCTTAATTAAAACGAACAAATAAGCACATCTAACAGTCTCGCTTGATGATAGCTAGAGCTGGGTGGCTGGTGCTTTGAATGCCAAAAAGAACAGTTGACAGCGGATATATAGCTATGAAGAGAGCAAATCCATAGGCTCATGGAATACCCGTGGCTTTCCCCACTTAGCCCAGGAGTCATACAAACTGCTTGAGTCCCTAGATATAATCTGGTTGCAGGAAACATGGATGCCAGCGCCGCAAATTATAGAAGGATTTGATCTAGCCTTTAATCCTGCAATATATCAAGAGAAGGGACGCCCTATGTCCGGGATGCTTACCATGGCCAAAAGAAAAAGTGGCCTACGAATTAGTAACTTTTGTAATTTACTGCCCTATGTTCAAGTGACTATAGTTACGCAGAATGGAGATACGAAAAATGTAAATTTAAAGATCTGCATTATAAACATCTACTGCCAACATAAAGCCACCGGAGGGCTGGATTTTTTTGATCAGCTGTGTGACTTTGTCGATAACATAAAAGCTAAGGAAGATAATCCATCCATTATAATGTGCAAGGATTTCAATATTGACATTTTAACGCCAGAAAGCCATCAAATAAAAGTGAAACGAAATACTAAGCTACGAAAAACCATATTAGAAGAACTTAATGTCAGAAGTATGGATATTTTAAATGGGAAGACGGCAGGCGATATTCCAGCCCAAGAGACATGGGAAAGAGAAAATTAAAAATCCATTCTGGACTACTTCGTAACATCACAAAGTATGTCAAAAAGACTCTGTGACATGAGGTAATTAAAACAGATTTTAGCGACCATAATCTAATAAAAAATTCCTTCAAAACAGAATTAATAAAAGAACATGGGAAGTGGAATAAAAAAATAGAAGTCAAGCAAGGTGGAAACCGACTACGAATGAATCGTACGAAAATAAAAAACTTGACAACTTTATTAGATAAGCCTGGAATTGAAAAAGATCGTACCACGATTGAATACGACATTTTCTTACAAATCTATAAATCGCCATGCCAAAGAGATATGAAGGGTCTGGTCAAGCAACATGCATATGACCCAGAAGTGGTCCGAAAAAAAAGAGAGATTTACGTAAACAGATTTACGTAAGCCTTGGAGGCTGCTGACCTGTTGAGACTTGGGAAAGACAAAGAAAAAAACAAAAGGAAGACACAGTATAATAACTGGCTGAAATGGTATAAAACAATTTAGGAACAAAATGATGCTGAAAGTATGATGTCCTATTTAGCACAAAGAAATTCAAGAGACTTTTGGGCAGCAATAAACGGATTAGAAAGACCTCAGAATGTGAGCCTACACAATCTAGTGACAGAGGATAGGTGGATCGTCCATTATACAGCGCTCTTTCAAAAGCAGAAATGGGTTAATACCTATGAGGAGATGAAAGAACTCTCCTGGAACCTCAGTATTGAGAGAGAAGATATATGCAACAACATCAAGAAACTGAGTGTGTCTCGCGCCCCAGGACCCGATGGCCTGAACAATTATATCTTGAAGCAAAATCCGGATGAATGGGCAGATTTTTGCTACAAGCTCTTCAAGATGGTCATAGACGAAGGAAAATACCTAAGACCTGGAAGAGAGCTATTATTGTACCCATTTTCAAAAAGGGTTCAAGGCTCGAACCTAACAACTACAGACCCATCACACTACTGGATGTGGTGGGGAAATTCTTCGCCACCCAGCTGCTAAATCAACTAACAACTTGGATCAAACAAGCTGGTGTGGCTGACGCGAGGTAGACTGGCTTCGTAAAAGGGGTAGGCTGTAGTCTTCATTTGTTTATTTTGAACATCTTGAAAATGGAAGCGATTATGAAAAAAAAACACCTGTAAACATTTAATTTATCGACTTGGCTCACGCTTCGATGTAGTTGATAGAGAGTTGTTATGGGAAAAACTGGCAAACAAAGGCTGTCCAACTAGCCTCCTCTCTGCAATAAAGGCGCTCTATACGGACACATCTGTCCAAGTCCGTTTAGACCAGAGTGGGCATGTAACTATACCGATAATAACTACTAAACACGGCTGTCCCCTAGGAGCAACGCTATTTAATTTTTTCTTCTTGGATGTTGGTGAGGCCTTTGAGGGGGTAAATTCATTTCCACCGAAAATCAATGGTGAGCATGTCAACATGATCATCTGTGCAGATGACATTGCAATTTTAGACCTAACCCCACTCAGTTTGCAGAGGAAGATCTCAGCTTTAAAAGGCTAGATTGAAAAAAACAAGCTTGAAATTAATGTACAGAAAACTGAGATACTAATATTAAAAAACCTACAAGGATCTCATAAGCCAATAGCAAGCCTAAAGTTGAAACGGAGACTGGGTAACAAAGTCTTGAAAGTGGTCACCGAAGCAAAATATTTGGGCATTACAATGAGTGCAAGTATCAATGATGAGCCCATGGTGAAAAAGCTGACCTCTAAATGTAAAGAATTTGTGGCACAAGCTGCGAAGCTTCATGCAAAATATGGAAAATTCTCGCTAGTGCCTGTGGTACGTTTTTTCAGGAATAAAATAATCCCTGCACTGATATACGGAGCCAAGGCCCCGTTGGGATGTGACCAGGAATTATGGTCAAGATTCGAACATGTGATATGGCGGAGAATCCTCCAATTACCTAAGGGCTTTCCAACTGCCTGTATGAGGTACGAGATGAACTTAATGCCTGTTAATGCGATTGTAATATGGAACTCACTAACCCTATACAGAAAGGTTGAGACTGATCTGTAACACCTGAAAAGACAGCCTCCCTGAAGATTGTTAGAGACATGAAAGCGCTTGGAGGAGAACATCAACTTGAAATGCAGCAGGTATTCAACACTGGGAACTAGAGTGCGTGCCTCACCCTCCCTCTGTTTCTCTACATATTGGTTCAGAAGTCCCGGGCTTTAGAGGCAGCTGTTAGAGGCAGCGGCACCGGGGTCACCATGCCCTACCCAGGAGAGCCACATCATTGGTTTTCCGCCTTCTCCCCAACAGGAAAAAATTGTACTTTTGGAGGGGAGTTGATTCCTGGTTACCAAAATAGACTACAGCTACCAGAATTCCTTGAGACCAATTGAGACTAATCTGTAACACCTGAAAAGACAGCCTCCCTGAAGGTTGTTAGAGACATGAAAGTGCTTGGAGGAGAACAGCAACTTGAAATGCAGCAGGTATTCAACACTCGGAACTAGAGTGCGCGTCTCACCCTCGCTCTGTTTCTCTACTTATACAGAAAGGTAGCAGGAGTGGATGATATCCCCCAATTTCGCATCTTTAAAAAAAAACACGAATGTTCCTCCCAAGACCTTATAGAATGGTGGAGATTGTCATGTGACGCCATTCTGCAACAGCTTAGCACTGACAAAGTAACTCTTTTTCAGAACCCGAATGCGGTTAAAAAAAACTTCTGGAACAAGATTGGATAGATACATACGACAAAAGAATGAGACACGTAAGAATGAAAAACACCTCATCCGAAGCAAAAAAACTGAATGAGGTGCCCAAGAATATGAGACCATTTCCATGCAAAGGAGGAGAACAATCTTTTTAAAATTTAGATTAAATGCCTGGGAAACGAAGGAAACATCATATCAGAAGGTGACAAAGAGTTTGCAAGAGCAACTATGTCGGTTTTGTAATGGTTTGGAGGAATCTTTAATGCACCTCGTGCTTTTTTGCCCTAATATGAGAAATGAACGAATTAAATGTTTGGGCCAGGAGATGAATAAACATCCCACACGTACTGCTGAGGACTGGTGGACTATGACGCATGTTGGCGCAGATAATAAAATGATATTCGCTTTGACTGCGTTTTTGGAAATCATATCTAGAGGCTGAACATTAGCAGTGGTACCGCAAATAAGGAGCTCTAAGAACTACTGTGGATTTGTTATGTATACTTGGACATTGGCTGGACTTTAACGCGATTAGCGTATGTGGAGTTCAAGTGATGCCATAAATTCATTGCTAAATGCTTTTGTAAAGTGAATTGTAATGATATGTATTTTTTTTAAAGTTTGTAATAAACTAAAAAACATTTTTAAATGGATGTGTTACACCATGTGCAGGGCGTTTGTAACTAAACATTAAATATCATGGGAGAGCTTATTTTAATAAGACAAATGCTTGCCCTTAAAGTATGGATACAGGACAACCCGAAAGCCATGAATTGAGGAAGGGCAATTGACTTCCAAGGTCTACACGTTTATTAGCACTTTGTGATGCAATACAATTACACTCTCATTTTGTTTTACATTTTTTTTTTCTTTTCAAGAAGCTTAGTTTTCTTTTTTGCTGGGAAATGTTCTCCTATTGGTCCTCCGTGGAATTGCCAAATATGTTGTATGAAATGGTTCCAGAAAAAGGTTCTCTAGATTGTTTTGAAAATATCTCTGTTGCGAAAACGTGCACATTTTTTGTCTTCGACCGTTCAGGCTGTGGATGAAGTCAAAGGGACGTATTGGTACGGAGTGGTTTACCAACCTGTAAAACCTACGCATACCGCGGTTTCCACCTTGGTTTATGGCTCCAGGTCATTTTGCTGGTGGAGTGGGAGACACTAAGAGCAATCCATTTCCTTCTCCAGCTACCCATTCAACCAACAAACGTCTTTGCTTTACGGCTGTATGAGGGTTGCCATGGTAACAGGTAGGCACCCCGGTTAAGGCACATCAGGTGGCAGTGAAAGTGGATCCATAAGGAGGAGACCGCAATATGTCAGTCAGGATAGGAAGCTTGCAAGGACAAACATGCAGTTAGGTGTGTTACGGGGAACGACTGAACTGGCTCCCTCGAAAAAGGTGAGCAGCAGCAAGTGGTGAGTTAGGTGTCAGGGTAGAATGTTGTTAACAATGGGCCACTGGAAGGGTCAAATTATGGGCACTATCAGAGATTAGTGGCCGGAATTCCTCTTTTCTGATTAGCTGAGCTGCGTCCAATTTTCTAATTAAGCATTATGGACTATGGGGGAGGTCATTATAGAGGGATAATTCCTGTCCCAAATTCCTGACTCTAGCAATAAGTTGAGAAAGGGCATTATCTCAGTTGGCAATGACCCCCCATGTCGGTCTATGGTGCAATTAGCACCCATGTTATGACATTTGCCTTCTCCTTTTCACAACCTGTGTGAAGAAGAAAAATGGGGGTATAAGCAATGCTAGAATCCCATTCCAAAATGGCGGCAGAGCATATACTGCTCAGCAGCCACGGTAAAGGTACTTGTTATTTAGCCCTATTTGAAGAATCCCATCGAATGGGCCTGAGCTGCTGAGGCATGGGCAAAAGAGTGAGGCATCAACAGGGAGAGCGTCCGAAAAGGTTGTCTCAGAGGCAAGTATGGGTGTAATGGTTGCAGCAGGCAGGGCTTCAAGAGAGTGGTCTTGGAGTGGTGACAATTACATGTGGGAGCGGGAGAGGGCGATTTTTCAGGCAGCTGAGTGTTCGCAAAGCTCAGAGAGTGGTTTGTATATGTCAACACCTACCCAAGATGTGATCCCACATGACTTCCTTTCGCACCACTCCCCATCATAGTACTGTGGTCTGGAGCTTCCGACTTTACAGCTTCTGTTGTAGGTGAGAGGGAATAGCTTATAGCGCCCTAGTCAGGGAATTCATATAAAATTGCACTTCATAGAAATTATACATTTGCATTTTGATTACATTTGAAAAGCATTCATTGAGGGTAATTAAAAAATATATATCTTTTCCTCATCATAGGTATCTTCATAAAGGTGGCACAACCACCACATATTAGCATTAACAGAAAATTAGTCTAATAGATGTAATGAGTTTTAGCCGATGATGTTACATGTAATTCATGTGCAAGGCAAGGAGGAGACGCTGTGTCTGGTCACCACGCTCACTTCTTTTAAACCTTTCTGCTAGTACTTATTCTTTGTTAGCTTTTAACTTCATGAAGAATGCACAAACACCAAGGACCTCACAAAATGTGTCTTCTCGACAAAATGCTCTGCATCTAGATAAGCTTCACTCAAGCTTGACTCCGGGGCTTTGATGAATTTCAAAAAGAACAAATTAATAAGATCCACCGCATAGATCCTCAAAACAGAAAAGGACAGGTCTGACAATTTACTGAATACTAAACAAATGTAGCTTTCGGCCCTGCATCAGGGTGTTTAGGGCTGGTAACAGCTTGCAAGCCCAAGCCCTGTACGCCCCCCGCAAGGGGATAATAGCTTTCCGTACTGCAGGGTGTGTGTGTCCACTCCCAATACAGAAAACTGAGGGACCTAAAACCCTGTCCAGCAGTGCCATTTTGAGGCAGGGCATGTCAACAATGACATCATCAGGTCATGCAATCAGTGTCACGTATCATTTTAGCGGGTCAGGCCTTGCAGAAGGGCCCCATTGAGGTCTACCTCACACCATGGTTCTGAGGTTGCACATCCAAAGGGCTTCCAGTTCTTTAGCTTTACTTGTCAAGTGAGTTAGTGTTTGGTTTTTGCATCAAGGCAAATAATAGAAGTGTCAATGCAGTTATTATTGTATTCACTGTTTTGTTGTTCTTCTCTGACGCCAACATGGCTATGGGCCTACAAGAATTCACCTCAACACCCCTATAGCATTCAGACATTGTGGGGTTATTCCCCTACATGTCCTACACCATTGATGGGAAGTTATTACATATTGTGTCCATCCCCAAAGTTTCCCTGGCACTGTTCTCTCAAGCCCTGACATCTATCATGCGCTTTACATTGCAACGTTTCTATGACAATAATATATCCATTAAGACTTTTTTCCGAACAGGCCCATACAACATTACACATGTGGTCACATTATAACCATACACATGCTTTCTGAAACATTACACCTATGCTTACTACAAAGGACCTGGAAAATTCTGACAAGCATAAGTTTGCATCACTCTGTTGACATTGCATAATCCCTGCTCCGGAATGTATGGCACAGGCATAAACAGTCCCAAAGATAAAGATGTTATAGAAACTTTGATATGGCCCATGGCTACAGGGTCCAGAAAAAATATAAGGCACTGAATCAAATTTAAATGCCTGTTAGGATGACCTCAAAAGCCTGAAGCCATCCGGGCAGCTGACTTTATCCTTCTGAATCTCTCTGTGGCCTTTCACACAGTACATCTGACCCGAATCCACTGTCTCTCAAACATGAGAAATTAAAGGAAATGCCAGGGATCTCCGTCCTCCTATCGAAATACCCTGCTTCTCCTTTAAGTTCATCGGTCCAGCAATGTGCAAGTGTCCCTGAGAGCTCCACCCATTCCCTCTTCTACTCTTCTTGTTTAGGCCTCCCTTAGAGTCTACCCAACATACCACTGCATGAGAAGTCCATCAGAGATACAGCCACTGAGCCTTTTTAGTCAACATTTGCATCAGGTCTCTTCCCAACTGTCTGGCTCAATTACTCTGCCAAAATGTTCCTCAAAAACCAATGACTTAATAAACCAGTCCGAGGACTGGTTATTGAGCTGGAATCGCCTAACATTCAGTACTGACATGACTATGTTCAAGATCTTTGGAAACTATCCCTCTTGAAACCAATCATCCCTTGGCTGGCAAACGTAGGCACCTAGGTGTCATCCTTAATAAAGACTACTACAAATCCATTCCACAGTGAAGGAGTTCTTACACTGCTTAAGATCCTCTGGTACATATTCTGGTGCATATTCCTTTTAATGGGCTTCTTCCATCGCATCCAGGCCGTCATGGCTTTAGAACTCTCATGTCTTTAAAACACGTTTTGCCTCTCTCATTTCATTCCCAAGCATGTTCCCAGAAACTACTCCTACATACTACTCCCACCGTCCCCTTTTTGCTAAAAATTTTGGACACAGTGGCCTACTTACAGGTGCAATAATTTATCAAGGTCAACAAACTCCTCGGGCTACGTCAATCAGGCTTACGTCCAGGGCACGGCACTGAGACAGCCCTATTTGATTTGAAAAACCAGATGGACGATGAGAGAGACTCGGGCAAACCCGCTCTTCTCCTTCTCCTTGATCTCTCGGCGGAATTTGACCTTGCAGATCACAACGTCCTATGCCACTACTTAACTTCTACCACCAAGTTCTCACCTAAAGCAACTGCATGGATCACATCCTTCTTACAAGTAGGGACCATGCAAGTCTTTTCCAACATAACCTCTGCATTGCCCACCATCATCCTATGTGGAGTCCCACAAGGATCATGCATCTCGCTCACCCTCTACAATATCTTTACACGTCCCCTCTTCCTCATTCTCGACTCTGTGGGTATCTCCTACACCAACTACGAGGACGATACCCAGATCCTCCTCACACTGTCAGATGACTATGACACCGACTCCAGGACCCTCAAAGAAATCTACAGCACCATCCAGCCATGGATGGCGACAAACGGACTCTGTCTAAACTCTGACAAAACTGAGCTGCTCCTGATAGGATCTACTGAAACACTCAAAAACCTTGACACGCAATTCAGCCACTTCAACATTGACGTAATCTGAATCCCAGTTGCAGACTCAGTAAAAACACTAGGAGTCTACCTAGACGCCAACTTAACTATGACTAGGGACGTCAATGCCATTGCATCATCCGCAGTGCATCACGTCAACATTTTTAACTCAGACCATTCCTCTCCAAGGACAACTGCATCACCATTGCTAGAGCCAGGGTTGTATACGAATTGTTCGTTTTACAACTGTTCGAATTACAATTGACCTTTTCACAATTGACCGAATTGTGATGGTCAATTGTAACATATATGTGGGGGGAAACCCCCCACAACCCCCCACCTAACGCCAAACCCCCAAAACCCCTATATATATAAATAAATATATATTACCAACCAGATATATATATATATATATATATATATATATATATATATATACGGTCAATTGTGAAAAGGTCAATTGTGACCCTTTAAATTCGGTCAATTGTTCATTCGAACAATTGTAAACGAACAATTTGGGTAATACCAGAGCCATTACAGGATCATAACTAGATTACTGCAATGCCCTCTTCTTAGGCACGTCATCAAACAACAAGGAAAAACTACAAGTTATTCAGAACAACTCCCTGCGCACAGCCAATGCGAGCACATCACAGCCACCAGGAAGCTAGCTCACTTGCTCCAATCAAAGAGCGAGTACTTTTTAAGGGCCTTCATCTGACACACAAGTGTATCCATCAAACTTCCCTTCCCTACCTCTCTGCAAGAATACACCTCTCCACATCCACAAGACCGACTAGAACGCCATACTCCAACATGCTCACGCTACCCAAAATCAAGAGAGCCCGAGCAGGTACCAGCTTCCCCTACCTAGCAGCCCAGCACTGAGAAGCCCTTCAACCACTCGTTCGAGCTGAGAACTCTCATCTAGCTTTAAGAACAGCTGTAAAAACATGGATCTTCGCTTGATCACCTCTCACTGCACCCCTCTAGTCTGTAACTTCACTGTAATATAATGAACAATGTATAATGATATGAAAATGTAACCATGTCCAAATTATGTTGTAACTGTAACTAAGTTGTTCACAAGTAACAGCACCGCAATGCCCAAGTGCTGCCTGAGGGCTATACAAATGTAAAATAAATACTACATATCAACTCTTAGGACAAGAGTTCACAACCTCTTAATAAACTTCACTGGTTACCTTTTCTATGCGCCATCACCTCCAGAGGTCTTTGCATTGCACACTTTACAGGCACGGGCACAAGGTTTTTATATTACAAGCAATTAATTTATCAAGTAGAAAGCAGCTTTCTTTTCAAATCTTTGCTCTGAATCCGATCACCTTGGCATTGCCTTATTCTTTTTCAAACCACTTATGCATGGGACAATCTTCTAGTCAGAATTGGCTGTACTTGGAATTACCTAGTCCTGCAAGACAGATTATTCCTTACATCTGGCTCAGAGAGCTTCCTTGGCTAGATAGCCTTTCAGGCCATAAGTCTCCCTAGCTGAATAAGTGTCAAGGCACGTTTATTTTATG
This sequence comes from Ambystoma mexicanum, assembly GCF_040938575.1. Lineage (NCBI taxonomy): Eukaryota > Metazoa > Chordata > Amphibia > Caudata > Ambystomatidae > Ambystoma > Ambystoma mexicanum. Next base: position 1,132,339,105 of record NC_090933.1, on the reverse strand, counting down.
TATTTATTTATTTTTGCATTTGTGGCAGCACACTGAACGCTCAGGTATCTAGGTGCTAGGCGCTAGTTACATTAGGGAAGGTGATAAGATTATTACAATGGGGAAGGAAAACAAGGTATCGGTTGTTAAGCAGTACAGTCAGAAATAGGGTCAAAAAGTGTCCATTTGGGTGAAGGTGCCAGAGAATCTGTCCTAAAGGTTAAGTAGGAGGGCTCTTTCTTTAGTGCATTAGGGAGATTGTTCCAGAGCTTAGCGGCAATGACAGGAAAGCTTGAGCCTCCTGCGGTTTTTCGATTGAAGCTCGGTACTCTGAGGTAATGGCAGTTTATGCATCTCAGTTGGCATGGGGGGATGTATTTCACCACATTACAGGAGAGGTAAGCCGAGGCAGTGTTAGTGAGGCACCAGTGTGCACTGGGCAGTCTTGAATTTTATTCGCCTGTGCATCGGTAGCCAGTGGCCATTTTTTTCTGGCTTCTTAGTCATGGTCCTTCTTGGGCAGATGTAGGCCATCCCATCCCATAGGGCATCATTTTGAATGGTTTGTAGATTACACAAGTTTCGCTTGGCGGTGCCTGCAGAGAGGGGGTTGCAGTAGTCAAGTTTTGCTCTGTTAATTGCTCTGGCTATGGAAAGGCTGTTGGTTATGGTGAGGAAGGGTTTGCTTGCGTTGAGTAGTTTGGTAGTGTAAGAAGCAAAGGAGGCGATGGCCTTTACTTGGCATGAAAGGTCGAGGGTAGCGTATAAGTAGATGCCCAGGGCTTTAGCTGCAGGTGAAGTTTGGATCAGATTTCCATCTATGTTGAAGGCTTTCTAGGCTAGGTCCAGGTGCGAAGTGCGGTATGGAAGCCTACAATGAGGATCTCGGTTTTGTCATTGTTTAAGCAGAGCAGTGGGACGCCATCCAGTTTTGCATGATGTCATAGACAGAGTTGATGTCTGCGACATCTTGGTGTCAGATGTCTGAGAGAAGGAGGAGGATTTGGGTGTCATCAGCATAGTTCGTGCATGATAGTTCGAGGACATCCAAGTGGTCAGAAAGTGGTTTTATATATAAATGCTATACTGAGTAGGAGAGATACACAAGCCTTGTGGGATGCAACAGATTACAAGTGTGGGTGGAGCTGCATGATCGTCCATGAAAACCTGAGTAGATCTGTCTGCCAAGAAGGATCTGATCCAGTCTGAGGCTGCATGTAAGAAGTTAGCTGTTGAGGTGAGGTGGTTGCAAAGGGTTTGGTGGTCGACGAGATCGAATGCTGCTGATAAGTCCAGCATGAGGAGCAGGGAAATTTGTCAATGTCAATGTCAGTTGATTTTTCAGGTCCAGCAAGGCGCATTCAGTTCTGTACCTTGGGCAGAAGCCTGATTGTCAGATGCACAGGATGTAGTTTTCTTCCAGGCAGTGTTGGATCTGGATGTAAGCTGCATGGTCAAGGATTTTTAGGATGAAACGAACGATAGTGATGGGCAGTAGTTTGTAGGAATGGTGGGGTCCAGAGATGCTTTTTAAAGCAACGGGAGGATCCAGGCTTCTTTTAGGGTGGCTGGGACGGTCTTTGTGTAGAAGGATGAATTGATTATTTTTGTGATAATGGGTGTGAAGGCCTTTAGCACAGTCTTTGATGGTTTTTATAATGTTAGCTAGAACATGTTCTGATACAGTACGGAATTTGAATCGTTGAGGGCTGGACTGTGGGAGGGCCATCATAGGCGTGGCGGTGGTGGGCGAAGGTTTGGCACGAATAGCCAGTTGTTTGGCGCAGATTTCCTCCTGGAGGTAGAGACATTTTCCAATGAGGGTTACATGCTCCTTGGTGCACCAGGTGTCCTCTACGGTGAAGATTGCGGGAGGAGGACCTGGGGATTTAAGTTCTCGCAGGATTGCGAGTGTTGGATTTTGCGTTGTCAATTCTAGCATTGTAGCTGCTGGCTTCGGAGGTGTGTATCACTTTTCAATAATTTTTTGCAAGGATAGTGAACTGTGCTTTGTTGACTAAGGAGGAGTCTTTTCTCGATGCCATTTCTATGCAAATATCTTATCAAGGGTAACAAGGAGCTCTGGGGTGAACCAGGAGTTTTTATTTAGTGTGGGTTTGGCTTTGCGCTGTTTAAGCAGGGCAAGTGTGTCGACAGCTTGCGATACGGTGTTGTTGTATAGATCGACAAGGGCTATGTTGGTAAGATCCTTGAGGTCTCTGAGAAGAGGTATGAGGCGGTACTTATTGAGGTTTTTGGAGCAGCAGGCTAGAGTTTCTGGTTTCACTGAGTGGAAGGGACTGGGCTGTTTGCTGATAGTGATGTAAAAGGTGATGTTAGGGCTGGAGGTGTTGCATTGAGATTAGCAATCCAGTTGAGGGTGTGTCCCTGGATTAGGGTGGGTTCAGAGGTCTGCTGTGAAAAGCCAGCGTGGTCAAGGGCTGTAGCTAGGCCTTCAGACAGTGTGTCTGCAGGGTCATTGAGTCCAAAATTGAGGTCTCCTAAAATCATGATTTTAGAGCGTGGCTTGATGTTGGGGTTAATGGTTTGCATGAGGTCCTCTTCAAAGGATTGAATAGAGCCTGGGTGGCGGTAGATGAGTTGGAGACTGATGGTGTTGGTTGGCGAGAGAGAGAGCTTGGTGGAGAGCATGTAGCAGTTCGGAATTGGCCTTGTATTAATAACTCTGATGGCGATGGTGTTTTTGTAGATGAACGCAACAGCGCTGCCTCTGTTATTGCTTCTATCATTGCAGAGGATGGCATATCCTGGGGGATGGCGATAGATAAGGCTGGACCCGCTGCTGACTGGAGCCAAGTTTCAGATATGGTGAGCAAAGCAGGGTCTTTGGAGGTTAGGAGGTTGTGAATTTTAGGGGGATGAGCTGAGAACGGTCAGGCATTGATCAGGGCACATTTGAGGGGACCGTTGGTGGCGTTCACTGGTATGGTGCAATCTTAGGGGTTTGGGGCTGGTAGCAGAGTGGGTGGAGTGGCAGGTACGCATGCAGAAGAACTTGTTTCTGGTGGGGAGTGTGGGCAGAGATGTGGTTGGACGAGTGGGCTAGGGTGTGGTGGTGCACGTTTATGATGGGAAGTGGGGGCTAGCAATGTCGGTAGTGAGTTACTTAAGGTGAGGTGATGGACTATTTGGCTAAATTGTTAGTGCATCATTGGGGTGATTGCTTGTTTGGCTGGTGTCAGAAGAGGTTGAGTAGAGCGGGTGGGGTGAGTTGTGAGCACTTGTGCTTTCAGTGCTGGTAGGAAGGGTGTGGTAGGAACGGTGGAGTAGTGTGGAGGGAGCCTGTGTATAGTGCGGGCTGCTGGTCGGTGTGGCTGTTCAGTGAGACTGGGGATGTGGTTGAGGGTGGGCGGGAATGGGCATAAAAACCAAGTAAGTGGTGGAATGAGCGCCATGGTGTCAGCAGGCACAAGTGGGGTGACTTTGGAGTAAGTTGTGCCAATGCACTTGCCTGAGGCCAGGAGCTGCGGGCGTAGGTGGATGCAGGGTGGAGGGAGGACATCATAATTCACTGCTGCAGAGTCCTAGGGTTGCCACATAACAGCAGCAAACACCCGCGGCACACAGCATCTCACCCTTTGCCTGCGTGGGTTTCACCGCAGTGGGCTTCAGTGTTGAGTATTTATGCGATTGGGGACAGATCTTAGCATGCGTTGAGTCGTAAGTAGCGGAAGTTAGGCCCAACGGAAGGTCGACCAGCGTCTTGCTCACCTGCAGGTTTACTTAGGGTTTGCACCCATACAATGAAGCATAACAAATTAACACATATGCAGAGTACAAAACATCATCATTCATATTTTATTTTACTCATTATATTTTATTGCGTTTTGGTTACATTATACAAACCTTTCACAGTCAAATGATAAATTAATTGTATAATATAATCAGTTACAATACAAAACTAAAATCCCAACCATCAATTCAAGAAAATAAATCATCAAGTAAAAATCACTCAGGCTACCTCCACACAATCTTCGTACCTTCAGTTATACTCATCAGGTTTTTGACTAAAAACATGAGATCCCCAAACGGGCACTCATTTCAGCCAAAAAGGATAAAAGAGCAACAGAAAGAGAAATATAAAAAGTGATCATCATTCTTGACCATAGGTTTTCAGGAAAGACAGCAGAGGGAGAAGAAGCAAATCTGCCGAAATAAAACCATCTCCCGGGCCTCACATTTTAACAAAGGATGGTTCAAGGATTCCATCGAATTGGTTTTACATAACCAGTTTATGTACATAGACCCTTCTGGGGGGTCAAGGAGAGCCTTGGCTTCTCAATTGTGAATTGTCTATTACCTATGGCCTTGATTCACTATGTTGAAGTGATTACAGATGATACATGAAACAGAGCTCAGTCAACATGCGAAGTGAAGATGTTGTGAGATACAGACCATTTTCCAAAGATAAGGACATTGTATGCTAAATATACAGCTAACATGGCTAAACACGACATGTGACTTTGGGTTGCAGATTTAGATGTCCCCACAGATAATGTCGACACGCGTCTTTGTTTTTCCTTAATTAAACATGTGTCTTATAATCTGAAGAACAGGAGCATCCAACTTATAATTATCCAACATGTACATGTTATGAAATCCAAATTGCACTCAATGAGATTTGTGCAGAGCCCTGATTGCTGGAGGGTATGTGGATACATAGCGACACTAGGTCATATGCTCTGGTCTCAACTGAGACTACATAGGTTTTGGAGTTCTGCCCTGACCACAATTGATATGAGGGCGAACCTAAGACAATGTTAATACTTGTCATTCTATTTTCGGTGTGGAAGGTAATCCTTCCAATGTGGTGGGTGCAAGACCGCTCTAGACCCCTCTAGAATAGGTGTATGGACCATGTTACTATGTCAGATCTGTGGGTTTGAAAGGGGCAGGTATAGGTAAAGACACCAATCAGCAATAGCTGACAAGTTCAGAGCATCATTTGATGAATGCATATGAGGGAATTGTGCTGGTGGCCCTCATCATACCAACACACGTATGGTCTATGTAATGAAACTAGATGTAATGAAACACCTCCTGCATGCAAGTACCTTTCTATTTCTATGTATGCATATGCATATATCAGAATTGGATCTTTGTTTTTTCTTGTTCAAGAGATAACGTGGGTAGAAAACAGATGTCTTGGTATACCTATGTTTCAGCAACATTTTTACAAGTGGACTTGTAGTGGGCCACTTGCCATTGTTATCATGTTGACTAGGCTTAACAAGGCCCACCTGTTGACTGGCATGAGGATGCTACCAGAAATTAGTATAAGTGTCGGATATCGCCATGCACCATGCTCCAGCATCGTTCAGTCATCATACCCTTTTGTTCCCTATTGGATTGGTAATGTGAAAGTGACACGACTACAGTTGCACGTTCCTTTTCCTTTTTCTCTATGTCCATGTATGTTGGTTAATCTCTTCTTGTTAATAAACTGCCAGATACTCTCACACATTTAAAAACATGGCCAACATATAGGCTGATCTGTCTAAATACAAATAGTGTGCCTACTATTTAACGTAACCCACTTCTGAGTAGCCAGGCCTTGTGCTTTAATTGGCCTCAGCAGGCACAATAGCCAAGTGGACATTTAAATGTATTGACCAAAATAACCTCTCTCAATGTTCTTTCACCACCCTTTGTTTATTCGTTCACATAGGGGGCATAGAAAAGTAGGGGAGATTGCCCCACTTATTCAGGAAAGCAGGACATACATCAAAAGAGCTTTCCCTCCATTTTTGAATAATTATAATTATTTATATAATAATCAATTCTTTCCAATGGTAATATATCTAGATGCAAATTGAAAAAAAGAACCTTCCTACAAAATGGTTAAACCGTATCTAAATATGGCTGTAATCTGAAGCCTGATTTTCATAGAAAATAGCTTTGCATCAAGGGACTGAAAACTTAATAGTTTTTCAAACACATTGATTGTAATGCAACCAATGGAAGATTGTTGTCTTACTTAGGGAGTATTTCACTCCTTCCCATTAGTACAATGGACCTATAGGAGGAGAAGGATAAGCCTTGGTCTTCCAATGTCACTCCTTCAAGAAATACCAATAGAGATGTGCATTCATTATTCAATTAAAGCTCATGCTCTCTTAACACTAGTTGTTTCAGGGGCGGGGGCGTTCGAGAACCCAGCCGAGACGGCCGCTCTCCTTTGAGCTCCGCAGCACCTCCAGAATAAATCCTGGTCACTATCCCAGCATTGGAGCTTAAATGGGTTCCCCCTGCTGCACGTGAACACTATCTAACAGAGGTCCAGAGAGGGTAACTGGTTTCCCAGAGAAATACCAATATACCTGTGTGAGCACAAGCCGGGCGCAAGGCCTGGATGCTGGTATGCACTGGTGAGGAGGACGTCGGAAGGGGTGGCCATGTAGAAGGAAGACGAGGCGGTGAAGCTCAGTGCCACAAGCTACTGTCTGGGACACATGACCATCATATACTATGAGCATGGAGTCCTGCTCAGCAACCGTTCAGAGGCGACTGAGCACCAGGAGAAGGAACGCCCACATTGGTGAGGCAGCCTGCGTCTTAGTTGATGACGTGTAACTGCAGAGCTGCTGTCATCAGGGTGCTGTGGCACGGAGGACGACGGAAGGCTCAACCCGCGACTGCCCCTGGACTGGATAGTGCTGGTGGTGGTCGGCGGGTGTGGTGAGGACAATTAGCATGCAGGCTTGGCCTGGATGAGCAGTCGTCATGTTGGGTGACACCGGGTCGGGTGGACTGCTGAGTCTGCTGAGTGGTGGAGGTGGGGCCTGGGACCCGCTCGTAGTGTTGCTGGAGAACCTGCTCGGAGTTGTAACAGGTCACCAGTCAAAGTGTCTTCTCTCATCCTAGAACGAGGAATTGTAGGGAGCCCACAAAGATTGAAGGAAAGTGGTGTCAGTCTGGTTGATAGTGACACTATGCAAATAGTGTCTTTGGAGTGATTTGACTCTGTTGAACGACCTGATGGTCATACTGCAGTTGTGAAGGCGTGGGTTAGGTTTCCATTATGGTATCCTGAAATATTGAATGCTCTTAAATTCAACCCCAAAAGGCTGCTTGGTCGTGCGCATGCTGCATTTGCAGTTCACACAAAACTCTGCCGGCAGAGATGCTTAAGGAAACCCTTCAGGCGACATGTCGAGGCTCCCAGTTACAGTTGTTGAGTCACCATAGGTGACGGCAGTGGCCCAAACATAGGAGGAGACCTGTACCACACGAAGGACCATAGAAGGTTGGGAACCGCTGGAGATCAGTAATCACTGTCAGTAGGGGCGGCCACAGACAGGCCCTGGCATTAAATCTCACTGTGAGCGACTCTAGGTTGGGATGCTAAGTGAAACATAGGGGAGACAGCTGCAGACTTGCAGGCCAAAGATTATTCAGAAGTGCGCTCTGTGACTCCAGGCCCTTGGAACCCAGAATACATCAGTCATCCTGCGAGCTGGATGCTGCAGTGGTTGGCAGTCCCCTAGTGATGGGGGGGCTCAGGGGAATTCAGAGAGATTTAGGGGCACTGGGAAGAAACATGGTGAAGCAAAGGGTGCCTGAGGGGCGATTGGCACACGGAGAGGTGGAGGGGGCCAGGCGTGACATCTGCAGCCCAGGACTTTCAACGAGTGTGCTGTTTGGAAGTCTGAGGGAATCAACTGCCCCACTGTTGGGGCGCTACCTCTGGATGATCTGCTGGGTATTGGAGACATACCCCATCCCAGAATGGGGAAAACAGAGAAGCAACAGACAAAGCTTACGTTTAACCTCAATACTTCCTGGTGGAAGGAGCACATTGGCTCCCCAGACAGCGCCCTCCTCCTGGGAACCCAACATTGGCCTATATTTGCCAGACTGCTTAATTACAGGGACGAGCAGGCCCAGACTGGCCTACAGGCCAATAGGCCAAACCCTGAACCAAAAATACTAGTGTGGGCCAGTTTATTGGGTCAAAGTGGGACACTTTTCTTGCCATGTGGGCAAGTTTGATAAGTTACTTCACCATGTGAGTGGTAGTTTTGACCTGTGTTTCTGATATGATATATGATATGATATGTTATTTATAACGCGCTTAATACCCGTAGGTTTCTAAGCGCGGCCCTGGGGATCGAACCTGTGGTTCTCCGTGTTTTCTTGCTTCCAAGGTGCGCACATTGCCCCTGAGCTATCCTCCCGGGACTGAATGAATATTCTTTAAAATGCACAATTTCGATCACATTTTTATAAATAAAACCTCCCCCCTGGGTATTACTCAAACAGTCTGTCACAGAAAGAATGAATTGCCATTTGTAAATGTAGGACACTTTTTCATTGGTGCCAGAGACTTCTCTTATAAGATGCAATCTTTGAGAAGAACTTACATCGAAGTCAGGTGGGTGATGCGAGCAAGGGGTATGAAGTATGCCATGATATTCCCTACAAAGCTACTAGTGGAACATAAAGGGAAAGCCCTGCTCTTCTCAACCTGGGAGAAAGACAGACATTTTTTGGACACCCTGCCGCCATGTCCGGCACGCTTGCCAAAGAGATCCAGAGTTCGTCATTACAGGAGCCTGGATGAGGGTCCTTGCAATAACACTGTCATTGCAGCAGGGGTCTGCTCATAAGTTGATGCATTTTTTGTCTATTTCTTACCCTTCTTAGCTCCGACGGGGTATATCCTTTAGGGAGGTGTGGACTGGTTGCTTAGAGTAGCCTCTGGAGTAAGATACGCATTGTACGAGGAATGGGGTTGGGTGGGAGACTCAATACCAACAGGTTGAGGTTGCTGGTGGGGTAGGTATTGGGAAGGTTGGGAATGTTGAAGTGTTGTTAGGTTTTCTGTTTGTTCTATGACAGCAACATGGCAAGGTCCCCCTGCTGGGACACAGAATGGTCAATTTTCCCAGTGGGCTGGAAGCATTGGGCTCTTAGGGTTGAGGCAGGCAGTAGTTGGGGTGATGATATTTCCCATATTTACCATCTGTGAAAGTTACAGTGAGCGAAAAGCGTGTGCTGCAAACTCTTATCTCAGAACAGGTTATCATGCCATGTTCTTTCTGGAGAGGAGCGCCAGCTACCTTTTTTTGAATAAGTTGGGGTGTGTATTGTGCCATGGGGGCACGGCCTGAGGAGGGAGTCAGCTGACATGGTAATTAGGGTCTCACAATGCTGATACCCAAAGGGGGAATATAATGTCCTGGAATATTAGGGGTCTCAACTGTCTCAACTGTCCCTCGAAAGTGCGTAGGGGTACTACTGTACTTATCGAGACATCAGGCCGACATTGCGTATCTCCAGGAACTCACTTGACAGCAGCCAATGAATCTAAAATTTGCCAGACCATGGGGTTGCCACCGTTATTTCCCATTTTATTCTGTTCCATTTTATCTATTCCAGAGGGGTGTGTACACTAATCCATAGATCCTTGGGCTTCCAGCATGTTGAGGTAGCTAGTGATTGGGACGGCAGAGTCACCAGTTTTGTCCACAATTGTAAAGTTACGCTGGTCAACTACTATGGGCCAAATGCTGAGACACTTGAGACACTGAAATGGGTTGATCAACACCTACTGAAATATTCTGATAATGCGACAATTTGTGTTCGGGACTTTAATGCAGTGCTTGATCCTGAATAAGACCAAACCACTGGGGCACACAGACTGATTCCCAAAACAACACACAAGTTGTGACAAATTTGCTTGGGGCGTGGGTTAAAAGATGTTTGGAGATATAGGCACCGAGAATAGAAGTAATTTATGGTTTGATCAGCAGTAAATCATTCAGCTTCCCGCATTGATTATATCCTAGTATCGACTAGGGAAGCGGGCTGGATTTCAAAGTGTGAAATATTTGCGCGCATACTATCTGATCATGCCCTTGTAGGAGCATGCTTAGGCTTCCCAAGAAGATGTCTAAGCATGCAAGGCCACCCCGGATGGTTCTTCAAGAGTGAGGGCCTGGCAGACAGTATTTTGCGCCAATATTTTAGAAAGCATAGATAACTACTTTAACGGTTACCTCGTATTCTGTATTGTGGGAGTCCTTCAAATGTGTTATTAGGGTCCAATGTATAGCGAAGAAATGTGAGATATTGAAAACTATTAGAAGGAAGCTGTAAGAAAGTGAAAAGGCACTTAAAGGCCTTGAGGCTGACATCACTAGTGCAGATGACCTTTCGACGCAGGCCAGGATTCATGAGAATTAGGACGATATAACAAAGCAGCGCCGAGAGGTCAAATTCCTGGGCAGACGCGCTGTAGTCTGCCAGCATGGGGAGGGGCAGCGACCTGGGAAATTACTTGCGCAGGTGGCAAGCGCGAGAATCCGACAACACATATAGATGCTATAAAGGACACCACCCGGGAGGTGAACTGTTTGGACAGCAGGAGTATTCAAGTAATTTGGGAATTTTATACACATCGGTCTTAGAGGCCTCACAGCTACACATTGATAGATTTCTGGATCAGGTAGCATGGTATTGGTTCATTCAAGAGCAAAGGGATTGGCTTTGCGGACCCATCACAATAGGGGAGGTCCAGCAGGCAATTCAAGCACTCCCTTCAGGCAAGGAGCCGGGACCAGACGGCCTAACCGCTGATTTTTACAAAGCATACTCAGCAAGTTTGTCCCTTTTTGAGGGTGTATCGCCAGGCCCTTGAGGAGGGAGCATCCCGGCATCAATGAGAGATGCAGTGGTGATGGTGCTGCTGAAACCAGGGAAAGATCCGGTAGAGTGCTCAGCCTATCAACCAATCTCACTTATTAATATGAAAAATATAATCATGGCCAGGGCTTTGGCCACGCGACTAGCACCGCTAATGCCGAAATGTGTGACAGCCGACCAAGTTGGTTTTATACTCGGAAAGTCGACATTTTATGGGCTTAGATGTATATTTGGTCTGATATCGGCAGTGGACTAGGACATTCCCATAATGGCTGACCTGTTAGATGCAGAGAAGGCCATTCTCTCTGTGGAGTGGTCGTTCCTATTTCCAGTGCTAAGATGAATATGGGTTGGGGAAGGGTTTCTGTCAATGGTTTTGTTGTTGTACGCTGAGCCACCGGCACGATTCCGAGTGAATGGGCACCCCTCAAACCAGATTCTAATGAACATAGGTACAAGACAGGGGTGCCCTCTCTCGCCTCTCCTTTTTGATCTAGCAATTGAGCCATTGGCCAAATTAATCTGAGAGCGACATATACATAGGGGAATACAGCTTTACACGCACAGATTAGTTATATCGTTATATGCAGATGACATGGTTTTGTTTGTGCAGGACCCGAAGTTAATCTAGAACCTATTCTGTCCAATATCCTATATTGTGGACGCTTCTTGCATCTCAAATTGAATCCCAAAAAGTCAGTCTTATTTCGGCTCACTGAACAGGTAGTAGCATACCCAGAAGGACTAGGGTTTCAGTGGCACATGACGAATACACAATATTTGGTAGTGGATCTGGCAAGAGATTGGGAAATTCTGTGGAGGGTAAATCACAGGAAGACACTGGAACAGGCGGGGAGTGTAGTAGATAGGCCTTTCCCCTTTCAGTGTGCGGGAGGATCTCTCTGGTTAAGATGGTGCTGCTGCCTAGATTTCTATATGTTTTGCTCAATGACCCCTTGGTGGTTGTAAGGTCCTTCTTCAAGGAAATGAAAACTGTTATTTGAAGGTTCATATGGGCCGGTAAACAGCCTTGGTTAAGATGGGAGAAGTTGATTGCCCCGCTGGACAGGGGGGGTTAGCACTTCATGGTGTTGAGTCCTATTACTTGGCAGCCCAAGCTAATTTTTTGTCCTATTGGTATGCCTCAAACCAGGAATGGCTGCATGTCCAGGTGGAGAGGAACCTTGCAGAGCTGGCCCTTTTAATGGAGGTGGTTGTCACAGCACCTCCCTTTAAGTTGGGACGAGAAATATTGTAGAATGTACATGTGCAGCCTGGCGGAAACTGTCACGTAACCTTGGTGACGGGGCTCTTTACTCTTCTCTCCTTCCCATTATACATATACCTGCGATTTCACTTACTAGCGAAAAGGGTTATATGCAATGCCAGGTCTGACTAGGTTTGAGGGTCTGTTCCCCTAGGGCCAGTTCATGACACTGGATAAGTTTAAGGAACAGGGTGGTATCTTGCCACTGGACATATTTCTCTGTGTCAGGATTCGGAACACACTAAAAGAGATGTTTCCTACCTTCCCGAAGCCAGCAACACCTCATTACTATTTCACTCAACGTTAATGGCAGAGGGTGAAGGAAAACTGGTTTCTGATTTATATGCACTGTGGGGTGGTCAGAAGAGGCACACCGCAAGGGGAAAAACACTCTGGGTCATTTGATATCAGATGAAACCTGGCAGTATTGTTGTAAACAGACTAGAAGAGTGTCCCTTTTTAGTCGGTTTAAACCTTTGCGCTTTAAATTCTTACACCAGACCCATTACACACCAGTGTCCCGTCACAGGTTTTTCCCAAACAGCTAAAATGAATGCATGAGGTGCTCTTATGTGCCAGCCACTTCTATACACCTGGCCTGGCAACGTCCACCAGTGCTGGGCTTCTGGACCGAGATATCCTTGACTATATGTGATAGTATTGGGGAACAATTGGAGGTTTCTCCGCTGTTGGTGTTCAGGGCATGTACGATGCCTGGCAGGGCTGTTGTTTGTCTTGGCAAAACAGCGGGCGACAATGACTTAGGGTAGGGGTCTGCCTCCTATGAGAGCCAGCTGGCTGACCGGCATAATGCATTGTCATGACATGGAATCGGGCTATAGAAACAAGACCTGTGCAAGACCAAGAGATATATGGGACCCAAACCAACATTATCTGCTCTCAAGGACACATGCCTTTCATGTTAGTTCAGACTCTGACTCCGAAATGTGGGAAAATGTATATGAGTTGCTGTAATGTTCATTGTAGTACCGTCATTGTCCCGAACAGTTCTGCGATGCTATCTTTGTTTGCTGTTAATTTAAATAAAAAGAGAATACATTTTTTTTAAAACACTATATATAGTTTCGCCCGATACATAAACATTTTCCTGACAAAGCAAGTGAGGTTTAATAAACATGTGCAGAGCTTTATTTAGTTAATGTAGTGTGAAGGCATCATGAACTAAGACACAGACAAAAGATTCACTTTTTCTAAAATCAGGAATGTACTTCTTATTTGTTAGAGTAAGCTCTAACCTGCCCTATGCTAAAATGGGGTTTCACTACCTAAAGTAACTAGGGATGGTATGTGTCATTAAGTTCAACTCAAAAGTATGCCTGTGTCCAAAACCTATACTTGCCCTCACAACTAAAGATATACAGGGCCTGATTCATGGAAGTGTTTTATAATGGTGCAATCCCATAGGAAAAAGTTGCATGAATCAGGCCCGCAGTGTGTAGGGATGTCAGCAACCAAAGAAACAGTGTTAAAAATAAAGTTCAGAGCTACTTCCAGCTCCTTGGCTTGCGTTTCAGCCCTTTCCTCACATTCAAAACAGTTCCACACCAAAGACCTTGGGGTTCCCTTCCCCTAATTCAACACAGTTCCAAAAGATCTCGGCATTCCCTCACCCAAGAAGGCAGCTCTTTTAGCTTCCAAACCACAGTCAGTTCTCTTGACTTTCAATCAGTATTCTAAACCACCTTTACAGCCTTTTAGGCTTTTCAACTGTTCACTTAGTTTGCTCTTTTCTTGAATCATTTCAATACTTGATAGTCACAACAGCTTCAGTGTCGTAACTCTCCTTAGTTCACTACAAGTCGGGGTTACTCGGTCTAGGCGCAGTTGTCGGACCACATGGTCCACCCACTACAGGTCGCGCAACCGATAACCCTTGGCACTTAGCTATATTCACTTGTTCTCATTGGACTTCCTTGCCAACATAGGCCACGTCTTTGAACCAGTGTAATTGTCCACTTGCAGTTCTTTTTCTCCTGGGCAGTTTCTTGCTTCTGCCACGTGACTTTCACACCATTCACTTTGTGGGGCGTTTTCCTTGTCACCGCCTTACTTTCACACTTCACAATAATGCTTATTACTTGTTTTCACTTGTTTCCTCAGCTCGTGTCACTGTTTTTTACTTGGTTCAAACTTTCACATTGTCCATCAATGCTTTTGCTTATTACTTTCACTGTATTCGAAATTGCACATCACTTTCATTTCCCTTGTGCGATGCTTTCATGTACTTTGCATAACTTTTCCTCTGTTCGATATTCAATAATGCATGAAACATGTGCAGCTTGTTCGGAATTTAACAAATCTTTCCTTCAGTCTCACAACCCTTTTATCATTTGGCTTTTATGGTTTTCTCTGACCGGCATCTCCTTGTGCCCAAAACCTGCCCCTGGAGTGTCCCGGCATGATTATTCCCTCTCCGTCACTCACCAGTATCCGGCAGCTCCTCTGGGTGCTTTCAGTTTTCTCTTCTGCTGTCTCTCACTCCCCGGGATCTCCAACAATCACTGCTTGCCTCTTCTGAACCTTCCTGCTGCTTTTGGCAGCTCCCTGGATTCTTCAATGTGCCCCAGCTCGGCACATGGCACTGGATTCTGCAGGGCTCCTGACCCTCTCACAGCTCATTCGGGTTGTAGCATCTTTCTGGATCTCCTGTAGCATTTGGCAGCCACTACTCCGGCCCCTCTACAGCCTGCTCCCTACCGGGTTGCTGCGTCCTTCTCCCCAAGCGGGTTTCTTCCTCCAAATGGGATTCTCTTTACCAACGGATCTCTACTCATTATTGGCTACAGGTGTAAGTCATTTGCCTGACCCCAAGTAGTGGGACATGCCTGATCATGGTAGTGGTGTTTCACAGTGCTCATCTTCGTCTCAGTACCAGAGTACTGTGCACAAATTGAAGTGTTCATTACTCCTAGTTGCCTCTTGTTCGTCCCAGTCTTAAATGCATATTAATGCGGGATAGTGTGTGTGTGAAAAAGGGGTAGACTGATAATAACCTATAAAGGTAGGGGGAGGCCAGGTTGCACTCTGGTAAGGGAACAGGGGATACCATGCCTCTTCTGAAGACATACTCTCTCCACTCCCCAAGGTCCCTCCACCCAGGTGATACTCCCTTGCATCGCCACCCCCAGGGTCAGGATACAAAAGCAAAGGCCTATCCCTGGCCACCTGAGAAGTGGATCCAGGGGGAGTAGATGGGAGGATACCCTCAGTGAGCCAAGTTTGAATACTCTATTCTGATAGCAACCCTGTATGTGATTTGTGGGGCTGACCTCCGAGTACTAGGGGTGCTGCAGCACCTCCTTACCTCCTGGTCAAGTTCATCAGCATAATAACAAAGAATACCTTTTCAATGATTTGTTTAACTAACCTTTCTTTTAGATTTATATCAGCAATTACACTGGGTCTAGGAAGTGCATTCTTTTGCTTATTTTTCTTTTACATTCATACTCTTTTTCTACCTTATCAGTGAGATATATGGTTAGCTTGAATCTAGTCATGCTTCTACTGTGTCAAAGGGTTCTTAAAACAGATTCAACATGCATGGATGCGGTGCCAAAACTGGGGCCTTTTGTGATGGAGATATTTTCGATTACTTTTATATTTGTACAGACAGACTCTGACTGGCTTATAGGGCAATAGGCCCAGAGACGTCTTTATGGGAGGGCAAAAGAGGCACTAGGAGGGGCCGCCACAAAGCTGCTTGATCTAAAGAAGTCAATTCTCATTGTTCAACAAACTTAAATAGCACACACCAGTATATTTTATAGTGTGCTGATGAGGCTCTAAACGTTTTGCCTGTCTATTGTTGACAAGTACATTATTCTCTTATCAATTCAACTTGTAATGCTTTCTGTGCTAACTATGGAATGCATGGTTTGTTTATTTACTATGGCACAAGTGGTATAGCATTCTCAACTTTCCATGGGAATTCTGTTGATCATGTACAACAGCTAAAGTTGAAATGCATATTAATACATTTGAGTGAAGCAATGGTTCAGAAGATTGCTCAGTGTGTTAAGCACTCTTTGCAGAGATCTGTGTTCATATGCAAGATTACAAATTCCTGCTGCATGGATATGTACTTTGTTTTGTACTTGTTTTTGTAGCACACCAGCTGCTATTATCAGCAATATACCTGCACCAGATAGCATTTGCTATATAAAGTAACATAACATCAGCACAGAGAAGGTCTAGAAATTGGTTTGTAAAACCTAAGAAGCCACCTCCAATGATGAGCATAAAGTATTAGTCTTAGCGGTGATTAGTAATCCGAATTCAAGACTGTGGAACCAAAGCCTTCATGCTTGTATCATGGCTTTGCCAGCAGACAACACAGTGATCCTGGACTAATCATTCATCTTATAGCACTAACATTACTGTGCTGTCTTCTGTGAAAAGGGTTGCCACTTTACATGCTGATGGCATTGTTTAGCCCATTACCTGGTCTTTTAGTTTATGTAGGCCATTTGAGTGGAAGGGGTTCTAGACAGAAGAGAACGGCCCAGGTATTGCCGGCCTCTGGCAATCATATTTAAGGTCTCCTTAATTGACAAAATAAATGGTTTGCTTTTTTGTACAATTGAAAGATTTGTATGCACGTTTATAAATGACAATTTCACAAGCCTTTATTTTATGTTTTTTAAAGCTTTAAAATACAAAAGAGAAACCAAGATGGAATATTTTAAGGTGGCATCAATCAGTATGGTGCTACTTATATACTTCCCTTGATGATGGAGACAATGACGCTAGAATCATTCCCATTTAGCATAATCAGCTTTTATAACATTTTCTTTTTAATTGTCATGTTGGATTATGTGATTTGTGTACTTTCCAAGTCAGTTCTATAAAATGGGATTATTTTAGTTCATGCTAAGAACAGGAAAAGAAAGTGGTGAAGTGCGCATTTGCACAGTGGGCACATATCCCAACTTCACTTCTTTACCAATGTGTGATCTTGGGCTTCAGAGTGATTTCGTTCTTAGAGTATGATAGTCTGGAAAGCCTCACTCATGGCTTTACTGGCTATAGTGTTGCTTCCTCTATAATAATAGTGGGCATTGATATATTGTGCACCACAGCCACATGTCCCTTTGCTCTATAATGGCAGCACTACTTGAAAACCATGTCCCTCTTCTAATCTCAGTTATTCAGGATATGGACACTTTCTTGGTAGCTTCTAATTTTCATCCACTATTTATTTATTTATTTTGTGATTTTAAAGCGGTCACACAGCCCGCGGGCATCGAGGCGCTGTTACAGGAATCTTTATTTTTTGAGTTGTGTAATTGTTTTTTGTCTTAGTTGCATATTTATAACGCCCTTAAATACCCAGAAGTTTCTAAGCGCGGACCAGGGGATCGAACCTGTGTTGCTTTGTGTCGTCTTGCTTCCGAGGCTAGCACGTTGCCGCTGAACTATCTATGCTATGGTATGTTGAGCTTTCTCCTTGCTTCCTATTGGGTCTTCTGTATCCACGCTTGAGCACTTTTGTATTCCATGAGGCTGCTAATCTGAATCCTCTGTCTATTCTGGTTTATTCAAACCTTTTTAAAAATGATCTGTGTCTCACATTTATAATTTGGCCAGTATACTTTCCTCGTTGCTGCTATTGTTGAACATTGTTCTGCAGCTGTGCTAGAACATAAGAACTTGTGTCGTGGACTGAGAATGTTGACCTTGAAATGTAACTGGTTTATCAATCTAATTAAAACAAGAATGCTAGGGGGACTGAAAAGGAGTACCCATGCTTATTTTGTTCACTGTGAGGCAGCATATCAAGCTATGGGCTGTGATCGCGATGAGGGGGGCGCCCCTAGATATTCTGGATCGCTTAATTCCTTTGGTTTGGTCGAGGGGTCCCCAAAGGTGTCTGTGCCCCGGGCCCCAAAAGTACTTAAAATGGCCCTGAATAGGCCCAGGGCCAAACCAAAAACGCAAAACGCTGGTGTTGGCCAGTGTTTTTGGTCAAAGTATAGGCTTTTGTTTGCCAGTGTGGGACAGTTTGATGAGATACTTTACTGTGCTGCTAGTAGTTTTGACCAGTTTTGCTGAACAAAAGGGCCCGATTCATGGACTATTTGCCGGGTTCAAAGTGAATTTGCACTGCTGAAAAGTGAATTTACACTGCTGAAAAGTGACTTGGCACTGCCGATACAAACCTCACTCATGGAACCGTGCTAAGTGTATTTTTGCCATGCAAATCCGGGCAAAGTCATTTTGCACTGCAAAAAATGACTATCCGCTGAATTTGCCCGCACTTTGCACGGCAAAATTCCACTTTGCACGGTTCCATGAATCACAGTTTGTGTCAGCAGTGCAAAGTCACTTTTTAGCAGTGCAAATTCCCTCAGAACCGGGCAAATATTCCATGAATCGGGCCCATAGTATTAAAAAAAATGCAAAATTTGCATCACATTTTATCCAAAAACTCCCCCTTGGTACGATTCAAACAGTGTCACAAAAAGAACGAATTGCTATTTGCAGCCGCGGGACACTTTTTCATGGGTGCCTGAGACAATTTCATGGCCCAGTCCGACCCTATTTGCAGCCTACATGCACAATACTTTCTCAGCAAAGAGGGCAACACGCAATGAGGACTCTCCCTTTTGTCCTTCTTATCAAGGTGTAATCCTGTAAATAGGACAGACCTGGCACTTCTGGGAAGAGTTGCGATTTGTCGATTATTAAGTAGGACATCGCCATCATCAGCAGCATTGCGTGTTGCCTGCTTCAGCAGCAAGCTAGCAGCTACAATGGACATAGCGAGCTAGCAGTCACAATGGACATAGTGAATGAGCTGCCTCAGCAGCGAGCTAGCAGCCACAATGGACATAGCGAGCTAGCAGTCACAATGGGCATAGTGAATGAGCTGCCTAAGCTGCGAGCTAGCAGCCACAATGGACATAGCGAGCTAGCAGTCACAATGGACATAGTGAATGAGCTGCCTCAGCAGCGAGCTAGCAGCCACAATAGACATAGTGAATGAGCTGCCACAGCAGTGAGCTAGCAGCCACAATGGACATAGCAAGCTAGCAGTCACAATGGACATAGTGAATGAGCTGCCACAGCAGCGAGCTAGCAGCCACAATGGACATAGCGAGCTAGCAGTCACAATGGACATAGTGAATGAGCTGCCTAAGCAGCAAGCTAGCAGCCACAATGGGCATAGCGAGCAAGCAGTCACAATGGACATAGCGAGCTAGCAGCCACAATGGACATAGCGAGCTAGCAGTCACAATGGACATAGTGAATGAGCTGCCACAGCAGCGAGCTAGCAGCCACAATGGACATAGCGAGCTAGCAGCCACAATGGACATAGTGAATGAGCTGCCTCAGCAGCGAGCTAGCAGCCACAATGGGCATAGTGAATGAGCTGCCTCAGCAGTGAGCTAGCAGCCACAATGATCATAGCGAGCTAGCAGCCACAATGGACCTAGCGAGCTAGCAGTCACAATGGACATAGTGAATGATCTGCCTCAGCAGCGAGCTAGCAGCCACAATGGACATAGTGAATGAGCTGCCTCAGCAGCGAGCTAGCAGCCACAATGGACATAGCGAGCTAGCAGTTACAATGGACATAGTGAATGAGCTGCCACAGCAGCGAGCTAGCAGCCACAATGGACATAGCGAGCTAGCAGTCACAAAGGACATAGTTAATGAGCTGCCACAGCAGCGAGCTAGCAGCCACAATGGACATAGCGAGCTAGCAGTCACAATGGACATAGTGAATGAGCTGCGTAAGCAGCGAGCTAGCAGCCACAATGGGCATAGCGAGCTAGCAGTCACAATGGACATAGTGAATGAGCTGCCTCAGCAGCGAGCTAGCAGCCACAATGGGCATAGTGAATGAGCTGCCTCAGCAATGAGCTAGCAGCCAAAATGATCATAGCGAGCTAGCAGCCACAATGGACATAGCAAACTAGCAGTCACAATGGACATAGTGAATGAGCTGCCACAGCAGTGAGCTAGCAGCCACAATGGACATAGCGAGCTAGCAGCCACAATGGACATAGTGAATGAGCTGCCTCAGCAGCGAGCTAGCAGCCACAATGGACATAGTGAATGAGCTGCCTCAGCAGCGAGCTAGCAGCCACAATGGACATAGTGAGCTAGCAGTCACAATGGACATAGTGAATGAGCTGCCTCAGCAGCGAGCTAGCAACCACAATGGACATAGTGAATGAGCTGCCTCAGCAGCGAGCTAGCAGCCACAATGGACATAGCGAGCTAGCAGTTACAATGGACATAGTGAATGAGCTGCCACAGCAGCGAGCTAGCAGTCACAATGGACATAGTGAATGAGACCCTTCCGAACCTTTGTGGGGGTATGATACACGCTGCTGTAAATACCTCCACTGCCGCATCCATGTTAGACATTTAGAGGTAATGGAATGGTTATAAATCAGATATTGTTCATATATGATATCACTTGCAAACACTTGTAGGCTGTGCCAGACCCATTCATATGTAGGATACACTATGTGAGTAATACATAATAATAATAACTTGTTTTATTTATAGCACTTTAATCTAAGGACATATTTACATACATTACTATTATTACCCAATCGAAATTGGTACTCGTTTATCAAACTTGGCAGGATGGAAGGCTGAGTCGGCCTAGCCAGGATCTGAACCTGCGACCTGCAATTCAAACACAGATCACCGCAACCAGCGTTTAACCCGCTGAGCCTTCTTACCAGTGAATCATTCTGCCCAAGAGAGCCTTGCAAAAGTACTCTGATCTAACCAAATGCAGCTCAGTATGTTAACGCACCTTCTATATATCGATCTATGTTGAAACTGCAGGTCCAATGGGCCAGCACAATATTTGCGAGTAACTGCGCCTGCTGCATGTTTATATGTGCAACCCGAGGGTCATATATGAAATCCAGCCAGTCCCAGAGACGCTTCCGATTCTGAGCAAGTTTGCAATTCAAATGATGGAGCAATCGTAAAGACACTCTGCATCCAGGCGTGCACGCATTTGTATAGAAATGTAGTTTAGTGTATCGATTATATGTAGCATTTGATACCGTCTCACTGCATATGTATACATATTCAGTGAGACGGTATTAAGGAATTAATGGGGCATTATGCATACGTCAGCAGGACTGCTGTATCTTTAATTAATAGAACTGCACCTGTACTTTTTTCAACAGGGCTATTATACTTTTAATGGAACCGTTCTAGCCAGGGAGTCTTCACTTTTAATAAGTCTGTACCCTTTTTAATATCTCTGCTGTACTTTTCGTCACATTACCAGTACGTTTCAGCGGGGCATTTACCCGTTACTGAGCCACTGCAAGGCTTCTCTGCAGGGCTCCCTTTATTTTCATCAGAAAAGTGCTGACAATCGTATTCCCCTGAGCAGATACGATGAGCACTGTATGGTGTTAACATAAAGCACGCCTGACATCACCTCTTTCATCGGTACCTGACATCTTGCTGTCAAGGGATCCAGCCAAATAGGTTTCCGGCCCGGGATGCTACGCTGTGTTGCAGGCGTTAGAGAAGATGACTCAACAATGTAGCTTCTAGATTGTAAAAGAACTGGCCAATTGTACTTGTGTGAGTCCAAATGTGCCACCCGCGATGCTTCATATGGAATGATTGCACACTGCAAAAATTGGGAGGCAGATGGACTTCGGCCCACCTGATCTCCACCTTCTTTTGTGACTTTCCGTGTTAGGTAGATGGCACGCAGCTCTCCTTCAGTCTCCCCTCAGCCTCCTCTACTCTCTTGCGCATTCCTGACTGTCTGTCTGCTATCCAGTATTGGTGCACCTCCAACCATCTCTGCCTTAATGCCAGTAAGATGGAGATCCTTCTCATTGGGACCCCTGCTCCCGCTTTTCCTCTTTAACTCTGACTGCCCTCCTTTGGCACACTTCCTTTGCCTTCCTATGACCTTGGTGTCACCTACAATTCCACTCTCTCCTCTTCTCCTCACATAGCGGACCTTACCAAGAACGCCCACCACCAGCTGCACCTCCTCGGAGGTATTCTTCCTTTCCTCACTTTCCCCCAGAAGCTCTCTGTCTCCAGAGCCCTGGTTCGCTCTAGGCTGGACTACTGCAACAGCCTTTCTCAATCTGCCTTCCTCTACTCTCCGCCCTCTGCAACTCTTACAGAATGGGACTGTAAGAGTTATCCTTGGCCTCAAGCCCAGGGACTGTATATCTCCCCAGCCCTGAAATCTCTCCACTGACCTTTGGTGGCTGCAGGGATCAATTCAAGACCCTCTGCATCGTCCACAAGGCTTTCTTGGTCCAGTGCCCCGCACTACATCCAACTCTCTCTTCAAAATCACCTTCCTTCTCGAGCCCTTCGCTCAGCCACCTCCAACTCTCTAAGGGTCAGACGCTTCTCCAGGCAGAGAGTGGGTGGTAGAGATCTCTCCTCTGCATGTGCCGCCCTCTGGAATGGCCTCCCTCCCCCTCTCAAACCGGACCACCTGAAGTTCCGGAAGCAGCTCAAGACCTTCCTTTTCTCCTCTGCTTTCTCTCTCCCTCCCCTGCTGACCACCTGTCTGCTGCACCGACTGGTTGATTGGCTACCCTTAGAGTCTCACTGGGTACCAGGCTCCTCCTTAATCAGTCTCCCCTGCCCTGCCTCCGGGCCTACCGCGTATTTAGGGGATGTAACTGTAACCCCTAGAGTCCCCTGCCTCCTTGCACTTACCCAGAGCTGTGCTGCCCTGGCTGCACTTACTCAGAGCATTGCTGCCCTGATTGCCCTTTCCCCTTCCCTCTCTCTACTACTTCCCCCTCTCCCTTCCTCCTTCACTTTGCGTTGACGCACTTGCACGATCTGAATGACACAAGGCCTAGTAAGATCGTTTGTCTTGTCCTCCCGCTGTCTTCCTCCCTTGTCTTGTCGCGCCTTGAAACACTTGTGTAGAGGCGTGTTATAAATGACATATATCATTTCACATCATACCCTTAAAAGACATGAAGAATATCTTGAATCGAATTCTATTGGCGCATGGCAGTGAAGGCAAATCCATGTTCACTTGGGATGCAAAGTCCCTGTTTCATCGAGAACCAAACCAGATGAAGACCAGTATGCTGAGCAAGTTGGAGTTTAGTGGTAAGACACAGCTAGAAGAAAAAACCTGAACTTGCCGTTGTCATGAGGCAAGTTGGCAGCCTCCCCTAGTACAAAGCCACATTATTTTAAAACAATGAGGAGCAGAATTGTTTTCAAACAAGAACATTTCAATGAGCAATCATTTTAAACAAATGCATCTTGGAATTGAAAGAACCTGTCAGCATCCAGCCTGGCCCCTGGTTTTCACCCTTTAATAAATAGAGTGGCTTTGCTAGAGAGAAGTCATTCACAATTCAGCATGGATGGGACTCCTTGGTTCTCTTTGATGTCAGACTTCCTAGTGTTCAGTGGAAGGCCACTGTCCTTCATCCATTGGATGCTTATGAGTGGAGGAATAAGGCAGATTCGGGAAACAGCGTCAATAATAGTTCAGTGCTTTCTGGATAGGACTGAACTAGTCAAGCTGAATCCCCATGTCAAGCATTCAATGAACATAACTGGGGAGGGTTGTGACTCCTATAGAATTACACATGCTTCGGCAGCCTGAACACAGCGAATGGGCCAGCTCACAATTGAAGACTTGTCCGCATGCACATTCCGAGACCATCGTAGTGATGTCCTTTCTGTAGTGGATCAGCGCGCCTAATACACATATCAGGATTGCTGGCAGCATCAGAGGTTATAGATAAGCCCAGAATGACCAAGATGGCCTTATGAATTCTACAAAGGTCTCTCCCAGGTATCCTGATCTCACTTTCCATCCCATCATCTGGGCAGATGCTTGACTGACAAGCAGCCACATCACTGATGTGCTTTAGACAGGTTTGCAGATGTGAAACCATAATTTCATTTTATAGACCCCATATGGATCCCTTTGTTGCAAGGTCCGCATTGGACTTCAACAACAGGTGCAATGCTAGATCTTGCTTCCAGACCTTGCGAAAGGGAAACATGGATGAAATACTGAAGAATGGGGCAAAAATGTCAGCACATGATTTAATCAACTACACTCACACACTTTGAGTCAGCCTACATGTGTGTTAGCTTGAAATTGTGCAAGAGTTTCGTAACCAGGCCTTAGGTATTAAACAAAATGTAAATGAAAAAGTGTGTTGCACGAAAATCACCAGAGTACTGTATAAACATGGCAGAGTATATTTGCATTGGCATCATGTGACTACACTGGCTACATCATCATAAAGCGAGGTCTTGCAGAATAGTGTTCTCCCTCTCCTGGACAGTTAGTATCTTTCTCTGACAGAGCGAGAGCGCTCGCTGTAACACAGACCTACACATGTTTGCTATCTTCTGATTATTGTAAAGAAGCGAGGTGGGAGTTATGTGGCTATTTCCAGGACTCGAGTTCGGAGTGATTCGGGGTGTTTCTAAGGAAAGATGCAGGGGGCTAGGGAGAATGAATCTGGGTGTTAGAAGTAAGCAGACCTCCGTGCTGTTGTGTACTGCGTACACGAGATGCGCATGCGCGAGCTTCTACAGAGCTCGCGCATGCGCGTTGGAATAATAAAGGTGGTGCCCGGCAGTTAGCGCCGGAGACCGGAGCCATCACACGTCTCCGGCATGTGTTCTTCGCGTGCATGGGTGCGTGTGGCTGCATGCATGTGTGACGGCTGACGGCTGGCCCGCGAACATACAAAATTGGCGACGAGGCGGGATCAGAGCTGTTCTTCCCGTTTTTCCGACATCGGCGAAACGGAACACAACTCCGCAGTCGCGGACCTGCTCTAACAGCCGGCGGCCATTTTGAGTGCTCGTTCACTACAACATACGCAGTGGTTGCGGCCCATTTCGGGTGCTCGTGCGCCATCTGCTCGTTGCAAGCAGTTGCAGCAATTTTTGGACACTCCACAGCCCAGCTGGTGCAGGGCTGTGACACAGGAAGTGGCAGAAGAGCCAACAGGAAGACTCTGCCACAGTTGGGAGTCGGATCACCCATCAACCTGCCAAGACAATACTGTGAGTACCTATTGTGATGGGTGAAGAAACAGATGATGAGGGCGCCGTTGCCCCAATACCACGCAGAGTGCGCACCACTCTGGCTCCCATGCCTGAATTGGATACCACAGGGCCCCCATCGAAACTTGGCCCAAAATGGCTCATATGGGTCAAAAGACTGGAAATGATGTTCAGAGCCTCGGGGGAGACAGAAGACGAGGCAAAGATCGCCATCATGACGTACTCCGCAGGCACTGAAGTCCAGAAAATATATGACTCCCTCGACATTCCAGTGGCGACATATGACGCTGTCAAACAAGCACTTCGGGATCACTTCCTACCCTTAGCGAATGTTGACTTCGACAGGTTTGTCATGGGGGCGGAAAAACAACGGAGCGAAGAGTCACTGGACCAGTTTTGGGCCCGTCTGAGACACCTAGCGAGCTCCTGCAGGTGGGTCAACGAAGAGGAAATGGTCCGCAACCAATTGCTGCAAGGATGCTGCTCAGGAAAACTCAGGAGGCAAGTCCTGAGGGAACCAGGGCTGACCCTCCGGCAAATCCTGGACATGGGAAGAGCGTATGAGCTGGCGGAGGCCAGAGGATCGAAAATGGACGCAGCCACGCATCCCAAGAATGAGGAGGAGGCACTTGCAGTCGGACGTTTCGCACCTGGGAAGGCCAGATGGACACCGAAGAGGGGAGAAGGACCCACGACATCAGGTACCCCTCAGTCGTGCTCTTATTGTGGATATGACCTCCCACACAGAGGTGAATGCTCAGCCAAATCACGAACATGCGGCAGGTGTGGGATACCTGGGCATTACGCCAGGATGTGTAGGGCCGCCATGCCCGTGGCAGCAAGCAGAGGACCAGAGAGGGCCGGTGGAGGTGGCGATCGCACTGTGAGGGGCATATCGTCCCTTGAACAGGATGTGCACGACCTACACATTGCCGAAGAAGAGGAAGAAGAGGAGGAAGAAATTTTCTTCATTTCCAGCATCGCAAATGGCCCTGGGACTCGACAAAGACCCATATGTACTGTAGACATTGGGGAGATTCCCACTCCAGTCCTCATCGACACGGGAGCTTCAGTCTGCGTACTGGCGGACAGACATTACAACGCACTGGCAGGCCCAAAAACCCTGTCGCCCTCCAAGGCTCAGATATACGCTTTTGGTGAAGATACTCCCCTACCCATCCAAGGGGTATTCGTAGCCCCAGTGACCCATGGCCAAAACAGCATCAAAGCGAGGTCTTTTGTAACCAGCATAAGTCCGCACTCTCTCTTAAGCTGCGCAGCATCTGAAGCACTCGACCTGGTTCATTTCACTTTTGCTGTATATCATACAGATCTGGACAGCCTGCTGACACGCTTTGAGAGGCTCTTCAGGGGCATAGGGAAACTGAAGGCTGAGCCTATAAGGCTCCACATCGATGAGTCAGTCAGACCAACGGCGCTGAAACATCGTCGCATACCGTTTCATCTGAGGGCTCAGGTGGAAAAGGAGCTGCAAGACTTAGTGGAACGAGATATCATTGAAAAGGTGGAAGGGCCCACCCCGTGGGTCTCTCCAATTGTAGTGGCCCCAAAGCCCAAACAGCCTGGGGCTGTACGCATTTGCGTAGACATGAGACTTCCTAATCTGGCCATAAAAAGAGAACGTCATCTCACTCCCACTCTGGACGACATTGTTGGAGAACTTCAGGGGGCGAACTTCTTTTCGAAACTAGACCTGAGAGCGGGTTACCACCAGTTGGAGCTCCACCCAGAGTCTAGATATATTACGACCTTTACAACACACGAAGGTCTGTATCAATATAAAAGACTCAGTTTTGGAATATCCTCAGCGGCAGAAGTCTTCCAAATGTTATCAGGGGGGCTCTGTCCGGACTAAAAGGAGTAATAAACATGTCAGACGATATCCTAGTCTTTGCCAAATCTGAAGCAGAGCATATCAAGCGTCTGGAAAACACTTTTCACAGACTCCACAGCCTCGGCCTGACGCTGCACCAAGAAAAGTGTGAATTCCTGAAGGACAGCCTAGAGTTTTTTGGATTTGCCTTCCATGCGGGAGTCATATCCCCAGATCCTGAGAAAGTGAGAGACATTCGAGAGGCGTCACCTCCCACGTCCCCGGCAGAAGTCCGTAGCTTTTTAGGGATGGTGAACTACTGTGGGCGTTTTATTCGAGATTTAGCATCCCTTTCTGAACCCCTGAGAGCACTCACTAGGAACGAAGTAGTATGGACGTGGACTGGAAAGGAACAGAGAGCATTCACGGCCATCAAGGATGCTCTGTCTGAACAAGATACCATGGCGTATTTCAACCCAGCCCGGGAGTCTGAGAGCATAGTGGATGCCAGTCCAGTGGGACTTGGGGCGGTTCTCGTGCAGGCGGATCAACAGGGATCCATGCGGCCCGTTGCATACGCCAGCAAGGCACTCACAGACACAGAGAGAAGATATTCTCAAATTGAACGCGAAGCCCTCGCAATACTATGGGGCTGTAAACATTTTAGACTATATATCCTGGGGAAACCTGTTGTAGTGGTGACGGACCACAAGCCCCTACTTCCCATTCTGGCAGGCGCTTCTTCCAAACCGCCACCTCGGATAGAGAGGTGAATGCTATCCCTCATGGAGTACAGGGTGAAGCTGGTATACCGCCCAGGTACGCACAACCCTGCCGACTATTTGTCTCGTCACCCCGGCGCAGGACGACCCAGAGACACTACGGAGGTTGCAAATTGTGTGGACACCATTCACATGGTCGTCGAGTCTGCGCTTCCCATTGCTTTGACAAGACAAGAAATTGCCAACGAATCAAACTCGGATTAGGCATTTCTGAGAGTGAAAGGTGCGGTAGCCACAGGAGTATGGCGGGAGCTCCTTTTGAACAATGCCCGGAGAAATGCAGAAACACAAAGGGATTTGCAATTGCTCTGGGGTGCACGACATGAACTGTCAGTAACTGCTGATGGTCTCCTGCTGAGAGGGCACCGGATTGTGATCCCCAGGTCACTCGTGCCGAAGGTCCTTCAGTTGGCACACAACGGACACCAAGGGATGACCAGAATGAAGGCCCGTCTCAGACTCAAAGTCTGGTTTCCGGAATTGGAAAAGAGAGTGGAAGAGTTTGTGAGGGCATGCATCCCGTGCCAAGCAACGAGCCCGGCGGAGAAGGGACCCCCGATTCAGACCATGGCAAGGAGTGATTTACCCTGGGGGACAGTACATGCCGACTTTGGCTCTACCGGAAGAGGACTACACTTCCTAGTAGTAACCGACCAATGGTCCCGATATCCAGAGGTGGAACTGGTCGAGTCCCAGGCCACCAACCACACCACCCTGGCCATGGACAAGATATTTGCTAACCATGGGTTTCCCATCGAGTTATGTTCTGACAATGGGTCACCTTTTCAAGGACAATCGTTTGCTCGATACTGCGAAGAAAGAGGGATAAAACACCGAAAAGTCACCCCACTATGGCCAAGAGCCAATGGAGAAGTAGAGCGCTTCATGCGCACACTAAACAAGGTGTTTCGCATATCCAAAAATGGAGGTGAAGACCTCCGACGGAATCTATTTGAATTTCTCCGGGAGTATCGAACAACACCTCATCGATCAACTGGAATAGCCCCTGCAGAGGCACTTTTCAAGAGGATCCCAAGAGGACTCATACCTGAATCAGAGGGGAGACAACCGGGAGTGATCGACAATGACCAAGTACAACTAGAAAGGTCATGGAGAAACGAGAATGAAACAGCGCGAAGGAGACTGCCGGAAAAACAGATTGCAGTCGGAGATACCATGTTGGTACGAAACAGAAGGGCAGAAGGAAAGCTGTCGACAACTTACGAGACCCAACCACTGTGTGTAACACACGTGAAAGGTACAATGGTCACCGCAGCCAATGCCAGAGGAACTGTCACCAGAAATGTGTCGTTGGTGGCGAGGCAACGGCAGAACAGGTCCCGGAACAGGGGGAAGAGACAGGGATGGAGGAAGCTACTCCAAATGCAGATCACGAGACATCGGAGGCCCCTGGTGACTCGGCACCACGATACCCCAGCAGGGCCGGACGACGACTTCCCCAGAGGTTCCGAGACTTTATCATGGACCCTGCACCATAGGCGGGGAAAGGTGTTGTTGCAAATCCGAAGAAGGAATCAGGTTGTACTGCTGCAGTCAATTGTTAATTGTTGTTGTTTCTGCAGTTAAGTGTTAATTGTTTGTTTCTGGGGAAAAGGAGGGATGTTAAAAGGCGGTGCCCGGCAGTTCGCGCCGGAGACCGGAGCCATCACACGTCTCCGGCGTGTGTTCTTCTCGTGCATGGGTGCGTGTGGCTGCATGCATGTGTGACGGCTGGCCCGCGAACATACAAAACGCGCTTTACGTATGGCCAGGAGCGAACACTGAGGCTTTGAACCAAGTCAGGCTCTCATTCAAACATGTTGAATGGTCCCTAGCCGAGTGTGAGTGAGCCTCAAGAATAGTCTGAGTGACCATGCGTACTAAAAGGATCACACGTCTGAGGGAGTGTGGGTGTTTGCAGTGCAGAGCTCTGGATGACTACCTGTGTGGACCACAGGGATGGAGAAGGGAGAATTCCTGTGCCCTGGAGTGGTTTGGTTTCCTAAGGGAATGTAATTCCATCGCATAAACTAATGCAACTTTATTTTGCGTAACAACTAACACTCCAACTCTGACACCCACCCGCAACACTACACTAACACCCTCAACTGCCTTTTTCTCCTCTCCTAGCAGCCATGTTACACATCGACCATTCACTATTTCTCCTCACAATTGATCAGCAACTCTTGCCACCTCATCCCGCCTCTACCCTACCTTGCACGGTTTATGATCTTTCCATCGAATGCCACAGCATCTGATGCCATTCCATCGCATTTTTCCATCTACAAACTTTGCATCTAAAGCATTTTTTTATTAAAAAAATGTTTTGGGGGGGGGGTCCCCAACCCCCGTTTTTTACCCTTTATAATGCACCTAAACGAAAATTAACCCTTCACCCCCCAAAAATATGCATTCGATGGAATTTTTTAGATGGAAGCATTTCAATGGAATGGCATTAGATGCAATGGCATTAGATAGAAAGACCAGTTACCCCTTGGCACACAAGTGACAAGTTCCAATTGAACATAAATGCCAAACAAAAGCTAAAAGCACACATCGCACACAAAGCAAAGGCCCGCCTTTCTGCGGGTTGCATCTGGCCTACCTCACATAGTCAATATTTTAGAACCCTCGGCTCTGTCTCCTCTGTTAAGAGCAATGCAACCCAAAACACTGTTTTATTGAAGGACTCATCGTGCCATGAAGCCATGTCAATGATGAAAGCTGTGCTATATCAGGTCTCAGTAACATACCATGGCACGAACAGGTGGCAGGCATGACAGACGTAAATGCATCCTCAGCTGGTCATGTACAGTCAGCATGGGGCATGGTACTTCACAATCAAATGCCTAGTCACTCACATAATATGGCAGCGATGGGTATATGTGTCAGGTAGCACGGTCATGAGCAGGGGCATTGTCATGACAGGTGAACTATTAGTGTCAACTAACGCCAGGTTCCTGGCATTAAAATGTTAGGCGTTGCCAAAACATACAGTCTGTTTCCTGAATCACTGTGCCAGGTAGTGGCCTCAAAGGCCAGGGTCTACTGTTAAAGTTCCTGTATTAACAAAATATGCCACGATAGTCTCATACACACCCTCTCACAACTGCAAGCACTGGCCCAGCCGTGTACCCTGACATTCTCACCAATATACACCCGCACACATATATTTGACCGCAATGAAGAAAACACACCCCCACATAGAAGAACTCCTGCTAGCAGAGATAAGCAGCATTGGAAAACAGCCTCGGTTTATTGTTCGCCATTTTGTAATTTTCACTCATTCACACACACATGTAAACTTGCACATCCACATATGCAATGGAAACACAGGATAGATGCAGACATTTTGAAGCCACATAGGACTACTGCATTTAAGCAACAGTGGAACATGTTAACTATTAAATTAATCTATGTGCTCTTTATCGGATCTGTCTTTAAAACAGACGGTCAAAAAGAGTGAGAACTCTCTGCCCCAATAAAACAATGAGTTCACTGATTGTTATCTTAGAGTGTATGGGGTGGCCCCAACATTATAAACACGTTGAGAATTGTTCCAGCACCACTGTACTTGATGCACAACGGAGTCTCCGTACCAGCCGGTACATTGACCATAAGGCCTCGCTCTCTTGAATCAGCCTACTCTTCTCATTTTCATTTGAATTCACTTACAATTGCACTTTTATATTTTTATTTTATTGTTTAAAGCACAGAACTAGCCCGAGATCAGCAGAGCACTGTACAAAGTGTGAGTAGCCACCATTTGGGCTGGCATCTTTTAACAGTAGCACAGTACTGAGAGGTCTGTGCGTTGGTATGTGCATCCATTGGAATGAGTTCTTGGTCAGGTGTTGTTGAAAGAGCCATGTTTTGAGAGATTTGAGAAATTGGAGTATCGTGGGGGCATTCCGAGCCGACACAGGGATCGAGTTCCAGAGGGTGGGTGCATGACAAGAGAAGGATTGCTTGTGGGTCCTCTCTTTGTGAACGAGCTGTGATTCAAGCCGGTTGGTCGAACTGCTGCTCGAGGAGTGTGTGCCACCAGATATGTGGAGCTTAGCCGCTAGGTAATGTGGTGTGCTATTCGTGACTGCTTTGTAGAGGATACATGCAGTCTTCAACAGTACCCTGGCTTGGAGAGAAAGCCAGTGTAGTTTGTGAAGTATTGGGGAGATTCCGTCAAATTTCTGCGTTCCAGTATTAAGACTTCTGCAGCGTGGTGGACTGCTTTTAGGGGAGCCAAATAAGCAGCTGAAAGCCCTGTCAGGAGAGCATATCCCCCATCGATGTGCAAGACCACAAGGGCCTGCACCACAGTACGGAAGTCTTGCAGCAGGATGAATGGTTTGATTTTTCGAAGAGTAGAGATTCGGAGCCCGGCTATTTATGGCTTCTTGACTATGTGTGTCTGGAAGGACAGGCTGCTGTCAGTGGTGAAGCCTAAGGATTTTGCTGAGTCTGAGAGCTGTGAATCAAATCTTTCTACAAGTATATCATTGAGCCATTGTTGCACAAGTTGTTTTTTAGCAGGCGGGCTGATGAGGAAGAATTCAATATTGGAGGGGTTTAGTTTGAGGTAGGCATTTGACATCCAAGACTAGATGATGGATAGGTAATCATGGAGATGAATTCTGTCCTGCATGCTATTTACTCTTATGTACAACTGAGTATCGTCTGCCTATTGGTGGATGGCTTTATTGGGATCTTAGAGGAGAGAGTGCAGAAGCTCCATGTAAAGGTTAAAAGGGATAGGTGAGATGAGGTGGCCTTCAGGGACTCCACAGGAGACCTGGAGTTGGTTGGAATGCAATGGGTTCATCTTGGTAAACCAATTAAGAACAGTGCCAGGGAATCCCATTCTCTTAGCAAGGAGTGAGAGAAGGGTGCAGTGATCAATTGTGTTGAATGCAGCTGAGAGGTCAAGGAGGACGAGGATTTCAATCTACATTCATTTAAACCTTCATTGCATACAATTGTATATTTTCTCCAACTCCCTAAGGAGGTCAATATTCATCCCCAAAGCTCAGCGCCATATGGAGCTGCTGGGTTCTCTTGGCCCTATTTATTTGAAATGTAGATTACTCAGTCTGGCCCCCAAACCTGTTTGAATGGTAAGAGTGACTCACCCGTATACTCATTGCTCTTGATCACTTGGAAAGAAGGGGAAGAAACAGGAAGGATAAGCAGGAAGTGGGGGCTGGGGGAATCCCCTGCATCAGGAGGTATTGTGACTAGAGGGAGATATTTTCGCTGGGGGTGAACATGCCTATAGAGTGAGGGGAAAGAGGTGGTTCCAGATTCCCCGAAAAATAAATTAATATGAAAAGAGCTTGTTGAGAATAGTAACGCCCTGTATAGTAGTAAGGAAGATATTTAGAAACAACATTTTCAAGTGATAGTGGGCAGAGCGCGTGGTACCTTCCCAAAACCTTTAATTCATTGTTCCAAATTTACAAACCTTGTGGGTGGTTTGAGGGAAGAGTGTACCCGCAGCAGCTTCTTTCTTTCAGTAACTAGAGAGTGGTCAATAGCGCACAAGATTCAGATCATACCCACGTGTTGATCCTTATAAAATTTTCAAGTGCTTCTGCTTTAAATTGACCATAAGTGAAAATAACATTGTTCCTATATATTGGGAAGTTAAATATAAAGGGCCTCATCACGAGTTGGGCAGTAGCCCTTAAACATGGCTGTAACGCTATTACTACCACATTTAAGGGTTGGCCCAAACATGGGTCTGTCGTGTTTACCCTCAGCTCAGAGCTGGGGGTAAACGTGCCGGAAAAATTCCCATTTCTGGGTGCAATTACCGCTGGTCTATTAACGCTGAAATTTCCCCGCTGGGTCCAAAGTGCATTGTTTAGCCTGATGCACCGTACAATCGCATTTACCCTGTTTGTATTTTGCATTGCTTAGCCTGATGTGCCCCACAATTGAATTGAGCCCTGGTGTATTTTGCATTGTTTAGCCTGATGCGCCCCATAATTGAATTGAGCCCTGGTGTATTTTCCATTGTTTAGCCTGATGCGCCGTACAATCGCATTTAGCCTGTTTGTATTTTGCATTGCTTAGCCTGATGTGCCCCACAATTTAATTGAGCCCTGGTGTATTTTGCATTGTTTAGCCTAACGCGCCGTACAATCGCATTTAGCCTGTTTGTATTTTGCATTGCATAGCCTGATGTGCCCCACAATTGAATTGAGCCCTGGTGTATTTTGCATTGCTTAGCCTGATGCGCCGTACAATCGAACTTAGCCAGTTTGCATTTTGCATTGCTTAGCCTGATGCACCCACTACCGAATTTAGCCTGTTTGTATTTTGCATGTTTAGCCTGATGTGCCCTACAATTGAATTTAGCCTCTGTGTATCTTGCATTGCTTATCCGGATGTGCCCTCTACTGCCCAGCCTGTCGTACCGTACAACTGAATCCCAGACTCAACCTGATGTGCCCGGCACTTACAATTGAACTTAGCCTGTGAGCCTTGCGCTGCTTAGCCTAGTTGCGCTTGCAATTTTAGCCAGTGACTGTTACACCGGCCTGGTGCCCCACTTCATACCCAACTCTGGTATCATGTTACCACACCAGTCCACCCAAAGGCTTCTGCTCTCTTTATTTAGAGTACCCCTCTTACTGTGGGCATCTACCTGTGCATTCTATTTATCATCAACCAGCACAGCTGCACCCAGCACTCTGTACACCGCAGCCATGGCCCCCACCTACAGACCTGCTGATACCTACCCAAGCACTGTGCCTGAGTACCCTAACATCTACCTTAATGCTCCTGCCTTATGGCTCAACCACTTCGCCAAAAAACCTACACCTAACCAACCTTGCGCTACCGCCCTAAGAAACAAAAGACTAGGTTCTAGATTTATGGGCAAGAAGGGTCACCCCATGTACCCTAGCGTACATCTGAAAACCCTGACGCCTAGCCTGTCCCCCCAAACTTCCACCTCACCCACGCCTCAATGCCCCCAGACTAACCTTACTTCACCAAGCAACGCCGGTCTGATTAAGGCCGCTCCGATCAACGCAAGGTCCTTAGCAGCTCACGCACTGGACATTGCTGATCTCATCAAGACTCAGGAGCTTGACTTTATCGCCATCTCCGAGGCCTGGTTGCATCCTGCCTCTGGCCCGGCACTCTCTCTGGCTATCCCCCCGGATTACTCCATCACCAGATGCGACCATACCTCTAGAGGTGGAGGAATTGCATTCATCTATAAAAACTCACTTGGACTCAGAACCCTACCGAGTACCAATGTGGAATCTGCAGAGCTACTCTCTGTCAAACTCCCACTATCAGCCAACCAAACGGCCACAATCCACCTAATATACAGACCCCCTCGTCCTCCCACATCCTTTGTGGATGACATCACTGCTCTAGTACTTGACAAAGCGAAAACAAACTCTCAAACCATCATCCTTGGTGACCTCAATCTAGGTTACCAAGACCCTAATGACCCTGCGGCCCTCGACCTCGCCAACACCCTATCAGATTTAGGATTCTCACACCATATACAAGAACGTACCCACATTAAAGGGCGGTCCCTAGACTGGCTCAGCGATACCAACTGCAACATCTGCTTACTCTCGAACGTCCCTTGCGTCTGGTCTGATCACCATATCATCACCTTCAGCATTGAAGCAGCCTCTCTACCCACGCCTCCTGTCGCCCCAGCCACCCTTACTAGAAATAAAAAAGAACATAACCGCTGAAAAGCTACTCCCCCTCATCCTTCCCACCCTTAATAACGCCCCTGACACTTGCTTGGACCCTACTATCTTAGCCGACATCTATAACCAGTCAGTGCTTGCAGCCATAAACTCTATTGCCCCGCTCAAACTTTGGAGACCCAAACAACACGCGCACCTCAACTCGTTGTTCACACCCCAGCTCAGAGTGTTACGCAAAGAGAAACGTAGTGCAGAGTCACGTTGAAAAGTCACCCTTCTGACGCCCACAAGGACAGTCTTTTGTTAGCCACTCTTAACTATAAAGAAGCTCTACTCCAGGCTAAAAAAGACTCCTACAACAACAGCATTGTGTCAGCACAATCAAATACCAAGGAATTATTCAAAATTCTCAAGGAAATTGAGACACCTGCAGCCCCCCCTGACTCTTGTACCAAAGATAGCAATTGGTGCACGAATATACAGACACCACTCCTGGGCAAAATTTCCACCCTCCAAACCAAAATTAGAGACAAACAAAAGTCCCTACAGTCAGACCAACCATTGACTGCACCCATACCTAGTACCCACCAAGCCAATCCTATGCATAAACCATTCGCCTTCTCCCCTCTCACCACCCTTGAAGTAAAAGGAATCATAAACAACCTCAAGCCGTCCAACTGCCAAGGTGACCCTTTCCCGGCACCTATCATCAAGGAAGCTTCTCACAACCTAGCTCCTTTCATCACAGCCTTCATAAATGCCTCCTTCAAAACGGGAATAGTCCCTGACAACCTTAAGGATGCCTGGGTAATCCCACTACTCAAAAAACCATCCCTTGACCCTAACATTCCGACCAACTTCAGACCGATTACTAGGGTCCCGTTCCTGCTCAAGATCCTTGATCGTGCAGCATACCTGCAGATCCAAGACTATCTCAAATCCAACAATCTCTTGGGGCTAAGACAATCAGGCTTCCGACCCAAACATGGCACTGAAACGGCTCTGATTGATCTGAAAACTCAGATGGAGACACTAAAGGACAACAGGAAGTCAGCGCTACTCCTTCTCCTTGACCTCTTGGCGGCATTCGATTTGGTCAACCACCAAATACTCTGCCAACATCTTAAATCAGCGGCCCACTTCTCTGACTCTGCTAATGCCTGGATCCACTCCTTCCTTAGCAACAGATCCATGCGATTCTTCTCACCCACAGCATCGGCAGACCCCTCTCCCATTCACTGTGGCATCCCTCAAGGCTCTTGCGTATCGCCCACCCTGTACAACGTATTCACCAAGCCCCTCTTCGATGTGCTCAACTATCTGGGTGTCTCCTACACCAACTACGCGGACGACACCCAGATACTTATTCCCATCACTGGTGATTACACAGCCGACACCAAATCCTTGAATGATGTCTACCTGGTCATTCAGGCCTGGATGGCACAACATGAACTTTGCCTTAACGACGAGCTCTTACTACTAGGATCAACTCAACGTCTTAACAAATTAGACCAAGCCTACAAGTCCTTCATCATTGACGGTAATGTCATCAAGGTCTCTAAAGACACCAAAACTTTAGGCGTCTATCTGTACTCTACCCTTTCCCTGACTAGACATACAAATGCAGTAAGGTCAGCATCGGCCTGTACTTGCAAACTCATCACCACCTGCAGACCCTTTCTGAACCCTCATAACTGCATTACCTTGCTAGAACACTCATTGTGGCCAAAATCGACTACTGCAGTGCCCTCTACTTAGGGACCAGTCAGTCCAACCTCAATAAACTGCAAACTATGCAAAATAATGCCATAAGGGCAGCTCTCAATATTCCCAGACGGTCCCATATCTCCATCGTTAGATCTGACTTACATTGGCTCCCGGTAAAACAAAGAATTGCCTTGAAAAAACTAGCCTTGACTCATAAATGCCTGAACAACAATGCCACACCTTACCTCTCCTCTCGTCTTACTCTCCACACCTCCTCCCGACCCACCAGATCAGCCCAAACTCACAGCTTAACCCTGCCCAGATTCAAACTCCAAAAAGCGGGTGTGAGCTTCCCTGTCCTAGCTTCCAAAATCTGGAACACTCTGCCGACCTCCATGAGAACTGAACCTTTGTTCCTAACTTTCAAGAACAGCGCCAGATCTTGGCTGTTCACTCAGAACTTATGAAGTTCGTCACTTAAGTTCTGCTTCCTACTTGTAATACATCTCATTTGTGTGTATACGCTATACTGTACTTGTATTATAACCTGTAAATTTGTATTCTGTGTATAACATGTAAATTGGTATTCTGTGTATACTTTAATGTAACCTGTATCTAAGATTATGCGCCCAGTTTCCCATAGGCCTGGCTGCGCTTTACAAATAAACTAAACTTCAAACTAAACTTCAAACTTCAAAGGACCCAATGGGGAATTAGTTACCACCCAACCCTTGAATCGGCACTAATAGCGCAGGACCAGTTGGCGGTAACGCTATTAGTGTAAGCAGTAACCCGGCAATAGCACCGCTGGGATAGCGCCCACTCGTGATGAGACCCAAAGTGTTCAGATTTTGAGAATCGCCAGTTTCGGTTGAGATTTTAGGAATCTATATTTCACTCCTTGATATTGTAAATAGGGATTTCAAAGCAAGTCATATAAAAGGCCTCACTATCTTGTACTAATGCTGCTACACTCCTGTTCCTGGTTGTGGCATTTAGGATTGTTATGAATGACGCTTTTCTATTCGTGTCCATACACGGAGGAAGGAATGACACCTGGCATGTTATCATAAAGTGGGAGCAAGTGTGGGCGGACATGCATACATGCACTGGCAACATTCTATATAGTAGATGAACAAGTTCAAACATGCCTGTTCCTAGTGTTACAGTTGAGAGTGTACATGCTCAGGCATGCACTGTCACATTAGCAGGGCTGGAGGACTGCATGTTGTATCTGCTCAATCCGGTATTTCCTTATTCTGTAGATGTTTGTGATTGTAAATCCCTTCATATGAACCTAGGAGGGACTGTAATTGTAATTGGTTATAAGCGTGGTCCTGGCAATCGAACCTGTGCTGCCGATTGGGTTGCCCCTGATCTATCCTCCCGACTGGATACAAACCTACAGCAACATGGCTCTTTTTGTGCACTTGAGAGCTGGTGAAATGTTAATACTGTAACAAGGCAGTGAAGGTTCTGGACACTTGATTTGATTGATTTCTATATTTCTTACGTGCACTGGGCAGACTTAACTGCATTTGGGTGCAGATGAAAACTAACCAACAGATATAGAGTGTGTACAAATTACAGAAGGGATATACACCAACCGGCTTATTTAAATAGGAAGGTTTTTAGCCTCTTCCTGAAGAGTATCATGGATTGACTGACTCAGATACCCAGTGGTAACTGGTTCATAATTTTCGGCCCAAATACAGCAAATCTCCTGTCTCCTTTATGTACCTGTTTAGATCGCGGTATATGCATCAGCAATTTATCTCCCGATTGCAGTTCTCTTGTAGGCAGATAGGCACACGTTTTGCCTGCAAGATGTCCAGATGCAAGACCATTAATGCACCTGAACATTAGGCATGCCACCTTAAATTTAATACGGTCTTCGACCGTCAACCAATGCAGCGATCTACGTAAAACAGAGACATGGTCCCACCTCCTTAGATGACCAATACACCTGACAGCATTCTAGGCCCTCTGCGCTCTACTAATCTGATTACCTGGTAACCCTGCCAGCAGGCTATTGCAGTAGTCTAAATGAGAGTTTGTTAATGCTCCTACCACTATTGCCTGATCTTCCTTTGGAACAAATGGGAGCACATTTCTCACTACCCCCAGTGAATAGTATACTGCCTTCACTTTGTCACCCACTTGTGCTTCACCACCCAGATTCTCCTGCCACAGACGCCCCAGATGTTTACTTCCTTTGAGTAATGCAATTCTTCCCCTAATATTCGGGGAGTAGGCAATTGTTTCTCCTGACTCATTTTGCCTTCTGGTCCAAACAATATTAGTTCGGTTTTTTATGCATTCAAATGTAGTTGATTGCTTCTTCAAAATTGTCTATCTCAATATAAATGTGGGTATCTTCTGAGTAGGAGTGGAAACGCAGACCATGGGCCTCATTACAAGTTTGCCGGTCTGGGCACTAGTGTACCGGTAATCTTGCCGGTACCGTAGTTCCCGAACCAGTGAACTACGAGTTGTGCTCGCGGGTGCCTTTCTGCTTGCCAGGTCGGACCTCTTGGCAGAGTGGCACATGCGAGCAGAGCATGTCGGATTAGGGGGGGGACAATGATGATCCTTGAGGGACTCCACATTTGAGCCACATTGTTTCAGAGAGAAACCCTCCCAGGAAGACCTGTTGTGTCCTATCCTTTAAAAAGGACCTGCACCACTGTGTCACCTGTTCGGAAGCTCTCCCAACTTTACTTATAAGTTGGAGTGCAATCCGGTGGTCCACCGTGTCGAAGGCTGCAAACAGATCCAGCATTAACCATGCTGTGGACTTCCCTCTGTCCGCAGCCTCCAACAGAGCAACCGTTGCGTTCCTGTTTCCGAATCATTTTACTATATCAAACACTGTATCTACAAATATATTTGATGTGAATGATCAATATAAGAAAAGGCATTTAGATTTAGAACTAAACCATTAAGCACACATTTACATTCAACCCCCGAGAAAATAGTATTCCAAAAGATGGTATGACATTTAGGAATATGATTGGAACGCATTTACCATATGTGTTTTCACTGATGTTTATTACTAGCCATTGAATGTCAGGGTGCAATTACGCAGCTGCCTTATACCCTAAGAAAACGATTTTTTTATGTTGTATCTGCTCACATCTTAAATAGTCTTGGGAAAGGGTGTCAGATTCTGGAATTCTTTGCTACACCTGTTCATTCCTATCGTCATCTACTCTTTTCTCCTTCACTCCACCGTTTGGTGAAATACCAATTATCACTGAAGCATTCCATCTAGAAACAATTTCAACATGTTCACATTTACAAAAAAATTGTGTTTTTCCCTTATGGTTATGGTGTATAAAATCTCAATTCTCTAAAATAAATAGTTATATACCTCTACATCCTCTACCCAATTTATCAGAGTACCATTCTTACCTAAAGTCTGTCACTCTCGTCTCTACAGTCATACATATATCCCTCATATACATGCTTCACTTTTTGCCAACGCAATCATGTTTTTGTTGATATATATGTATATCATAGGGCGGCGTTTGCTGCCCTATAGTTAAGGTGAATGAGAGTTCCATAAAAAATCTAAAAAATGAATTGCTGATGACGTTTGACTAATGCAAAGGATTTGGCTGAACGTTTACAGACAATTCTGCATGTGTCCCCCCCATACTTTGAACATTACTTTTGTACCTTGCCAACAACTTGGAATTTCATGGTTGATAACACTTTTCTGAAGGACTGCTGTAGTGACAAGGGGAGATTACATCTCAAGGTTTTCAATATTTGATATTTTCTCTACTCTTGACTGCTTCATAATGCTCCTCTGCTGTTTCTGCATTTCATTTAGGACCTTCAACTTGAGGTCTCCCCAGTAATCCAGTAGCTGAAGACAACCAAATGCCTCCAAATAAACAACTAGCTAGTCAAACAAACGTATGTCTCTTCTCTCCTTGCCTCCTAGAAGAAGTCCTTACATTTGTTCTCTTCTTTCTTTGACTCCACTTGGTCATGGTCATACATTGACCACATCCCTTCACCCCACAATATATCTAGTCCATGCTCATTCCCCTTGACCTCTCTCCATTCCACATCTAAAATCTCTTGCTCGACCCAACGTTATCCCCTCTTCCCTCTTTGACTTTCACTTTAGTGGTACTGGGCCCATCCTCTGTCAACACATGACCCTTTTGACCCACACATCATCAAGGAAGTGGAACTACTCTTCTATGCCTACCTCTCCCTTTGTTCACTTCTCCCTATTATCCAAGATCTTCCAAGTCTGTTTTAAGGTGGCAACCATCATACCTGTCCTGAACAAGCCTATGCCTGATGACAACAATCCTGCCAACTAACACCTTGTGTATATCGTCCTTCCTACAGCATCACCACATACCTGGAAATACAGAGACTCCGAAACACTGCCCACCCAAGTTTCCCATCTATCATTATCATCTATCCTCATTATCTTATTCTTGCTTCGGACATTCATCACCACTGAGAGCTCATCTCACCTAACAATTCTCTCTAACCGTGGTTTCTGGAACAGCTCTAATGGCAAGATTGCCTCTTGGGTGGCTAAACTGCCCTTCTTCAACTCTTAAAATGCCAAAAAATTCCTCTTCAACCCCCCCTTCCAATCATGGTCCCACAAGCTTAAGTCATTGATAACCTATTAGACTCTATAAAACATCTTTCAACTGATATCCTCCTTGGGCTTCTCGTATCATCTCTTTACCAAAAACAAGCATATCATCTCATTCACTTGCTTCACCCCTAAGTTATGTTCTTACTGCCTTACGAATACATGCCACTCAATGTGCTCCTGTGCCAAATGTTTATCTCGGCCAAAACTGTGGGGATTAACCTACCTGCTTAAAAGCTTCACCCATCCTGTCGTCTCCAATACCCTTTCCGCAAATACCCACACCCCATCGCCCAATGTTTGCAGTTCCCTTTGACAGAAGTCTGCAAATGTAGCAATGTATTACCACAACTGCAACCACTGTCAACATTGATGTGAACATCAGTAAGATTTGCCCAACCTTCCATTTTATCCCACCAAGGCTTTTATCTCCTTCCTAGTCCTCAGCAGGCTGGATTAGTGATCCAGCTTCCTTATGGCATTCCTTCTATGCTTCTTACATCTGCTTGACGAGAAACTAAACTTTGCCAGCTATTCCCCCTTCAACCTTCCTCCATCCCATTTATCCCCACCCACCTCTGTGCACCTCCACCTTCTAGGGAGGATGAATATGCGCTGTGACACCCTCTGAATGCTCGCTTTTTTACATCAAATCAATCCATCTGCGATGTCCCCGAAAACCAGGCCAACCCTATATTCTGATACTGTCCCCTTCTATCCTGAGATCCAGAGCCCCACTTAATCTCTCTGTTCCCCATATTCCCTGTACCAGCTCCCACTTTTGCTCATTCACCCTTCTTGCACCCCTCCACTGGATTCACTTCCCCATTATTAAGCTCAACCCCACTATGTCTGGATTCAAGGATGCCCTGAAAAAAGGAACACCTGGATCATCTGGCAATATCTTCCCCCTCCCCTTATCTGCCAATGCTGCCCACCACCTGTACATTACACGGCCTGTGGTAGCGCCGTGTAGATATGGTTAAGTTGCTCAACCCATAGGAAGAGAACTTTTTGGGAGGCTTATAACTTTGCCCCCCAGGACAAAAGCTCTCAAAACTTTGTCTGAGAAGTATGTGGTCCTGTCAGGTGGATTCTGCAGAGTTTGGTGGGGTTTTGTGGAGGGGGGGGGCAAAGTTGTACAGGGTCCCAAAATGTGTGGTTATTCCCATTGATGCAATGGAAAAGAAATGTGCTCATGCCTACAGCCCAAACCGCTGGACGGATTTTCACCAAATATGCAGCAAGAGTGGCGGCTTGGTCCCGAAAGCAGGCTTTAGTAAATTTGTTGTAAATCCATCCAGAAGTTTTTTATAAAACAGCCAAAAAGTAAGTGAACATATTAGTGATATCTGGGTTCGGTTCACGGACTCACTTCCCTGTTCGGTCCGTCGACGGCCCTCCCGATTGTCCCAAAGGGCTACGTGATGTCTGCAGACATTGGGCATGCCCGCTGATAGGATGGTGAAAAGCGTGATTTGCGTCATATTTTTTTAAACGCACGCCATGTTGGATTTTTGAACAGCGCATGCTGTCCGCAACATCGTGGTAAAAACGTATTTAAAAACACAACATTGCTACTTGTCAAACTAATGAAGCAATCTCTGGGGACGTGAGGGATGATGAGGATATGGCCATAAAAATCCCCAAAACTGGTCATTTTCCACCTTTGAAGTACACAAACAGTTGTTCGGGGTCATCCATGCATATTTTTGCATTTCAGAGTTGGTGAAAAGCAGTTTTTGGATGGTGTATAACTTTGGCGCCACTCAATTAAACTGCATGAGATTTTGTGATAATATTCTAGACGTGACCTTGAATGGTTCTATAAATATTGGTACTG
This sequence comes from Ambystoma mexicanum, assembly GCF_040938575.1. NCBI lineage: Eukaryota > Metazoa > Chordata > Amphibia > Caudata > Ambystomatidae > Ambystoma > Ambystoma mexicanum. The sequence goes on along the minus strand of NC_090933.1, from coordinate 1,132,295,663 downwards.
TTTTGCCAAGAGGGATCAAAATTAGAGGGGGGTCCCAATATATCTGAAAGGCGTATAAATTTGATGCTGTTTCACGAATCTGCACACAAGTTAGCAAAACGATTTAAGACCCAGGGCCTCATTACAAGTAGGGCGGTAAGGGTTAACGGTCACCGGTAACGAGACCAGTGCCGTTAAACCCTTACCGCCCTACTACGAGTTCCATTTGCGGGTCCTTCCATAACGCCTGCTTTCAGCAGGCGTTAAGGACGGGACCCGCAAAGGGACTCTCGAGCTAATAACGGTACCGTTATTAGCGGCTTCCGCATTCCCATTGAGCCCTATGGGGGCTCAAATGGGAATGGGGTAGGGCCCTGGTGAATGGGGAATTACCGGTCCCGCCAACCTTGGAATGGGCCGGTAATTGCTCCATTCAACAGGGCGGAATCGGAACGAGTTTGGAGGCAGCCATGGCGCTAATAGCGCCATGGCTACCTACAACCTCGTAATGAGGCCCCCAGACTTGAATGTTTTCACAAAATGTGGTTGGATTTTGTGAAGAGGGGGCAAAATTAGAGGGGGGTTAACATTTTTTTAGATGGGTTATAACTTTGTTGCCGTTTGACGAATGTGCACAAAAGATTTTAGAAAGTTTATAGACCCAATCATGAATTGTTCTGCAAAGTCTGAATGGATTTTGTCAACTGAGAGCTAAGTTATGTGACCATTATATACATGTACATTTTGACACTTTAAAAAAAATGGATGGATTTGCAGGAAAGTTGTGCAACAAGCATTGGCAAGGACTTGAAAGCATGGTTTTACAAATGTGTCCGTGTCTTATATTTTTGGAAAGTGTCATAATGTAGGTAAAAAAAAATGATGTATCATTGGTGACTGAGGTATAGCCGGTGGCCATGGGCCTTGGCCAGATTGTCTGAGTCATGGCCTGTGACCATGGGCGGTGGGCAGATTGTCTGACTCGGATAATCTGGTTACTGGCCATGACCACAAGAGACTGGCAATGGGGTTAAAGTGGGCATGGCCGCCAGGGACTTGCTATGTGGTGAAGTTTTTGAAAATCGGGATAGGTGTGAGTGGGAAAATAAATTCTGACTGTAGCAAAAATTCTGTCCGTGGCTACAGCCCAAAGTGTTGCTCAGGATTGCATCAACAGATCGCCGTGACTATGGCTGCATAGACTCAGAGACAATGCTAATCAGCAGATAATTACCTCGCACGATGAACCAGGTGCCCACATGGTCAGGCGGCCACCCCTTAAAATCATTAGCCACCGTTATTTGCGACCATAGTGGGACAAGATATTGGGATTGGATGCTGGACTCATTTCCACACCATAACCTTGCAGCAATAACTGGCTCACAATCCATATGCATAGAGAGTCGAATTACGTGTCAGCTGAGTTCTAACAAGTATAGCATCAAGAATGGTTGTCAAGATTGCTTCATTATGAGAACAGTTACTTATTGAATAACGCAGTGCTGAGGTGAACAGGGCTCACTCTCCTATTCGAAACCTAACTCTTGAAGGAAGGGCACCAACTCAAAAGAACCCCTTCACCAGCAGCAGGGTAATCTGTTTAAAGTAGTAGATGAAGCGCAGTGATCTACCCAATCTACCACCCTGCAATTACTTGATAATCATGTACTCTGATATGATGATTGGGGCATGCAGCATGAAGGAACACTAGGTTTGAATGGGAAGAAATATTTTGCTTGCGACTACATCCTGAAGTGCTGTACTGAATGACAATAAACCTGCGCGAGGAGCTTCAGCAAGGACCTGAAAGCATGGTTTTGCAAATCTGTTTTGTGTTTTATTTTTCAAAAGTGTCCAAATGTAAGCACAAAAAATAGTGATATAAGTTTGGTGCATTGACAATGGGCCTGGCCCTTGGCAAGGACGAATGCCTCCTCTGAATTACTTATTGGGGCATGTGGCATGGCTGAAGCTCTAGGTTGAAATGGGAAAATGTATTCTGATTGCGGCTGCAGTCCAGAGTGCTGGACGGGATTACAGCAAAACTGCGTGAGGAACAATCAGCAAGGACCTAACAGGGTGCTTTTGCAAATCTGTGGAAAGCATGGAAGCGCAAGTACAAAATATAGTGATATAACCTTTCTGCCGCGAGCAGTGGCACAAAAAATAGTGATGTCATTTTGGTGCATGGACAATGGGTCTGGCCCTCAGCAAGGACGAATGCCTACTTTGATTTATTTATTGGGGCATTCAGCATGGCCGAAGCTGTAGGTTTAAATGGGAATAAAAATGTGCTTGCGGCTGCAGCCCGGAGTGCTGGACGAGATTGCAGCGAAGTTGTCCGAGGAGCATCAGAAAGGACCTGAAAGCATGCTTTTGGAAATCGGTCCTATGTTTTACTTTTTTTAAATTGTCGGAACGTAAGTACAAAAAATAGTGATGTAACTTTTCTGCTGTGGGCAGAGGGCCTAGCCTTTGGCATGTACAAATGTCTACTGTGATTTGTCTATTGGG